>NC_092712.1:122325145-123031737 GCF_047496885.1 Scyliorhinus torazame
GGTCGCTGTGATAGGGAATGGACAATACTGACTGAGAGAGGGAGGTCGCTGTGATAGGGGAATGGACAATACTGACTGAGAGAGGGAGGTCGCTGTGATAGGGGAATGGACAATACTGACTGAGAGAGGGAGGTCGCTGTGATAGGGGAATGGACAATACTGACTGAGAGAGGGAGGTCGCTGTGATAGGGGAATGGACAATACTGACTGAGAGAGGGAGGTCGCTGTGATAGGGGAATGGACAATACTGACTGAGAGAGGGAGGTCGCTGTGATAGGGGAATGGACAATACTGACTGAGAGAGGGAGGTCGCTGTGATAGGGGAATGGACAATACTGACTGAGAGGGAGGTCGCTGTGATAGGGGAATGGACAATACTGACTGAGAGAGGGAGGTCGCTGTGATAGGTGAATGGACAATACTGACTGAGAGGGAGGTCGCTGTGATAGGGGAATGGACAATACTGACTGAGAGAGGGAGGTCGCTGTGATAGGGGAATGGACAATACTGACTGAGAGAGGGAGGTCGCTGTGATAGGTGAATGGACAATACTGACTGAGAGAGGGAGGTCGCTGTGATAGGTGAATGGACAATACTGACTGAGAGAGGGAGGTCGCTGTGATAGGTGAATGGACAATACTGACTGAGAGAGGGAGGTCGCTGTGATAGGTGAATGGACAATACTGACTGAGAGAGGGAGGTCGCTGTGATAGGGGAATGGACAATACTGACTGAGAGAGGGAGGTCGCTGTGATAGGGGAATGGACAATACTGACTGAGAGAGGGAGGTCGCTGTGATAGGTGAATGGACAATACTGACTGAGAGAGGGAGGTCCGCTGTGATAGGGGAATGGACAATACTGACTGAGAGAGGGAGGTCGCTGTGATAGGGGAATGGACAATACTGACTGAGAGAGGGAGATCGCTGTGATAGGGGAATGGACAATACTGACTGAGAGAGGGAGGTCGCTGTGATAGGGGAATGGACAATACTGACTGAGAGAGGGAGGTCGCTGTGATAGGGGAATGGACAATACTGACTGAGAGAGGGAGGTCGCTGTGATAGGGGAATGGACAATACTGACTGAGAGAGGGAGGTCGCTGTGATAGGGGAATGGACAATACTGACTGAGAGAGGGAGATCGCTGTGATAGGGGAATGGACAATACTGACTGAGAGAGGGAGGTCGCTGTGATAGGGGAATGGACAATACTGACTGAGAGAGGGAGGTCGCTGTGATAGGGGAATGGACAATACTGACTGAGAGAGGGAGGTCGCTGTGATAGGGGAATGGACAATACTGACTGAGAGAGGGAGGTCGCTGTGATAGGGGAATGGACAATACTGACTGAGAGAGGGAGGTCGCTGTGATAGGGGAATGGACAATACTGACTGAGAGAGGGAGGTCGCTGTGATAGGGGAATGGACAATACTGACTGAGAGAGGGAGGTCGCTGTGATAGGGGAATGGACAATACTGACTGAGAGAGGGAGGTCGCTGTGATAGGGGAATGGACAATACTGACTGAGAGAGGGAGGTCGCTGTGATAGGGGAATGGACAATACTGACTGAGAGAGGGAGGTCGCTGTGATAGGGGAATGGACAATACTGACTGAGAGAGGGAGGTCGCTGTGATAGGGGAATGGACAATACTGACTGAGAGAGGGAGATCGCTGTGATAGGGGAATGGACAATACTGACTGAGAGAGGGAGATCGCTGTGATAGGGGAATGGACAATACTGACTGAGAGAGGGAGGTCGCTGTGATAGGGGAATGGACAATACTGACTGAGAGAGGGAGGTCGCTGTGATAGGGGAATGGACAATACTGACTGAGAGAGGGAGGTCGCTGTGATAGGGGAATGGACAATACTGACTGAGAGAGGGAGGTCGCTGTGATAGGGGAATGGACAATACTGACTGAGAGAGGGAGGTCGCTGTGATAGGGGAATGGACAATACTGACTGAGAGAGGGAGGTCGCTGTGATAGGGGAATGGACAATACTGACTGAGAGAGGGAGGTCGCTGTGATAGGGGAATGGACAATACTGACTGAGAGAGGGAGGTCGCTGTGATAGGGGAATGGACAATACTGACTGAGAGAGGGAGGTCGCTGTGATAGGGGAATGGACAATACTGACTGAGAGAGGGAGGTCGCTGTGATAGGTGAATGGACAATACTGACTGAGAGAGGGAGGTCGCTGTGATAGGGGAATGGACAATACTGACTGAGAGAGGGAGGTCGCTGTGATAGGGGAATGGACAATACTGACTGAGAGAGGGAGGTCGCTGTGATAGGGGAATGGACAATACTGACTGAGAGAGGGAGGTCGCTGTGATAGGGGAATGGACAATACTGACTGAGAGAGGGAGGTCGCTGTGATAGGGGAATGGACAATACTGACTGAGAGAGGGAGGTCGCTGTGATAGGGGAATGGACAATACTGACTGAGAGAGGGAGGTCGCTGTGATAGGTGAATGGACAATACTGACTGAGAGAGGGAGGTCGCTGTGATAGGGGAATGGACAATACTGACTGAGAGAGGGAGGTCGATGTGATAGGGGAATGGACAATACTGACTGAGAGAGGGAGGTCGATGTGATAGGGGAATGGACAATACTGACTGAGAGAGGGAGGTCGCTGTGATAGGGGAATGGACAATACTGACTGAGAGAGGGAGGTCGCTGTGATAGGGGAATGGACAATACTGACTGAGAGAGGGAGGTCGCTGTGATAGAGGAATGGACAATACTGACTTAGAGAGGGAGGTCGCTGTGATAGGTGAATGGACAATACTGACTGAGAGAGGGAGGTCGCTGTAATAGGGGAATGGACAATACTGACTGAGAGAGGGAGGTCGCTGTGATAGGGGAATGGACAATACTGACTGAGAGAGGGAGATCGCTGTGATAGGGGAATGGACAATACTGACTGAGAGAGGGAGGTCGCTGTGATAGGGGAATGGACAATACTGACTGAGAGAGGGAGGTCGCTGTGATAGGGGAATGGACAATACTGACTGAGAGAGGGAGGTCGCTGTGATAGGGGAATGGACAATACTGACTGAGAGAGGGAGGTCGCTGTGATAGGGGAAAGGACAATACTGACTGAGAGAGGGAGGTCGCTGTGATAGGTGAATGGACAATACTGACTGAGAGAGGGAGGTCGCTGTAATAGGGGAATGGACAATACTGACTGAGAGAGGGAGGTCGCTGTGATAGGGAATGGACAATACTGACTGAGAGAGGGAGATCGCTGTGATAGGGGAAAGGACAATACTGACTGAGAGAGGGAGGTCGCTGTGATAGGGGAAAGGACAATACTGACTGAGAGAGGGAGGTCGCTGTGATAGGGGAATGGACAATACTGACTGAGAGAGGGAGGTCGCTGTGATAGGGAAAGGACAATACTGACTGAGAGAGGGAGGTCGCTGTGATAGGGGAATGGACAATACTGACTGAGAGAGGGAGGTCGCTGTGATAGGGGAATGGACAATACTGACTGAGAGAGGGAGGTCGCTGTGATAGGGGAATGGACAATACTGACTGAGAGAGGGAGGTCGCTGTGATAGGGGAAAGGACAATACTGACTGAGAGAGGGAGGTCGCTGTGATAGGGGAATGGACAATACTGACTGAGAGAGGGAGGTCGCTGTGATAGGGGAATGGACAATACTGACTGAGAGAGGGAGGTCGCTGTGATAGGGGAATGGACAATACTGACTGAGAGAGGGAGGTCGCTGTGATAGGGGAATGGACAATACTGACTGAGAGAGGGAGGTCGCTGTGATAGGGGAATGGACAATACTGACTGAGAGAGGGAGGTCGCTGTGATAGGGGAATGGACAATACTGACTGAGAGAGGGAGGTCGCTGTGATAGGGGAAAGGACAATACTGACTGAGAGAGGGAGGTCGCTGTGATAGGGGAATGGACAATACTGACTGAGAGAGGGAGGTCGCTGTGATAGGGGAATGGACAATACTGACTGAGAGAGGGAGGTCGCTGTGATAGGGGAATGGACAATACTGACTGAGAGAGGGAGGTCGCTGTGATAGGGGAATGGACAATACTGACTGAGAGAGGGAGGTCGCTGTGATAGGGGAATGGACAATACTGACTGAGAGAGGGAGGTCGCTGTGATAGGGGAATGGACAATACTGACTGTGAGAGGGAGGTCGCTGTGATAGGGGAATGGACAATACTGACTGAGAGAGGGAGGTCGCTGTGATAGGGGAATGGACAATACTGACTGAGAGAGGGAGGTCGCTGTGATAGGGGAAAGGACAATACTGACTGAGAGAGGGAGGGTCGCTGTGATAGGGGAAAGGACAATACTGACTGAGAGAGGGAGGTCGCTGTGATAGGGGAATGGACAATACTGACTGAGAGAGGGAGGTCGCTGTGATAGGGGAATGGACAATACTGACTGAGAGAGGGAGGTCGCTGTAATAGGGGAATGGACAATACTGACTGAGAGAGGGAGGTCGCTGTGATAGGGGAATGGACAATACTGACTGAGAGAGGGAGGTCGCTGTGATAGGGGAATGGACAATACTGACTGAGAGAGGGAGGTCGCTGTGATAGGGGAATGGACAATACTGACTGAGAGAGGGAGGTCGCTGTGATAGGGGAATGGACAATACTGACTGAGAGAGGGAGGTCGCTGTGATAGGGGAATGGACAATACTGACTGAGAGAGGGAGGTCGCTGTGATAGGTGAATGGACAATACTGACTGAGAGAGGGAGGTCGCTGTGATAGGGGAATGGACAATACTGACTGAGAGAGGGAGGTCGCTGTGATAGGGGAATGGACAATACTGACTGAGAGAGGGAGGTCGCTGTGATAGGGGAATGGACAATACTGACTGAGAGAGGGAGGTCGATGTGATAGGGGAATGGACAATACTGACTGAGAGAGGGAGGTCGCTGTGATAGGTGAATGGACAATACTGACTGAGAGAGGGAGGTCGCTGTGATAGGGGAATGGACAATACTGACTGAGAGAGGGAGGTCGATGTGATAGGGGAATGGACAATACTGACTGAGAGAGGGAGGTCGATGTGATAGGGGAATGGACAATACTGACTGAGAGAGGGAGGTCACTGTGATAGGGGAATGGACAATACTGACTGAGAGAGGGAGGTCGCTGTGATAGGGGAATGGACAATACTGACTGAGAGAGGGGAGGTCGCTGTGATAGGGGAATGGACAATACTGACTGAGAGAGGGAGGTCGCTGTGATAGGGGAATGGACAATACTGACTGAGAGAGGGAGGTCGCTGTGATAGAGGAATGGACAATACTGACTTAGAGAGGGAGGTCGCTGTGATAGGTGAATGGACAATACTGACTGAGAGAGGGAGGTCGCTGTAATAGGGGAATGGACAATACTGACTGAGAGAGGGAGGTCGCTGTGATAGGGGAATGGACAATACTGACTGAGAGAGGGAGATCGCTGTGATAGGGGAATGGACAATACTGACTGAGAGAGGGAGGTCGCTGTGATAGGGGAATGGACAATACTGACTGAGAGAGGGAGGTCGCTGTGATAGGGGAATGGACAATACTGACTGAGAGAGGGAGGTCGCTGTGATAGGGGAATGGACAATACTGACTGAGAGAGGGAGGTCGCTGTGATAGGGGAAAGGACAATACTGACTGAGAGAGGGAGGTCGCTGTGATAGGTGAATGGACAATACTGACTGAGAGAGGGAGGTCGCTGTAATAGGGGAATGGACAATACTGACTGAGAGAGGGAGGTCGCTGTGATAGGGGAATGGACAATACTGACTGAGAGAGGGAGATCGCTGTGATAGGGGAAAGGACAATACTGACTGAGAGAGGGAGGTCGCTGTGATAGGGGAAAGGACAATACTGACTGAGAGAGGGAGGTCGCTGTGATAGGGGAATGGACAATACTGACTGAGAGAGGGAGGTCGCTGTGATAGGGGAATGGACAATACTGACTGAGAGAGGGAGGTCGCTGTGATAGGGGAAAGGACAATACTGACTGAGAGAGGGAGGTCGCTGTGATAGGGGAATGGACAATACTGACTGAGAGAGGGAGGTCGCTGTGATAGGGGAATGGACAATACTGACTGAGAGAGGGAGGTCGCTGTGATAGGGGAATGGACAATACTGACTGAGAGAGGGAGGTCGCTGTGATAGGGGAATGGACAATACTGACTGAGAGAGGAGGTCGCTGTGATAGGGGAATGGACAATACTGACTGAGAGAGGGAGGTCGCTGTGATAGGGGAATGGACAATACTGACTGAGAGAGGGAGGTCGCTGTGATAGGGGAAAGGACAATACTGACTGAGAGAGGGAGGTCGCTGTGATAGGGGAATGGACAATACTGACTGAGAGAGGGAGGTCGCTGTGATAGGGAATGGACAATACTGACTGAGAGAGGGAGGTCGCTGTGATAGGGGAATGGACAATACTGACTGAGAGAGGGAGGTCGCTGTGATAGGGGAATGGACAATACTGACTGAGAGAGGGAGGTCGCTGTGATAGGGGAATGGACAATACTGACTGAGAGAGGGAGGTCGCTGTGATAGGGGAATGGACAATACTGACTGTGAGAGGGAGGTCGCTGTGATAGGGGAATGGACAATACTGACTGAGAGAGGGAGGTCGCTGTGATAGGGAATGGACAATACTGACTGAGAGAGGGAGGTCGCTGTAATAGGGGAATGGACAATACTGACTGAGAGAGGGAGGTCGCTGTGATAGGGGAATGGACAATACTGACTGAGAGAGGGAGGTCGCTGTGATAGGGGAATGGACAATACTGACTGAGAGAGGGAGGTCGCTGTGATAGGGGAATGGACAATACTGACTGAGAGAGGGAGGTCGCTGTGATAGGGGAATGGACAATACTGACTGAGAGAGGGAGGTCGCTGTGATAGGGGAATGGACAATACTGACTGAGAGAGGGAGGTCGCTGTGATAGGTGAATGGACAATACTGACTGAGAGAGGGAGGTCGCTGTGATAGGGGAATGGACAATACTGACTGAGAGAGGGAGGTCGCTGTGATAGGGGAATGGACAATACTGACTGAGAGAGGGAGGTCGCTGTGATAGGGGAATGGACAATACTGACTGAGAGAGGGAGGTCGATGTGATAGGGGAATGGACAATACTGACTGAGAGAGGGAGGTCGCTGTGATAGGGGAATGGACAATACTGACTGAGAGAGGGAGGTCGCTGTGATAGGGGAATGGACAATACTGACTGAGAGAGGGAGGTCGATGTGATAGGGGAATGGACAATACTGACAGAGAGAGGGAGGTCGCTGTGATAGGGGAATGGACAATACTGACTGAGAGAGGGAGGTCGCTGTGATAGGGGAATGGACAATACTGACTGAGAGAGGGAGGTCGCTGTGATAGGGGAATGGACAATACTGACTGAGAGAGGGAGGTCGCTGTGATAGGGGAATGGACAATACTGACTGAGAGAGGGAGGTCGCTGTGATAGGGGAATGGACAATACTGCTAGAGAGAGGGAGGTCGCTGTGATAGGGGAATGGACAATACTGACTGAGAGAGGGAGGTCGCTGTGATAGGGGAATGGACAATACTGACTGAGAGAGGGAGGTCGCTGTGATAGGTGAATGGACAATACTGACTGAGAGAGGGAGGTCGCTGTGATAGGGGAATGGACAATACTGACAGTGAGAGGGAGGTCGCTGTGATAGGGGAATGGACAATACTGACTGAGAGAGGGAGGTCGCTGTGATAGGGGAATGGACAATACTGACTGAGAGAGGGAGGTCGCTGTGATAGGGGAATGGACAATACTGACTGAGAGAGGGAGGTCGCTGTGATAGGTGAATGGACAATACTGACTGAGAGAGGGAGGTCGCTGTGATAGGGGAATGGACAATACTGACAGAGAGAGGGAAGTCGCTGTGATAGGGGAATGGACAATACTGACTGAGAGAGGGAGGTCGCTGTGATAGGGGAATGGACAATACTGACAGAGAGAGGGAAGTCGCTGTGATAGGGGAATGGACAATACTGACTGAGAGAGGGAGGTCGCTGTGATAGGGGAAAGGACAATACTGACTGAGAGAGGGAGGTCGCTGTGATAGGGGAAAGGACAATACTGACTGAGAGAGGGAGGTCGCTGTGATAGGGGAAAGGACAATACTGACTGAGAGAGGGAGGTCGCTGTGATAGGGGAATGGACAATACTGACTGAGAGAGGGAGGTCGCTGTGATAGGGGAATGGACAATACTGACTGAGAGAGGGAGGTCGCTGTGATAGGTGAATGGACAATACTGACTGAGAGAGGGAGGTCGCTGTGATAGGGGAATGGACAATACTGACTGAGAGAGGGAGGTCGATGTGATAGGGGAATGGACAATACTGACTGAGAGAGGGAGGTCGCTGTGATAGGGGAATGGACAATACTGACTGAGAGAGGGAGGTCGCTGTGATAGGGGAATGGACAATACTGACAGAGAGAGGGAGGTCGCTGTGATAGGGGAATGGACAATACTGACTGAGAGAGGGAGGTCGCTGTGATAGGGGAATGGACAATACTGACTGAGAGAGGGAGGTCGCTGTGATAGGGGAATGGACAATACTGACTGAGAGAGGGAGGTCGCTGTGATAGGTGAATGGACAATACTGACTGAGAGAGGGAGGTCGCTGTGATAGGGGAATGGACAATACTGACTGAGAGAGGGAGGTCGCTGTGATAGGGGAATGGACAATACTGACTGAGAGAGGGAGGTCGCTGTGATAGGGGAAAGGACAATACTGACTGAGAGAGGGAGGTCGCTGTGATAGGGAATGGACAATACTGACTGAGAGAGGGAGGTCGCTGTGATAGGGGAATGGACAATACTGACTGAGAGAGGGAGGTCGCTGTGATAGGGGAATGGACAAAACTGACTGAGAGAGGGAGGTCGCTGTGATAGGGGAATGGACAATACTGACTGAGAGAGGGAGGTCGCTGTGATAGGGGAATGGACAATACTGACTGAGAGAGGGAGGTCGCTGTGATAGGGGAATGGACAATACTGACTGAGAGAGGGAGATCGCTGTGATAGGGGAATGGACAATACTGACTGAGAGAGGGAGGTCGCTGTGATAGGGGAATGGACAATACTGACTGAGAGAGGGAGGTCGATGTGATAGGGGAATGGACAATACTGACTGAGAGAGGGAGGTCGATGTGATAGGGGAATGGACAATACTGACTGAGAGAGGGAGGTCGCTGTGATAGGGGAATGGACAATACTGACTGAGAGAGGGAGGTCGCTGTGATAGGGGAATGGACAATACTGACTGAGAGAGGGAGGTCGCTGTGATAGGGGAAAGGACAATACTGACTGAGAGAGGGAGGTCGCTGTGATAGGGGAATGGACAATACTGACTGAGAGAGGGAGGTCGCTGTGATAGGGGAATGGACAATACTGACTGAGAGAGGGAGGTCGCTGTGATAGGGGAATGGACAATACTGACTGAGAGAGGGAGGTCGCTGTGATAGGGGAATGGACAATACTGACTGAGAGAGGGAGGTCGCTGTAATAGGGGAATGGACAATACTGACTGAGAGAGGGAGGTCGCTGTGATAGGGGAAAGGACAATACTGACTGAGAGAGGGAGGTCGCTGTGATAGGGGAATGGACAATACTGACTGAGAGAGGGAGGTCGCTGTGATAGGGGAATGGACAATACTGACTGAGAGATGGAGGTCGCTGTGATAGGGGAATGGACAATACTGACTGAGAGAGGGAGGTCGCTGTGATAGGGGAATGGACAATACTGACTGAGAGAGGGAGGTCGCTGTAATAGGGGAATGGACAATACTGACTGAGAGAGGGAGGTCGCTGTGATAGGGAAAGGACAATACTGACTGAGAGAGGGAGGTCGCTGTGATAGGTGAATGGACAATACTGACTGAGAGAGGGAGGTCGCTGTGATAGGGGAATGGACAATACTGACTGAGAGAGGGAGGTCGCTGTGATAGGGGAATGGACAATACTGACTGAGAGAGGGAGGTCGCTGTGATAGGGGAATGGACAATACTGACGGAGAGAGGGAGGTCGCTGTGATAGGGGGATGGACAATACTGACGGAGAGAGGGAGGTCGCTGTGATAGGTGAATGGACAGTACTGACAGAGAGGGAGGTCGATGTGATAGGTGAATGGACAGTACTGACAGAGAGGGAGGTCGCTGTGATAGGGGAATGGACAGTACTGACAGAGAGGGAGGTCGCTGTGATAGGGGAATGGACAATACTGACTGAGAGAGGGAGGTCGCTGTGATAGGGGAATGGACAGTACTGACAGAGAGGGAGGTCGCTGTGATAGGGGAATGGGACAGTACTGACAGAGAGGGAGGTCGATGTGATAGGGGGATGGACAATACTGACTGAAGGAAGGAGGCTGCTGTTAATGGGGAATGGATACTACTGACTGAGAAAGGAGGACCCTGTGATAGGGGAATGGACAATACTGACTGAGGGAGGGAGGTCATGTGATAGGGGAATGGACAATACTTGATGATAAAACTAATTAACGGTCCTGTGACTCTGTCCCTCCACGTTTAATAAAATAAAGTCTACGATCTTTTGAGCCAGCGTTCCATGCTTGAATCTTTCCATCCAGTTATAAGCACAGGCTAAAGAGCTGGCTTTGAAAGCAGACCAAGGCAGGCCAGCAGCACGGTTCGATTCCCGTAACAGGCGCCGGAATGTGGCGACTTGGGGCTTTTCACAGTAACTTCATTTGAAGCCTACTTGTGACAATAAGCGATTTTCATTTCATATGCCCGTGGGCGTGCACGCACACACACACACATATGTCCGCGGGCGTGCATGTACACACACACATATGCCCGCGGGCGTGCGCGTACACACACACATATGTGCGCGGGCGTGCGCGCACACACACACAAACAGGCAGACACAAAGGGGAAGAAAGGGGTCAAAATCATACGTTAAAGGAAAAAAGAGTTTTTGTTTCAAATGGAGGTTTTTAGCACCGTACCTCTCTTCAAACGTTGCTTTCCGATCAAGGATTTACTGTAGATTCATTTAGGCCTCTGTAATTTCAAAAATACAGAACTCATAGCTTTCTGGAGATAGAGGGGGTCCTGGTCTTTGTTTGCAACATGTAATGATTTTCCTGGCGATTCATTCATTCAGGTTCTCTGCAACTTCAGAAATATAGAATTCACCGCCTTTCTGGAAACAGAGAGTTAGAGAGAGAGAAACAGAGAGAGAGAGAGCAGGTCCTTGTCTTTCTCTGTCTAGGACCCAACTGCTCCCTCAGGTCTCCGAGAACTAGCCCACTGGAATAGGATCCAACCATCAACTGTTCTTGGGCAGAGTACAGCCTTTTGGCCAATTCCTTTCTACCAGCCAATCAATCAAACCGAGGACCACCCTATCCTTCTATCTGGTGCTTAAAAGTCTGAAGCTCCTGTTCAAACTCGCAGAGTGTCCTCTCCTGTAACTTCTGAATTCTTCATTGTCTCTGCTGCTTGACTTCAAGATACACGTCCAGTAATCACCCATGGATCAAAAATGATAACAGCAAAATAAAAGAAAGGGAATATAAGGGAATAAACAGGAAGGACCCTTACACCTGGTACACTAAAACTGACCCTGTTATCCTCAAAATGCCATCTGTCATCCTCGATCATTTCTATATCAATCTTGACCTTCCCTTTCTTACCCTTGACTCTTTGGACCTCACCATTGACCTTCCTTCAATAACCTTTGATCTCACAGTCATGCGTGACCTATTGTCTACACATTGACCTGACCTGTGTGATCCAGCTACCTTCCATTGTCCTACACATGTCTTTGTAGGGTAACCAACTTCCTCTCAACTTCAGCCAGCCATGCCCTGCTCCCCTTTCACAGACACCTCCCTCCCTCGGTCAGCCATGCCCTGCTCCCCTTTCACAGACACCTCCCTCCCTCGGTCAGCCATGCCCTGCTCCCCTTTCACAGACACCTCCCTCCCTCGGTCAGCCATGCCCTGCTCCCCTTTCACAGACACCTCCCTCCCTCGGTCAGCCATGCCCTGCTCCCCTTTCACAGACACCCCCCTCCCTCGGTCAGCCATGCCCTGCTCCCCTTTCACAGACACCTCCCTCCCTCCCTCGGTCAGCCATGCCCTGCTCCCCTTTCACAGACACCTCCCTCCCTCGGTCAGCCATGCCCTGCTCCCCTTTCACAGACACCTCCCTCCCTCGGTCAGCCATGCCCTGCTCCCCTTTCACAGACACCTCCCTCCCTCGGTCAGCCATGCCCTGCTCCCCTTTCACAGACACCTCCCTCCCTCGGTCAGCCATGCCCTGCTCCCCTTTCACAGACACCTCCCTCCCACCCTCGGTCAGCCATGCCCTGCTCCCCTTCCACAGACACCTCCCTCCCTCGGTCAGCCATGCCCTGCTCCCCTTCCACAGACACCCCCCTCCCTCCCTCGGTCAGCCATGCCCTGCTCCCCTTTCACAGACACCTCCCTCCCTCGGTCAGCCATGCCCTGCTACCCTTTCACAGACACCTCCCTCCCTCGGTCAGCCATGCCCTGCTCCCCTTTCACAGACACCTCCCTCCCTCGGTCAGCCATGCCCTGCTCCCCTTTCACAGACACCTCCCTCCCTCGGTCAGCCATGCCCTGCTCCCCTTTCACAGACACCTCCCTCCCTCGGCCAGCCATGCCCTGCTCCCCTTTCACAGACACACCCCTCCCTCGGTCAGCCATGCCCTGCTCCCCTTTCACAGACACCCCCCTCCCTCGGTCAGCCATGCCCTGCTCCCCTTTCACAGACACCTCCCTCCCTCGGTCAGCCATGCCCTGCTCCGCTTTCACAGACACCTCCCTCCCTCCCTCGGTCAGCCATGCCCTGCTCCCCTTTCACAGACACCTCCCTCCCTCGGTCAGCCATGCCCTGCTCCCCTTTCACAGACACCTCCTACCCTCCCTCGGTCAGCCATGCCCTGCTCCCCTTTCACAGACACCTCCCTCCCTCGGTCAGCCATGGCCTGCTCCCCTTTCACAGACACCTCCCTCCCTCGGTCAGCCATGCCCTGCTCCCCTTTCACAGGCACCCCACCCCTCGGTCAGCCATGCCCTGCTCCCCTTTCACAGACACCCCCCTCCCTCGGACAGCCATGCCCTGCTCCCCTTTCACAGACACCTCCCTCCCTCGGTCAGCCATGCCCTGCTCCCCTTTCACAGACACCTCCCTCCCTCGGTCAGCCATGCCCTGCTCCCCTTTCACAGACACCTCCCTCCCTCGGTCAGCCATGCCCTGCTCCCCTTTCACAGACACCTCCCTCCCTCGGTCAGCCATGCCCTGCTCCCCTTTCACAGACACCTCCCTCCCTCGGTCAGCCATGCCCTGCTCCCCTTTCACACACACCTCCCTCCCTCGGTCAGCCATGCCCTGCTCCCCTTTCACAGACACCTCCCTCCCACGGTCAGCCATGCCCTGCTCCCCTTTCACAGACACCCCCCTCCCTCGGTCAGCCATGCCCTGCTCCCCTTTCACAGACACCTCCCTCCCTCGGTCAGCCATGCCCTGCTGCCCTTTCACAGACACCCCCCTGCCTAGGTCAGCCATGCCCTGCTCCCCTTTCACAGACACCCCCCTCCCTCGGTCAGCCATGCCCTGCTCCCCTTTCACAGGCACCTCCCTCCCTCGGTCAGCCATGCCCTGCTCCCCTTTCACAGACACCTCCCTCCCTCGGTCAGCCATGCCCTGCTCCCCTTTCACAGGCACCTCCCTCCCTCGGTCAGCCATGCCCTGCTCCCCTTTCACAGACACCCCCCTCCCTCGGTCAGCCATGCCCTGCTCCCCTTTCACAGACACCTCCCTCCCTCGGTCAGCCATGCCCTGCTCCCCTTTCACAGACACCTCCCTCCCTCGGTCAGCCATGCCCTGCTCCCCTTTCACAGACACCTCCCTCCCTCGGTCAGCCATGCCCTGCTCCCCTTTCACAGACTCCTCCCTCCCTCGGTCAGCCATGCCCTGCTCCCCTTTCACAGACATCTCCCTCCCTCGGTCAGCCATGCCCTGCTCCCCTTTCACAGACACCTCCCTCCCTCGGTCAGCAATGCCCTGCTCCCCTTTCACAGACACCTCCCTCCCTCGGTCAGCCATGCTCTGCTCCCCTTTCACTGGCACCCCCCTCCCTCGGTCAGCCATGCCCTGCTCCCCTTTCACAGACACCCCCCTCCCTCGGTCAGCCATGCCTTGCTCCCCTTTCACAGACACCTCCCTCCCTCGGTCAGCCATGCCCTGCTCCCCTTTCACAGCCACCTCCTACCCTCCCTCCCTCCCTTGGTTAGGCATTCCCATTCCCCTTTCACAGCCATCTCCCTCCCTCCGTCCCTCTCTCCCTTGGTTAGGCATTCCCATTCCCCTTTCACAGCCATCTCCCTCCCTCCGTCCCTCTCTCCCTCAGTTAGCTAAGCCCATTCCCCTTTCACAGCTACCTTCTTCCCTCCCTCCCACTTATCAATGCCTCCTCTCGCCTGGTTCGAGAAAGATCCCTGTATAAGAATAGCAGTACCTACTCAATTCAAATCAGGAAGACTATCGCGAATATTGCCCACCACCTTTAACCAGTCGTGTTGTTTTGTTTGCTGCTGACTTAATCACAAAGGTATGATTTATTCTGGTGCACATGTATATTAATGAGTATGTACAACATGTTAATGTATTAAAAAGAGGTTCCAGCTGCTTGCCATTGGGAAGCACAATCCACCTTCTCCTGCCGCCAATTTAATACCCAATGTTCATTCCGCTGTCGGAAAGCTGACATTTTGCCTGCTGCTCAATTATGGTCCCCCTCCCATCTCGTTCCTGCTTCCGGAAGCTTCACATAATTCTGTCCCTTGCCTTTCACAGGGCCTTTTGATATTTATAGTTTTCTGAAATTATAATACAATAACATTAATCTATATATTAGCACCATTATGATGTGGTAAGATGTATAATATTGATCAAAACTTTGGCAGATGAGTTATTTTTGAGGTTTATTCACATCTATATGTTGAAAGAATTCTAATAAATTCTTTGTTTCCACATTTAACCCATATCTCCCATAGCTGAGTTCTCTTTCCCCACCAAATGTAATTATGCAAAAACACTGAACGTGGCACTAATGTCTGATTTTCACAAAGTTATCTTTGAATGTTGCTTTTGTTTCTTAATTACTGATAATTATTTTATAATTTTGCTCAAAATCCTTTTGAATTGCACCTGTTTCATGAGTATGTAATTCACAGAGTGTCACGCAGGTGTGATTTTTTTTACTGATTGAACACAAAACGATGAGGATAGTTGCATAAAGAGAAGGCAGGTTAATGCTGTCCACAAATTGCATGATGTTTAAAACTAACCACAAATTGAAGCCACTAAAGAGTTAAACATTTACCCTGGGAATAAGCCACATTTTGTTCCCATGAGGTAAGCAGCCACTGAACACAGGTGACTAATGATGTGAGAACATGAATTACAAGGAATAGGAGGACAGAGGCAATAATTACATGCTGTAAACAGCTCATGGTCATTTACTGCAGCATAGGACCCAGGCATTCCTCTATTCTAGCTATTAGAAGTACTGCATTAAGCACCATTGCATTGACAATGTGCTTTGTGGCACTTGGCGATCATGTTAAGAGCTACAAGATGTTATTCTGATATCTGGATTAAGAAAGGAATTTCTTTACAGGGAATTTGAGTTGGAGGATCCACTTGCAGAGAATGCCAATTCAGTCAAATGACCTGTAGATTATAAGGTCTTAATATTTCCAGCCTTCGGGGGAAGATCTGGGAGAGGTGCTGGGATGAGTTGGGTGGTGAGGGAAGGCCGGAAAGGAAAGGCTGTCATTTCCCACTGCTATGCCATTTTACCTGTGGCGGTGGAGGACAGACCTCCAACCCGGATGGCATTGAGTCACTCGTACCCAATAAGGGGGTCCTACTCAATTCAAATCTGAAAGATTCCACGGCCACTAGCATTTTACCAGCAGCAAGGAGACCCTTCAGGAGTCTGCCCAGTGAACCCTGGTATTCTCCCAGCAGACTCGGGAGGCCCTTCTATTCAGGCCCACAATGGGGGCCCAGAGGCAATGGTCGTCCCCTTGACAACGATGCAACCTGCCATCACCAACCAACCCCTCTCACCTCCTGGGCCTGACTGGCTTTGGATGGGAGGAGAGCATCCTTCCAGTCACCCTCTTCTTCCTATTATGACCAGGGTTTAGAGAACACCAAAGTATATCATGGAATACACCTGACCCACAATTTTTAATAGATTTTGGTTGTGGGGAGCACAAGGGCCCACTTTCCAGATGTGATGCAACAGAAATCTAAAGTGTTTTTAAAGAAAACAATGTTTGTTCTATGAATCCAGTTAACATTTTATAAATGTATAGTAAACAGTTTATCAACTACCAACAAAAATAATCCCCACAGATACAGTACTCTATAGGTAACCCTTAGTAACTTTCCTAACAACATCCACAAGCCAAAGACCCTTTTTAACAAAGACAATAGGTTTGCATTCCTTACAGAAAGAGGTATTACCTTGAAAAAATGAAGTGATCTGGAGACATTCTTTAGCATGCAGAAAGAGACCAAAATACACCTCCTTGGTTTGAATGCAGCTCTCCAATTGAAAACGAAACTAAAACTCAGAGCCAAAAACAGCTTCCAGCTCAAAACTAAAGTAAAAAGCAGAGCCAGAGCCCAGCTCCACCCACAGAATGACATCACTGCAGCCACTTGAGAAGACAAACATTTCTTAAAGTGACATTCCCATGACATTCCGGATGCAGTCCCAGGGGTGGCCACTGTTCCCGATAGCACTGCTGAGACTGCTGAGCTGCCAGCTATCTGATTGGCCGAGGAGGAACAGCAGAATAACAGCAACCAATTAGTTGCCTGACTTCTTATAAAATGAGCCTCCAGGTCCTGCAAACAGCCAAGGCAGGGTCGCCTAGGGCTTTCAGGCCCATTGTTGAGCCACCTATTGCGGGAACAAAATTGGGCTCATGTTATTCTATACGAGAGGCAGCAGCTGCCCCTGTGTGGTTTCAGTTCCAACATTATTATTTTCGATACCAGACAGAAATGGATAAGAAAGTGTCATAAATCAGTAACAGGGCTGGGTTGGAGTGTAGGTTTCAGATAACAATGTCATAAATCATGGGAGCAAACCGAGCATGAATTATAAACTGGACATCTATATAAGTTTTCCACATGCATTTTCTTTCCCCTGTATTTGTTACTTTCTCTGATTTGTGTAACATTCCTTCACCATGAGATTAGCAGGCTGACTTCCCAATTACCCCAATCATTGCTACTTCAGCAAATCTGGAACAAGGCAACTGATTCATTTACTGACCCTTTAAGGAATCATCTTTTGTGATCCCTGCACTGTCACTGGCAGTATGGCTGAAATTACGCAGGAACATAGTACAGGAGTGGACCATTCAGTCCCTCAGGCCTGTTCTATGGAACAATTAGATCATGGCTGATCTGTGTCTTAACTTTGTCTATCCACCTTGCTTCGTCAACAAAGCAGTTTTGACGTTTTAAGTTGATTCTGAGAGCCTCGAAAACGTTTTGGGGAGAGAATTCCAGATTTCCCGGCCCTTTTGTACAAACAAGTGCTTCAGGACATCGCTCCTGAATGGCTTCACAATAAGTTTAAGATGATAATTTCTTGTTCTAAAGTCCCGCAGCAATGGAAATAATTTCCCTCCACATACCTGAACAAATACTTTGATCATCTTCAATTGCTTGAGGGCCAGCCAGGGAAGATGTAGTCACTTGGTCAACACATTAGAACACGAGGGACAGCTCAAATTGTGATTGTGGCCATGCAAGTCAGGCCATCGCCCACTGACTGAACTTCTGCCCTGAGAGATCCATTCCTGGCAATATCACACCATTCACCCTGAGTTCAGCTGAAGCCGTTGAACTGATTGTTAACCTCAATATCGAGCTGTAACCGCTTCCCAGCCATACGAAAGAAAAACTTAAAACACCTCAATTCATTTAGGTCTGAATTTTCTATATTCCAGCAAGTACAAACCAGTCGTCTATACAAATTCCTCATAAATTAATCCTTTTAGCTTGGTATTATTCAGGTGAATTTGCAATACAGCCACTCGAAGACCAATATATTCTTGTATTTTGCCATTCCCAGGACTGAATGTAATACTTCAGATGAGGTCTCACCAGAGCTCTGTACAGTTCTAACATAACTTTCACCCACTGTATTTCACTTCCTTTAAGATAAAGAGCAACCTCCCATTTAGTCTTTTAAAGTTTTGTTGTGCCTCTCCACTAGTTTTTAATGATTTCCTGGACTCCTGTTCATTTCCTGCTCATCCGTGGCTCCTCACCATTATTACGATCCCAGGCCAGACCCCAACATTTGTCAGGATACCAGACAGAAATCCTAATATTTAATTTAATTTGTAAGACTGTGAGGAAAAGATACCTCGCATCAGGAGTGACTCCACACACAAATAGGGATATGGTATATTAAAACAGACTTTATTAAAACACAGTATTTCTAACATTAACATCTGTTACAACACCCTGGGCTAGGGCGTGGCCCACTTGTCCCGGAGTCACAACACAAGTGAATTAAACAATAATTTTTATAAAAATTCTCGAAGTCTTTGGCTCTTAGCTGCTGAATAATTACAATGATGAAGTTTGTTAAGTTGAAACACAATTATTGTTTATTTATAGCAAATATGATGAAATATGCAGTAATTACAACTGGATAACAAGAAGCTAACCTACTACTCCGCTTTTACCGTCCCACCTTCTACCCACACATAGAAGACAGGCAAATACAGAGGTTGGGGGAGGGGGGGGGGGGGGGCTGAAAATGATAACGGCGAAGGTCAAAAGAAAAGAGTCTTTGCTCCCAATGGTGGTTCTGCAGCATGCTTTCCTCACAGCCTGCTGGTTGATCAAAGTCACTAGTTTGCAGCTGGTAATGGTTTTCTTTGCAGAGTCATTAATTCAGTACAGTACTTACAGGCAGCAGGCCTTCTGGACAGTAACTTTAGTTCTCAGCAAACTGGCCTTCAACTCAAGACTCACACTCGGACCTATTTCTTTCTTGGCCTTAGCTCACATCAAACCCTGCTTCTAGCTCATGGTTTGACTTCAAGCATTTGTAGTCTCGAGAGATTGACACCCAGTCTTGCAGGAGAGAGAGTCAGCCCTCACAGTGGCCTTATGGAGAGAGTGTATCTGGATCTTTTAGGAGAGACTTACTTAGAACCCTCCATCCAAGCTGTAGAATCAAAAGTAAAACCGAACCGGAACCTGGTGACTCTGAGAACATTCCAGTGGGACCAGATCCAATCACCACCTGTTACCGGGCAGAGCACTGCCTTTTGGGCCCATTCATTGGCCACCAGCCAAATCAATGAAAACGAGTCAGCACGGGCGAGAGCCAATCTGCAATCACCAGTCTAAAACAGCACAGTCATCTGGAATCTGCTTGTTTCAATTAAAGGGACAGGCTACTTGCCTTGATGGCACAGGTCCATTAAACATCTATGGATCAAAATGAAAGGAAGAGAAAATAAGCTAATTGGCAGGGAATAAACAAAAACAAACAGGAAAGACCCTTACACATCATATGAGAAATAGCTTACAATTATTAGTTAAACAATAAAATGAATCACTTTAACTCCTAACTGCTATATTTTTTATCTCTAATCGAGCAAAACCATCTTGAGACAAAATAAATGGATTAAAAACAATGTTAAACGGTCTGGTCAGTTCTGGCAAAATGGAAGCACAGTCGTGGAATTGTCCAATTCACTGCCTATGTTCTAAATCTGCTTTCTTTTTTAACTTTTTAACTTTCTTACACCCATAGCTCTTGTAAATATGCATTCTGTGTTCTTTCCCTGCTGCATCTTCCGTTTCTCTGAATACATGGCGAACATTTCTCAACTTCCTTCCTGGTACTACTGCTTCCATATTAATGATCACTGGTCACATGGACCAGTATTTCTTATTATCCAATAAAAAGACAATTGATTCCTTTACAATTAGTGTAATCTCTTAAAAGTCTTATTCAGACGTTCTTAAAAACAGCTACAGATTCCCGACATTTTAAGGAAATTACAAAGTTTCCTTACTGTGTTGCTTGCAGGTCAAAGGTTGCTAGAAAAAAAGATTTCCAATGGGAATGGAGGGGAAGCTTGTGGGGTGAAGTTGATATGATTACTCATGGACTCGCATTTTAAACTTAAATAAAGGAAACAATGTGGGAATGAAAGCTGAGCTAGCTGAAGTGAACTGGCCTGGATCTTACACTGGCGACGAGGGTAAAAAAAGGGGCTGTAAGAGACTCCAATTCCTCAGGACCCGGCCCACTTCGAAAAGGCCTCAGGGGGACTCCGAACAGGCAACCGGTGTGCCGCTTATTGGGAAGTTGGAGGTGTTTGATGCCGAGGCAGGCGATCGGAACCAATACATCGAGAGGATGCAGCATTGTTTTGCATCAGTGCAATTATTGGAAATGAGGGACAGACTGTGACCCTCTTCACAGTTTGTGGAGCTACCACATACAGCGGGCACGATTCTCCACTCCCACGCCGGTTGGGAGAATCGCCTGGGCCGCCAAAAGTTCCGGGTCGCCGGTCCGACGCCCTCCCGCGATTCTCCCAAGCAGCAGGAACGGCCCGGTCGAGTTTCACAGGCCACAGGCCAGAGAATCGCCGGAGATACCGAAAATGGCTATTCTCCGGCACCCCCGCTATTCTGAGGCCCGGATGGGCTGAGCGGCCAGGCCAGAACGGCGGGTTCCCCCCGGCGCCGTCCACACCTGGTCGCTGCAGTCGTGGGCGGTGCGTGAATGCTGGGGGGGGGGCGGCCTGTGGGGGGGGTGAGGGGGGATCCTGCACCGGGCTTCACCTGGAATTTGGGGTGGCCCGCGATCGGTGCCCACCGATCGTCGGGCCGTCCTCTCTGAAGGAGGACCTCCTTCCTTCCGCGGCCCCGCAAGATCCGTCCCCCAACTTCTTGCGGGGCGGACTTGGAGAGGACGGCAACCACGCATGCGCGTGTTGGCGCCGGCCAACCTGCGCATGCATGGATGACGTCCGTTATGCGGCGTCGGCCGCGTCATCTATGCGGCGCCGCTTTTACGCGGGCGACAAAGACTGGCGCGTGTAGATGACACGGCCCCGATACTGGCCCATTGTCAGGGCCTGAATCGGTCGGGGCCGTTCCGCGACGTCGTGAACCTCGACGGAGTTCACGACGGCGCGGCCACTTCGGCGTGGGAGTGGAGAATCCCGCCCAGCATGTTGCTAACTTTTGGTTGGTTCTTAATTTGGCTCTATTTAATCACGTTTGCTCAAGAGTCGCCAGGTATCTTTCGACACCGCCACAAGGTTCAGAACCGAATACTGGTCAATGACTCGATACACCAGTTAGTAAGTTCAAAAGCAATGCTCATTTATTTACACACAGTCAAATCTACTCATGCATAAACTCTACAAACTAAACTACCACTATTACTAAAGCCTATACTTAGCTTCGGGTACCCACTCAGTCAGAGGAACAATGGCCGTTTCTCGATTCTGAGGCTGCTGGGTTGAGCTGTTTACAGGGTAGCAACTAGGAGCGTCTATCTCGTAGCGTGCGTTGACTTGGAACTTACTTGGTCTGCGGTAGCTGCTAGGCAGGTCTCTCTCTTCGGTGAGAGCCAAAGCCAAAGGAGGAAGATTCTCCCTTGGGTGATACCTCTTATACCTCTTTTGGGCGGGCCTTGAACTTGGCCTCAACGAATTGGGTCTTTCTCAATCATCGGTATCAATTTTCCTCCAATAGAGGGGAGGTTCCCTGATCGCTGGGCGTGTCCTGGTGACTGTCAGTCTGCTTTGTCTTAGCTTTTTCTGCCGCCAGGGAGTCTGTCCTAACATTGTGTATCTAAATGTTTCCCTTTTGTCCCCGGAGATGGCTCATTAGTATGTAGATCGTTTGGTAGTTTCTGTCCTGTCTGAGCGTTTAAGGTTCAAATCAACAGACAGTGCTTGAACCTGCTTGTTTCTTAGCATTGTCCAATTTTCCCTGCATTCTTTGCAGGTATCCATTTTGTAATCGGGACGTGGCCAACCCAGATGGCTACAAGCATCATAACAAGTTTGACCTACCGAATTCCCCCAATATACATTCGTTTCCAGAGCTGGTCACGTTGGTGATTGACCACTTTATTCCAAGCCGCCCATCATAGTGAGGCATTTTCATTTCCACACCTCCACCCAACACCAGGGAGAGTCAGTGACCAGTTTCCTGGCCCGCCTGAAAAAGCTTGCCAATTTTTCTGAGTTTGGTCCTACGCTATCAGAGTCAGCTGAATTTGCAAAAGGCGGCTGAAATTGTTTGTCCATGGAAAGTGCAGAGCAAGGGATACAGGAGTTACAGGGGCTGACCGTCCTCAATATGGGTGCCAGAGGGAGCCCCTTTCTACCTCTCAAACCCCCTCCCCCACCCTCCAGGCTGAGGTTCCAGACTCACGCTGTAGGGGCCATCCTTCCCGAGACTCAGGCCATTGGCGCCAATGCCCCTCCACTTTGGGAGGATCCGAACCAAAAGGGTCGATAAGCCAGTGCCCAAAGGGTCAAATGGAGCGGTGCCTGAGGGAAAGCTAACCCACCCGCCACCCCGCCGGGTACGACCACCCCCAGGGAAAGACACATTTCGTAGTTGGTGAGTTAGACAACCGCCAGCACTTGCATTGTATTGCAGCACCAAGGGTGGCGCTGATTCATGTCACCACCTTTGATAAATGGGTTTTCAAACCTAATGACACTGGAGACTGGAGTCGCAGTTTCCATGGTGAGCCAATGCACATTCGACCATATGCGATCTGATATCCAAGAGTTGAAGCAACGGGATACAGATGCAAGGTTGGCAACATACACGGTGGAACGGTTGGCAATAGTGGGAATCTCAGTGGTCCCCGTGGAATATGAGTTACAATCCACAAATCTGCCATTAGTGGTAGACCGAGGGACTGGGCCCAGCTTGCTGGTGCGTGATTGGCTAAAGCGCCTCCAGTTGGACTGGCAGCAGGTGTGCCAGATGCACCAATGGCCCTAATGTTGTACTGGCCACATTTCTGGATGTCTTAAAACATTTTTTTTTCACTTTTTCCAACTAATGGGCAATTTAGTGTGGCCAATCCACCTACTCGGCCCATCTTTGGGTTGTGGGGGTGAGACCCACGCAGACACAGTGAGAATGTGCAAACTCCACATGGACAGTGACCCGGGGCCACGATTGAACCCGGGTCCTCGGCACCGTGAGACAGCAATGCTAACCACTGCACCATTGTGCCGACCCCCTTTTCCTGCATATTTAAGAAGGGCTTGAGGACTATCCGGAAAATCGGGGTATGTGGTTTGCGCTGTCACTCTAGTGGGAGAAAGGACATGATTGAGCCAGCAAGGCCAGCTCCACAGAGATCGGAGCGCCATCTGTAAAGGGTGCCCCGATCAGTACTGGAATTCAACTCTCCCACAGACATGGAGGACCCCACTCAAAATCATCAGGACAATGCCCCCCCCCCCGCCACAGAGGTATTGGGGGCTCTCTATCCCTCCGCTCCCACCACCACTGAAGCATTGTGGGCACTTTTCCCCCTCACAGCCATTGCAACCCTCCTTCACAGGCATAGCCCCACCCTCCACAGGAATCGACCTTACCCCCCTCCCCCCCACCACACAAAATGGCTAGCACTGCCTGTGTAGGGGCAGTGCCAACTTGTGCTGGGGGAAGTGACATGGGACAGTGCTCTGCATGTCCCTGTCCCCCCAGAGGCTATACTTACGTTGACACCCCCAGCGGGATCCCCTCGACTGATTCCCGTTCTTATGTAGTTGTTGTAAACCTTGCCAATGTGACATCATGTTGGCGAGGTATGAATATTTAGTGAGGGGGATCATGAGGCTCGGAAGACCTTTGATAATATGTTAATGTATTCAAACATATGGACAGGATTTATGGGCGGGAGCCTCGTTACGTCACAGGTAAGGGGCTGGGAAAATCAAGAAAAAAGATCTCGCCGGCAAGAATCTCATTTCCCAACTCTCGTGGGAATTTGCACCCACATTGCTGTTTGCTCTCGTGGTGAGCAAGGGCTCAAAATTCCCCCCATAATGTGCACATTCTTGAACCAACTCATCAGGCTAAATCTACTGTTTTCTCTTTCTTGTAGATAAATATGGTGAGCAGTTGTAGAACGGATAGGTGAGAACAGGAGGTAAAACATTTATTCAGAGGCAGATATTGGAGGTAGGTTCCATTAGAGATGTACAAGTGGTCAGGCTGAAGGATGCATCCTTCAAGGGTCTTGGCTATCTTCCCTGTCCCTTCTTACGGTATTATCACCCTTTTATACATTATGCATGACAAAATGCAGCTGCTTCCAGGAGTGGCACATTTGTCTCTGCTTATCCTTCACATTTAAAGCTAATCTTTCCCCCTCTCTTCCTTTTCAAGCCACCAAAATGTAGAGTGCCCAAAGAATAAAGAACTGTTAAAGAGATGGTACTGCATCACATGACCTGCTTGGATGGCTCAGAGATTGGGACTATGAATACCCTGCATTGTGAGACCCACTGAGCTGAAGTGTACAGGAGCATGTGCAGTGGGTTGGGCATTCCAAGAAGCAACCAGCTGGAGAGAGGAAACTCACATATTGGGCGGGATTCAGTTTTCTGGTGCTGCTGGATTCTCCATCTCGCCAGCCAGCCAATGGGGTTTCCCATTGTGGGCAGCCCCACGCCGTCGGGAAATCCCCAGCATCAGGCGCGCTGCCGGCGCAAAGGAGAATCCCGACAGCGTTGAATCCAGCCCATTTTCCTTGTTGTGGAGGCAAGATGTGGTGATCCAAAGGGCACAACCTGCATTAAAGGACTGATCTGTATGCACCAGGATTGTTAAAATGCACTGGTAACCTGTCAGATTGTTTGCACACAATGGCATGGAGGAGTGCAGCTCGAGCTTGTGTGCGGTCTTCCAGCAAGGCATTCAGACCATGCAGGATTAAATGGTCAGCCCTACAAACTATACTGTTGTATGATGAAGTCTGAGAGGTTGGTCCACCTTCCCAATTAATTGATGCACCATATGAATGGTGGGATTCTCCACTCCCACGCCGGTTGGGAGAATCGCCTGGGCCGCCAACATTTCCGGGGACGCCGGTCCGACGCCCTCCCGCGATTCTCCCAAGCGGCAGGAACGGCCCGGTCGAGTTTCGCGGGCCGCGGGCCGGAGAATCGCCAGAGACACCGAAAATGGCGATTCTCCGGCACCCCCGCTAGTCTGAGGCCCGGATGGCTGAGCGGCCAGGCCAAAACGGCGGGTTCCCCCCGGCGCCGTCCACACCTGGTCGCTGCAGTCGTGAGCGGTGCGTGAACGCTGGGGGGTCGGCCTGTGGGGGGGCGAGGGGGGATCCTGCACCGGGCTTTACCTGAAATGTGGGGTGGCCCGCGATCGGGACTGGGGCCGTTCCGCGCCGTCGTGAACCTCGACGGCGTTCACGACGGCGCGGCCACTTCGGCGTGGGAGTGGAGAATCGCGCCCGTGGTCTTTGAGGCTTTTTTTGGAGAGTAAGCTGTGTTTGCTGTGTGTGAGCAGGATTCAGCCGGAAACGGCACGATGTCCGCCGACTGGCGCCAAAAATGGCACAAATCAGTCGGGCATCGCGCCGCCCCAAAGGTGCGGAATGCTCCGCATCTTTGGGGGCAGAGTCCCAACCTTAAGGGGCTAGGCCCGCGCCAGACGATTTCTGCCCCGCCAGCTGGCGGAAAAGGCCTTTGGTGTCCCGCCAGCTGGCGCGGAAATGACATCTCTGGGCGGCGCATGCGCGGGAGCGTCAGCGGCCGCTGACAGCATTCCCGCGCATGTGCAGTGGAGGGAGTCTCTTCCGCCTCCGCCATGGTGGAGACCGTGGCGAAGGCGGAAGGGAAAGAGTGCCCCCACGGCACAGGCCCGCCCGCGGATTGATGAGCCCCGATCGCGGGCCAGGCCACCTTGGGGGCACCCCCTGGGGCCAGATCGCCCCAGGACCCCGGAGCCTGCCCGCGCCGCCTTGTCCCGCCGGTAAGTTAGGTGGTTTAATCTCCGCCGGCGGGAGAGGCATTTTAGCGGCAGGACTTCGGCCCCTCTGGGCCGGAGAATCGCAGGGGGGGGGGCCACAGACCGGCGTGGCGCGATTCCCGCCCCCACCGAATATCCGGTGGTGCAGAATTCGGCAACTGGCAGGGGCGGGATTCACGCCAGACCCCGGCGATTCTCCGACCCGGCGGGGGGTCGGAGAATCTCGCCCAGATCTTTATTCCACTGAACCCGCCAATGTTGTAGCTGGTCCTTGCTGGCTGTCCATGAAAAGTCTTCCAGAGAAAAGCCTTTCCTGATTCCACGTTACAGTTAGGCTCCTAATAAACGTGACATCAATAGTGGGAAAACAATGGAGGTCATAATACAGGATGAGATAAATATGCATTTAAAGAAAAATAAGTTAATACAAGACAGTCAGTATGGCTTTGTCAAGGGCAGGTCATGTCTGACAAACTTAATTGAGTTCTTTGACAATGTGACACAGGCAATGATGAAGGTAGTCCCATGAATGTTGTATATTTGGACTTTCAGAAAGCATTTGACACGACAGGTTGGTTAGCAAATTGGAAATATTTGGGATTGATGGGTCCTTGGCAGCATGGATTAGAAGTTGGCTAAGATACAAAACAGAGGGTAGGTTTAGACAGGCATTTCTCAGACAGTAGGTATAGACACTGGAGGGCTCAGTGTTGGGACCCTTGCTTTTTCTGATTCATAGAAATGATTTATAAGTGAGTGTTGAGGGCAAAATCTCTAAATTTGCAGATGATACTAAGTAGGGAGAATAGTGAATTGTGAGGATAATGCTGAGCGACTTCAGAGGGACATTGACAAGTTGGCCAAATGGGCAGACACCTGGCAGATGAACTTCAATGCATCAAAGTGTGAAGTAATGCATTTTGGTAGAAGAAACATGGGGAGACAATATCGGCTCAATGGTACAACTTTGAGGGGAGTACAGGAGCAGAGGGACTTCGGGGTCCAATGCGTAATTCTCTGAAGGTGGCCAGACAAGTTGAAATAGTTGTTAAGAAACCCTTAGTTTATAAATACAGGCATAGGGCACAATTCTCCGGAAACATTTCTAAATGTGGTAGCGAGTGGGAATTGCCGCAAGCTTCCTGGCGCTCGGCCCAGCAAGGCCAGCAGAACTATTCAACGTAAATTGGTCCACTGCATATTCTCCCCGTGTCTGCGTGGGTTTCCTCCTGGTGCTCCGGTTTCCTCCCACAAGTCCCAAAAGACGTGCTGTTAGGTGAATTGGATATTCTGAATTCTTCCTCTGTGTATCCAAACAGGCGCCGGAGTGTGGTGTCGAGGGGTTTTTCACAATAACTTCATTGCTGTGTTAATGTAAGCCTACTTGTGACAATAAAGATTATTACAATTATTATGAAGCCCCATGGGCTTCTCGTCGCAAATGAAAGCTCATCAGCTGATTTGCTGGGACCACGCTCACCAGCACCCTGCTAACAAGGTCGAGCAGCACTTAAGCAGCAGTTGCTCAGGCAACCCCAGCCAGCTCGCAATAATGGCACCGAGGAGACCAGCCCCAAGATTCGGGGACACTGATCTGGGGAGGCGCCCAGACGCAGCGGAGGCCAGGAGCGATGTCCTGTTTCCCGAGGGTATGAAAAAGGGCTTAACTGGTGATAATTGGTTTCGCGCTACGCTACGGCGAGATCCTAATTTCACCTCCGGAAGCGGGCTGGTTGCATCGCAAACTGTTTGCCGCCTGGCGCAGTTTTCGTTTTTTCCTCTCTTGCTATTCATCGGCCTTGGTTCGCTTGAGCGAGAGTGTAACAAGGCCTGAGAATTGTGCCCATAGAGTATAAAGCAAGGAAGTGATGCTGCACCTCTACAAAGCATTGGTCAGACCAATTGAGGCACCCCAGCTTCTAAGTTCCTCCTACCACCGCCATACAGGCATAATGCTCCCCTCCGCCCCACCATCCCACCCTCAACATAATGGGAACCCCCCTGTGGGGTTCCCTAGAGGCCAGACCTTGGCTCTGCCTCCTGGCCCCATCCCTGGCAGTGCCAACCTGGGAGTGCCAACAATTTCTGTATGTGAACTTGATCGTGTCATCGGGGTGAGCCTGGGAACACTGTGCTCGGATATCTTGCCGGCACAAATCCCGATATGGCCCTCTTGTGAGAGTTAACAGTCATAACAGGATTTGCGCTTGCGATGAATGGGCCCTAAGAATTTTGTCTATAGTTTCATATTGTTAAAATGTAGATAGCAGACTTAGGGGGAGGCATAATGTAAGGGTTAACAGAATGGATGTGTTAATGTATGACGTAGATGATGACATATCATTTACATCAGTCGAAAGAAAGAGGTTTGAACGCCATGCCCAGGAGCAATGTGCCTATTCTATAACCTACTTAGATGTAGTACTAATAAATAAGTGTTAAGCAAGTACCAGAGTATAACTTCGGCCTGAAGATAGGTCACGCATACTAAAAACCAAAAATCATGCCTAAAGTACACTGATCAGAGGGACCATCCAAAATGCATGTCTTCTTCACTGAACCTCCACAGGTCTGCATCTGCCTGTACTGTGAGGCCCTCAATGGTAATCCCAGCAACCATTTTCATCTTTTCTGGTACTCCCGGAGCCAATGAGCTCAACCAGTACAGTTCAAGTCAAATATTTCCAGTTCAATTGCTCTGTACTCTAAAACCCAGCCAAAAGAAAATTCAAAAAGCTTCATTGGTCAAAAATGACTTTCCACTGACTTATTGGTGTTCAACACTGCCTCAGCCAGCTTTCTGATGTTAGCACCTTGTTTATATGGGTGAATACAAGAAAGTGAAAATTTTAACGATGCACACTCATAGACTACTCTGAAAAAACTAAAGATATTTATTGATAAGAAAAATTGTACAGAGGTCAGCAGCCCCCGTGGCTGTTCCAGTCCTTACATGCCTTTTGGCTGCCTTCTGCCCAAGAGAGGACTCCACACATTGGGGTGATTACCCACTCTCAGGCTCAATTGGTCCCTCAAGCCAGGTGACCCTCTTCTGCTGTGCTGTCCTTAAAGGGACAAACGCCACAATCATCACACAAATGAGAGGCTCCAAAGAAACATTATCATAAAGGGATACAAATACAAATCAAGATTCCTAATAACGTATTTCATTGATGCCAGCATCCATTTCAGACGAGCCCCAGTGGTAGCTAATATATCTCCTTTATAATATAATGCTGCCACTTTATGTGCCACTCTTCCCAGAGCAGGATGTCCATCTATGAAATTTTGTAAGTCCAGTGCTGAAGTCACACTCTTGGCACCTGCAAGACTTGAAGGAATTTTAACCCCGGAATCAAGTATCATAATTTAAACAGTGAATCATAGTTCTGAACACAGTAAGTTCAATTCTCATGTGTTGTGGTGTCCCTCTGCATCTTGGTTAAACTCAGTCTGGAGACTTTCCTCTCCCATAGGAAACTCAGGAACATCTGTTTGATTTTCCTGAATCGGTGTTCCTGGCAATCATAAAGGTGGATGACAAAACCCACACATTATATTCATCTTGAAACCATTCTTTTCAATGTGTAATGGGAACTGGAAAACTTTAACATTCGAAACAAGCTATCCATTGCCCAACATTTGTTTGATATTATTACCAGCTATTAAGCAACATGGGCCCAGGGCAAGGATTAGGCATGAACAGATCATTCCGTTAGAAAACTAAACAGAATCATATCCCTTCATTGTACTGTGTCATTACTGTCATTTAATGGATGGATCACTAATTTTTCCAGCTAGTTTTGGGAGGTAATTTTGACTTTAGCTGATCATATAAAATGAGAAAATAGTGGTTCAGCCAACCTTGGTATATCTCTGCCAATTTAAAAATCGGAAAGATGTATAATCAGTGTTGCTGATCCGATATACATTATTTCCCAAAGTCAAAATTATCCCTGTGTTATTCTGTTTAGTTACATGTTATGTAGAGTCTAATGGAAGCAGAGAAGGATATTCAGCTAAACTAACCTTATCCACACACTGTCTGCCATCTTGAGGAACTGTAAGTTTTAGTCAAGAAATGAAGATGAACTAAGATTTAGGATTCTTCACAGTATATCTCAGTTCATATAAAGGTACCCACGATATTAATAATAGCAAAAAAAAACAAGGCTGTCATTTCCATGTTATGTTTACAGACATTACAGACACCTGAGCATTTAGATTTAAATAGGCTTTAAAATATACAATCTTCTTGAATAACAAACTTTGCAAAAGGAGTTGCTAATTAAACAGTGAATTATTGATTCCCTGTTTGCTTTAAGACATGTTATTTTTAATCAACTCCTCTGTCGCATCATGAAGCTTAAGCTAGTGAGGCAATGTACGATCAAACATTTGCTATTGTTATTCAGTTATCCTTAATTCTCAAATATCTATGAAGTTATTATTGGCCCATATGTCCCATTTTTGATTTTATGCATTCTTTTAATGCAATCAATACATGATATCCACAAGACACTTTGTGGATTCTTGTGACCTCTACAGGGAGTTGTCAGTGTATTTTGGTATCTGACGTAAATGTAACACCAATTTATCTGCCAAACTAAGTCATGCCATATGAAACTGGCACAATTTCAGAACACTAGCCAATGATGACTCAGATGTTTGGACAAGTCTGAAAAATAACAGAGAAAATTAGATGATCCAACCTACTGTGAAAATCTCAGCCCCTATTCGATATATAATTTAGATAATGATCTAGATGTACTTCACAGACACACAAAGTAAACAAGCTCAGGTTTTATTCAAAAATAATTTATGCATTTTAATGGGGAAGTTAGATAAACACATGAGAGGTTGATCATGAAGTGCATCACCTCCATACTCCCAGAACGCCTTGATCCACTGCAATTCGCATACTGCTGCAACCGGTCCACATCAGACACCATTTCCCTGGCCCTACACTCATCTCTAGAGCATCTCGAAAACAAAGACTCCTACATTAGACTCCTATTTATTGACTACAGCTCTGCCTTCAACACCATAATCCCAGCCAAACTCATATCAAAGCTCCAAAACCAAGGACTTGGCTCCCCACTCTGCAACTGGATCCTCAATTTTCTGACCAACAGACCACAATCAGTAAGAATGAACAGCAACACCTTCTCCACAATAGTCCTCAACACCGGGGCCCCGCACGGCTGCGTACCTAGCCCCCTACTGTACTCCCTGTACACACACGGCTGCGTGGCAAAACTTGGTTCCAACTCCATCTACAAGTTTGCTGACGATACGACCATAGTGGGCCGGATCTCGAATAACGACGAGTCAGAATACAGGCGGGAGATAGAGAACTTAGTGGAGTGGTGTAGCGACAACAATCTCTCCCTCAATGCCAGCAAAACTAAAGAGCTGGTCATTGACTTCAGGAAGCAAAGTACTGTACACACCCCTGTCAGCATCAATGGGGCCGAGGTGAAGATGGTTAGCAGTTTCAAATTCCTAGGGGTGCACAAATCTCCAAAAATCTGTCCTGGTCCACCCACGTCGACGCTACCACCAAGAAAGTACAACAGCGCCTATGCTTCCTCAGGAAACTAAGGAAATTCGGCATGTCTACATTGACTCTTACCAACTTTTACAGATGCACCATAGAAAGCATCCTATCAGGCTGCATCACAGCCTGGTATGGCAACTGCTCGGCCCAGGACCGCAAGAAACTTCAGAGAGTCGTGAACACCGCCCAGTCCATCACACGAACCTGCCTCCCATCCATTGACTCCATCTACACCTCCCGCTGCCTGGGGAAAGCGGGCAGTATAATCAAAGATCCCTCCCACCCGGCTTACTCACTCTTCCAACTTCGGGCAGGAGATACAGAAGTCTGAGAACACGCACGAACAGACTCAAAAACAGCTTCTTCCCCACTGTCACCAGTCTCCTAAATGACCCTCTTATGGACTGATTTCATTAACACTACACACTGTATGATTCATCCGATGCCAGTGCTTTTGTAGTTACATTGTATATGTTGTGTTGCCCTATTATGTATTTTCTTTTATTCCCTTTTCTTCTCATGTACTTAATGGTCTGTTGAGCTGCTCGCAGAAAAATACTTTTTCACTGTACCTCGGTACTCGTGACAATAAACAAATCCAATCCAATCTAATGAGGGGGAAAGGAATATTGTGATAGTTTTAGATGGAGGTGCGTGGGAGGAGACGCATGTGAAGCTGAAATGATGGAGTGTGGATCTGTTGAGCAAATGGCCTACTTTTGAGGCTCCTGGTGATCTGCTTGCTTGGATGGCGCCCCACATGGCCAGCCCCCTCTCCCCCCCCCACCTCACTGCACCCCACCCGCACCCCCACATCTCCCCCCCCCCCCCCCCCCCAGCGGATGTGGCGAGCCATTTAAATCCCCATTCAGTTCGGCATGAGAGGCCGTAAAGTCCTGGCCATGTCTGGAACTGTCATCTTATTAAATGCCACAGGGTCCTAATGTGCTTTCTGATTAAAATCTCTCATCTGGTAAAGGGGACATTTTCAAATACTGGTTGGATGAGTTTTAAGTGAGTTTGCTCTTTCTAACCTGACTTATGCAGATGGTTTACCACACACACCTATGTTGAATTTTATCTCCTTCACACTTCCAGTATGTATGAGAATTTCTATGGTTGGGCGGAATCTTTAGCCCTCCCTATTGGTGTGTTTGAAGGTAGGAGGGCATTTAAACATGCTCCTCAGGGGTCGTGGATCATATGATGACTTAGTCCACGTACACACGAACCCCTTCGATGCCCTCCATCATCTGCTCCATGATGCGATGAAATATCTCCGATGCCGAGAAGATGCCGAACGGCATACGGTTATAGCAGTACCTGCCAAACGGTGTGTTAAAGGTGCAGAGCCTCTTGCTGGACTCATCCAGCTGGATTTGCCAGAATCCATGTGACGCATCTAACTTCGTGAAAAACCGTGCATGTGCCATCTCACTGGTGAGTTCCTCCCGCTTCGGGATGGGGTAGTGTTCACGCATTATATACTGGTTGAGATCCTTGGGATCAATGCAGGTGCGCAGGTCTCCAGAGGGTTTTTTAACCACCACCATCGAGCTGACCCAGTCAGTCGGTTCGGTTACCCTGGAAATGATCCCCTGCTGCTGCAGCTCCTTGAGCTGCTCCTTCAGGCGCTCCTTCAGTGGAGCCGGGACCCGGCGTGGTGCATGGACCACTGGCTTGGCATCAGGTCGCAGTAGGATCTTGTACCGATATGGCAAAGTGCCCATCCCGTCAAACACATCTGGATACTGAGCGAGGATGTTGTCAATGTCAGCTTGAAGATCCACGCTGGAGGATGTCGTTGAATAAATCCGCTGCACCAGGTTTAGCTTTTTGCAGGCATGTGCACCCAGTAGGGGTGCCCTGTCCGGCTTGACAATTTCAAACCTTAGCCTTGCATGGGTACTCTGGTTGGAGACGAGCAGATGGCAGGACCCCAGTGCCATGATGGCATTACCGTTATAGTCCAGGAGCTAGCAGGCTGTTGGAAGGACCCTGGGGTGCTTCTTGATGCATTTGAAGTCTGCCTGTGAGAGGAAGTTGGCAGAAGCACCTGTGTCCAGCTTGAACTGGATGGAGCAGCGGTTGACCTGCATCACCGCACGCCATTCGTCCTCCGAATCCACAGCGAGGATGGACTGAATGTGAGATGAATGATGTGTGGCATGTTCATGTGTGGTAATGATGCCCACTTGGTAGGCGGACTCCAGGCACTCGTTCTCTGGATCCGTTGTAATGCCAGGATCAGAATCCTGTAATCGTCGTTGCACATTCTGGACGCGCCGGCGTCGGAATTGGGAGCGCTGGCCTCTGACTGGTGGTGCAGACCTGCACAAGGCTGCATAGTGTCCAGGCTTCCTGCAGTTTAAACATTGCCTGCCTCTTGCAGGGCAGTGTCCCTTTAAGTGGGCGTTGCTACAGTTCAGGCACGTCATGACGTCGGCGTCGTGACGCGGTGTACGTTGTTGCACATGCGCAGTGCGGTCGGCAGATGTCTGCACCTGCGCAGTGTGGGTGTCGGCCGCTTCGTTATCCCATTCGCATCGCGCATGCGCGGGGCTCCGGGAAAAGCATGCGAGATGGCCGCTGTCTTCAATGCTGAGGTGCTGCATCCGGGAGATGGCCTGCACACTCACTGCCTCGCGGGAGGCAAGTTTCTCATTTTCAGCCGATTTGTATTGGGAATACCGATTTTATTGCGTGCTCTTGCACTGTACATGTTTCAATCGTGACTGGCAGGGTCATATGCTTGAATTTTAAGAGCTTCTCTCAGAGGATCAGAGTGAACTCCAAACATGATTTGGTCTCTGATCATGTGGTCAGCAATATCACCAAAGTTGCAGGACAGCACTAGCAGGCGGAGGCTAGTTAAGAAGGCATTGAAAGATTCATCTTTACCTTGAAGACGTTGTTTGAATATGTAGCGCTCAATGATTTCATTGGTGTCCACTTCACAATGACTATCGAACTTGTCCAGGATGGTCTGAAACTTTGTCTTGTCCTGGCCTTCGGTGAAGTTAAACGAGTTGAAGAGTTTGATGGCTTGATCACCTGCTGTTGAGAGGAGAAGCGCGATCTTTCTTGCATCAGACGCACCCTCGAGGTCTGAGGCTTCGATGTATAGCAGAAACTTTTGCTTGAATATCCACCAGTTGGCACTGAGATTGCCGGAGGCCCTGAGCTGGTGAGGAGCCTGAATCTTCTCCATGGTGCCGGGATACATTTGCTGGTCGTCACGGAATGGACTGAGGTAAGCCACCTTAAATTAGTAGTCTCCTGGTATCATGTCGTGTTAGGTACACTGGTCCAACACTGGCGGTAACTGGATGCAGCTTAGATCAGAAAGATACTCCAGACCTTGAAGTTAGTTCAATCAGGTTTATTGAACTAATAGCACAGTTAGCACAGTTCTCTGTGAGTTCGACTCTCTGCTAACTTAAGTGTGGTTACTCTGTCTGACTGAACCAGACTAGCTCTTAGCCACGTGGTGGAGGTGTGAGGTTGTAACAACACCCTTGACTGACTCTCTAGATGTTCACCAGTGGAAAGAGGCGGAGTGTGAGTGCCTCGTGTCTTTTATAGTCAGATCCCACCCCTGAGTGTCCTGCCTGCTTATTGGTCATGTCCTGTTCCCTGTGTCCATTAGCTGCTTGTCTGTATATCATTATGTGTGTGTCTGCATATCATGACAGGACAGTGCTGGGTGAGCACTCTGCTACCTTCCTGCCTCTACCCCAATTAAGTCTGGGGTAGGAGGGCCCATGGTGGACCTTCCCACCCTGCTGTCAATTGAGGCCTTCAAGAGGACAATTAATGACCACTAATAGCCTCACATGTCCATTAATCATCCGTGGATCAAAAATGATAACAGCAAAATAAAAGAAAGGTAAATAAGGGAAAAAATAGGAAGGACCCTTACAGAGCGGAAAAGAAAATTATTTCTGCTTAAGGGTGGGACGGCTGGTCGTGTGCGATCCTGTACTGTTCAACCCATTACTTATGCCTGTGTGAGGATCTTGGCAAATCTCACAGTAGGTGCGGCAGAAAGTTGCTGTCCGTGCTATTACCTTGTGGGGTCAAAGGTTTTGATGGAACAAGGACAAAAACAAAAGACATAAAGGGGAATAAGAAAAGTGATGGGCAGGGAAACCCTGATCCAAATCAGGCCACAGTGAAAAATATTGGTAGCGAGACAAATAAAGGCTAAAAGACAAGCTTAAAGGCTTTGTGCCTTAACGTGTGGAGCATTCGCAATAAAGCGGATGAACTAATCACACAAGTAGATGTAAACGAGTATGATATAATCGGGATTCCGGAGACATGGCTGCAGTGTGACCTGGGATGGGAACTGAATGTCTCGGGATATTCAGTATTTAGGAAGGTCAGACAAAAAGAAAAAGGCAGTGGAGTGGCAGTACTGGTTAAGGAGGACGTTAACACAATAGTGAGGAAGGATATTAGCTCTGACAATGCGGAATCTGTATGGGTCGAGCTGAGAAACACCAAGGGGCAAAAAACATTAGTGGGGGTTGACTGTAGACTCCCAAACTGCAATGGTGATATTGGGAATGGCACTAAACAGGGAATTAGATACGCCTGCGATAAAGGAACATTTGTAATTATGATTTTAATCTGCATATAGATTGGGCAAATCAAATTAGCCTCAATACCATTGATGACAAATTCCTGGAGTGTTTACCGAATGGCTTTCTGGATCAATGCGTTGAGGAACCAACTAGAGAACAGGCCATCCTAGATTGGATACTGTGTAATGAGAACAGAATCATTGGCAATCTAGTTGTGCGAGACCCGTTGGGGATGAGCGACGATAATATGATAGCATGTTTCATCAAGATGGAGGTTGAAGTACTTGATTCTGATATGAAGATCCTGAAACTTAATAAAGGCCACTCTGATGTTATGAGACACAAATTGGCTATGGTCCATTGGTGAACGTTACTTAAAGGGATGACAGTGGATAGGCAATGGCAAACATTCAAGGAGTGCATGGAGGAACAGCAACACTTGTTTATTCCTGTCTGGCAGAAATGTAAAATGGGAAAGGTGGCCAATTCATGGCTTACAAAGGAAATTAGAAATAGTAAAGAAAAAGCACACAAGTTGGCCAAAAGAAAATTGGAGGGGCGACCTGCATTGCCAACTGGAAATTGCAGTCTGTGTGGGAATGGGGCCTTAATATACATGTTCCTGTGCTGCTTTCATTCAAAATGGCTCCAGGTCAGATTTGTAGCAGGGAACCGGCATGGAGGCCGAAAATGCGAAATTGTGCATCCATCCACCTCCGACCCCTTTAAAAAATTTAGCCCCCAGAGAGGCTCGGTGTTGAGTTTACAAACAGACATTGAATGGCTAGACAGAATTTGATCAGTGTACAGACAAGGAGCAGAAACAGTTCCACACACATCACAATAAACTGTCATGGGAGCACAGGGCAGCATCAAGTGGGGTCACAGAATGGTGGTACCTTGTTCTTTGAGAGGTAGGATTCTGGCAGAACTCCATACTGAACACACAGGAATGGTCAGTATGAACTGTAGCAAGAGATGTTGTTTATTGGTCTGGTCTAGGCAGTGACCTAGAATAAGCTGTCACAATTACAGAAAAAGGCTGACAATAACATGGTCAACTCCACCATCTCACGGGGTTAATGTAGACCCTTGGGAAAAGAGAAATGACAGTTTCTTGGTATTCATCAATAACCACTCAAAGTGGATCGTAGCACAGCACATTGGTCAAAACACCAACACTAAACAGAGAACAAATGAGTTATGATCTATTTTTGATTGTCATGGATCACCAGAAGAACTTGTCCTAGAAAATGAACCTCAATTTTGTTTTGCTCTGTTCTAAAATGTTATCAAATTTGCATCAAGCGCACGCTCAAACATCTTTACCATTCAGCATCAAATGCAGCAGCTGAAAGATCTGTTCAGATTGTTAAAGAAGCGCTCAAGAATCAAATGCTGCGCGGCTGTTCAAAACTCTGTGTGAAACAGCATATGGCTAATTTCCTGCTGAAGTATAGAACAATCCCATAACCACCACAGGGTAAACACCTGCTGAGTTTTTGATGAGAAAACGGTTAAGGACACTTTTGAGTCTAGTTCTACCAAATGTGAATGTTTTAAGTTGGGCATAAACACTTCAGTCAAAAACGTCAGTATGCCACAAACAAAAGAGAACACGGTTTCAGGTAAAATTACCACGTTTCTAAGTGTGGTATCGAGCGGGAACTGCCGCGAGTTTACCGACGCTCGACCCGGCGAAGCCATCACTGGTATCAAACGCTAATTGGTCCACTTAATGAGTCTCCACGGGCTTCACGCTGCAACTGATTGTCCCGCCGGCTGATTCGCCAGGACCGCATCCACAAGCTCCCCACTATGAAGGCGGAGCAGCACTTACACTGATCCCGCAGAGCAAACCCACACTGCTCGCAGCTATGCCACCCCCGCAGACCAGCTCCACGATTCGGGGATGCCGACCTTGCCAGAATGTTCGACGTGGTCGAGTCCAGACGGGGTTGCCCTGTTTCCCCCGAGAGGCTCGGGGGGTCAGCCACAGGACATCCTGTGTCAGCAAGGGGAGTATCACCAGGACGACCGGCTGCAAGAAAATCAATGACACCAGCCCCGCCTGCCACCCCTGCCCACACCCCCGAATAATCCTTCCCTCCCACTGACCCACTGACCATGTGTCCATTCCCCCGCAGGGCCTCCATCCGATGGTGCCGGCAAATTCGGGGTGATTTCCCCTTTCCCCCCCCCCCCCCCCGGCCTTTGAAGAGAACACCTCGGAGGGAGACCACCCTCGATGCATCACAGCTGTCAACCCCACTTAGCAACAGCGCAGACACACATTGGTGGGCGAGAGTAGTGGAAAGGCTTCTGGGGCACATTCTGGTGAGCACCGCACAATTGCTGATGCACATCAGGTGGAGGCAGGGACCCCCAGGTGAGACAGCAGTTGGAGGTCTGCTGGGTCCCAGGTCCCAGCTGAGTCCCAGTCAGATGCTGAGCCTCTGGACCAGGTTTATCCGGAGCTGCTGCAGTCGAGAGGGTGCGGCCATGAGATTCAGAGGGGGACGTCAGCGACACTCTGGCAGGTCCATAGCCGATTGGAGAAGTCCAAAAGGCTACGGGCACAGGAGATGGCGCCGCCGATGCGTGGCACCGAGGCCAACACTGCTAGGGTAGCGATTGCAGTGGGGAGCCTGGTGCACAATGCTGTCAGCTTGAGTGGAGGTGTCCAAGGTGTGGCGCAGTCAGTGACTGCCATGGCTGAGGGCCTCGGCAGCATTTCCCAGTCCCTGGGAGATGTGTCCCAATCCCAGGTGGGCCTTTCTGAGGCGCTGCATCGCATTTCCCAGTCTCAGGTGGACATTGCTGAGGCGCTCCAGAGAATGTCCTGGTCACTGGGGAAGGTGTCCCGATGTCAGCTGGACCTTGCCAGGGCGCTCCAGAGAATGTCCTAGTCAATGAGGAACATCGTTGAGGGCACCAACGCCATGGTTCAGACATTTGGGAGCCGCCAGGACTGGCAGAGCCAGATGACGTTCAATCCAGTTGCCCTCTGTCACAAGGTGACCCCCAGGGCCCTACGGGCACCGACCAGGGAGAGGGGACTCTGTGTGCCAACCTGGCTAATGGGTGGCCCCATTCTCAAAGTGTGGGGTGGGGCCCTGCACATGGGCCACCCCCTCAAGCTTCTGTCAATGCTACTGCCGCTGCCTTCTCCAGAGTCTGGCCTCTTGACCTGCCACCAGCTCCGTGAAGGCAACCCCGCGGGGTCCAAGATGTCATCCACCTCATGTAATATCTGTAAGGAATTGGAGAGGGTGAAAGACTGACAACTAGCGATGTCCCCCACCCCTGGACCCTCCAGTCCACCATGGCTCCCCCACCCTCCACCTATGTCACTCCAACCCCACTCCATCCCCACGATCCCTCAGGGTGCAATCCAATCCAAACACCCGCTGGTAACTTTACCTGGACCTGGCGCTGGTTCCCTCACCGGTGCACACACCCACCCTCTGGTCGCAGGAATGTCCACTGTGCTGAGGCCCAGCCCCTAGGTGTTTGGATGTTGGCTGCTCCGTATGTGGTGTTGAGGCATCCTGTGTTCAGTCAAAGTGTCCAGAACTCATGGTCTGATTGGGATACTAGGCCATAACTCCCACCTGCATCATGGCACGCCTATCCACAGGGATCCACGTGGGAACTCTGAGGTGCTCACTTTACTACGTTTGCCAATTCCGTATAAGCAATAGGCTTCAGCTGTGCGGCAGAAGGCCACTGCGGTCATTAGGAGTTGTGGGCGGTTGCTGGGATAGAAAGGCAGGAGCTGGAGTTGCACCCGGTCTGGGTACACATAATCCAGGGGCTGGCGGGCAGCATAGTGGCACAGTGCTTAGCACTGCTGCCTCACAGTGACAAGGACCCGGGTTCGATCCCAGCCCCTGGTCACTGTCCATGTGGAATTTGCACATTCTCCCCGTGTCTGTGTGGGTCTCAGCCCCACAATGCAAAGATGTGCAGGGTAGGTAGATTGGCCACGTTAAATTGGTCATTAATTGGAAAAATTAAAAATAAACAATCTATAGGGTGGCATGGCAGACCAGCGGGCGCTGAGACACCCATCCCCCAAGCCCAGTGGCGACCCCGCTCACCGATGGTGCCCCCCCTCCCCCCATCCATCAAGGCCATCCCCCCGGACGGACACTAAGGGGCAATGTTAGAATGGATAACCCATCTAAGCAGCACATCTTTGAAATGAAACCATCTAATGAGTTTCCTTTCCTTGCTGTGCTGGTTGCGATATCGACTAATGGGTCTTCTACTACTGTCTACCAGTGGCCCATCTACACTGGTCAATATTCATGTTGGGATTCCACATGCCAAATGATTGGCCTGATCAGCAACTTCATAAATATGGCCATATTACTCAGCGAGCAAGCTTAATGCTGAAATACGGCGTATCAAAGCTATCCTGCAGGGTAACGGCTATCCGGATCCGATCATTGCTCACTATATACTGCACAAACGACAAACTCATGAATGGGCCTCAGGGCACTACGTTCTGTCCTGAAAAGTGCCTAGTCTACCTCAGATTACACTGGAAGGGTACGGTGTCTCAAAAATTTGAGCAACGTCATTTTCACACTGCTGCTATGCAGTAGCAACCCAGGAGGTTTTCCACACTAACAGAATGCTGCCATCAAGCAAGAAAGGCATTCTGCCTACTGAACAATGGAAATATGGGACAGGATTCTCCAACTGGCCAAAGACGGACTCAGGAAATGCAATTGGGGGAGAATCGTTTCCGACACCGAAATCGTTGCAGGCACTTGTTTCGCACGATTCTCCACCTTCAGCGGGGCGAGTTCCCAATGGCGCGGTTCACTTGTGCTTTTAAAAAATGTGAAACCGGCGTCGTTGTTGATGAGGGAGAGAGAGGAGGTAGGACACAGAGAGGCGCGACCGTGGGCTGCTGGGCCAGACACTGGCCGGGATGGGTGGGGTGGGGGGGGGGTGGTGAAGGGGAATGGGCCGTGTAGCCAGTTGACCCCCCATGGAACTGGGGCGATGTCCAGGCACAGACCGCCATTGCTGTGGCCTGCAAGGCAGCCATCTTTCTGTGTACCCCACTGACCACCCACAGTGCCGCCGGTCGCATGGAATCCCCACCGTACCCCATCCCCCCGCACCCCAGCCCCACCTTACCGTCCGCCGCCCCCCACACCCCCCCCTTCACAACTACCACCCCTGCATCTACCCTCCATCCCACCATCCCTTCACCCCACCATCCGCCCCACCACCCCACACGCCACCCTCTGTCATACACCCCCCAACTGGCCACCAGGCCCACCCAAGAGTAATGCCCACTGTAACCCACACAGGGGGGGGTCACCGGATAGGACTCACGGAGTGTACTGTTGGCAAGCTGGGACGGGCGCCAGGACCAGAGACTCCCACGGTTCCTGCCATTGACGGGGCCAGGGATGCGGGGATTGGGGGTTTGGGGACATACAGGAGCAGGGTCTGCAGTGCCAACTGGTTGCACCATGTCGCCCGTTGGACCTGGTTGGACACGGGGTTACACTTCCATGCTAACATGTTGGCCTTTCACCCCCTGCAGGCAATGGATATTGGATTAAAAGTCTAATGATGACCATGAAACCATTGTCGATTGTCGTGAAAACCCATCTGGTTCAGTAACATCCTGTAGGGAAGGAAATCTGCCATCCTTACCTGGTCTGGCCTACATGTGACTCCAGACCCACAGCAATGTGGTTGACTCTTAACTGCCCCTCAAGGGCAATTAGGAATGGGCAATAAATGCTGGCACAGCCGGCGATGCCGACAGCACATGAATGAATAAAAAAATACAAACAGCAATGGTGGCCTTCCTCCTAGTCGCCGCAGCCCTGGGGGATGCACTGAGGCTGTACGGGCTGGAGCGGCTCGAAGAGGAGGAGAAAGCTGCAGCAACAGAACGTGCAGCAACGGAACAGGAGGCAGCCGCTCAGGATGGAGAGCCAGCCGCTCAACAGGCCGAGGAGGGAGGAGGAGGAAATGCAAAGGAGGCACCGCATGAGAAATCGTGTGTCCCAGCAGCACCTGTCATTCGAGGACCTGCCGGACCGGTCATGTCGCCGAAGCCTCCAGCTGAGCAGGGGGACAGTGCGGCATATCTGCCAGATCATGGCGCACCTGGCACCCCGGGGGAATGGGGGAGGACACCTGGTCCCGGTGGCTATCAAGGTGCCGGTCGCCCTGAACAGGCGTCGAGTGGGGACCTTTTTGGAATCTCACAGAGCGCGGTGGATCTGTGCATCCGCCCTGTCACAGAGGTCCTACATGCTCAGTCGGCACAATACATCCATTTCAATGTGGATCGAGCTCACCAGGATGCCCGGGCAGCGGGGTTTGCTGCCACCGCAAACATGCCCCAGGTCCAGTGGGTGATCGACAGGATGCGTGTTACCTTATGAGCACCCGCAGATGACAGGCCGCTCTACACACACCGAAAGGGGTTCCACTCGATGAATGTGCAGCTGATACACGACCACCAGCTTCGCATCATGCACGTCTGCGTCCGATACCCAAGCAGTGTGCACAAAGCCTTCATCCTGGCACACTCAATGATTCCCGGCCTCTTTGAAATGCTCCCCCTGGGTGACAGGGGTTATCCACTGCGGTCATAGCTGATGATGCCTATCCGAAGGCCACAGGCCAATGCGAACAGTGCTTCACATCATGAAGATGCAGTTCAGGTGCCTGGATGTCCGTGCATCCAACTCTATCACCTTCCCGCTGGACCAGGCCCACCATGATGCCAGGGCTGCAGCATTCGTGCCATCGCAGGGTGCCCCAGGTCCAGGGGGCAATCGATGGCATGCATGTCGTCCTCTGAGCACCAGGCTATCAGGGAGTGCCCTATATTTAGAGGAAGATGTTTCGCTCACTGAATATTCAGATCATGTGTGACCACCGCCTCCTTATCGTGCACGTGTGAACGTACATGACAACTACAACCCGAGGCACCTGGAGATTCCCGTGTCTTCGAGGACCTGAGGTGGCAATTGGATGACAGGTTGGCTAATGGGGGACAAGGGATACCCACTGATGTCATGGCTGATGACGCCGGTGTGGAGGCCTGAGACTGATGCAGAGACCCGATATAATGAGACCCTTGTTGCCACCCATTCTGTCGTTGAGCATCGGACTGATGAAAATGTGGTTCCGATGCCTGGATCGCTCTGGTGGTGCCCTGCAGTACACCCCCCACAGGATCTCCTGCTTTGTGGTGGTCTGCTGTGCCCACCACTACCTGGCACAGTAGGGGGGAAACGTTCTGGAGGAGGAAGAGGACGGACATTCGGCCTCGAAAGAGGAGGAGGAGGCGGACCAGAGGAGGGCTGGAGGATGAGCATGAGGAGAAGCAGGAGAATGCAGAACAGGCGGCGGCAAGATCTGACATGCCAGGAGGACCAGGGAGGCCCTCATCATCTCCAGATTCTCATTGGACGAGGCTGCGTCAGTCAGCTCAACCCTCCCAATACGCCCTCTCCCCCATTTCCATCCCTAAGCCTTCATCGCTCCCTCCCTCCCATTATCCCTCCCTGATTCTCCCTCCCCCATTTTTTTCCTTCCTTCGCTAAATCCCCCTCCCCCATTTTTCTCCCTCCAGCCCTACAACTTCCTAGAAGTCTGTTACTCAAATTTTGGCTTCTTATATAGCCCCCACAATTTTGAATAGAATGGCCTGAATTTTTACTCCCAGATCAGGAACACCAAGTCAGGATAATTTCTGGCTCAGCAAAGTTGATATTGGAGAAAGTTCCACAGAAGGTCAGATTTTTAGCCGGGCTGGTGAAAATGGGACTCATGGCGGGCAATGATTCAGAGGCTGCCACTTGCAGAAGTGGGCTTGGTGAAAAGCATGCCTTGGTGCACTGGCACTATATTAAAAACAATAAATAAACATAAAGCAGTGTTCCAGCCCCCACTCCTCATACCCCCTAACCCTGCACACACTCCCCATGCCACACCAATGCCACCTCTTGCTCCCCCATGGCTCGTCATATATTTCATGCAAACCTGTGCCCCCATTCACCCCCATGGGCGTTTGGAGCCCCTCTGTCAAGCTTGTGCTAACCCTTTCCCCCTAGACACCACCCTCTGCCCTCATATATACCATGCCAGCTCATCCAATCTCTACCATATGGAGACCTCAGGATCCATGCTGGGATGAAATAAAATAAACTTCTTAAGTGTCTATTCAATAATTCATTATTTAAAAAAAACCAATTAATAAAAGCCCATTAAGTACATTTAGTTTCCTTTAATCCTGTACAAAAGCAAGCATTGGAATTCATAGTCTCACTTCAAAGAGGTTATGTCGACTTGTAGCTGTCAATCAAGTTGTGAAATGATAATTAAAGTTTGTGAATTCAGTAATGCAGCACTAATCCTCTAATGACAACCTTCAGGCCAATGTAGCAGACAGATTGAAGTTGCAAGAACTGATTATTTTTTAATATTACAGACAGTTTTTTTCAAATACCTGAAGGGCAGGTATTTTAAATTCCTTGACAGCTTGACAATTCCGTTTGACACATAAACCTCCCTGTCTTTCAGTAAATTTAGGTCTCTATGGGCGCAATTCTCCGTGAAAATTTCGAAGTGTGGTAGCGACTGGGAATTGCCACAAGCTTCCCGGCGCTCAGTACAGTAAGGCCGGTAATGCAATTCAACGTTAATTGGTCCACTTAATGAGGCTTCACAGGCTTCTCGCCGCAAATGAAGGCTCGCCAGCTGATTTGCCAGGATCGCCCTCGCCAGCCCCCTGCTAACAAGGTCGAGCAGCACTTAAGCTGCACTTGCTCAGCCAACACCAACCAGCTCACAACAATGGCGCTGAGGAGACCAGCCCCAGGATTCGGGGACGCAGACCCGGGGAGGCTTCTGGATGCGGTGAAGGCCAGGAGGGATCTCCTGTTCCCTAATGGGTTCTGGAGGGTCAGCCACAGGGCAGCCAGTGCTGCCTGGATTGAGGTACCAGCGGTTGTAAGCTCAAGGAGTATGACCAGGAGGACTGGCCAGCAGTGCAGGAAGAAGGACACCAACGTCCCCCACCACCATCCCCAAGGGAGCACTCACCCACCAACCCGCCATGCAGTCCAGCCTTCCCTCCCTCCCCTCTCCGCCAAAGCCCCCCCCAACCCCACCTTCACACCTCCTCTCCCACCACTGTTAACCATATGTGTGACTAACGATGCCCTCCCTGTGTCTTCTCAGGGAAAGCTCTCCCATAACCGTCGGGAGAGGACTCAGACCAGTGGAGGGATGCCAGACATAAGAATCCTCACCTCCTTCAAGGAGCGGGCCCAGGAGGTGATCAGTGGGGCCGAGGATAGATCGGTCAGCCACGCGGAGGCTGGCGGACGATGCAAAGGTGAGGAACCACCGGGTTCCACCCGTGGTGTCAAACGTGAGTTGTTATTGTCTTACTGAGTGACTGACCCATCCCTCCCAATGACTACATGTCCATTCTCCTGCAGGTCCTCCAGCCTACTGAGCCGGCCAATTCGGGCGGCCCCGTCTCCTGACTCCTAAGAAAACATGTCGGAGTAGAGCTCCGAGGATGCAGCTGTCATCCCCACCCCCCATCAGCGAAGATACACACACCTCGGTGGGAAATTTTAGTGGACAGGTTTCGGGGTCACCATCTCGAGCACCACACTGCTGATGATGCACATCAGGCGGAGGCAGGAACCCCCAGACGAGATAGCAGCCGGTGGTCGGCTGGATCCCTGGATTCAGCTGCGTCCCAGCCTGATGCAGAGCCTGTGGAATAGGGTTACCCGGAGCTGATGGAAATAATAGAGACCAACCTGAACATTCAGAGGATGGCAGCGTTATTTCAGCAGATCCATAGCCGCTTGGAGGAGTCCCAGGGGCTACAGGCGCAGGACATGCCATCAGCAATGAGTGGCACTGACACCAACGCTGCTGGGGTAGTGACCACAGTGGAGAGCCTGATGCACAATGTCAGCACCATGAGTGAAGGTGTCCAAGGCGCCGGGCAGTCAGTGACGCCCATGGCTGAGAGTCTCGGCAGTATGTCTGCCTCACTGGGGGATGTTGTCCAGTACCAGGCTGACCTTGATGGGGTGCTGCGGGACATGTCCCGCTCTCTGATGTGCATGGCCGAATCACTGCGGAGCTTGTCCCAGTCGCAGGTAGACATGGGTGAAGCACATCAGAACATGTCCCAGTCACTGAGGAGCATTGCCGAGGGCGTCAACACGATGTGCAGGCCATGGGAACCGCCAGGACTGGCAGAGCCAGAGATGATGCAGGGGCTGCCGGGGCTTGAAACAGATGCCCCTCTGGCCCAAGGTGAACCCCAGGGCCCTGAGGGCACCGGTCGGTCGGAGGGAGTGCCGGCTGCCAAGACGGACCCGTCCCATACAGTGGTGACGGTGGGTACCATCCCCCCCGAGTTCCACCCCTCTCATGAGGCCGCGTCTCACAGTCAGCACATTGGACAGGGCGACACGGCTGTGCATGTGCCGCCGACAAGTGAGCCGGGGCCCTCAGGCCCCAAAGCCCCCAGAGGACCGACACCAGGGGCATCAAAGGCCACGGGACGAGGTAAGCAGATGGCTACCTCCACCTCTGATGTGCATACTGGGGAGACTCGGGCAGCATGGTAGCACAGTGATTAGCACAGTTGCTTCACAGCTCCAGGGTCCCAGGTTCGATTCCTGGCTTGGGTCACTGTCTGTGCGGAGTCTGCACGTTCTCCCCGTGTGTGTGTGGGTTTCCTCCGGGTGCTCCGGTTTCCTCCCACAGTCCAAAGATGTGCAGGTTAGGTGGATTGGCCATGATAAATTGCCCTTAGTGTCAAAAGGTTTGGTGGGGTTATTGGGTTACGGGGATAGCGTGGAGGTGTGGGCATAGGTAGGGTGCTCTTTCCAAGAGCCAGTGCAGACTCGATGGGCTGAATGGCCTCCTTCTGCACTGTAGCACTATGAGGGCTAATCACGTCCAGGATCACTGAGGGCACCGGGGGTGGGGGGGGTGGGGGGGGGGGGGTAGATGTGGCCCGGGGGGGGTGCACCATCAGAGTCGGGATTGTACAGCACCTTTTTGTAAAACCATTATGATGCCTCTGTCACCTCCTTCTGCAATGCGGGCTGACCCCCGGACCCTTTGGCCATGTCCCCAGCGCACCTCCCCCCACCCCCATGGCGGTCAATCCCTGCGAAGGATCCCCCAACCCACACTGAGCACTGAAGTGGCAGGCCCAGCACCCCCGGGCTCTTTGCCTGTGAGCAAAGATTTCTACTCACCCCCTCGGCTCCCTACAGAAGCCCTTCCGCCAGGTTCACGTTTTTCTAAAGGAGTAATAACCCCAGCGTGAGCACATGCTGGGGAGGCCGTTGAATGATGGGAGGCCGTTGGATATGGGGTGGCTCTCGTTAATTGTATGGAAATGGGGCTTCAGTGATGATAATTGGTTTCTCGCCACGCAACGATACTGGATTCGCCTAAGGTAGCAGGCTAGTTGCATCGCAAACTGTTTGGCGCCTGGTGCGGATCTTGTTTTTGGCCTCTCCCACTACTCACTGGCCTCGTTACGCTTGAGCGAGAGCGCAACGAGGCCGGAAGACCACGCCCTAACTCTTAGCTTTTTGCAGAACCGTTTCAAAACTCTTTTAAACTTTTGTGCTTGAACTTTCTGGCCTTAAAGTTCCTCAAAGGTTCCAGCCTTATGTGGTAATTTCAGCAAGAGACCAAAAGAACCAGAGTATTCTGGATTCCTTATCATGGGGAAACTTCCATTCATCCCTCACCAGATTAATAACACCAGGAGTGGGGTGATGGTTGGATATGTTAAATGAGCGGAAGCAACCCAAGGAAAACTGGGCTCACTGTATTTTTTAAACGTTACTTAATCTCATTGGGTGCTTTGGAGTCTTCTGAATTAGAGAGGGGAAAGCATTACCTGATACACCTCACTTAAATATAATCTAAACACATATGCACACATAGATAAACAAACACATTTCACACACGCAGTGACAGAAAATATGAGAAAGTAGACATAATTAACAACCTAATTTGCAAAACTGCTTACATTATTTTGAAAGCTGTGTACAGGTTCAGCATAGCTTTACCCTAGGAAGTCTTGTATTAGTCACTTAATAAGAAAATGTGCCGCTATAATCACCTGGGGGACATATTTTCTCCATATGTTAATACACTGAAAACACAGACAAAGGTATAAAGCATTTGTCGTGCATTATGTGGCACAGCTAAAACTAATAGGGTTTTGATTTTTCAATTCATTCAGAAGTATTGGTTGACTGGAGTCATCCTTCTCAAGTACACAGCGCCTTCCAAGAATGAGTCACAATCCAAATACATTTGGACAACGTGGCAGCAGAATTTGATCACCATCAGTGCTAATCCATTCATGCAAACCTTCACTATACTTAGCACAATGATTTAAAATTTAGTTGTGTTGTCCATGGAATTGGGTGACCAGATGTTATTCTAGAAACACCCCCATTTGACTTCTGTGTAAGTGGTACATATCATTTATTTGTTAAAGGGCAAAATGCTGAGCATTTCACTGTCCTTATCCAAGATTGATATTCATCATGAGGCCTTGTGGTGCTGTGGCAGCATCCCTACTGCTGGACCAGAAGCTTCGGGTTTGAGTCCAATGCCAGGACTTGTTGGCCACGGAAGAAGTGTTCAATGTGGTTCAACAGGCCAATAATCAGCTCAGAAATCCTTCTACCACTTCCTCCCCAATCTTCCCCAAAAGGGTAAAAAAACAATGTGGATGTGAAGATATGCTTTAAAAAACACAGAATAATACAGCACAGAAGAGGCCCTTCAGCCCATCGAGTCTGCAGCGACGCATGAAAAGCACCTGACCTGCCCACCTAATCCCATTTGCCAGCACGTGGCCCCGAGCCTGGAATGTTACGACGAGCCGAGTGCTCATCCTTTTTAAAGGATGTGAGGTAACCTCTACCATCCTCCTCGGCAGTGCATTCCAGACTGTTACCACTCTCTGGGTAAAAGAATTTCCCTCATATCCCCCTTAAACCTCCTGCCTGTCACCTTGAACTTGTGTCCCTTCATAACTGACTCTTCAGCTAAGGGCAACAGCTGCTCCCTATCCACCCTGTCTATGCCCGCCATAATCTTTTACACCTCGATCAGGTCGTCCCTCAGTCTTCTCTGCTCCAGCACAAATTGTTGTGTTCTGTGGGTTTGCCGTTGCAATGATGCACACAGAACAACAGCTGATTTATTGATGAACACGTGGAAAGATAACAAACAGATTACTACACAGATAAAGTTACTAAATGAGTTTAGTGAGTGAACTCCCCTGGAGCTACTCTATGTGTGACTGTCCTGTTGTACGCCTTACTACCAACTGGCGAGTCATGTGACCGACGCCTGATGCCACCGGCTGGTTGGATGTCGCATTACTGACTTTGTACAAAACTATTCACAGGCATATCACCACAAAAGCAACTCAAGCCTATCCAACCTCTCTTCATAACTTAAATGTTCCGTCCAGGCAACACCCTGATGTTTATAAACTTTGCAGCAAAAGGCTCTGCAGCATGACAAAAGGCCTGTAGTTCACCGCGCTTATTTCTCCCAGAGACACTGAAACCAACTGCAATACTCGTATCGGCACACAGCTGACCAGGCACGGTGCTGGGATTGACCCTGCCCCCCCCCCTCCCCCCCCCCCCCCCCCCCCCCCCCTCAGGGTTTGTACAGCTCAGCACATTTAACTACAGTGCGATTGAAGAATCAATGACAACCATTGTTCTGTTGAATTCGAAGTCTACTGGCAATAATGAAACCTAAGGCTTACGTATGGTAGGGATTTACCATTGCAGTGATTGTTTTGGCTTCATGCAATACAGAGCACCAAAGCATTCACCAGCATGGCAATACTACATCAGGAAGCAAATGATTTGTATTCAATTCTGCTAAACTGATCATCATGTGTGTGATTAAAGTTTTTATACAACTGCCTTCATATATGTAATATATAATATAATATAATAATTATATAATATAATATAACATATAATATATATTAAGGGCAGCACAGCAGCACAGTGGTTAGCACTGTGGCTTCACAGCTCCAGGGTCCCAGGTTCGATTCCCGGCTGAGGCCCTGTCTGTGCGGAGTCTGCACGTTCTCCCCGTGTGTGCGTGGGTTTCCTCCGGGTGCTCCGGTTTCCTTCCACAATCCAAGATGTGCAGGTTAGGTGGATTGCCATGCTAAATTGCCCTTAGTGTCCAAAAAGGTTAAGAGGTGGTTACGGGGATAGGGTAGATACCTGGGCTTGAGTAGGGTGCTCTTTGTAAGGGCCGGTGCAGACTCGATGAGCCAAATGGCCTCCTTCTGCACTGTAAATTCTATGATCTATGATTCTATGAATATACACACAATTTGTGTTCATTTAGTTTTAGCAACATTAGAAGGCTAACAATGCAAGTACATGTAATCCTAAAGTGGTACCACAACAAGATTTACACTCATGGTGTATTACACTGTACAGTTGAATTGATGGATGGGGTACGGGGGGAAGAATAAGTTCTCTGGCAACCCCGGGGGGTTATTTGCAGCTGTGAAGCCCCCCAAAGTCATGGGGCATGATCGAAACATGTTGTCACGTCAACTCGGTGACGTGACGATAACGTTATATCTTGCTAGAGGCCTCTTGTGAGATTTGCGATGCTCGGAATGCCTCACAAGATCTTACAAGATGTGGCAATCTAGATCTCGCCCTCACTGAGCGTGATCCAGATTTGCATAGTTAAGTGCGGCCTCTTCGGGGCCTTCCCAACCAAAGCCAGAAAGAAAACGGGTCGTGTTTGATTGCGGCTTCATTCTCGGCAGTGCAGACACCGAGAAAAAAAACAAATGTACACATCCAAAACAGGACTCTGTTTTTGCGCCTTATATCGCAGCCAGAATTTCTGGCTGTCGACCCTTTCCCTTTCTGACTCTGACCACACTATTATTATCTATCTATCCGATTCTCCCCCCCCCCCACCTTGTAGGACACTAAGGCAGACTTTTATCTGTTTCCAGAGCTAGTAGTTCCCAGGTACAGGCTAATCTGTCATCACGCACTTATAGCTTGAGGTGCGCCATTCCACATCAAGCATGGCTGACTAGGAGTCTCTCCCGCTCTTACTGCCAGCCATTGGCATGTTGGAAGGATTTGCAGGTTGACACTCTCAACCTGTTTGACCGCATTATGAACACAACTTCCTTGACCATCAAGTCCTGTGGTGAGACTGAAACCCGGAGCTTCTGTCTCAGAGGCAGGGCCGCTACCCACCACATCACAGGTTCTCCAGTATAATTTCTAGCGCAGGCTTATTTGAATATCTATTAGTGGTTCAGCAGTGCATCTCCTATACTGCAGGTATGTACTGCACAGGGGAAGGGGTTGGGGATGGGTGGGGTACATTGGAAACCTCTAAAAGAGTCAACAACTGCTAGAGACTGCAGCAGCATGCTGGGAGCATGACAGGTTAATAGAAGGATGCATGAAACAGTTGGTTGACTGTCAGGTAGCTGCACGCAATGGTTCATCAATGGCTTTGTGGCATATTTAAAACTCAAGTGAAGAATTTGGTGGGTACTGTTTCATCTTGCATTTGGGATTTAGATGGGGTTAGTTTACAGTTGCCTGTTGTCCGAAGGATGCTACTGTTATTCATAAAAAACAGTCTTGCTTAGATACGGATCTCTGAACATCTCAAAACTCTGCAAGAGGTTATACTTATCCTTCCCACAAGATCGCAGTTAATTAATCATGTGACATTGCTTCGGTGCAGAAGCATTTGTGTGTCCTTGTGCATGAATCTCAGAAAACGTGTATGTAGCGGGAGACCCCACGCGAGGACCCGAACACGCTGCAAGGTATTCCCGTGCTCGCAGAACGCCGGCTCCCAACCGGATTGCAAACATGTCCCCCCAGCAACCCCTCTACCTCAACCAGCGTCCTGATCCCCGCCAGTGCCCCGGCCCCTGCCAGACGCAATCACCTACCTTCCACAAGGGCTGACTTCTCCCATCGGATCCCGGGACCATCCAGCCGCAGCCGCCGACCGAGGAAGCGAGGGAAACAGGGCGGTCTGCAGGTGAGACTGAAGCAACATGGTGTCAAGACTCCTCTCCCCACCATACTCCTGACAAACGAACAAGCGATGGAAAACAAGCTGGATGAACTTAACGGCAGATATACCTCTCAGAGGGAAGTAAGAGACTGCTGAGTGCTCTGTTTCACAGAGAAATGGCTCACTCCTGCCTCACCAGACTGCCATACAACCTGAAGGGTTCTCAATTAATTGGGCGGACCACACTGTGTCAACAGGCAAAGCGAAGGGTGGAGGGGTTTGCCTCCTCATCAACTCCTCCTGGTGCTTGGATGTCGCGACCCTGGCGACCTACTGCTCCCCGGACCTGGAATACCTGACTGTGAACTGCCACACATTCTATGGTCCATGTGAGTTCACTTCAGCCATTATCACAGTGGCCCACCCCAGGCAGAAGTGAAGAAGGCGCTGGACGAACTGTACACAGTTATAAACAACTACGAAACAGAACACCTGGAGGCTTTGTTCATCGTGGCCGGAGACTTCAACAAGGCCAACCTCAAGAGTGTACTGCCAAAATTCCACCAGCACTTCTCCTGTCCCACCAGGGGCGACAAAACTCTTGATTACTGCTACTCAAAAATCAAGGGTGCCCACCGTTCCATCCCCCGACCGCACTTTGGGAAATCAGACCATAAGGCGGTGCTCCTTCTCCCAGCATACAAGCAGAAACTCAAGCGCGAGAATCCAGCTAAGAAGGTCGTACAGTGCTGGTCCAAGGAAACAGAAGAGCTCCTACGTGACTGCTTAGAGACAGTGGACTGGTCCATATTTAAGAACTCAGCGACCAACTTAAATGAGTATGCCACCACCGTCACAGACTTCATCAACAAATGTGTGGATGACTGCGTGCCAAAGAAAGCAGTACGTACGTTCCCCAACCGGAAACCATGGCTCAATCGCGAGATTGACTCCCTACTGAAGGACAGATCTGAGGCGTTCAAGTCAGACGACCCTGACCTATACAAGAAATCCAGGTACGACCTCCGCAAAGCCATCCGAGATGCTAAGAGAGAATATCAAACCAAGCTAGAGTCACAGACTAGCGTTACAGACTCTCGGCGGTTGTGGCAAGGCCTAAACAACATAATAGGCCACACAGCGAAGCTGAGCAGCATGTCCAGCAGCAGCACACCCCTCCCCGATGAACTCAATGCATTCTATGCTCGGTTCGAGTAGGAAACCAATGATCCGCTGTCGAGTGCCCCAGCAGCCCATAACACACCCATACCCACCGTCACAACTTCCGAAGTCAGATCGACCTTCCTGAATGTGATCCCTCGGAAGGCGACGGGTCTGGACGGGATCCCTGTGTGGTGAATGTAAATACAGTTAATTCACCAGTTAAGTTCTATGTTTGTAAGTACAGTTAATTCACCAGTTATGTTCTATGTGATTAACCCTGTGGGTTTTATCTGTGGGCCATTGTATAGCTTCACCCACAGGAGGAGATGTTGGAGGATCTTGGAGCATGTACGGGCTCAGCCCATGGCTCCGCCCCTTTGAAGGAGTATAAGAGTAGCTGGCCTGTGGGACTGTCCTCAGTATGTACCTGTCGCAGGCAGGCAAAGTTGATAGTTCATTAAAACCACTATTTTACTCCGACACAAGTCCTTGAGTGAATTGATGGTCGCATCACCTTGGTCATGCATTCAGAGACTGCGCGGACCAGCTGGCTGATATGTTCGCGGACATCTTTAACCTATCCCTATTCCGCCCCGAGGTCCCCACCTGCTTCAAGAAGACCACCATCATACCGGTGCCAAAGAAGAACCAGGCAACGTGCCTCAATGACTACCGTCCAGTGGCCCTGACTTCAGGCTCAATGAAGGGGTTCGAGAGGTTGGTCATGAAGCGGATCAGCTCCATAATCCCAGAGCACTTTGATCCACTGCAATTTGCATACCGCCACAACCGATTCACAGCAGACACCATCTCCCTAGCCCTACACTCATCCCTAGAGCATCTCGACAACAAGGACTCCTACATCAGACTCCTATTTATTGACTACAGCTCCGCCTTCAACACCATAATCCCAGCCAAGCTCATATCAAAGCTCCAAAAACTAAAACTTGGATTGGATTGGTTTGGATTTGTTTATTGTCACGTGTACCGAGGTGCAGTGAAAAGTATTTTGCTGCAAGCAGCTCAACATATTGTGGTGTTGGGTGCTCTGGTGCACAGATGAGCCAACACAGTTGTATGTGGTACAACTCTATTTTATTTTAACTCTTATAATACAGTTCGTTCTGGATACTCTGCACGTGCTGTCTCCCTGAGTGTGTTTGGTAACAGATGTGTCCTGGTTCTCCTCTGCAGCTAATACTGACCACCGGGGGTCGTGTCTGTGCTTTTATATCTTTCTGTCATTGGTTGTGGTGTTGTGTGTTCTGATTTGTCTGTTGGTGTGTCTATCATGATGTGTGTGTTTGAATATCATGACATCCCCCCTTTTTACAAAGATATGTGCCTACGTGGTTATAAATATAATTGTGTTGTGAGCGCATCTAAGAGTGTGTGTGTGTGTTGTGTACAGCGTGTGTATATGACGTAACTATTTACATGGGGCGATGTCGGGTGCGTCACACTAACAAGGTTGCACCATAACAAAACTTGGATGCAAGAGAAAAAAAAAAAACTTGAACATTGGTCTGGTCAGACGATATCTGGAACAATAAACAACAACAGGTTATAATACAGAAGTGTTTGACTTTTTAAACGTATGAACAGCGTTATAAGTCCAGTCTAATGGGTGACCGCCTCAAGAATGGGCTGGTCCTCAAGCCGGTTCAGCTGTGGAGATTTGGGGTCACACTGGTTCACCTTGGACTGTTGGAGGTGATGCTGTTGCCGAAGTCTCTACTTTACCATTTGTTGTACTTCGTGCAGTGCTTGGTTTTTTTCATTCGTGCAAATATAACATTCAACATCTTTGTTAGTGGTGCCTTGGCTGTGGTTTGGTTCTGGTAGCGATGGAAGGGGCATGATCCGTGGCATCTCCACGAAGTCATCCTTGGGAACCAGTGGAGGATCCGGCGTGTGCGTACGGTTCAGTTGCGAGCGTGGAAGGCGGCGCAAAGCTCGCTGATTGCGCCTACGCACCAATCCATCCGCCCTGCATGCCAGGAACAAGGTGGAGTCTTTTTTCTTTTTATGTTTGTGGTGGACGGCATCTTGTAGCCGATGGGTCGTTGCCATCGAAGTAGCACCATCACTAATATCATGCAAGGCGATGACTGTGCCAGATGTGGAAGTTGGCCGAGATCGTGCACGCTGGTTCCGGCCACCTGCTGTGCCGGAAGGGCGACTCCGCAGAGAAACGTCGAAGCATGTCGCCTTGGAGAGAGAATTGTTGCTCGCATCAACGTCTGGCGATGGCGCGAATTGGTGTGTCCATCTTGGACCGCCGGTGCTGGTTGCCACTGCCGACCCAGTGGGACTGCCACGCGATCCATTCCCTGTCGCCGTGGCATCCGCCGTCACCCTGAGCGTGCCATCACCGAGGCCGCGACACCGCCCGTCTGGAGCAAGGTCTGGCGTGCGCAAATCAGAGTCGGCGCTTGGCTGCTCCCCATCTGGAGTCCGGTCTGCCTTCCGTCGATGCCCCCCGTCCGGAGTCCCAACAGGTTCACTGGAGGCAGCCGAGATTCCCTGAAGCTGCACTTCTGGAGTCGGAACATGCAGGAATGCACCAACCAGTGGAGAGGGTCGAGCCATCGAGGGTGGAAGCGGTGCGCCGCCACCGCAGTCGTCAGTGGTCCCACCATGATCGTCGAGTGCCTCGGTACGCACTAGGCGAGGTCTGTCACCTTGCACCTTTTGCATGGGAAGTGGGATGCTGTCGTCACTCGTCTCACATCCCGTGGATAGATCCTCATTAGCAGCTTGCTGTTCACTAGGGTTGGGTAAATTGTCAGAGTTTTCATCTGGTGGTGCACACCATGTCGGTGGACTGTCATTGTCTTGCCGTTGTCCTTCATTTGGGCTTTTCTTCTTTGGAATTTTAAATCTTCCCCCAGACATTGCAGAACCTTGTTTATTACCCCCAAATTCTCCCATATGTATGGTCTTGAATATAGGATCCAATGTTTCTATCGACATTGTACTATTTTCCAAAGAACATTCCGTTTCACTTTTCTTCTCAGGTACCTCATATGTACCTTTGTCTAATGTACATGCCTTCATGGTCTCTGGGTCTGATTTTGCTGGGACTGGCATGGTCACAGTCTCTCTTTTACTGTTCTCAATTGCCCACATTATACTCCCCATACATAACTGCTTAATCACTGGGGTTAGTGTGGTACAATGGATAATCGGGTCGACCTTATCTGCATCTTCACCATTAGTGGAAAGCACACTTGGTTCACTTGAAACTGCTGTGGGTTTTAAATTCGTTATCTGGCTACTCGATGTCCTCAGGATTCTTGCTCCAATGTTCTGCTCCATAATCAGTGGAGTGTGTATAGGTTCAATGCAATTAATGTTCCCCTCAAGGTTTGAAGAGTCATTACTGACTAACTGCTGGTCTCCGAAGTTGGGATTTTGCGGCGTTGTGTTGAAGGGAGACATTTGTCCCTGCTGTAGATATGATTCAGGTTGTGTTATTTCCATTACCTGAGGATCAATGTCTTGTCCATTTTTTCGATCCGTACTAAAACACTGGCAATTCTCAGTCTGCTCCTTGCAAGTTAAACATTCAATTAATTTCGTTAGCAAATCCTCAGCATCCTTCTGTGGCCGTGCAGCATTATTAATCTCTGTTCGGCTATAATGATCCTGAAGGTCAGCGCATAAACCTTTTTTCTTCGGGCTTGGACGAGGCGATTCCTTTGGCTTGTCTTCAGTTGGGCTTGAACAGTCTTCAGCGCTGTGCCCTTCATTGTAGCATGAGAGACCGTCATGGTCATGCTGCTGTGTAGTGGAGCATGGTAGGCTGTTATAGCCTTCTTGCTGTTCACGTGAGCATGGCAGACTTGCATCGTCTGCCGCTGGTTGGTCAGGAGAGGTTGCTAGACCCTCATGGTCTTGTTCCTGCAAGGACTGCACATTGGAGTCTTGCGTTGCTTCTATCGTGGAGGCTGTCCACGAGCTCTCTGTGGAGGCTTGTGACACTGGAGTCACTTCTTGTTCGTGCAAGGACTGCGCTCTGGAGTCTTGCGTTGCTTCTATCGTGGAGGCTGTCCACGAGCTCTCTGTGGAGGCTTGTGACACTGGAGTCACTTCTTGTTCGTGCAAGGACTGCGCTCTGGAGTCTTGCGTTGCTTCTGTCGTGGAGGCTGTCCACAAGCTCTCTGTGGAGGCTTGTGACACTGGAGTCACTTCTTGTCCGTGCAAGGACTGCGCTCTGGAGTCTTGCATTTCTGCAATTGTGGAGTCTGTCCACGAGCTTGCTGTGGAAGCTTGTGACACTGGAGTCACTTCTGGTTCATGCGAGGACTGCACTCTGGAGTCTTGCATGTCTTCTTTCATAGAGTCGGGAACGTTGAGCGGGACGTGGACCACGCTCTGTGTGGCAGCAGGGCACTCTCCGTGTGCTTGCACCGCTCCCTGTCTGTTAATGTCAGGCTGCAGCATCATCCGGTACTGATAAGTTGGAACGTCATATCTGCTGGATTGAAGATCCTCAAATCCGAAAAATGAATCCGCATCTGCGTCGGATTCAATGTGGGGGCCGCCAATGTGCAACACGAAAGGTTCGTCCGAGTCATAGTCGTATAGGACCACGGAGCTATCATTGGGCTCGCGAGGTCCGGAAACACTGTAAAGATCGTCATCGAAGTATTCGAGGTCGGAATCATCGGCTTGTGCGTAGGTAACTGCTTGTCGGAGGGTTCTTCGGAGGTCAAATTCATCTCCTGGGTCAATTTGCGGCACTGTGCTGTCATTCCAGGTGAGGGAAGGTTGTTTTACAGCTTTAACAGATTTTTGTTTTTTTGATTTGGGACGTTTCCCTTTTAAATTGGATTTGGGACGTTTCCCCTTTAAATTGGTGCAGTCTGGGGCCTCTGACATCCTGACGCTCGGTATGTAGCACGTAGGAAGCGACTGCGCATGCTCAGATCGCTGTTCCTTTACCGATGGCCGTTTTCTTGACTGCGCATGCGCAGCATCTCGCGCATGCGATACTTCCGGTTCTGCGCACTGCTCGCGCAACTGTGCTAGCGTGATACCTTTAGCAAGGTGGCCGCCGACCTCGACCCAGCCCTCTCTCAGGCCCGGGATTTCGGCCTCTGGGAAATCGGGCTCCGGGATCCCAGCCACGAGGTGAGTACTGAAGCTTTTCTTACCTTTACTTGCCGATTGGATTGCGTTTTCTTCACAGTACTTGGAGAATTTGTCCAGGACTGCCTGGTAATCGTACCTTTGCTGCCTCCTGAAGAACCTGAACCTTGTGAATATTTCTCTTGCCCTTGCACCGGCGATGGTGAGGAGAAATTCAATTTTTTCGCTATCATCCAGGTCTTTGAGTTCAGCTGCCACCAGGAACAATTCGAACATTTGCCGGAATTGCCGCCAGTTTTCGCGGAGATCGCCGTAGCACTGGAGCGGCTGCGGAACCGGGAGCTCTATCATTTTGCCTGGGCACTGCTGGTTGTCTCTGTACACTGAGGTATGCCGGCAGGTATCGATCCACTCCTGTACCATGTGGTGTTGGGTGCTCTGGTGCACAGATGAGCCAACACAGTTGTATGTGGTACAACTCTATTTTATTTTAACTCTTATAATACAGTTCGTTCTGGATACTCTGCACGTGCTGTCTCCCTGAGTGTGTTTGGTAACAGATGTGTCCTGGTCCTCCTCTGCAGCTAATACTGACCACCGGGGGTCGTGTCTGTGCTTTTATATCTTTCTGTCATTGGTTGTGGTGTTGTGTGTTCTGATTTGTCTGTTGGTGTGTCTATCATGATGTGTGTGTTTGAATATCCTGACACATATCATTAAGCACATGGAAAGAAAAGGGAATAAAAGAAAATACATAATAGGGCAACACAAGGTATACAATGTAACTACATAAGCACCGGCATCGGATGAAGCACACAGGGGTGTAGTGTTAATGAGGTCAGTCCATAATAGGGTCATTTAGGAGTCGTTTAGGCTCCTCACTCTGTAACTGGATCCTCGACTTTCTGACCCACAGACCACAATCAGCAAGAATAAACAACAATACCTCTTCCACAATAGTCCTCAATACCGGGGCCCGCAAGGCTGTGTACTTAGCCCTCTACTATACTCCCTGTGCACACACGACTGCGTGGCAAAATTTGGTTCCAACTCCATCTACAAGTTTGCTGACGATACCACCATAGTGGGCCGGATCTCGAATAACGACGAGTCAGAATACAGGAGGGAGATAGAGAACCTAGTGGAGTGGTGTAGCGGCAACAGTCTCTCCCTCACTGCCAGCAAAACTAAAGAGCTGGTCATTGACTTCAGGAAGCAAAGTACTGTACACACCCCTGTCAGCACCAGCGGGGCCGAGGTGGAGATGGTTAACAGTTTCAAATTCCTAGGGGTGCACATCTCCAAAAATCTGTTCTGCGACACTACCACCAAGAAAGCACAACAGCGTCTATACTTCCTCAGGAAACTCAGGAAATTCGGCATGTCCACATTAACTCTTACCAACTTTTACAGATGCACCATAGAAAGCATCCTATCGGGCTGCATCACAGCCTGGTATGGCAACTGCTCGGCCCAGGACTGCAAGAAACTGCAGAGAGTCGGGAACACAACCCAGTCCATCACACAAACCTGCCTCCCATCCATTGACTCCATCTACACCTCCCGCTGCCTGGGGAAAGCAGGCAGCATAATCAAAGACCCCTCCCACCCGGCTTACTCACTCTTCCAACTTCTTCCATCGGGCAGGAGATAGAAAAGTCTGAGAACACGCACGAACAGACTCAAAAACAGCTTCTTCCCCGCTGTTACCAGACTCCTAAATGACCCTCTTATGGACTGATTTCATTAACACTACACCCCTGTATGCTTCATCCGATGCTGGTGTTTATGTAGATAAATTGTGTACCTTGTGTTGCCCTATTATGTATTTTATTTTATTTTATTTTCATGTACTTAATGATCTGTTGAGCTGCTCGCAGAAAAATACTTTTCACTGTACCTCGGTACACGTGACAATAAACAAATCCAATCCAATGTAGATACAACAGGTAATAAGGAAGGCAAATGAAATGTGGCCTTTATAGCTAAAGAGATAGATTATAAAAGTAGGGAAGTATCGTTGCAACTGTACAAGGCATTGGTGAGACCGCACCTGGAGGATTGTGCTCAGTTTTGGTCCCCTTATTTGGGGAGGGATGTAGTTGCATTGAAGGCAGTTCAGAGGAGGTTCACCAGGTTGATTCCAGAGATGGGGGCTTTGCCTTATGAAGAGAGGCTGAGCAGTTTAGACCTATAATCTCTAAAGTTTAAAAGAATGAGAGGAGATCTAATTGAGGTATATAAGTTGATAAAAGGTATTGACCGGTATAGAGCGGATGCTCCCTCTTGTGGGGAATCTAGAACGAGAGGTCATAGTTTTAGGATAAGGGATAGCAGATTTAAAACAGACTTGAGGAGAAATTACTTCTCTGAAAGGGTCGTGAATCTGTGGAATTCAGGAAGCTGCGTTTTGAGTAAATTTAAGGAGGAGGTTGACAGATTTTTAATTACTAATGGGGTGAAGGGTTATGGAGAACAGGCAGGAAAGTAGAGTTGAGGCCAAAAGGAGATGAGCCATGATCGTATAGAATGGCGAAGCTGGCTCGAGGGGGTGAATTGCCCAATCCTGCTCCTAGTTCTTATGTTCTCATGTTCTTATTGCATCATAGTTACATCAACAGTTGCATCAGTGTCAGGTGTTCCTTCATTCTACATCTCCCCCTCAAATCCTTATTCCAACTATATACATTTTTCCACAAAGCCACAGTAGTAAACCACTGTATTGTATTGTATTGTGTTGTTACATGCCTGGGCTTGTCCCTGCTGGCTCCGCCTGTTGCTCCTCCCCTCGGGCTCATGTATAAAGGTGGCTGGTCTCTGCCTCTGATCCAGTTCGGGATCAGATGCCAGGAGGCTTTCTGTTTAGTGTATTAAAGCCTCAGTTATGTTCACCACTCGTCGTGTGTTCATTGATGGCACATCAATTTAATACACTAAACATCTAATATGAATTCATCACTCGAGCCTGATCGCCTGGAGCAGGACCCACAGGCAGCCGGCACCACTGCAACTTTCGAGCACTGGTTAAGCTGCTTCGAAGCGTACCTCGGATCCTTCACCGACCAGGCCAGGTGGTTGAAGTTTCAGTCGGTGATTACTTCGTGAATAGCGATCACAATTCCGTAAGTTTTAGAATACTCATGGACAAAGACGAGAGTGGTCCTAAAGGAAGAGTGCTAAATTGGGGAAAGGCCAAGTATAACAAAATTCGGCAGGAGCTAGAGAATGTGGATTGGGAGCAGCTCTTTAAGGGTAAATCCACATTTGAAATGTGGGAGTCTTTTAAGGAAAGGTTGATTAGAGTGCAGGACAGACATGTCCCTCTGAAAATGAGGGATAGAAATGGCAAGATTAGGGAACCATTGATGACGGGTGGAATTGTGAGGCTAGCTAAGATGAAAAAGGAAGCATACATAAGATCTAGGCGACTTAAAACTGATGAAGCTTTGGAGGAATATCGGGAAAGTAGGACAAATCTCAAACGCGCAATAAAAAGGGCTAAAAGGGGTCATGAAATATCTTTGGCTAACAGGGTTAAGGAAAATCCCAAAGATTTATATTCGTATATAAGGAGCAAGAGGGTAACTAGAGAAAGGATTGGCCCACTCAAAGACAAAAGAGGGAATTTATGCGTGGAGTCAGAGGAAATGGGTGAGATTCTTAATGAGTACTTTGCATCGGTATTCACCAAGGAGAGGGACATGTCGGATGTTGAGGTTAGGGATGGATGTTTAAATTCTCTAGGTCAAGTCGGCATAAGGAAGGGGGAAGTTTTGGGTAGTCTAAAAGGCATTAAGGTGGACAAGTCCCCAGGTCCGGATGGGATCTATCCCAGGTTACTGAGGGAAGCGAGGGTTGAAATAGCTGGGGCCGTAACAGATATCTTTGCAGCATCCTTGAGCACGGGTGAGGTCCCAGAGGACTGGAGAATTGCTAATGTTGTCCCTTTGTTTAAGAAGGGTAGCAGGGATAATCCAGGAATTATAGACCTGTGAGCTTGATGTCAGTGGTAGGCAAACTGTTGGAGAAGATACTGAGGGATAGGATCTATTCACATTTGGAAGAAAATAGACTTCTCAGTGATAGGCAGCATGGTTTTGTGCAGGGAAGGTCATGTCTTACAAACCGAATAGAATTCTTTGAGGAAGTGACAAAGTTAATTGATGAGGGAAGGGCTGTAGATGTCATATACATCGACTTCAGTAAGGTGTTTGATAAAGTTTCCCATGGCAGGTTGATGGAAAAAGTGAGGTCGCATGGGGTTCAGGGTGTACTAGCTAGATGGATAAAGAACTGGCTGGGCAACAGGAGACAGAGAGTAGTGGTGGAAGGCAGTGTCTAAAAAAGGAGACAGGGATACGTGCTCAGACCACTGTTGTTTGTGATATACATAAATGATCTGGACGAAGGTGTAGGTGGTCTGATTAGCAAGTTTGCAGATGATACTAAGATTGGTGGAGTTGCAGATAGCAAGGGGGACTGTCAGAGAATACCCAAAATATAGATAGATTGGAGAGTTGGGCAGAGAAATGGCAGGTAGAGCTCAATCCAGGCAAATGCGAGGTGATGCATTTTGGAAGATCCAATTCAAGAACGGACTATACGGTCAATGGAAGAGTCCTGGGGAAAATTGATGTACAGAGAGATCTGGGAGTTCAGGTCCATTGTACCCTGAAGGTGGCAACGAAGGTCGATAGAGTGGTCAAGAAGGCATAAAGCATGCTTGCCTTCATAGGACGGGATATTGAGTACAAGAGTCGGCAGGTCATGTTACAGTTGTATAGGACTTTGGTTAGGCCACATTTGGAATACTGCGTGCAGTTCTGGTCGCCACATTACCAGAAGGATGTGGATGCTTTAGAGAGGGTGCAGAGGAGGTTCACCAGGATGTTGCCTGGTATGGAGGGTGCTGGCTATGAATAAAGGTTGGAAAGACGGAGGTTGAGTGGGGACCTGATTGAGGTCTACAAAATTATGAGAGGTATGGATAGGGTGGATAGCAACAAGCTTTTTCCAAGCGTGGGGGTGTCAATTACAAGGGGTCACGATTTCAAGGTGAGAGGGGGGAAGTTTAAGGGAGATGTGCGTGGAAAGTTTTTTACGCAGAGGGTGGTGGGTGCCTGGAACGCTTTGCCAGCGGAGGTGGTAGAGGCGGGCATGATAGCATCATTTAAAATGCATCTAGACATGAACGGGCGGGGAACAGAGGGAAGTAGATCCTTGGAAAATAAGCGACATGTTTAGATAAAGGATCTGGATCGGCGCAGGCTGGGAGGGCCGAAGGGCCTGTTCCTGTGCTGTAATTTTCTTCTTTGTTTTGAAGACTTCACCAACCTCCAAAACAAGCAGATCCTCCACGCACGGGTGAGCCCGCAAGTCTTTCTTCTCATCAGGGACGCCCCCTCGCATACGGATGAATAATGCTGCTGAAGGGACACTATGTTAAGTCTGTGAACGAGGTGTATGCTAGGCACCTACTTGCCACGAGACGACAACGCCCTGGGGACTTACTAGCAGAATTCCTGCGTGCCTTGTGGTACTCTGCCAGGCGGTATCGGCTACCCAACATGCAGAGCTGTTGATCAGGGACGGTTAGGTCGCGGGCATGAAGTCGCGCTACATCCGCCAGCGATTGCTAGAAAGGAGTACACTCGGCCTCCCAGAGACAGTGCAGCTCTCAAACTCGCTGGAAGTGGCCTACCAGAACATGGAGGCCTACACCTCCGACCGCGCGGCACCCGCATGGAACTCGTGGGTGCCGCCATCACCCGACTAGGGTGCAGCCCAAGCCTGTGCATTGCAGTAGCCCGCCAACGCCGGAAGCCCCAACTGCTACTTTTGCGGCCAGGGTAATCATCCCTGACAACACTGCCCTGCACGGAACGCGACATGCAACGGGTGTGGGAGGAAGGGCCACTTTGCGAAAGCCTGCCAGGCCCGATCTCTCCCTAAAGCTTCTAGGCCCAGCAGCGCTGCCTGCTGCCTGTCGGGGCCTCCTCCAGCTGCCGCACCACCCGCCATGTGCGACGCGTGGGCAACGCCATCATTGCCGCCATCTTCGATTTTGGCCGCCACGTGCGACCCATGTGGGCCGCCATCTTTAATGCCATTTTGTACTTCACCCGCCACGTGCGACCCACAGGGGCCGCCATCTTTGACGCCATCTTGGGACCACTCCACAGCCTCCCGGGAACCCTGCTCATCCGATCGTACGCTGGCCGCCGCTATCTCTGACCGGCCTACCTATCACCTTCCGAAGTTCGCCTCCATCACGCCCGACCAGTCCCGGCCTCATCATCTCACAAAATCGACGATGACCATCCGGATCAACGGGCATGAGACGGCCTGCCTTTTCGACTCTGGGAGCACAAACAGTTTCACACACCCAGAAACGGTAAGGCGCTGCTCCCTCCCAATTTTACCCGAGACTCAGAAAATCTCCCTGGCTTCGGATCACATGCAATAGAAATCCGGGGGGGTACTGTGTCGCGACCCTTACTGTACAAAGCGTAGGGTGCACTAACTTCAAACTCTACGTCCTTCCCCATCTCTGTGCCTACATCCATAGTGATCGGGGTTCCTCCTTCATGAGCGACGAGTTGCATCAGTTCCTGCTCAGCAAGGGCATCGCCTCCAGCAGGAGAACTGTATAAATATGCATGACCTCCAGTGCCCCGCCATTTCGCCAGCTGCAGCAGGAGGCCACACATCTGACTGTAATAAAGCCACAGTTGTACCCAACTTTAGTCTTTGTGCAATTGATCGTGCATCAATTTATTACAGTCAGATTTTCCACAGAATGGATATCCGAATTAAACCCGATCGCCTGCAGCTGGATCCGCACTCGCCCGACGCCAGGAAAGACTTTACTCACTGGCTAGCATGTTTTGAGGCCTACATCAACGCGGCGGACCCCGTGCCAACGGAGGCTCAGAAGATAAACGTCCTGTACTCCAGACTGAGCTCCAGCGTGTTCCCATTGATCCAAGACGCCACAACTTACACAAAAGCGATGGAACTCCTCAAAGAACACGAGACACAGAAGGCGAACACGCTCTTCGCCAGGCATGTACTTGCCACCCGCTCGCAACTACCTGGTGAGTCCATCGAAGACTTCTTGCGGGCCCTAATTCCACTTGTCCGGGACTGTGACTGTCGGGCCGTCACGGCCGCCGAACACGCGAATCTTCTCATGCGCGATGCCTTCGTGACGGGGATTGTGTCGGACCGCATCCGAGAACGATTACTGGAAGGGGCCACGCTCGAACTGGCGGAGACAAAAACCTTGGCGCTCTCCATGACGGTCGCCCCCTGTAACGTACAATCATACCTCTCCCGCCGCGCTGCCCACCTTTCTACCCCTTCCTACCACTCCTGGACCCCGCCGACGACCTCCTCAGCCAGGGCCCTGCCTTTGCAATACGCCTGCGCTGCGCACCACGGGGGTCCCTGCTGCTACTTCTGCGGTCAGCAGAAGCACCCCTGCCAACACTGCCCGGCCCGCACTGCAGTTTGTAAAGCCTGCAGTAAAAAGGGCGACTTAGTGGCTGTGTGCCAGGCCCGCGCAGTCGCTGCAATCGTGCCCGCTATCGCCCCCTCCACCACGGCAGACGCACAATGGGAGCCGCCATCTTCTCCTCCCGGGTCCATGTGCGACCAATGGGTGCCGCCATCTTGTCCCGACCCCACAATGTGCGCACCATGGCCGCCGCCATCTTGTCCCGACCCCGCAATGTGCGCACCATGGGCGCCGCCATCTTGTCCCGACCCCGCAATGTGCGCACCATGGGCGCCGCCATCTTGTTCCCCACAGGGTCCCCGGACATCTCGACATCGGAACCACACCCGCTCGCCACCCGAAGCATCTGATGGCTACCCGCAGCTCGCTTCGATGACGCTGGACCAATCTCGCCCGCACAACCTGGCCACCGCGTCGACGATGGTTAAAATCAACGGCCACGTGACCTCGTGCCTGCTGGACTCCGGGAGTGACAAAAGCTTCGTTCACCCATATACGGTAAGGCGCTGCTCCCTCGCAGTCCACCCTGACAGTCAAAGGATCTCCCTAGCCTCCGGATCCCACTCCGTCCCGATCCGAGGCTTTTGTACAGTCATCCTCACGGTCCAGGGCATAGAATTTAGTAACTTCCGCCTCTATGTCATTCCTAATCACTGCACTGCACTCCTGTTGGGCCTGGACTTCCAATGCAACCTCCAGAGCCTCACCCTCAAATTCGGCGGGCCCTTACCCCTCCCTTACCGTTTGCGGCCTCGCAACCCTCAAAGTCGATCCCCCCTCCCTTTTTGCCAATCTAATTGCGGATTGCAAGCCCGTTACCACCAGGAGCAGACGGTACAGCACCCAGGCCAAGACCTGCATCAGGTCCGAAGTCCAGCGGCTGCTTAAGGAGGGTATTATCGAGGCCAGCAACAGCCCCTGGAGAGCCCAAGTGGTAGTGGTTAAAACTGGGGAGAAACACAGAATGGTCGTGGACTACAGCCAGACCATCAATCGGTACACGCAGCTCAACGTGTACCCCCTCCCACGCATATCTGATATGGTCAATCAGATTGCGCAGTACAGGGTCTTCTCAACAATTGACCTGAAATTCGTCTACTACCAGCTCCCCATCCGGAAGTCGGACCGTCCATACACGGCCTTCGAGGTGGACGGTCGTCTCTACCACTTCCTTAGGGTCCCTTTCGGTGTCACAAATGGGATCTCGGTCTTCCAAAGAGAGATAGACCGAACGGTCGACCAGTATGTTTTGCGGGCCACCTTTCCGTACTTAGGTAATGTCACCATCTGCGGCCATGACCAGCAGGACCACGATGCCAACCTCGATAAATTCCTCCGCACTGCCACCCTTCTCAACCTGACCTACAACAAAGAGAAGTGTGTGTTCAGCAAGTCCCGGTTAGCCATTCTCGGCTATATAGTTCAAAACGGACTTTTCGGGCCCGACCCCGACCGCATGCGCCCCCACATGGATCTTCCCCTCCCCCACTGCCCCAAGGCCCTCAAACGCTGCCTGGGGTTCTTTTCCTACTATGCTCAGTGGGTCCCAAACTATGCGGACAAGGCCCGCCCACTCATTCAGTCCACCCAATTCCCCCTCGCGGCCGAGGCACAACACGCTTTCGCCCGCATCAGAGCAGACATCGCCAAGGCCGGGATGCGCGCAATGGACGAGTCACTGCCTTTCCAAGTAGAAAGCGACGCTTCAGGCATCGCCATTGCCGCCACCCTAAACCAGGCAGGCAGACCCGTGGCATTCTTTTCCCGCACCCTTCATACCTCTGAAATTCGACACTCATCCGTCGAGAAGGAGGCTCAAGCTATCGTTGAAGCTGTGCGGCATTGGAGGCATTACCTGGCCGTTAAGAGATTCACTCTCCTTACGGACCAACGGTCGGTAGCCTTCATGTTCAATAACACACAGCGGGGCAAGATCAAAAATGATAAAATCTTGCGGTGGAGAATCGAGCTCTCCACCTATAATTACGAGATCTTGTATCGTCCCGGTAAACTCAACGAGCCCCCAGACGCCCTCTCCCGAGGTACATGTGCCAGCGCACAAGTGAACCAACTCCGGGCCCTACACGACAGCCTTTGTCACCCGGGGGTCACTTGATTGTACCATCTGGTCAAAGCTCGCAATCTACCCTGCTTCGTCGAGGACAGTCACCAGGGACTGCCAGGTCTGTGTGGAGTGCAAGCCGCACTTCTACCGGCCAGACCGTGCGCGCCTGGTGAAGGCTTCCCACCCCTTTGAACGCCTCAGCGTGGATTTCAAAGGGGCCCTCCCCTCCACCAACCATAACACGTATATTCTCAGTGTGGTCGATGAGTACTCCAGATTCCCCCTCGCCATCCCATGCCCCGATATGACGTCTGCCACCATCATCAAGGCCCTCAGCACCATCTTCGCTCTGTTCGGTTTCCCCGCCTACATCCACAGTGACAGGGGAGCCTCATTCATGAGTGATGAGCTGCGTCAGTTCCTGCTCAGCAGGGGTATAGCCTCCAGCAGGACGACCAGCTACAACCCCCGGGGAAACGGGCAAGTAGAACAGGAGAATGGGACAGTTTGGAGGGCTGTCCAGCTGACCCTACGGTCCAGGAACCTCCCAGCCTCTCGCTGGCAGGAGGTTATCCCTGACGCCCTGCACTCCATCCGGTCACTATTGTGCACCGCCACTAATAACACACCCCATGAACGTGTTTTTACCTTCCCCAGGAAGTCCACATCCGAGGTGTCGCTCCCGACTTGGCTCGCTGCTCCAGGACCGGTCCTTCTCCGTAGGCACGCCCGACTCCACAAGGCGGACCCCTTGGTGGACAGGGTTCACCTGCTCCATGCCAACCCTCAATATGCCTACGTTGAGTTCCCCGACGGCCTACCAATTCACCCCCCCACCTCCCACTGCGCCGCCAATATTGACCCCACCAGACCCCCCCTCCCTTTTCCGCAGAAGAGGATGAAGAGGACATCGGCATGCTCCCGGAGTTCCCCGATGACTGGCCAGCATCAGAACCGCCACCACTGCCATCGGGGCCACCTCCACAACCGCCAGCACCGACTTTGCCGCCACCATTACGCCGATCCCAACGAAGCACCAAAGCACCGGACCGGCTGAACCTTTGACGGACTCCGGACCGTCAACATGGACTTTTCTTTCCCTACCACTGTACATAATTCCACTAATTGTATATAGTTTCACGTCACCCCTGCCGGACTCATTTTTAACAGGGGGTGAATGTGGTGATCCACTGTAATTGGAGATGTAAGGTAGGACCTGCACTACAGGTTCGCCGGTAGCTCCTGCCAGCTGGCTCCGCCCAGGGAGAACTGTATAAATATGCATGACCTCCAGTGCCCTGCCATTTCGCCAGCTGCAACAGGAGGCCTCGCATCTGACTGTATTAAAGCCACAGTTGTACCCAACTTTAGTCTTTGTGCAATTGATCATGCATCAGTCCCTTCAGCTGAATACTTCTCCTCTACCAGGAGAGTACAACCATTCGCAGGTGGGGCACACCAGGGAGACATGATGCTTAATTTTCACCATAACTGTATGGGGCAGGCGCAATGGACTAGCTGGTCTTTCATTTCATATGGTCCTCAGCTGCTGAGCAGGACCTGGCTTTTCGAAAGGGGATGGGAAGACAGAAGTCTCAGATTTTAAGGCAGGTGATGTTGTAATAAATTCCACTTCAAAAGCAGTGAAGCATTTCAGGACATCCTGTGGTTATGGAGGGCACTATATATGTGCAAGTCGTCCTTTCTTAACATTTCTCCAGTTTACCCGAAACTTAGCAGAATCTTTGCCAAGGTACTTCTGCAACAGAATCTCCATGTAACATGTGCTGAGGCCAAATTTCTAGCTGTGCAAAACTGCAATTATTGAATAAAGCCTTGCCAAACCAAGAATTTTACAGCCAGTCACCAATATTAAATGACTTAGGGTAGGCGGTGACATAGTGGTATTGTCACTGGACAAGTACACCAGAGTAATGCTCTGGGGACCCAGGTTCAAATCCTGCCACTGCAGAAGGTGAAATTTGAATTCAGTCAAAAACCTGGAATTTAAAACGTCTAATGATGACCATGGGCAGCGCGGTAGCACAAGTGGCTAGCACTGTACCAGGGTCCCAGGTTCGATTCCCCACTGGGTCATTGTGTCTGCACGTTCTCCCCGTGTCTGCGTGGGTTTCCTCCGGGTGCTCCGGTTTCCTCCCACAGTCCAAAGACGTGCAGGATAGATGGACTGGACCTGCTAAATTGCCGTTAGTGTCCAAAACAGTTAGGAGGGGTTATTGGGTTAAGGGGATAGGGTGGAAGTGAGGGCTTAAGTGGGTCGGAGCAACCTCGATGGGCCGAAGAGCCTCCTTCTACACTGTATGTTCTATGACTATGTCTATGTCTGTGAAACCATTGTCGATTGTTGGAAAAAACCCAGCTGGTCCACTAATGACCTTTAGGGAAGGAAATTTGTCGACATGTGACTCCAGACCCACAGTAACATGGTTGACTCTTAACTGCCCCTCAGTTAGGGATGGGAGATAAATGCAGGCCCAGTCTGCGATGCCCACGTCCCATGAATGAATTTTTAAAAACTTGAGATGATTCCCCGTGCTTCTATTATTATTGTGGTAAATTTAAAACTCTAAACTGGCCATGCCAGTGTTGTGTGATAGAAAAGGCAAATGGACCGTATGTCAGGAGAGGATGACAATTGGTTCTATTGGACGGGATAGCAAGGTTGGCTCTGTTGCCCGTTCCTCATTCCTGCAATCTAATTTCAGCCTACAAAGGGTTAATGCACTGGGACCAAGTTAGGGAACCTTTAGTTATAAAATACTCTCCACTTTTCTGTTGATTTGAGGCACCTTTATTTTATTTTTCCTGAACAGCGGAACCCAGCTATATATCACATTTGACTGTGTAGAGAACACATTGCCCACACACTTTTTCATTGTCAAAACAACAAAGATTATACTTGGAAATAAGTTTTCAACAATTCTGCTGCAGTACACATCTTTAAATAAATGCAAAAAGCACCATGTCGTTCACACAAATGAATCTGTGAACAGCGTGAACGACTCCCACTGGTTGGTTTTGACATTTCTGCTGTGAGTGACCTGAGAAATTAGCAACCTTTCTTAAAAGGCAAAATCATATTTGTCCAACCCTCGATCTTAGAGAATCCACGGCGGTACAAACTCCATTCACGGGTAAGCCACCAGCTAGATGAAAGGCCCTGTTAGTGATGTGAAGTCTCAGACATTCCTGTTCAAAGAGTAAGAGTGTAACATGCCCAGTGGGAGTTACATGTTCTCCACTGATACAATATGTCAAAACAGAACAAAGAAGTGTCTTGAATCAGCCTTACATTGACAGGATTGATCACAACAGGACAGACTGAAGCCTGTGTTAATATAACTTCTGTTGGCTTGCCAAATGGTCTTTTGTAGAAGTATAGTGGAAATCTGTTTATTACCAGGTCCAACTCGAACAGTACAATTGGGACTTTGCAACAGAAACACAAAATACTGAGTTAAACAGGAATGTTTTGAATCACTAGCTTTCGGAGCACAGCTCCTTCCTCAGGTGAATGAAGAGGTGGGTTCCAGAAACATGTATATAGACAAAATGAATGGTGCAAGATGATACTTTGAACCCCTCATAGGGGTAATTTATCATGGCAATCCACCTAAGCTACGCATGTTTGGACTGTGGGAGGAAACTGGAGCATCCGGAGGTAACCCACGCAGACACAGACAGAATGTGCAAACTCCACACAGTCCCCAAAGGTGGCAAGATCCATGAAGGAGGAGATATTAATTGTATTGAGGTGCAATTATTTGGAGAAATCCAGGAATCAAGTGGAAGCTATTGGAGTGCTGATATCCTAGTGGAAGGAAACAAGACATCCTTTAAGTTAGATGCAGATGCAGCAGTTTTGGTTCTTTCTGATGTTGAAAGGTGGTTAGAGAAAAGCTCTCTTCAGCTATCATGCAAAAAACATACAAAAAAGGCCAAGAGGTTTGGAACTCAATGTCACAGGACAACTGAACGCAACCCTTCAATGCAGAGGGAGAAAAATCGCTGAAACCTTACATGTGATCGTGAGCCAAAGCGATTCACTCTCACTGTGTGAATGCAAAATGGGAAGTTGCAAACATTCCTTTTCACAGGTTTTTTGAATATGAAAAATGAACTAAATTTCTGAGTTAATCCTAACATGAGTTCACTGGGGTTGTTAGTAAAATTGGATCCCACAAAAACTGAGGGGTTTAAAAAATACGCCACTGTTTATTATTTAAAACAAACTTGTGGCTTCTGGTGGTGGTATGCAGGGTGAAGATGTATACAAGGTGGCTCCCGCTAGGGTAATATATTTTTAGCCCTTTTCACCAAAGTTCTGGGAGTAGCTTTGCTTAAAGTCGCACTTGATTGATGGTATAAGGTGCCCACATAAGGGAAAGTCCCAGAAGGATCAGAGCAAAATGGTGTTTAATAAGGCCAAAGCTGGCCCCACACAGCTCAGGGTGATTTTTGAGGTGAAAGACTATATTTTCAGTGCACCAGTAGAGGCAGATTCTTTTGTAAAGAAACATGGGATGGGTATGAGTTGATTGAGGTTTCTGAGAGGTTTTTGGATGTTGTGCATGAGCATGTGGCTGGGGTTCCTTGTACGTGTTCGTATTTCTTTGTTCTTGTATGGGATGAGTGTGTTGAAAGTAGGATTTGGGTGGAGGGCTTAATGTTAGGGGCTTTTGTTCTTAGTGCTGTAACTATTATGGGAAATATATAGTCCCCTGCTGGAGTAACATGTTTTAGAGTTTTTTAAATATTTGGTGTCTTTTTTCTGTTAGTATATTTCTTCACTCTGGACGAGGGCCATCCTGCTGGCTGAAGAGTTAGCTAACAGGAGTGGAAGGGTGGGGGTAGCTGCAGTTCATTATGTTAGTCTGGTTTTAGATAATGAGCAGTTTTGTTCTGTTTGGGATTAGGGTTAGTAGAAATAGGGTTCAGTTGTTTTTGTTCCCTTACTGTTGTTTGTATGTACATTTGGGTGTGGTATAGCTTGGGGGCAGGGAGGTGGGGGAAGGGGGGTGGGGGGGCAGGGATAGTTTGCTGACGGTGACAACAGATTTTTCTTTGTTTTGACTTGCTGGTGGGCCTGGCGGCCTCTTGGGTTGGCCTGGTGCCTGTACTCTCTCAGTAGTTGTTGGATGGCTCCTTTTGGTGAAAATAGTTGACTCCAGATAAAGGTGGGGTGGGAGGCCCCTAATTCGGTTGGTCACCTGGAATGTAAGGGGGTGAATGGCCCAGTGAAAAGACCGAGGGTATTTGCTCATCTGAAAAGTTTGAATGCTGATGTGGTATTTCTGCGGGAGACTTACTTGCAGGGAAGGCACCAGACAAGGTTGCGGAAGGGGTGGGTGGGTCAAATATTTATATTTCACTCAGGCTTTGACGGTTGGACCCGGGGGGTGGGGGCAGCAACTTTGATCAATAAAAGGGTTAACTTTTTGGCTGCTAAGGTCTTGGCAGGTCCAAATAGCAGACATTTGTTAGTGGGTCCTTAGCAGCCCCTCAGTACTCTTGGTTAATGTCTATGCACCAAACTGGGATGATACGGGTTTTATTAACAAGTAGCTCGCCTCCATTCCTGATTTGAATTCACATCAGCTAATCTTGGGAGAGGTGACTTAAGCTGTATTCTAGATCGATCCAGGCCCAAATCTCTGACTCCATCAGGTGTGGCAAAACGAGTGCTGGGTTTCATGGTACAGATGTGTGGGCAGGTGGGTAGGTTTGCCAGCTTTAAGGAGCTGTCAGAAAAATGTCAACTCCTTGAGACCAATTTGTTTAGATATTTCCAGATTTGTGATTTTTGCGGAAGGCTTTTCTTCCTTTTCCCTTGGCACCACCGTCCTCCCTGTTGGAGAGATATTTTGGGTATTAACGGCCAGATCCTGTCAGTGGAGTCCGCTCTGTTGAATGGGGTGAAGGAGAAATGAGAGGGTTAATTGGGTCATATATTGGATGTGGAGATGTGGAGCGAGGGTCAACATCACGTCCTCCTTGCTCGACTTAGTTTGATCCAGTTCAAGGTGGTGCGCAGGGCTCATGTGGCCAAGGCGGGGATGAATGTTTCTTTCAGGGGTGGATGACAGGTGTGATCGTTGTCTCGGGGGCTGGCTAACCATGCTTACATATCCTTGTCATGACAAGAACATTTGGCTGTGGCAGTCATTCTGAGAGCTCTGAGACTCAATATACTGCAATGATTACATCAAGGACATTTGGGCTTCACAAAGTGTCAAGCCAAGGCAAGATATTCCAATTAGTGGCCAGCTCTCTCAAAACTGAAAATTGTATTACTTGTGTTATTCATCATCAGGAGACAAAAGAACCATTGATATCTTCTTCTTTTCCATCAAGACTATGTGAATATCTTGGGATGGACCACTTCAAACTCTGAGGTAAAATGTTCTTGTTCATAGGAGACCACTACTCCAGATGGATACAAGTCAAGCAGCTGCAGGGTTACACTTCTGAAACAGTAATTACATAATTGAAGGAGATATTTGGAGTCCCAGACATGCCAGATCATCGACATGGATACCACCATTATACGTGAGAACATCACCCACCAGGTACGTGGTACATAATCATGCGACTCAACCAACGTTGCCTACCTCATACGCTGCAAGAAAGGATGTCCAGAAGCATGGTACATTGGTGAGACCACGCAGGCGCTACGACAACGGATGAACTGACATCGTGTGACAATCGCCAGGCAGGAATGTTCCCTTCCAGTCGAGGAGCACTTCAGCAGTCAAGGGCATTCAGCCTCTGATCTTCGGGTAAGCGTTCACCAAGGCGGCCTTCAGGACGTGCGACACGCAGAATCGCCGAGCAGAAACTTATAGCCAAGTTCCGCACACATGAGTACGGCCTCAACCGGGACCTTGGATTCATGTCTCAATATTCACTCCCTCCACCATCTGGCCGGGGCTTGCAAAATCCTACCAACTGTTGGGGCTTGAGACAATTCACACCTCTTTAACCCTGTGATTATCCCTCTCTCCAGTTGCTCCGTCTGGACTGGTAAAGACTTACTTACCTGCTAAGACTTGCATTCAAAGTATCGTATTGCATCTTTGACTTTGTCTACATATATGTTTCTGGAACTCACCTCTTCATTCACCTGAGGAAGGAGCAGTGCTCCGAAAGCTAGTGATTCAAAACAAACCTGTTGGACTTTAACCTGGTGTTGCATCTCCACATCATGACTATATTCATGGTCCTACCTCATTTAAACAAGTAATATTGAGGTGAGGTGTAATAGACATGCACTAGTTGTCACACAAAAGCAAAGTTCTACAAAGTCAAAGCCGTCATCTACCAAATTGAACAGACCAGAGATGTTGCATTCATCCACCAATCCAGGTGACTGCCAGATGGTGAATCTGATTCATCAATTAATTCTACTTCTGTTTAGCAAAGTTTAATAGGTCACCCAGAGAACTCAAATCCCAAATCTCCACCAAAGGAGCTGAGGACCTGTTCAGGTAGACTAATTAAACCATCACAGCAGCTGTCCATATAAAATAGAAATGGAAGTCAAAGACTTGCGAGGAGGTATGGGACAATGAGGAGAATCAGAAATTTACGGGAGATAAAGTACAAAGGTGAATTCGAACTATGTAATATGCTAATGATAAATTGTATACATCATCACAGGAAGTGATACAATTTCACATGATCTTGCTCTTTCTTGTAGAACCTCATGGTAAGACGTGGACACAGGAAGACATGTTTCAATAAAGTCTACTAGCATCCTCAGCTCCTTTGGAGGAAATTTGGGATTTGGTTATTTTACCTCGGCACACTTTGTAAATATTCTGTATTAGCAAAATGAGACTAAAAATATGACAACAACTATTTTACCAATGCCACCATTGAAGGGGTTAATGTGTGGAATAAAATCATACCTATTCTGAACCCTCAAACAAAGAACAAAGAACAAAGAAATGTACAGCACAGGAACAGGCCCTTCGGCCCTCCAAGCCTGTGCCGACCATGCTGCCCGTGTAAACTAAAATCCTCTACACTTCCAGGGTCCGTATCCCTCTATTCCCATCCTATTCATGTATTTGTCAAGATGTCCCTTAAATGTCACTATCATCCCTGCTTCCACCACCTCCTCTGGCAGCGGGTTCCAGGTACCCACTACCCTCTGTGTAAAAAACTTGCCTCGTACATCTCCTCTAAACCTTGCCTCTCACACCTTAAACCTATGCCCCCTAGTAATTGACCCCTCTACCCTGGGAAAAAGTCTCTGACTATCCACTGTGTCTATGCCCCTCATAATTTTGTAGACCTCTATCAGGTCGCCCCTCAACCTCCTTCGTTCCAGTGAGAACAAACCAAGTTTATTAAATCTCTCCTCATAGCTAATGCCCTCCATATCAGGCAACATCTTGGTAAATCTCTTCTGCACCCTCTCAAAAGCCTCCACATCCTTCTGGTAGTGTGGCGGCCAGAATTGAACACTATACTCCAAGTGTGGCCTAACTAAGGTTCTATACAGCTGCAACATGACTTGACAATTTTTATACTCAATGCCCTGGCCAATGAAGGAAAGCATGCTATATGCCTTCTTGACTACTTTCTCCACTTGTGTTGCCCCTTTCAGTGACCTGTGGACCTGTACACCTAGATCTCTCTGACTGTCAATACTCTTGAGGGTCCTACCATTCATTGTATATTCCCTACCTGTATTAGATCTTCCAAAATGCATTACCTCACATTTGTCCAGATTAAACGCCATCTCTCCACCCAAGTCTCCAAACAATCTATATCCTGCTGTATCCTCTGACAGTCCTCATCGCAATTACACCAAACTTTGTGTCGTCCGCAAGCTGACTAATCAGACCAGTTACATTTTCCTCCGAATAATTTATATATACTAAGAACAGCATAGACTCCAGCACTGAACCCTGTGGAACACCACTAGTCACAGGCCTCCAATCAGAAAAGCACCCTTCCATTGCCTTCTATGACCTAGCCAGTTCTGTATCCATCTTGCCAGCTCACCCCTGCTCCCGTGTGACTTCACCTTTTTTCCCAGTCTGCCATGAGGGACATTGTCAAAGACCTTACTGAAGTTCGTAGAGACAAGATCCACTGCCCTACCTGCATCAATCATCTTTGTGACCTCCTCCAAAAATTCTATCAAGTTAGTGAGACACGACCTCCCCTTCACAAAACCGTGCTGCCTCTCGCTAATACGTCCATTTGCTTCCAAATGGGAGTAGATCCTGTTTCGAAGAATTCTCTCCAGTAATTTCCCTCCCCTTACGTAAGGCTCCCCGGCCTGTAGTTCCCTGGATTATCCTTGCTACGTTTCTTAAACAAAGGAACAACATTGGCTATTCTCCAGTCCTGCGGGACATCACCTGAAGACAGTGAGTATCCAAAGATTTCTGTCAAGGCCTCAGCAATTTCCTCTCTTACCTTCTTCAGTGTTCTGGGGTAGATCCCATCAGGCCCTGAGGACTTATCTACCTTAATATTTTTCAAGACACCCAACACCTCGTCTTTTTGGATCTCAATGTGACCCAGGCTATATACACACCCTTCTCCAGACTCAACATCCACCAATTCCTTCTCTTTGGTGAATACTGATGCAAAGTATTCATTTTGTACCTCGCCAATTTCCTCTGGCTCCACACATAGATTTCCTCCCCTGTCCTTGAGTGGTCCAACCCTTTCCCTGGCTACCCTCTTGCTTTTTATGTACGTGTAAAAAGCCTTGGGATTTTCCTTAACCCTAATTGCCAATGACTTTTTGTGACCTCTTTGAGCCGTCCTGACTCTTTGCTTAAGTTCCTTCCTACTTCCCTTATATTCCACACAGGCTTTGTCTGTTCCCAGCCTTCTAGCCCTGACAAATGCCTCCTTTTTCTTTTTGACGAGGTCTACAATATCTCTCGTTATCCAAGGTTCCCGATATTTGCCATATTTATCCTTCTTCCTCACAGGAACATGCCGGTCCTGAATTCCTTTCAACTGACATTTGAAAGCTTCCCACATGTCAGATGTTGATTTACCCTCAAACACCCGCCCCCAATTTAGGTTCTTCAGTTCCCGCCTAATATTGTTATAATTAGCCTTCCCCCAATTTGGCATATTCCCCCTAGGACCACTCTTATCCTTGTCCACCAGCACTTTAAAAATTACTGAATTGTGGTCACTGTTCCCGAAATGCTCCCCTACTGAAACTTCGACCACCTGGTCGGGCTCATTCCCCAATACCATTTTTTTTGGATCTCAATGTGACCCAGTATATATACACACCCTTCTCCAGACTCAACATCCACCAATTCCTTCTCTTTGGTGAATACTGATGCAAAGTATTCATTCTGTACCTCGCCAATTTCCTCTGGCTCCACACATAGATCCCTCCCCTATCCTTGAGTGGGCCAACCCTTTCCCTGGCTACCCCCTTGCTTTTTATGTACGTGTAAAAAGCCTTGGGATTTTCCTTAACCCTATTTGCCAATGACTTTTTGTGACCACTTTTAGCCCTCCTGACTCTTTGCTTAAGTTCCTTCCTACTTCCCTTATATTCCACACAGGCTTTGTCTGTTCCCAGCCTTCTAGCCCTGACAAATGCCTCCTTTTTCTTTTTGACGAGGTCTACAATATCTCTCGTTATCCAAGGTTCCCGATATTTGCCGATACCAGGTCCAGTACAGCCCCTTCCCTAGTTGGACTATCTACATATTGTTTTAAGAAGCCCTTCTGGATGTTCCTTACAAACTCTGCCCCGTCCAAGCCCCTGGCACTAAGTGAGCCGCAGTCAATATTGGGGAAGTTAAAGTCTCCCATCACAACAACCCTCTTGCTTTTACTCCTTTCCAAAATCTGTCTACCTATCTGCTCCTCTATCTCCTGTTGGCTGTTGGGAGGCCTGGCTTAGATACCCCTCTAAATTATGATTAAGTAATTAATTAATTATGTTTAATTAGTTTAACAATGTTTAATTTTTAAATTTAGTATAGATTCTCTACCAGCCAATCAGGTCACAGCTTTCCTGTGACGCCACTTTTCAGTCTTCCCCCCCACCGCGCGCCCCCCCCCCCCCCCCCCCCCCCCCCCCCCAGTCGGATCACTCAGAATAGCAGAATATCTGTCACTTACCGGTCATCACTTACCATCAATAATTACTATGAGATCTTCATAGTTACCTTTGTAATCATGTTTTGTCTCGGGTGCTCAGAGCAGAATTGCACATATTGGGATCACATAAGGAATTCAGGGACATACATAATATGTGGATTTTATGTTGACTAATCTTTGAGAACAAGGGTGGGGCCAAAATCATAGCAGCATAACATCACTGCATTTACGTTGACTTCATCCTGCTAACAATTTTAACTGGCAGGATTCAGGAAGCATGTCAGCCCACACTTCAAGCAGATGAGAGGGCAATGAAGATGCAAAAGTATAGAACCAATGATGTCAGTCAGATCTCAACTCCATTTTAACATTTTCGGTAAGGTCACACCCGGTGCCAGTCTTGCTCGCAACCAGGGTGCCAAGGCTGATCTGCAAAAGGCCACATGCTACAATCTAGCATGTGGGATTGTATTCACCTACAATCAAGGGTAGGTGTGAAAGGGCAAGAAGGATGATTTGCTCGATTTAGTAACTCCATTTGCATTCTGGCAATTAGAAAAGATTTTATAGTTCAATATCTGATGCACAATTTTAAATATATAGAAGCAGAAGATAGTTTTGAATTTCCCCTGTTAACATTAATGATAATGAAGATTTTTAAAGTTGAGATATTATTTATTTTAACCCTGTTACAACCCCCATGGGAAACATGATCCAAAATGACTAAATTTATCAAACGAACCCCAAATGAAGAAATTAGCAACAGGATTTTCATTTTTTGAATGTTTTACTTCAGCGTGAATCAGAACTAATGGAAATTAAATGTGAATTAACAGGAAAATTATACTTCAAACTGAAACACAAATTAGACTTTAAATAGTTGACACAACCACAAGCATGCATAACATTATGTAGCTACACATTTCCAAAATATGCTCTTCTTTATTTACAGAGGTTAAGTTAGGAATCCTATCTGACAAGTTCTCACCTCTGAGTTTCATGGGTCAATCATCATCAGTAAAGCACATTTCAACGAACCCTCTCTTCCTTGGGTCACAAATAGCCTTGATAGTTTAGCTTTCCAGAATTCCTTTTCAACTGACCATCCAATAACATCCCAGTTCATAATTTGACTTCTTCTGGGAAAACACACAACTCTTTATTCATACAGCTTTCAAGGTCTTAGACCTTTTAAAAAAAATTATATTTTTATGAGAGTTTTATAATTGTTTACAAGTAATGCAACAACATTTTCAAAGCACAACTGGTACAGTACAGAACAAATATCTCTACAAATGGAAGAACAAGCAAGACAGTGGTCCTTAAGAACTAATGTCTCCAATTTTAACACCGGATCAATCAGCAAATGGGGAGAAATAGAATACGGCCATATAAACAAGATAGGATAATATATCAACATGCACACCTTTCTGTGTAGCGAGATCACAACTTGCAATATGGCTAATGGGAAACCTTGCAGGAGCAAGTCATATGGAGTGGAGCCCATGAATTTTAGATAGGGGCCCGCACTTTATGGAATGTATCAGACTTAGAATGCATCATAGATATCAGAAATTCCATAGGGATACATACAATGACTATTTTATGCCACTTTTGAATTGAAGGATAGCACCGGATAGCCGGGGCGGCACGGTAACACAGTGGTAGCACTATTTCTTCACAGCTCCAGGATCCTATGTTCGATTATCGGCTGGGGCTACTGTCTGTGCGGAGTCTGCACATTCTCCCCGTGTCTGCGTGGGTTTCCTCCGGGTGCTCCGGTTTCCTTACACAGTCTAAAGATGTGCAGGTCAGGTGGATTGGCCATTCTTAATTGTGTCAGGTGGATGTACCTTTAAGAAATGGGTGTTTATCAAATAGCTGCAGTGATGCCAGTGTGTAGGTGGAGCTGGGCTCTGCTCTGCTTTTTACTTTTGTTTTGTGCTGAAAGCTGGTTTTGACACTGTGTTTAGTTTCGCTTTCAGTTAGAGAGCTGCATGTCAACCAAGCAGATGATCTTTCTCTCTGCAAGTTAAAGAATGTCTTCAGCTCATTGATGATTTCAAAGTAATACCTGTTTCTGTAGAGAATTTAAACCTGCTGACTTTACTTAAAAAGGGTTTAACTTATGGATGTTGTTAGGAAAGTTACTGAGGGTTACCTATAGAATATTGTATTTGGGAAAGTATCAGTGTTTGTAGTTGATAAGATGTTTACTGTGTGTTTATAAAATGTTAACTGAATTCATATAATAAACTTTGCTTTTGTTTAAAAATACTTTTAGTTCTCTGTTGCATCACACCTGTAGAGTGAGCCCTTGTGCTCCACATAACCAAAATCTATTCAAAGTTGTGGGTCAGGTGAACTCCATGATAAACTTTGGAGTTCTCTAAACCCTGGCCCATAATAATTGTCCTTAGTGTCCAAAAAGGTTACGTGGGGTTACTGGGTTACGGGATGGGGTGGAGGTGTGGGCTTGGGTAGGGTGCTCTTTCCAAGGGCTGGTGCAGACTCGATGAGCCGAATGGCTTCCTTCTGCATTGTAAATTCTATGATCTATGATTAGATCTATGATAGTTGTCACTGATCCAGGAGCTGAGAATATTTTTACGAGCTGCAAAAGCTAAGATGTCATACGGCCTTTCTTCATTAATATTAATAATTCTCCTATCTGGAGGACCCATGAATTAGGAACAAAGGATGAAATCCTAAGACCTTGTCAAACATCCTCTCACGCACCTTAACTACACCAGATCAAATAGGATTGAATCTTGCCACAGGTCCATACACAGTGTACATAATCAGCCTCGACTACCAGGCACTTAAGACACATCAGGGATATAGCAGGATAAACCTGTGACTCAAACTCGGTGTGATAAGCAAGTGGTACAGTATCTTATATGGAGACTGCTTCATTATTTTGCATACTGAAATATTATTGGCATAATCCCATATACTGCCGCTTGTCTCCTCATCAATATTAGTTGCCAAGTTTCTTTTGCAAGATACCCAATGTACCAACACTGGGTATAGAACACAAGGGATCATAAAACATGCTAATTAACCATCTAGGCTACGCAGAGATCATGATTTTTCCACTGGGGAAATCAAGACGCAACGTTGTCTTGTTGAGGATAAAGTCTCCAAGTTGCAGATATTTTAAAAAGGAGTGTCTCGGAATGTGAAATTGTTGACATAGATGCTCAAAGGTTGACCAGGATGCACCACTGAACATATCTCCCAGGTACAAATGCCTTTATCTCTCCAAGTATCGAATCCCTTGTCCATAAAACCTGGTGGGAAGTCCGGGCTGTCCTGGATGGGAAAAAGAGAGCCAGTTTAGATCTCCCTTCCAGCAGACGGACCATCCTCCATGTTCGAAGAGCATTAATAACAATAGGATTTTCGCACAAAGCAGAACCCGACCTAAAATCCCCATAAAATAACAAGACCTGTAAAGTGAAAGCTGATTGGTCTGTTTCAATATTGAATCAAATGGAGGTAGGGTCCTTTCTAACCGAGTCCCTGATAAACCTAAGGTGAGAGGCCAATATTCGGGATCACCAACCCCTTTGGAACTAGGGTTGGTCAACTTTAGACGAGGCTTCTTCTTATTCCAGATAAACGAGCTAATCATTCCATTAATCTCATTTAAGACCCGAGCAGAGAACAAGATTGGCAACATCTGCAACATATTCAATTTAGGCAACATATTTATCTTAATCATAGTAATCCTACCTAGCCACGATATCAGCAGGGAGGGCCAACGAGTCAAGTCACGGCTAATAGATTCAATTAACTGAAGAAAACTGGCCCCATTGAGCTGTTTGAAAAAGGGGGTAATTCTAGCACCCAAATACGTGAACCACAATGGAGACCACCTAAAAGGACAATGAACAAAGTGGGATGGTTTGCCACTCAACTGTCCCACCGGCACAGATTCCGACTTTGTAAAATTAATCATATAACCGGAGAAGGCGTTAAATCTATCTATCATATGAATGATAGTGGGAACTGAAGAATTTGGCTTCATACAAACAGCAGCACATTATCAGCATAAAGCATGATCTAATGCTGCTTCCCCCCACAGTACAGAGCAGATAACAAGGGATTGTGCCTAATATCCTTTGTCAATGGCTCTGTGGCCAGTGCGAACAGCACAGGTGTAGCCCTGTCTAGTCCCTCTCTGAAGACCAATATTCTCAGATCCATAACCATTCGTGAGCACTGCTGCCAAAGGCCTATGAGATTATTTTCCCGGGACTCTATGTTCTATGTTCGACTCACTTTTACCAACTGGCCAATCTTCATGACCCACGCCGGCCGAACTTCACAACCCACACCGGCCAAACTACACGACACACGCCGGCCGAACTTCACAACACACACCGGCCGAACTACACGACCTACGCTGGCCGAACTACACGACTCACGCCGGCTGAACTTCAAGACCCATACCGGCCGAACTACATGACCCACGCTGGCCGAACTACACGACACACGCAGGCCGAACTACATGACCCACGCCGGCCGAACTACAGGACCCACACCGGCCGAACTACACGACCCACGCCGGCCGAACTACACGACCCACGCCAGCCGAACTTAACAAACCACACCGGCCGAACTACACGACCCACGCCAGCCGAACTTAACAAACCACACCGGCCGAACTACATGACCCACGCCAGCCGAACTACACGACCCACGCCAGCCGAACTACACGACCCACGCCGGCCGAACTACATGACCCACGCTGGCCGAACTACACGACCCACGCCGGCCGAACTACACGACCCACGCCGGCCGAACTACACGACCCACGCCAGCCGAACTTAACAAACCACACCGGCCGAACTACACGACCCACGCCAGCCGAACTTAACAAACCACACCGGCCGAACTACACGACCCACGCCAGCCGAACTTAACAAACCACACCGGCCGAACTACACGACCCACGCCGGCCGAACTACACGACCCACGCCGGCCGAACTACACGACGCACGCCAGCCGAACTTAACAAACCACACCGGCCGAACTACATGACCCACGCTGGCCGAACTACACGACCCACGCCAGCCGAACTTAACAAACCACACCGGCTGAACTACACGACCCACGCCGGCCGAACTACACGACCCACGCTGGCCGAACTACACGACCCACGCCGGCCGAACTACACGGCCAACGCCGGCCGAACTACACGACCCACGCCGGCCGAACTACACGACCCACGCTGGCCGAACTACACGAACCACGCCGGCCGAACTACACGGCCCACGCCGGCCGAACTACACGACCCACGCCGGCCGAACTACACGACCCACGCCGGCCGAACTACACGACCCACGCTGGCCGAACTTAACAAACCACACCGGCCGAACTACATGACCCACGCCGGCCGAACTACACGACCCACGCCAGCCGAATTTAACAAACCACACCGGCCGAACTTAACAACCCACGCCGGCCGAACTACACAACCCACGCCGGCCGAACTTAACAAACCACACCGGCCGAACTACATGACCCACGCTGGCCGAACTACACGACCCACGCTGGCCGAACTACACGACCCACGCCGGCCGAACTACACGACCCACGCTGGCCGAACTTAACAAACCACACCGGCCGAACTACATGACCCACGCTGGCCGAACTACATGACCCACGCCGGCTGAACTACACGACCCACGCCAGCCGAACTTAACAAACCACACCGGCCGAACTACATGACCCACGCTGGCCGAACTACACGACCCACGCCGGCCGAACTACACGACCCACGCTGGCCGAACTACACGACCCACGCCAGCCGAACTTAACAAACCACACCGGCTGAACTACATGACCCACGCTGGCCGAACTACACGACCCACGCCGGCTGAACTACACGACCTACGCCGGCCGAACTACACGACCCACACTGGCCGAACTACACGACTCATGCTGGCCGAACTTCGCGACGCACGCCGGCCGAACTTTACAACCCACGCCGGCCAAACTTCACGACCCACGCCGGCCAAAACTACATGACCCACGCTGGCCGAACTACACGACGCACGCCGGCCGACCTTTACAACCCACGCCGGCCGAACGTCACGACCCACGCCGGCCGAACGTCACGTCCCACGCCGGCCGAACGTCACGTCCCACGCCGGCCGAACGTCACAACCCACGCCGGGCGAACGTCACGACCCACGCCGGCCGAACTACACGATGCATGCCAGCCGACCTTTACAACCCACACCGGCTGAACTTCATGATCCACGCCGGCTGAACTACGCGGCGCACGCCGGCTGAACTACACGACCCACATCGGCCGAACTACACGACCAACGCCGGCCGAACGTCACAACCACGCCGGCCGCCTTTTGTGACACACCATTACTGCTTCCCTTTAATGCGACAAGTGAGCCTGCTTCGTCTTCATGATCTCACTTGCTTTGTCATTCAATGTTACATTTCTGCTAAGGACTTCAGCTGATGATTCAGTTTCTCGCTGCATTCTTTGAAAAAATCAAGACGTTTCTCCGTGAACTTGCCACGCTTAGTCTTCAAATGCTGTTGAAGCTTTGACGGTTTTAAACTTTCATTTGCCAGTACTTGCCTGCATATAACGCACATGAGCTATGCATCCTGATTTGCATTGGCACAATTAATAAAGCCATACCTCAAGAAATCATCTTTATACTGCTTTGTTTCTGATTTCAGCTTATTCTTAATGGATTGTTCACCAGAGGCCCTAGAGCTCACACCAGCACTGCTTTGTCCTGCTGTGGACTCTCGGAGCAGCTCTCTCTAGCAGATTCAGTTGTGAGATCCCGGCCTGTTTGTGTTTCTGGCCTTCTCTTCCTTATTCATGACCCACGCCGGCCGAACTTCACAACCCACACCGGCCGAACTACACGACCCACGCCGGCCGAACTTCACAACACACACCGACCGAACTACACGACCTACGCTGGCCGAACTACACGACTCACGCCAGCCGAATTTAACAAACCACACCGGCCGAACTTAACAACCCACACCGGCCGAACTACACAACCCACGCCGGCCGAACTTAACAAACCACACCGGCCGAACTACACGACCCACGCCAGCCGAACTTAACAAACCACACCGGCCGAACTACATGACCCACGCCGGCCGAACTACACGACTCACGCCAGCCGAACTTAACAAACCACACCGGCCGAACTATACGACTCACGCCAGCCGAATTTAACCACGCCGGCCGAACTTCACGACCCACGCCGGCCGAACTTCACGACCCACACCGGCCAAAACTACATGACCCACACCGGCCGAACTTCACAACACACACCGGCCGAACTACATGACCAACGCCGGCCAAACTACACGACCCACGCCGGCCGAACTACACGACCCACGCCGGCCGAACTACACGACCCACGCCGGCCGAACTACACGACCCACGCCAGCCGAACGTAACAAACCACGCTGGCCGAACTACACGACCCACGCCAGCCGAACTTAACAAACCACACCGGCCGAACTACATGACCCACGCTGGCCGAACTACATGACCCACGCCGGCCGAACTACACGACCCACGCCGGCCGAACTACACGACCCACGCCAGCCGAACTTAACAAACCACACCGGCCGAACTACATGACCCACGCCGGCCGAACTACACGACCCACGCCAGCCGAACTACACGACCCACGCCAGCCGGACGTAACAAACCACACCGGCCGAACTACACGACCCACGCCAGCCGAACGTAACAAACCGCGCCGGCCGAACTACACGACCCACGCCGGCCGAACTACACGACCCACGCCAGCCGAGCGTAACAAACCACGCTGGCCGAACTACACGACCCACGCCAGCCGAACTACACAACCCACACCGGCGGAACTACACGACCCATTCTGGCCGAACTACATGACCCACACCGGCCGAACTACACGACCCACACCGGCCGAACTACACGACCCACACCAGCCGAACTACACGACCCACGCTGGCCGAACTTCACGACGCACGCCGGCCGACCTTTACAACCCACGCCGGCCAAACTTCAAGACCCACGCCGGCCAAAACTACATGACCCACGCCAGCCGAACTACACGACGCACGCCGGCCGAACGTCACGACCCACGCCGGCCGAACGTCACGTCCCACGCTGGCCGAAACTACACGACCCACGCCGGGTGAACGTCACGACCCATGCCGGCCTGCTTCGTCTTCATGATCTCACTTGCTTTGTCATTCAATGTTACATTTCTGCTAAGGACTTCAGCTGATGATTCAATTTCTCGCTGCATTCTTTGAAAAAATCAAGACGTTTCTCCGTGAACTTGCCATGCTTAGTCTTCAAATGCTGTTGAAGCTTTGACGGTTTTAAACTTTCATTTGCCAGTACTTGCCTGCATATAACGCACATGAGCTTTGCATCCTGATTTGCATTGGCACAATTAATAAAGCCATACCTCAAGAAATCATCTTTATACTGCTTTGTTTCTGATTTCAGCTTATTCTTAATGGATTGTTCACCAGAGGCCCTAGAGCTCACACCAGCACTGCTTTGTCCTGCTGTGGACTCTCTGAGCAGCTCTCTCTAGCAGATTCAGTTGTGAGATCCTGGCCTGTTTGTGTTTCTGGCCTTCTCTTCCTTATTCATGACCCACGCCGGCCGAACTTCACAACCCACACCGGCCGAACTACACGACCCACGCCGGCCGAACTTCACAACACACACCGACCGAACTACACGACCTACGCTGGCCGAACTACACGACTCACACCGGCTGAACTTCAAGACCCACACCGGCCGAACTACATGACCCACGCTGGCCGAACTACACGACCCACGCCGGCCGAACTACACGACCCACGCTGGCCGAACTACACGACCCATGCCAGCCGAACTTCACAACACACACCGGCCGAACTACACGACTCACACCGGCTGAACTTCAAGACCCACACCGGCCGAACTACGTGACCCACGCCGGCCGGACTACACGACCCACGCCGGCCGAACTACACGACCCATGCCAGCCGAACTTAACAAACCACACCGGCCGAACTACACGACCCACGCCAGCCGATCTTAACAAACCACACCGGCCGAACTACACGACCCACGCCAGCCGAACTTAACAAACCACACCGGCCAAACTACATGACCCACGCTGGCCGAACTACACGACCCACGCCAGCCGAACTTAACAAACCACACCGGCCGAACTACACGACCCACACCGGCCGAACTACACGACCCACGCCAGCCGAACTTAACAAACCACACCGGCCGAACTACACGACCCACACCGGCCGAACTACACGACCCACGCCAGCCGAACTTAACAAACCACACCGGCCGAACTACACGACCCACACCGGCCGAACTACACGACCCACGCCAGCCGAACTTAACAAACCACACCGGCCAAACTACATGACCCACGCTGGCCGAACTACACGACCCACGCCGGCCGAACTATACGACCCACGCCGGCCGAACTACACGACCCACGCCAGCCGAACTTAACAACCCACACCGGCCGAACTACACGACCCAGGCCGGCCGAACGTCACGACCCACGCCGGCCGAACTAAACGACCCACGCCGGCCGAACTACACGACCCACGCCGGCCGAACTTCACGACCCACGCCGGCCGAACTACACGACCCACGCCGGCCGAACTACACGACCCACGCCGGCCAAAACTACATGGCCCACGCCGGCCGAACTACACGACGCACGCCGGTCGACCTTCACAACACACACCGGCCGAACTACACGACCTACGCTGGCCGAACTACACGACTCACGCCGGCTGAACTTCAAGGCCCACACCGGCCGAACTACATGACCCACGCTGGCCGAACTACACGACCCACGCCGGCCGAACTACACGACCCACGCCGGCCGAACTACACGACCCACACCGGCCGAACTTCACAACCCACGCCGGCCGAACGTCATGACCCACGCCGGCCGAACGTCATGACCCACGCCGGCCGAACGTCACGACCCACGCCGGCCGAATGTCACGACCCACGCCGGCCGAACGTCACGACCCACGCCGGCCGAATGTCACGACCCACGCCGGCCGAACGTCACGACCCACGCCGGCCGAACATCATGACCCACGCCGGCCGAATGTCACGTCCCACGCCGGCCGAACTACACGACCCACACCGGCCGAACTACACGACCCACGCCGGCCGAACTACACGACCCACGCCGGCCGAACTACACGACCCACGCCGGCCGAACTACACGACCCACGCCGGCCGAACTACACAACCCACGCCGGCCGAACTTCACGACGCACGCCGGCCGAACTTTACAACCCACGCCGGCCAAACTTCACGACCCACGCCGGCCAAAACTACATGACCCACGCCGGCCGAACTACACGACCCACGCCGGCCGAACGTCACGACCCACGCCGGCCGAACATCATGACCCACGCCGGCCGAATGTCACGTCCCACGCCGGCCGAACTACACGACCCACACCGGCCGAACTACACGACCCACGCCGGCCGAACTACACGACCCACGCCGGCCGAACTACACGACCCACGCCGGCCGAACTACACGACCCACGCCGGCCGAACTACACAACCCACGCCGGCCGAACTTCACGACGCACGCCGGCCGAACTTTACAACCCACGCCGGCCAAACTTCACGACCCACGCCGGCCAAAACTACATGACCCACGCCGGCCGAACTACATGACCCACGCCGGCCGAACTTCACGACGCACGCCTGCCGACCTTTACAACCCACGCCGGCCAAACTACACGACCCACGCCGGCCGAACGTCACGACCCACGCCGGCCGAACGTCACGACCCACGCCGGCCGAACGTCACGACCCACGCCGGCCGAACGTCATGACCCACGCCGGCCGAACTACACGACGCACGCCGGCCGACCTTTACAACCCACGCCGGCCGAACGTCATGACCCACGCCGGCCGAACGTCATGACCCACGCCGGCCGAACTACACGACGCACGCCGGCCGACCTTTACAACCCACGCCGGCCGAACGTCACGACCCACGCCGGCCAAACGTCATGACCCACGCCGGCCGAACTACACGACGCACGCCGGCCGACCTTTACAACCCACGCCGGCCGAACGTCACGACCCACGCCGGCCGAACGTCACGACCCACGCCGGCCGAACGTCACGACCCACGCCGGCCGAACGTCACGACCCACGCCGGCCGAACGTCATGACCCACGCCGGCCGAACTACACGACGCACGCCGGCCGACCTTTACAACCCACGCCGGCCGAACGTCACGACCCACGCCGGCCGAACGTCACGACCCACGCCGGGCGAACGTCACGACCCACGCCGGCCGAACGTCACGACCCACGCCGGGCGAACGTCACGACCCACGCCGGGCGAACGTCACGACCCACGCTGGCCGAACTACACGATGCATGCCAGCCGACCTTTACAACCCACACCGGCTGATCTTCATGATCCACGCCGGCTGAATTACACGGCGCACGCCGGCTGAACTACACAACCCACATCGGCCGAACTACATGACCAACGCCGGCCAAACGTCACGACCCATGCCAGCCGAACTTAACAAACCACACCGGCCGAACTACATGACCCACGCCGGCCGAACTACACGACCCACGCCGGCCGAACTACACGATCCACGCTGGCCGAACTACACGACCCACGCCGGCCGAACTACACGACCCACGCCGGCCGAACTACACGATCCACGCTGGCTGAACTACGCGGCGCACGCCGGCCGAACTACACGACCCACGCCGGCCGAACTACACGACCCACGCCAGCCGAACTTAACAAACCACACCGGCCAAACTACATGACCCACGCTGGCCGAACTACACGACCCACGCCGGCCGAACTACACGACCCACGCCGGCCGAACTACACGACCCACGCCAGCCGAACTTAACAACCCACACCGGCCGAACTACACGACCAACGCCGGCCGAACGTCACAACCACGCCGGCCGCCTTTTGTGACACACCATTACTGCTTCCCTTTAATGCGACAAGTGAGCCTGCTTCGTCTTCATGATCTCACTTGCTTTGTCATTCAATGTTACATTTCTGCTAAGGACTTCAGCTGATGATTCAATTTCTCGCTGCATTCTTTGAAAAAATCAAGGCGTTTCTCCGTGAACTTGCCATGTTTAGTCTTCAAATGCTGTTGAAGCTTTGACGGTTTTAAACTTTCATTTGCCAGTACTTGCCTGCATATAACGCACATGAGCTTTGCATCCTGATTTGCATTGGCACAATTAATAAAGCCATACCTCAAGAAATCATCTTTATACTGCTTTGTTTCTGATTTCAGCTTATTCTTAATGGATTGTTCACCAGAGGCCCTAGAGCTCACACCAGCACTGCTTTGTCCTGCTGTGGACTCTCTGAGCAGCTCTCTCTAGCAGATTCAGTTGTGAGATCCTAGCCTGTTTGTGTTTCTGGCCTTCTCTTCCTTATTCATGACCCACGCCGCCGAACTTCACAACCCACACCGGCCGAACTACACGACCCACGCCGGCCGAACTTCACAACACACACCGACCGAACTACACGACCTACGCTGGCCGAACTACACGACTCACACCGGCTGAACTTCAAGCACCACCGGCCGAACTACGTGACCCACGCTGGCCGAACTACACGACCCACGCCGGCCGAACTACACGACCCACGCCGGCCGAACTACACGACCCACGCTGGCCGAACTACACGACCCATGCCAGCCGAACTTCACAACACACACCGGCCGAACTACACAACCCATGCCAGCCGAACTTAACAACCCACACCGGCTGAACGTCACGACCCACGCCGGCCGCCTTTTGTGACACACCATTACTGCTTCCCTTTAATGCGACAAGTGAGCCTGCTTCGTCTTCATGATCTCACTTGCTTTGTCATTCAATGTTACATTTCTGCTAAGGACTTCAGCTGATGATTCAATTTCTCGCTGCATTCTTTGAAAAAATCAAGACGTTTCTCCGTGAACTTGCCATGCTTAGTCTTCAAATGCTGTTGAAGCTTTGACGGTTTTAAACTTTCATTTGCCAGTACTTGCCTGCATATAACGCACATGAGCTTTGCATCCTGATTTGCATTGGCACAATTAATAAAGCCATACCTCAAGAAATCATCTTTATACTGCTTTGTTTCTGATTTCAGCTTATTCTTAATGGATTGTTCACCAGAGGCCCTAGAGCTCACACCAGCACTGCTTTGTCCTGCTGTGGACTCTCTGAGCAGCTCTCTCTAGCAGATTCAGTTGTGAGATCCTAGCCTGTTTGTGTTTCTGGCCTTCTCTTCCTTATTCATGACCCACGCCGCCGAACTTCACAACCCACACCGGCCGAACTACACGACCCACGCCGGCCGAACTTCACAACACACACCGACCGAACTACACGACCTACGCTGGCCGAACTACACGACTCACACCGGCTGAACTTCAAGCACCACACCGGCCGAACTACGTGACCCACGCTGGCCGAACTACACGACCCACGCCGGCCGAACTACACGACCCACGCCGGCCGAACTACACGACCCACGCTGGCCGAACTACACGACCCATGCCAGCCGAACTTCACAACACACACCGGCCGAACTACACAACCCATGCCAGCCGAACTTAACAACCCACACCGGCTGAACGTCACGACCCACGCCGGCCGCCTTTTGTGACACACCATTACTGCTTCCCTTTAATGCGACAAGTGAGCCTGCTTCGTCTTCATGATCTCACTTGCTTTGTCATTCAATGTTACATTTCTGCTAAGGACTTCAGCTGATGATTCAATTTCTCGCTGCATTCTTTGAAAAAATCAAGACGTTTCTCCGTGAACTTGCCATGCTTAGTCTTCAAATGCTGTTGAAGCTTTGACGGTTTTAAACTTTCATTTGCCAGTACTTGCCTGCATATAACGCACATGAGCTTTGCATCCTGATTTGCATTGGCACAATTAATAAAGCCATACCTCAAGAAATCATCTTTATACTGCTTTGTTTCTGATTTCAGCTTATTCTTAATGGATTGTACACCAGAGGCCCTAGAGCTCACACCAGCACTGCTTTGTCCTGCTGTGGACTCTCGGAGCAGCTCTCTCTAGCAGATTCAGTTGTGAGATCCTGGCCTGTTTGTGTTTCTGGCCTTCTCTTCCTTATTACGACATGATCCATTTCAAGTCTTCACAGTCCTGTTGCTTGCTTGCTGGCAGTTACAAAATGGAGGAATCCCTCCTCCATTATTTTGCACCCAAAGCATGGATGTACAGGGCCTGTGATGTCAGTATACATACATACAGTATACATACATGACCTGATCTCTGCCACCGCTTCTGGGGAGACAACATCGGTTTTTAAATGAAATTTTTAAAAGAAAGCTCGCTGACGTCGGGAGGAGGTGGTCTGCTCCCCTGGGCTCTGGGCCTATGCACTGCTGGATCCACGTGAGAGGGCAGCATATGCGGGATAGCTGGCATTCTTGAAAGTTGATCGCGGCCGGCATTTGTAAAGATCTGTTGCAGCCAATGAGCGTTTTTCCCCTGATCGGGAATGCCGCGACCAATCGCTCCACGACCCTCCCGACACCCGCCCGTGACCCACCCTCGGGTCACGACCCTGAGTTTGAAAAGCTCTGGCCTACGGTACAACACCTGAATCAACTTAACATATTTCTCACCCAACCCAAATCTCTGCAATGTATATATTAAGTAAATCTACGCCATCCATCAAAAAGTTTCACTGCATTTAAGGAGATCACTAACTCATTCAACACCCGCTTCTGGGAAACTTGGATCACATTCAGTAACCTTCTTATATTTTTGCTGGAAAACCGATGCCTTATGAACCCAGTCTGGTCCTCCAGGATGATCATCGGCAGAATTCCCTCTAACCGTTGCGCCAACACCTCAGACAACAATTTCAAATCAACATTCAAAAGTACGATTGGCCTATTGGAGGCACTCCTACAGGTTCTTGCCTGCCTTCAAAATCAGGGAAATATTTGCCTTTCCGAGGTCAAAAGCCAGGATACCCGTTATGTCATTGGCAGGGGGGCATGGACAATCACAGTGGGAAATCCCACTGGCGTAAAACCGGGGTTTAGGTCTCCTGTGGGATTTCCCGCCCCGCTACTGATCCTGTCCCTGAAAACAGGAGAGGAAGATCTCCCCCATTAACTCTGTTTCTCTCCACTGCTGCCTGATCTGCTGAGTTTTTCTGGTATTTTTGGTTTTTATTCCCGACTCATGTTCCCCGCCTCCACAGCGAAAATTCAAACCCTAATATTCAGAGTTCAGGCAGAGCAGTCTAGAAATAAAACAAATAAACATGGACTCTTAATGAATAAGCAATAGAACATAGAACATTACAGCACAGGACAGGCCCTTCGGCCCTCGATGTTGCGCTGACCTGTGAAACCACTCTAAAGCCCATCTACACTATTCCCTTATCGTCCAATGACCATTTGAATGCCCTTAGTGTTGGCGAGTCCACTACTGTTGCAGGCACGCCCTTACTATGGCACAATGTCAAGAAAGCAAAAACTGAAAAAGAAAACGAGAAAGAGTCAGTCAGGACGGTTTGAAAGCGACTTCTGTTGCTCTGCGCCTGCAGTTGTCTCCTTTGCTCGAACCTGTCCTGTCAAGGTGCACAGCACTTGACTGGTGCCATGGGCATCGGAATACAAAGGCTGCAAGGTCAGCAGTCAAATGAATGTTGTAAGACAGCATTTCCCTTGCTGTCTCACATGTGACCCCAGCTCATGGATGCCAGAAAACCCAGGCCAGCACAGTTGTTCTGGTCCGGAAAACATTGCCTGACAGAATGATGGAAGCAGATTCAATAACCTTCAAAAAGGTATTGGATAAATACTTGAGGAGAAAAATTGCAGGGGTTTAGGGGAAGGGCCTGGGTCTACTTGGATAGCTCTTTCAAACAGCCTTCACATTTACAATGCGCTAATAGGCTTCCTTATATGCTGTATGACTCTAACAAGCGCACTAATTCTGACCCTTCATTTCAAGTCTCCTTCTCTGCCAAGTGGCAGCTGCACTCCCATTGCCACGGAGGACAATTTCAGCCCCTAATCACCTTGTGTAGGGCTTGTAGGGTTCCACATTTCACACCCAGAGTCTAGGGGCGCGATTTAACATGGGAAAAAAACAGAGTCTCATTTTCAGTCCATCTAGCAGGGTGTTTCTCGGCGCTGTGACCCCAGTATTAAACGGGACTGTTGTGTTTTTTCTGGCTTCAGCGAGCAATGCCCTGCCAAGGCCACACTTACCTTCATTTCCTGCACCAACGAGCTCAGCTTGTCAGCATAAGAAGAGATTGGGGCGTCATTTTTAAATCCCGCCCTGTTCTCTCAAACCCCCACCACCGCCTCCAGACCACCCCAATGCCTCAACTTTCTTGTTAGGGAGTCCTCGAACGCCCCTCATAAGGGCAGGGGCCCCTAAGCCCAATCCCCAGCATGGGCAACCTGTCGCCTTGGCAGTGTCCCTGTCAGCCTGGCAGTGCAACCCAGGCACTTTGGCAGTGCCAGGGTGGCACTGCCATGGTCTCAAAGTGACCGGGTGGCAGCAGGAGTGCCAGGGACCACCCTGCCCAGTGCCTGAGCAGCCAGGGGCCTCGGATGGCCATGGAGACCCCCTTCGGATGCCATTACACCTGGCCCACCTTTCTATAGACCAGTGCTAAACAACACCATGGCCAGGTTCCCGGGCCTTGGGAGACTCCGGCACAGGCATATTTACGTGAGCCTAACTGCTCACTTAAATATGCAAATCTGGATCCCGCCCAGTGAGGGCGAGATCCAGATCACAACATCTAACAAGATCTTGTGAGGCGTCCTGAGCGCCGCAAGTCTCACGAGAGGCCTCTTGCGAGGTTTAATGGCCTCATTTGGGCATGACGAGGCTGTATGAACACGTCTGGGGTGTTGACACCCACGTCCAAGAAACCAGCTGTTTCCATTTAACTAACTGGTTGGTGAATGGAGTAAATAAAATGATTTTCTGCCTGTCCTCACTAAAGATTCTTGTTAATTGGACTCTACTTTTGCATGCTTGTGTAATTTCTTGAGTTTGTAACTGCAATCAGCAATGTTCAACAACAGAAATCGTCTGAACAGTTTCTGTAAAAACAGTCAGTTTGTGGCAGTGAAATCAAATGTGCAGTTGTTTTCCAATGCAAATTAGTTTAGTATAAAGACGAAGCTTGTTCTAGTTTTGAAACAATGGGTAACTAGTGACCAAAATTTGGTTTTAAATTATAATCTTTCGTATTGTCACAAGTAGGCTGACATTAACACTGCAATGAAGTTATTTTGAAAATCCCCTAATTGCCTGTTCGAGAATTCAGAATGTCCAATTCACCTAACAAGCACGTTTTCTGGAACTTGTGGGAGGAAACCTGTAAGGTTTTCGGGCAATTCGGCCCTTTTTGGACTGCCCAAGAATAAAACCCAGAGACTGTAAACTGACTTTTCAGCCAAGAGAACGTAACCAGATTTCCCAGCAGGCTTGGTCCGCTGAGCTGAGTAGGGGCATAGGTAGTTACAAACCCCCCCCTAGGAGCTACAAGGAAGAAGGAGCCAGACAACGAGATAAGATCAAAACACAGACAAAGGGGCACGGGAATACACAGGGGGCCTGCCTGCAAGCAGGACAATGGGATGGTCATAGCCCCATGCAGATGTAAATGACCTGGCCTCCACCAGAGCAGAATCCAATTAACACCCCATCAACATAGCGAGGTGAGAATAGCAGCCATCTCCGGAGCAGCTGGAAGACTGAAAATCTTCACAAGAGAGCTTAACCTTGTTATCCCAAAAAGCAGACTGTCTGGGCTCAGTATATTGCGCTGGAAAAGCCCCTTGAAGATAAGCGGTAGAAAAAACCAAGTTGGAGGCGGACCTGGGGGAGGTACTCCAATCTTGACAGAAGCCACCAGCAGGAACTCACTGGGAGGAGGGGGCGGAGTCGGCGCCAAATTCAAATCGCGGCAGGTCTGCCTGGCTGGAAGGAGCGGACCTGCGAGGAATACCCGGAAGCAAACAGCTCTGACCGGCTCAAAGGGGGCGGGACCAGCGGGAACTTTAAACTTGGACTGATACAACGCAAAGGAGGAGGAAAACCCGGAAGTCGACAGCTCTGACCGGCTCAAAGGGGGCGGGACCAGCGGGAACTTTAAACCTTACCAATTCAATGCAAAAGGGGCTGGCCGAACACAGGAAAAGCCTGGTAAAACGGGTATAAAAGGGGCTGTGTTTCGATTGAGGGTCTCTTGGCTTGACCTCTCCACCTTTGACTTGAAGCTGCAGCCTGTGACTGTAAGTACCCTGCAGCAGCTTGCGAAACTCCCTTGACTTTGATAGTGATTGAGGCTTTGGGGAAGGGGACTTGATTTGTGTTCTGTGTCATTGCTAAAACTGTGTAACAATAAGATTTTTCGTTGTGTCCGTTATAGTACTTTCTGAATAGACTTAGTTGTGTTAGAGTTTAAGATTTTATTATAATTTCTTCTGTTTGATGATTTTGACCTGGGTTTTGCAATAAACCTTGATTTGCTGATAATTGGAGTCGTTTAAATTCTTCAATCTCTCACCAGCGATCTCTGACCAAGTCATTGTTAAAATATTCCTCACCTTAATTCCGGGTTCAAGAATCTAGGGTCATCTTGAGCGATTCACTCAGGACAGGCTGCTGGTTAGGTAATAAACAGCAGTGTCCTATTCTCTCTCTTGGGAAAGCTACTCCAGCGAAGTAGGAACCGGGTGGGTGCTGCACCACCGGCAAGAGAGAGAATCACCTGGGCATTGGTGGGGGTCTGGATATCTGTGTGATATAAGCCTCAGGCTTCCGGTTAGGGATAAACGGCAGGCTTGATTCAGTGCTCTCTCCCGTGGAGGTGTCCCAGTGCGGCATCCCCTGGCCTCTGAAGTTTCAGTGCCAGCTGGAGAGAGACACACACAGATACTCAAACCCCAGATATCGGCCCAGTAGTGGAGTAGCAGAGATGGCACCCTCTACAATGGCGACCGCGGCAGGACCCCGGTGGTTTGGAGTATGTGACTTGGCAGAGGGGGTGAGGGAACGAAGTAAAATGGAGGAGAGAATCTTCTCGTATATGTGGCAAAAGGTCAACCTCACCAAACCTTGGATCTCAGAACTAATCAATGCGGAGCAACCGGTAATGGCAGCGGCTGCATGGACAGAAAGTAAGGCGCACAAAAAGCACTTGGAAAAGGCAGTTTGGCTGGTCTGCCTGTCCCAACAGGTAGTCAAAACAGAGCAAAGGGTCGAAGAGTTAGAGCAGGAGTTGAGAGAAGTGAGGGCCAGCGCAGGGGACAGCGCTAGCGCAGCGGAACGACTGCGGGAGGAATTGGCAGAAAGTAAACAGGACAGCGCGAGCGCAGCGGAACGACTGCGGGAGGAATTGGCAGAAATTAAACAGGACAGCGCGAGCGCAGCGGAACGACTGCGGGAGGAATTGGCAGAATTTAAACGGGGCAGCCTACAGGAAAGCGAGTCTAACCGGTGTGAGAAGGACTATCTCCACTGCCAGATAGTGGAGGGTAAAGAAAAGGAACGAAGGCTCCAGGAACTCTATGCTCGGAGTACAGAGCAGTGTAGGAAGCTGGAGGGGAAGTTCCGGGACATCCAGGCAGCGTACCGAGTGGCTCGCGAGGAAGTAGGGGACTGTGCCCATGGGCCGTGCCAGGCACGAATAACGGAGTTGGAGGAGGCCTTGTCCAAGGTCAGGGGACAGGTACACCTGGTAGGTCCAGGGGGGTTCCCAAGGGGCAAGGTGCTCCTCGCAGCGGATGATTCCCCACAGGCCAAGGGGAATAGACCGCCTCCTGAGGCACCGGGATCGTGCCCGGGTCGGCAGGCGGGGAACGGACTGCACGTTCAGGGGCAAGTCCAAGGGGGGTCGGCAGGGTACCCCCAGCTGGAGGCGTGTCCGCCTGGTTTCGTATGTGGGTCCCCATGGGATGGGGACAGACCGCTGCCTGGGATGCCGGTGATGGGGCCGGGTCAGCAGGTAGGGTTTGGACCGCCCGGTCAGGGGCAGGTCCAAGGGGGGTCAGTGGTGTATCCCCAGATAGCGGCGTCTCCTATATGGGTAGCTAGCCCGGGGACAGGGGGGCTACCCAACGGGGCAGGAGAGCTGGACAGTGGGGAGGAGGAGCAGGAACCCCAGGTAGGGCAGATGTGCCCTGTCAGACAAAGAAGGTATGGTCCCCCGGCGGGGCTGGCGAATAGGGGACCGGTTGAGGGCGACATTATCATTCCTCATGGGGCATCCGCGCTCAGGGGGATGGTGGCCCACGTTCCCAGGCTAACTCCAAAAGGGGATCCGTCGCTTCATTTTATGGAGGTGGAACAGGCAGCCAGCATTAATGACTGCGACGAGGGGGAGCAAATAAGGATGCTCCTGATGACCCTAGATGCACAGCTATGCAGGACAGTGACCGCTGGGAATGGGGGAAGACCTGACACATGGGCGGCAGCACAGACTGCTGTTCTGGAGGCGATGGGCTTGAATCTGGGGAGCCCTTTCATGAGGGTGGGGGAAACCAAGCAGCAACCAGGGGAATCTCCCACCATGTTCGCAGACAGGCTGTGGACTGTCTATATGGAGGCATGCGGGGTTCCCGCGGATAGACGGAATTTAGGGGAAAGAACCGCCCACTGGCTGAAGACCCTAGTTGCCAACTGTCTCCCTAACGTTAGGGCAAAAGCCGAACACTGGTTCGACCCGCAGACCCCGGCCCTTAATGAGGAAGAGGTCCTTAGGAAACTTACCCTCGCATATCGTAATGGGGAGAGGGGTGAGGACAAGCCCCTTAAGGGTAAGGTGCACGAAATCGTGCCAGCAGCCCCTAAGAGAGAGTGGAAGCATGAGGGCACCCGGACCTCCGACAAGAAACCGGTATGCTACGGGTGTGGGAAGGCCGGGCATTTCAAGAAGGAATGTAAAAACCCTAGCAAGCAGGAGAGGGCTCCCGCAGTAGAGAGTCAGACCCCGGCGGTAGGAGCAGCTGCCCCGGGAACCATCGAGATAAGTAAAATTTTAGCCCTTTTGCAAGGCTCAGGACAGGTGGCAATGGCAACGGGCCAGGGTCAGCCCGCTCCCGCACCCAGGGAAGCCTCCGAATGACTAGCCCCTCAGCAGCCCACCTTTCTATGCCCACTGGAGTATGGCCCGTGCGGGAGACCCTGGGTCAAGATGGAGGTCCAGGATACGGTCGGGAGTTACCTACTGGACACAGGTGCTTCCAGTACTATAGTCCACACGGACAATCCCCGAGCATCCCCTCTGTCTAGCGGGGTACCCTATAGTCTCATCGGATTTACCGGGAACGAAAAAATGGGTTTTTTCTCTGTTCCCCTGTCTATCCGGTTAGGGGCACTCCAGGCGCACTGGAAATGCGTCCTGATGAGATGGGAACAGGAGGGGAAAGGGATCCTAGGAGCTGATTTCATAGTGGCTCATCAGATCCTGGTGGACCTAAGAAATCACTGCCTGTGGGGTGCAGCAACGGAAGGGAGTGAAAGGGAGTTGAGGGTAATTGACAGAGCCCAGGAGAAGGGAGCTTTGTGCGTGGTACAGCCAAAGGAAGGGTACGATTTAGAAGCCCTGGAGAGGAATACCCCGGAAGAGTTCAGGGAGTATGTCCGCAGGAATCTGGCTGCTTTTGCCACCCACAAGCATGATTGTGGGAGAGTTACTGGGACAGAGGTCAGGGTAGATGGGGACCCCATGTCCCAGCCCCAGAAACAGTACCGCTTCCCCCGGGAAGCAGAGGCAGACTTGGAGGTGGCCCTAAACTCACTGGTGCGGCAAGGGGTGTTGAGGACAATTGCCACCCATGTGAACTCACCGCTCTGGCCGGTGAGGAAGCCGGACAACTCCTGGAGGGCCACCGTGGACTACAGAGTCCTGAATAAAAACATCCCGGCCTGCGCCCCAACGGTGGCGGCCGTGGCAGACTTGCTAGGAGAAATTCCAGCATCCGCCTCAATTTTTACGGTGCTGGATATTTCGAATGGATTTTGGTCCGTCCCGGTCAGACGGGAGGACCAATATAAGTTTGCCTTTACCTTTAAGGGGCAACAGTACACCTGGACCTGTCTCCCGCAGGGATTCCATAACAGCCCGAGCATTTTCCATCAATGCATGACCGAATGCTGAAAGGGGTTCAGTGAGCCACACAAGCTGGTGCAGTATGTGGACGACATCCTGTTGTTCACCAGTAATAGTGAGGAGCATGGGCCCCTGGTGGACGAGCTGTTGGGGTTATTGTACAAAGGAGGGCTGAAAGTTAACCCTAAAAAGGCACAGATCGGGTTAGGAGAGGTGAAGTTCCTGGGGTTAACCCTGAGAGCTGGAGAGATAGGGATTGACACTGCCAGGAGACAAACAGTGCAGGAACTCCCAGTCCCCGTAGATGTAAAGGGGATACGGTCCTTTTTAGGAATCACCGGCTACTGCAGGGATTTCATTGAGGACTATGCCACCACAGCAGCGCCTCTGCTTAGGCTGCTGCACAAGGGGGTGGAGTGGGACTGGGACAGTAAGTGTGAGACGGCGTTCGTCCGACTCAAGGAGGACTTGCAGAAAGCCCCAGCCCTGGGAGCCATTAACCCCCGGGAGGAGTTTTTCCTGGAGGTGGCCGCAGGCAGTGATGGCCTGAGTGCTGTGCTCCTCCAGACCCGGCATGGCAAGTTGAGGCCGGTGGTATACTCCTCTCGGGTCCTCACAGACGTGGAGCGGGCATACTCCAACTGTGAGAGGCATCTGCTGGCCACCCACTGGGCGGTAAAGCGGATGCAGGTATTTGTCAGGATGGGCCCCATCACCCTCCTGACACATCACACCCCGACCCAAATGCTGCTGGACGGCAGGATTAAGGACGGCACGGTCAGCAGCGCCAGAATCACCAGGTGGACCCTCCTGCTGTCACAAATGGCCCTTCAGGTAAAAGGGCTGAATGAGCCACAGCTCGCAGCCAACCTGATATACCCCGGGGAGCCACACCACTGTTCCGTAGAAGGGGTATGAGAGGTAGGGTTCGGACTCCGGGCAGGGCTGCACCCCACAGGGAGGGAGATCTATGTGGATGGGTCCAGTACTGTAGCAGAGGGCGTCAGGTTCACGGGCTGTGGGATCTGGGACCCCGATGCAGAGATAGCCCTGGCCCTTAAACTCCCCCATACACTCAGCGCCCAGCAGGCAGAGCTGGCTGCAGTGATGTATGTGGTGACCCACCCCGACCGTTTTCCCACGCCGTATACCATCTGCTCAGATAGCATGTTTACATGCAACTCCTGCACGGAGTACCTGGCTATCTGGTCCCGCCGAGGATACACCTCCTCGGATGGAAAGCCACTGGCCACAAAACCCCTCCTCGAGAAGATCGTGGCAGCAGTTGGGCAGGGGGAGGACAGGTATATCCTTAAGGTGAAAGCTCACTCCAAAACAGAGCCACGGGGCGAGGGGAACCAGAGAGCAGACGGCCTGGCTCGAGAGGGGGCTAAGAATGGGATAGCGTGGGACCCGTACGAAGAGGGACAGGTAGCGGCCGTTACAAGACAGCCCCAGAGGGGGGATGGAACGAGTCTGGCCCCAGATCTAGCCACTGCCCAGGGACAGGACCCCGAGCTAAAGAAAGTCATAACGGCCATGGGTAGGCAGGAAAGGATAGAGGGGCCCTATGGGGGAAAGGACATCACCCTGAAGGAGGGCATGCTCTTCAGGGGGGACCAGTGGATAGTGCCTTCCCAGCACCATAGGGAATTTATTGAAATGGCCCATGAGAGCCCCGGAGCGGGACATCCCGGCCCTGAGACCACCTGGCAACGGGTGGAGAGGGTGGGGTGGTGGCCGAGCCTCCGGGAGGATGCTCGCGATTTCTGCGCGAGCTGTTTGGTGTGTGCTACTAATAACCCGGATCCCAAGAAAAGAAAGGTCTCGTTGGGGCACATCCGCAGGGTGGAGGGGCCCTGGCAGTCGATACAGATCGACTATATTGGACCCCTTCCCCCAGCGGCAGGGGGTTACAAGTACTGTCTGGTGCTGGTGGATGTTTTCACAAAGTGGGTAGAAGCCTTCCCCTGCCGAACAGCCACCGCAGCAGGCACAGCCAGGATATTGGTCAGGGAGGTATTCTCGAGGTGGGGACTCCCACAGTTTGTGGAGTCAGATCAGGGGAGTCACTTCACGGGACAGGTGATGCAAGCGACCCTAAAAGTCCTGGGGATTAAGGCAAAGTGGCATGTGGCCTATAACCCTCAATCCTCAGGTCCTGTGGAAAGGTTAAACAGGACCATAAAGGAGAGGATCAGGAAAGAAACAGGCAACTCGCCCAACCGGTGGGTAGAAATCTTACCCCTAGTTTTAATGGGGATCCGAGCAAGCCAGTCCAGGAGCACAGGGTACTCCCCGCACGAGCTCATGACAGGGAGGGTTATGAGAACCCCGATCCATGTCAGGGTACCTTCCCTGACAGAGGGGCAGCTTAGGGAGGTAAACCGGGACAGGTTCGCTAAGAAGCTGATGGAGCAGCTGAAGGAAATTAATTGGCAGGCAGCATTTAACATGGGAACCCAGCACCGGAGGAACAAGCTGCTGCTCGAGCCCCACACTACCCAGGAATGGGCCATAGGGGAACAAGTAATGGTCCGGAATTTTGCACGGGTAGGAGCCTTTGAGCCACTGTACGCGGGACCGTACAGTATAGTGGACAAGGCCAGCCCCATGGTTTACGCAGTACAGCTCCCCCGGAAGATTAAATGGTTCCACGTGAACCAGTGCAAACTTTTCGACCCCACCAGGGCCGGTAAGAGCAAGTTGGGGGGGGGGGGCTGGGGGTGATAGTGGAGAAGCCGCCTGCAGAATTAACGACGGTGGGGGAGGTCCCTGACTCCACGATCACACAACCGGTGACAAGGTGCTGTCCCGAAGGGGCAGTCCCAAAGAGACCGACAGTGCTGCAAGCACCCAGCCCAGGGACAGTAACGATTCCCAAGCCCTTACCTGTGGGTCAGGTGGCCTGCCTTAGTATAGAGGCTAAGGAGGAAGTGGAGGTATCACCTTGGGCTTGGGAACCAGTCAGGGGACGAAGGAGCAATCGGGTCTCCAAGCCCCCTCTAAGATGGTCCCCATCACACCTCCCTAGAACCCGGTCCCGCAGTAAGGGGGCCCGAGTAGAAGGGAGCGCTGAGGGATCACCGAACCCTGTTGGGGAAGGAGAGGCAAGGGGCAGCCCGAACCCCCGGGAGGGGACGGGCTGGCCCGAGCCGTTGGTCCAGACAGGTGAACTGCCCCAGTTTAGCGGGGCACAGTTTTAATTTGGCCACCCGGAGACGGGTGGCATTGTATATATCATTTTCCCCCTCCTAGTTCTAATTAGTGTGTAGTGGTGTGTGGATTATTTAGGATCGTGGGATCACAGAAGCGCCTAGTGCAATGGTAGAATGATGAAGCAGCAGGCACTAGGACCCTGGTGGAGCCGGGCTGTGGACACAGAACCACAGACAGGCTGCGGCAACTTCAAAGCGGGAGCTGCTGCTGCTGCCGCCGGATAGCAGCAGGCACTAGGACCCTGGGGGAGCCGGGCTGTGGACACAGAACCACAGACAGGCTGCGGCAATTTCATGTTGATTTCACAACTTCAAAGCGGAAGCTGCTGCTGCCGCTGGATAGAACCCATGCACTTTAAGGTAGGTAGTTCTGTAGAGGCAAGGATGTGTTTTGTCTCTTTTACAGATGGGGCACCCGACGATGTGGAGTTTGCTGATCCTGGCGATGGTGGGACCGGGAGAACTACGCAGAGGCGAGACAGAAGAGTCCTTTGTCTATGGGTGTTCTGGCGGCAGAGCCCCTCTGGTCACTACCGGACAGGGAAACCAGGTGGCCACAGAGCAGGCCCGCTACTCACACCTGGGGAGGTGGCCTGGGTGGCTGGGGTCGAACTCGACCAGGTACTCCAGCCACCAGAGCTTCACCTATGGAGAGGCCTCTGTACTCTGCGAGGAGATACAGGTGGCGACTGACCGGGTTAGGGTGACTGAGGGCAGGCGGGTGTGTTTAACCTGTGAGGGGGACGTTCCTTTGGGGAGATGGTGGTGGCCCAGGAAGCTGAGGCTGGACATGAGGGATCGGTCCTCGGACTGGGAACGCCTGGACAACAACACCTACCGGACCATCACAGGGTCACCGGGTAGGGTCACCGTTTGCTGGGATAAGTGGTGGACTTCTGACCAGGGCATTTATTCGTGTTTATGGGGATCTACCAAGGCATGTCCACAAGGGGCATTAATCACTTTTGTAAGGTGATGGCAGAACCCAGGGAACGGGGTGAATTGACCGCACTGGGGAGGGATGTGTAACGCCCAGGGAAGGGATGACTGTAAAAGCTACCGAACTGCTGGTTCAGGTAAAGCGACCCCTGCCCACAGCCCAACCGATCGACCCTCACAACTGTCCGATCACCACCAGGGGGGCCTGAGAATGGTTTAGTGTTTGTCCCCACAAAGAAAATGTTGTACAAGGGGGTACATTATGCTGTCGCCTCAGTTGGACTAAACCTCTCAGCTGCAGGTATCGACGACGGAGGAAAAAATGAAGAGCCTTCAACGGGAAGAAGCGAAGTGCAGCCAAGAAAAGAGGATCCTTAGTGAAATAAAGAGATTCAATTGTAAATAGTTGTATGGATTCGCGGGTTTCAGTTACTTGATTGTGATATATGTACAGGGACCCTTACGTTTGGGGTTCCGGTGAAATGTGTATATGTTACTGTGTGTTTGAATTAAGTATGGTCTTGTCTTTCCCTTTCAATGAAATCAAGGGTAGCCTAGATTAAGGGAACTGTCTTGGGACTTGTAGTTTCGCATGATGTTGAGGGGGGGCCTACGGTCCACACAAAAGGAAATGATTGCCCTTCACCTGTGTCGATACGGTCCAAGCAGGTAGGGACGTATCGAAGGGGCATCTGTAAGGTTTTCGGGCAATTCGGCCCTTTTTGGACTGCCCAAGAATAAAACCCAGAGACTGTAAACTGACTTTTCAGCCAAGAGAACGTAACCAGATTTCCCAGCAGGCTTGGTCCGCTGAGCTGAGTAGGGGCATAGGTAGTTACAAACCCCCCCCTAGGAGCTACAAGGAAGAAGGAGCCAGACAACGAGATAAGATCAAAACACAGACAAAGGGGCACGGGAATACACAGGGGGCCTGCCTGCAAGCAGGACAATGGGATGGTCATAGCCCCATGCAGATGTAAATGACCTGGCCTCCACCAGAGCAGAATCCAATTAACACCCCATCAACATAGCGAGGTGAGAATAGCAGCCATCTCCGGAGCAGCTGGAAGACTGAAAATCTTCACAAGAGAGCTTAACCTTGTTATCCCAAAAAGCAGACTGTCTGGGCTCAGTATATTGCGCTGGAAAAGCCCCTTGAAGATAAGCGGTAGAAAAAACCAAGTTGGAGGCGGACCTGGGGGAGGTACTCCAATCTTGACAGAAGCCACCGGCAGGAACTCACTGGGAGGAGGGGGCGGAGTCGGCGCCAAATTCAAATCGCGGCAGGTCTGCCTGGCTGGAAGGAGCGGACCTGCGAGGAATACCCGGAAGCAAACAGCTCTGACCGGCTCAAAGGGGGCGGGACCAGCGGGAACTTTAAACTTGGACTGATACAACGCAAAGGAGGAGGAAAACCCGGAAGTCGACAGCTCTGACCGGCTCAAAGGGGGCGGGACCAGCGGGAACTTTAAACCTTACCAATTCAATGCAAAAGGGGCTGGCCGAACACAGGAAAAGCCTGGTAAAACGGGTATAAAAGGGGCTGTGTTTCGATTGAGGGTCTCTTGGCTTGACCTCTCCACCTTTGACTTGAAGCTGCAGCCTGTGACTGTAAGTACCCTGCAGCAGCTTGCGAAACTCCCTTGACTTTGATAGTGATTGAGGCTTTGGGGAAGGGGACTTGATTTGTGTTCTGTGTCATTGCTAAAACTGTGTAACAATAAGATTTTTCGTTGTGTCCGTTATAGTACTTTCTGAATAGACTTAGTTGTGTTAGAGTTTAAGATTTTATTATAATTTCTTCTGTTTGATGATTTTGACCTGGGTTTTGCAATAAACCTTGATTTGCTGATAATTGGAGTCGTTTAAATTCTTCAATCTCTCACCAGCGATCTCTGACCAAGTCATTGTTAAAATATTCCTCACCTTAATTCCGGGTTCAAGAATCTAGGGTCATCTTGAGCGATTCACTCAGGACAGGCTGCTGGTTAGGTAATAAACAGCAGTGTCCTATTCTCTCTCTTGGGAAAGCTACTCCAGCGAAGTAGGAACCGGGTGGGTGCTGCACCACCGGCAAGAGAGAGAATCACCTGGGCATTGGTGGGGGTCTGGATATCTGTGTGATATAAGCCTCAGGCTTCCGGTTAGGGATAAACGGCAGGCTTGATTCAGTGCTCTCTCCCGTGGAGGTGTCCCAGTGCGGCATCCCCTGGCCTCTGAAGTTTCAGTGCCAGCTGGAGAGAGACACACACAGATACTCAAACCCCAGATATCGGCCCAGTAGTGGAGTAGCAGAGATGGCACCCTCTACAAACCGGAGCACATGGAGAAAACCCACGCAGACATGGGGAGAACGTGCAGACTCCGCACAGACAGTGACCCAAGCTGGGAATCGAACCTGGGACCCTGGCGCTGTGAAGCAACAGTGCTACCCACTGTGCTACCATACCTTCCCTTTATAGACTGGCTCGGCCTGAAAGCCTGTATTTCCTCTTCACTGATGCTTCAGAATTCTGAACTGCGATTTAAAGCAGTTAAACTTTAGATCTTCCAAGGCCGAAGTTTACTTTTACACATTCCTAACTATTATGTAACATGTGAACTGACGAGCTACTAAACAAGCCAGTTAAAATTAGACATCCTAAACCTTCCGCTTCAGGTTTAGAATTTTGCAGAGTTATGAATGCGCAGCTCTTGCTATCTGTGGATAGAAAGAGAAATAAGTCATTGCTATGGAGGTGGGACTATCACAGTATTCCTCGCAATATTAAACCGATAGGGCTTAAAGTTATAATAGAGGTTTTCAGTATTCTGTAAACAGCCAGGGTTAGCCAAACCTGACTTGTGTGTCTTTTTGCAGTTGGGTAAAACCCAGAAACTTGCAAATCACACGACCACAAAATCTGTGAAGGAAACAAAAAGGAAAATGAAACCGGAAATGAAAAAAGATTGAAATACATTGAAAACAGAGGAATAAAAGGAAGATGACATAAATACCATGTGACCACCCTACTGCTTTTAGCCAGGTTCCACTTTTTTGACTGCAGCCACTGCTTAGTGTTAATGACTTGTGTTTAAGATTTATCCAACATTGACAGCTTTGATAAAGTATTAAATGTATGGAACATTTCAGATTCTGGCTAATGTATCGCTGTTAGTTCCTGTTAACTTTAGCACAGTGGGCTAAACAGCTGGCTTGTAATGCAGAACAATGCCAGCAGCGGGAGTTCAATTCCCGTACCGGCCTCCCTGAACTGGCGCCGGAATGTGGTGACTAGGGGTTTTTCACAGTAACTTCATTGAAGCCTACTTGTGACAATAAGCGATTATTATTATTAACTGAATAAATTTGTCCTGTGAGTGAACAGGATATTAATTTAATAATACTCTACCAAGTTACAATGCCTGTATTTGGCCTATAGCAGTATTTTTTCTCAAAGGATATATAACCCCTGGCAACTTGCATCATACACATACTCACTGCCAAGGTCAGCACGTGATACTACTGAAAAAATATTTGCGGTAATGGGATAAGTAGTTGAAATCTCGCTTCATACATTTAACTAGTCAACAGCAACAGAGAAGAAATTCTGTTGAGAGATCATTCCTGCAAATTTTGCAGACACTTGTTAAAAGTGCTTGAAAAATTATAAAACCAAGAGTAGTTTTTTCATAATGCTACATTAATTTGTAAAGCTATATTTTTTTAAATTTCAATTTTGCCTTCACCAGTTACGGCTCAAATTAACTTGTAGCAATTTGTTTTCTCAAGTGTAGTATCTGCAATACTAAGTGTACATTTAATTGTTTAAATACCTGCAGGGATAGCACAATTGTTTAATTAAATGTATAATAGTCAGATCATCAATAACTGACTGTAGTGGTCATAATGCCTTCGTGAAATGTATTAATCCAGGAACCCTTGCGCCGCAGGAGGAGGCCATTTGGCCCATCAAGTCTGCACCGACCCTCTCAAAGAGCAACCCACGTAAGCCCATTCCCACGCCTTGTTCCAAAACTCGACCTAACCTGCTCATCTTTGAATTCAATTGGTACTTTTCAGAAAGTCTTTCCAAACAATCAATTCGATGTTTTGATCAATTAAAAAAAATCCAGGGCTGGATTCTCTGATCCTACAGCTATGTCTTAAGACCAGAAAGCCAGCGGCGCCCCCGCACCGATCCTCTGTCCGGTGGAGGGCTAGCAGCTGCGTAGCGTAAAGCCCCCGGCTTTACCTGAAGATACGGCCGCATAATGGCTGTGTCTGTGGCCGCGCATGCACACATTGGCGGCCTGCGACGGCCGCGCTATGCAAATGGTGCTGGCCATGCGCAGACCCGGCCTGCCAAAAACCGCCCCCCTGAACCAGCCACGCCACCCCCCAGACCACCCCCACCAGTCCCCCCAGCCACCGTCAAAGCCCCTCTGCCAGCGGAACGGCTCCACCCCCGCCCTCCTCCCGGACTGCGGCGATGCTGGACTCAGTCCGCAGCCGCCACGCGAGGTTCCCGAATGGTGTACGCACATGTGAGCGACACCGTCGGGGACTCGGACCATCAGGGGCGGAGCATCGAGGGAGGGCCTCAGGTGACGTCCTGAGTCCGTCCTATGGTTTTGAGGGAGCGGAGCATCGCAAAAATGGCACCGACCCCGATTCCGGCGTAAACGTGGATTCTCTGGCCAATCACCAAAGGTGATTCTGGTGTCGGCAATCGGAGAATCCAGCCCACAGTTCCTACCGTAGTGTTTTTCTAAAAGTCTTAGCACGTGACAGTTAGGTGTTGTGGTCTAACTACAGGCAAAGCTGAATCCTGAAAAATGGATAGCTGCTTTGTTGGAAAATCCAGTTCCACAGTTTATGAATTAAGACATTTTTGTTATTTCTAAAGTGCAATGGCTAATAACCATTATCCAAAGCAATAGTTGTTGGATTTCTCTGTCACAGTAATGTTACTCCATTTACCACCTAATGCAATGTCTTACCTCTACCAGTAATCTAGCAGCTCTCGTAATTACCGCAGTCCTCATTTCTGTGTAATGTTTAAACAAGCTAAATTGGAATACTTTACAGTGTCTAAAATATCAATTAAGTCAATTATTAGTGGGTGGCTCTGACTAAAATAATTAATATCAGCATTCTCCACATTACATAACCTTGAGCTCTTTGTGCATTCACTGAAGTAGGGTTAAACATTGCTACTCAGGCTTTCAATGACTTTCCTTTATTTTTAAGTTCAGAAGTCGCTCACATGGGGAGTATTCGCTTTGCATGTTTTCTGCATCACCGACAGAGTGGAGGAAGGTGAAGGAGAGAAACTCTCAGGCAGTATGTATACCAGCCAATGACAAATGACCTGGCCTTGACTCCATAGTACTATATCTGGTGGATTTTCTCTCATGGCACATTTCTGAACAAACATCTGCCGCATGCTCAAAAACTTGCTGGAACCTTCATCCTTGAATACCACAAGAGGAGCACATAGGACAGTCAGAAGTAACAAAAAGGCAGGCAGTTTGCATTCTAAAGCAATATTTCAAAGGTCGGGTTTCTGATGTGCCCTCGAATGTATAAAAATGGGACTGTTGCTGCATTCTCTGTAGGAGGGGTCATACATATAACGATCAGGGATATGGTTATGGAGGACAGTGTAATCTAGATGCTTCATGAGTTGGAAGGGCATGTGGGGCCGTTTAATGGAGAGACATTTTGTCTGTGACGACAGGTTGTAGGCAAATAAGAGGAAGCCCAGATCATGTTGCCCTGCAGGATCCACACGTTGCAAGACTGGTGAAATTAAGGAGTGAACTGAAACAAAAATGTAGCCTAGTGTTTCGTTGAATACAGTAATCCTAATCTGATTCTAATAAACAGCATTCTGTAGATAATCATGGAGACATGGGGCGCGATTCTCCGCTCCCGCTCCGAAGTGGCCACGCCGTCGTGAACACCGTTGAGGTTCACGACGGCGCGAAACGGCCCCGATCCCGACCAATTCAGGGACCGGAAATGGGCTAGGATCGGGGCCGCGAGAACCTCGGGGGGGGGGGGGCGTGTCGCGGAAGCCACGTCATCACCACGCGACGCCCGAATGACGCGGCGGTGCGTCACAAATGACGCGATCCGCGCACAGAGGACCCGGAGAAGAGAGAGGAAGAGATGGCTGAGCCCCGACGAGCCGCACCGAGGTTCCCGGACACGGACCTGGACACCCTGCTGGATGAGGTCGAGCAGAGAAGGGACACCCTCTGCCCAAGACGTGGGCATCGCCAGCCACCCAGCGCGGTGAGGTTGGCGTGAGGTTGGCACCGCTGTGAGTGCTGTGGGGCAGACCCCCCGGACAGGGGAGCAGTGTCGTAAGAAGCTGCACGACCTCACTTGGGCTGCGAGGGTAAGTGCCATGAGGGTGCCCCCAGCAACTCCCCCCCCCCCCCCAGGCACGAGGGGGGGAAGTGGGGTGGTGGGGAGGGCAGGGGGGGGTGAGGGGGGCGTTGGGGCATCACAGGTGGTTTGGGGGGTCAGGGGGGCGTTGGGGCATCAGGGGTAGTTTGGGGGGTCAGGGGGGCGTTGGGGCATCATGGTGGGTTTGGGGGGTCAGGGGGGCGTTGGGGCATCAGGGGGGGCTTGGGGGGGGTCAGGGTGCCCAACGATTTACTCGACCCACATGAGCCCCGGGGCCCCACCCGGAGCGATGCCATGGCGTGCTGTCTCGTGAACCAGCAAGAATGTAGTTTATATCTGCACGCCCTGATGATACCCGCCTAATTGTGATGCTTTATCCCCCCCTCTCCCCCAGGACAAGACAGCTCACAACCTGCGTGAACATATGAGAACCGGAGGGGGTTCTCCTGTGCTGCACCCCCTAAACATTCACGAGCAGAGGGCCCTGGACCTCACTGGGGGATCCGCCACCCGGGAGGTCGCGACATGCCAGCTCGGAGGCGCAGAAGCAAATGAGACAACCCTGCATGTCCTCACCCCCCCACAACCCGTCATCGTCTCCCTCACACATTGCCCATTGCAGCCTCGATCCCCTCCCCCCCTCACACTGTGCACCCACCACCACCATGCACCCGGGCCACCGTGTCTAACGAACCCCGAATCTTTATGTTCCCCAGGGCCAGCCGCCGAACGTCCAGGGACGTCTTGGCCAAGAGACAGCGGAACATCGCCAACCACAAGTGCACCCAGGGTCGCACGCCAGAGCTTGGCAGTCGGTCGGACAGGAGGGCAAACCTTTCAGTATGGGACGCAGGACCGGGACGCTCACACCACCGAGAGAGACAATAGTGAGGGGCACAGGGCAGACATCACGGCCACACACTCGGTGGAATCACCTGGAGGTCAGCACGACATGGCCGGCATGGAGCTTGCGCCGGTCCATGAGTGGGAGGAGAACAGACCAGAATTCCTAATGGCCGATGACCCCGAGCTTGCGGCACTGCTGTCTCCCACACCGTTCACCATCGCAGAGACACTCACCTCGGTTGGGCATGTAAGTGCTAAGGCTCCCGGGTCACGGTCTGGTGCACACCCCACAGCCGAGCCGGTACAGCAGGTGGAGTTTGGAGCAGCCGAGGGGCTGGACGGTCGGAGGGCAGCCCAGGCCCAGCAAACAGCTGCCACCCAGACGGTTCCCGGGTTCCTGGATGTACTTGACCCACCTGGACAACCGATGCATGTGGACACCCGGGGACTGAATAACGGGATGGGGGCCATCTTCCAGGACTTGCACACGCAGCTGGAGGAGTCTATCCACATCCAGGAGCAGGGTGTGGTGCCGCTCATCGCAGCCACCCAGGCCGACATCGCACGGGTGGCGTCCGCGGTGGAGGCAATGGGTGAAAGGGTTTCGGCCATGGGTCAGGTTCTGCAAGGCGTTGGGCTTAACGTGCGCGCGTCATCCATGGCCCAGGAGCAGGCTGCCCTCTCACAGGTAGCCATGCGCCAGAGCCAACACGACATTGCCGCCGCTCTCCGGGCCACTGGCTGAGTCTCACCAAGCGATGGCCCAGTCCCAGCAAGTGATGGCTCAGTCCCAGGAGTCAGTCGCGGAGAGCATAGACTGCCTGGCGCACGTGATGGGTGGCGTGGCGCAGTCACAGGTTGAGATCGCACAGTCCTTGGCAGGAATGTTGCACTCCCTGGGCTCCGTCTCGGAGAACATTCGGACCGTGGTCGATCCCGCTGCAGGCCTCCAGGACTGGTGGCACCAGGTGACGGTGTTGCGACGGGCATGTCTCCGATCGCATCTCCGTCCTACAGTGAGGCCCGGGGACCACCGGGCTCCCCGAGGGAGGAGGAGGTTCTGGGGTCCGTCCCGGTAGCTCCATCAAGGGACGTCCCGAGACACTCAGCCTCCCCCCGTTCCGTCCCTGGCGCATCTGGTGGGCAGTAGGCAGGTCAGGGTGGCACAACGCCATGCAGCACACCCGCCGAACAGCCTGGCCCATCGAAGCCAGGCCGCCCCAGGAAACGCGTGCCGACGGGGAGCCATGTCGAAGGGCGTGATTCACAGCAGTCCGCCTCCACTCCTGCTGTACCATCTGGGAACACACCTAGACGTAGTGGTAGGGCCCATAAGGCAAAGAAGTTAGGCACGTAAGAAGTTGGCACGGGTGCAGGGCACAGTTTAGTTGTAGGGGGTAGGGCACCTATGTTAATCACACAAATAAACTCACTGTTGAATTTGACTTGTAAGACTCTGTGCAATGTCCGGTGCCAGGGGGCTCGTGAGGGTGACCGAGTGGCGTAGTGGTATACGAGCGGTTCAAGGTCTGTTCCAGATGTGCTGACCGTTTCCCCCCTGCCTCCCATAATCTGACACCGTTGTCCTCGGTACACCGACGCCAGCCACCCCACACGGGCATGTGGTGAAATATCCGTCACGAAGGCTGTGACCACCGGAGTGCATGGTCCAGCTATAGCCATGAGTCAGACCTCAGCTGGCGAATCTGAGCTCACAGCTCATCGCAGAGCGGGCTGTCATCATTCAACATGGCACTGAACACACCCGCTTACCCAATCATCACTGTTGTGCATCCCGTAGTGCCGCAATGGTAAGGTGATGTGGAATTGGTGCCGTGAACGCGGTGCGCGTGTGCGGGGGTATGGGGGGGGCTGCTGTGTGGTGCCCGTGTGCAGGAGTGATGGTGCAAGTGGCAGTGTTCAGCGAATCCCAGCCCCACAGTGCGTGAACCGTGCGGCCACCAACGCGTCGCGTGCCCGCTGTCCGCGGCGGTGCCGTCGTGCAGCCTCTTGGACGGAACCAGCACCCGGGCAGTGTCTGTGTCCTGCGCCCCTCCCCCACCCTGATGCGCCCCATCATCCTCATCCTCCGCATCCTCCTCTTCCCCATCCCCCTCGTTTGCGTTAGCTCCGTTGCCGTCGGGTCCTCCCTCCGACTCCTCCACCAGGTCATCTCCCCTCTGCATGGCTATGTTGTGCATCGCACAGCAGACCACAACTATGCGACCGGCCCGACGCCCCTACGGAGCGGTCCAGGCATCTGAATCGCATCTTCAGCAGGCCGAAGCACCACTCCACCACACCTCTGGTTGCTGCATGGGCCTCGTTGTATAGGCTCTCCGCATTGGTGTGAGGCCTCCGTATTGGCGTCATCAGCCATGACCTCAACGGATAGCCCTTGTCGCCCAGCAACCAGCCCGTCAGCCGGGGGGGCATCCATCGAACATTGCGGGGATGAATGACAGTGCTAGAGTGTAGGCGTCATGCACATTGTCGGGGTACTTTGCACACACGTGCATGATCTTCATGTGGGGGTCGCACACCACCTGAATGTTCATGGTGTATGCGCCCTTTCTGTTCATGAACACTTCCCTGTTGTCTGCAGGCGGGCGCATGGGCCACCTTGGCGAATCCACGTGCCCGTGCTTCCTGCTGTGCTCGGTCCTCGGGGAATTTTATGGACCTGTCCGCGATGGCGTACAAGGCGTCGGTGACGGCCCTGATGCACCTGTGGACCGATGCCTGAGATATCCCGGAGAGGTCCCCGCTCGGCGCCTGGAAGGAACCGGTCGCATAAAAGTTTAGGGCCACCGTCACCTTGACAGAGACTGGTATCGTGTGTCCTCCTCCCATTCCACGTGGTGCGAGGTGCGCCACGAGGTGGCACATATGTGCGACCGTCTCCCTGCTGAAGCGCAGTCTCCTCCTGCATGTGATGTCTGTTAGGACGTCGAACGACATTCTGTCATGGTGCACCCTCGGCCTTGCTGGACGCCTGTGGCGCCCTGGCACCACCACCAGTGGATCCTCCTGCTCCTCCTCCTGCTCCCCCCCAAGCACTTCCTCTGCATTCCTTGCCGCCAGGGGGTCAATGTTCCCCTCGGCATCCCCCTGTACATTCGGGTCCTGAGCGCCTGCGGCCTGCGCGGCGACAACAGGCCACTCCGCGGCCATCCCCTCTGCTGCACCGGCAACCGCTGCATGTGCAGCCACTGTGGGCCGTCTGACTCTACGCTGCCGGATGGCAAACTCCAGAGCTGCGGCTCCAACCACGGCAGTAAACATCGCTGTCTGGTTGGCATACATGGTGACCTGCAGGAGGGTGGTGGGGGGCAGAGAAACGACATGTTACACGGAGGTTCTTCCACACCTCGTCAGCCGGGTTGCATGGGATACCTGTGTGCCCCGGTGGGATGGTCGCGCTACAGATACGCACCCAGCCTAACATCTGGTCACTGTCTGCGTCCAACGGTCAGTTCACACCATACTCCTCACCAGTGTGCCAGTCGCCTGTGCCCATCAGCCACACGGCAACCTGCGGCCGTGTCCTCGTCACCGTCCTGCCATATAGGGGCGGCTGACATGTTGCATCCGCGGATGGACGAAACCATCCACACTCTCCCTCACCCCCCCTCCCACCTGCACGCCGCTCCCTCATCCCCCCTCCCACCTGCACACTCTCCCTCATTCCCCCTCCCACCTGCGCACTCTTCCTCACCCCCCTCCCACCTGCGCACTCTCCCTCATCCCCCCTCCCACCTGCACACACTCCCTCATCCCCCTCCCACCTACGCACTCTCCCTCACCCCCCCTCCCACCTGCACACTCTCCCTCACCCCCCCTCCCACCTGCACACTCTCCCTCACCCCCCTCCCACCTGCGCACTCTCCCTCATCCCCCCTCCCACCTGCACACTGTCCCTCATCCCCCCTCCCACCTGCACACTGTCCCTCATCCCCCCTCCCACCTGCACACTCTCCCTCATCCCCCCTCCCACCTGCACACTCTCCCTTATCCCCCCTCCCACCTGCACACTCTCCCTCATCCCCCCTCCCACCTGCAAACTCTCCCTCATCCCCCTCCCACCTACGCACTCTCCCTCACCCCCCCTCCCACCTTCACACTCTCCCTCACCCCCCTCCCACCTGCGCACTCTCCCTCATCCCCCCTCCCACCTGCGCACTCTCCCTCACCCCCCTCCCACCTGCGCACTCTCCCTCATCCCCCCTCCCACCTGCACACTCTCCCTCATCCCCCTCCCACCTACGCACTCTCCCTCACCCCCCCTCCCACCTGCGCACTCTTCCTCACCCCCCTCCCACCTGCGCACTCTCCCTCATCCCCCCCTCCCACCTGCACACTCTCCCTCACCCCCCCTCCCACCTGCACACTCTCCCTCACCCCCCCTCCCACCTGCACACTCTCCCTCACCCCCCCTCCCACCTGCACACACTCCCTCATCCCCCTCCCATCTACGCACTCTCCCTCACCCCCCCTCCCACCTGCACACTCTCCCTCACCCCCCCTCCCACCTGCACACTCTCCCTCACCCTCCCTCCCACCTGCACACTCTCCCTCATCCCCCCTCCCACCTGCACACTCTCTCTCATCCCCCCATTGGCCGCAGCCTTCTCGGGGAAGCCGACGCGGTCTCCAGGAGCTGCGGAACAGTCCGCTCACCTCCTCACTGGTCAGCGTCAGCCAGCACGACTGGCTGACGACTTTAAATAGCAGGTGTGAACGGCGACGGCGTGAACTGGGGTCACGCCATCGGTACTTCGGCCCATCCGGGCCTGAGAATAGCAGGGGTGCCGGAGAATCGCCATTTTGGGTGTCTCGGGCGATTCTCCAGCCTGCGCCGCGCGGAACTCGACGGGGCCGTTCTCGCCGCTTGGGAGAATCGCGGGAGGGCGTCGGACCAGCGTCGCGGGAAAATCTGGCAACCCAGGCGATTCTCCCAACCGGCGCGGGAGTGGAGAATCGCGCCCATTGTCATTGACTGCTGCAGGTTTCAATAAGGCATCCCCGTTTTAAACATTACTCTGCAGAGAGTTCTCCATGTGTTGGCTCTTTCCAAAGTTCAACAGCCAGTCAATGTCAACATCTGTGGAAGTACCAAATTCACATAACTCATCAATACATCACAGATTACTAAAATATGAATGCTTAATATATTAGTCTGAAATTTCTCTTTGTTAAGTTATCAGGAGCATTTAAATGAATGCAATAATTGTTTATAGCACAGTTTTCTATGGTGTAATTTTACTGCCATAATTCTTACGTATAGTAATTGCTTGTGATATATTGAACATAATTACCATAGAACGACTTCAGTTTGCATGGTTGAAGAAAATAGATTACCTTATTATGAAGCTTATTAAAGAAATGATTTTATATGTATATATAAATTGTATGTATGTGTTCATGGAAATATACTTAAATTTATTGATCTACTTCCAATGGGCAGCGAGCAAACCCCTTTCTTGCTCCACTATTAGCGCCCCACCGTCCCCCACCAGGCCCCACTCTCTGGAATCCCTTTATTAATCCCGTGGTCTCTCCACCTCCCGCTATTCTTTAAGATGCTTGTTAAAAGTAGTGGGCGGGATTCTGCGTCGGCCAATGCAGAATTGGGAAATACGATTGGCCGGAGATTCGGTTCCAATGCCAAAATCGCAGCAGGTGCTGATTTGACGTCAAAGCACAATACTCCGTCACCTCGACAGTGGGGCCAATGCGTTCCAGAACGAATGGATAGAAAACACCATTTGCATGTCCTTAGCGGGCCAGACCCAGTACTCTCCAGGGCCTCCACGATTCTCCTCCTCCGATGGGCTGAGTTTCCGACGGCGTGGTTCACTTGTGCTTTCAAAAATTGTGAAACCGCCATCGTAGCTGATGGGCGCCCCCACCCCACCAACCCCCACACCCCAGCTCCCATCCCCGCAACCCACCCTCTGCCACAACGTCCACCATCCAATCCGGCTGCCACCTGGCGGCGGGGCAACAGGCGGCTCACCCAGGAAACGCCCACTCCAGCCGCTATTGGGTACCGGGGGGGCCGCGGAGGATACCGCTGGCAAGGGCAGCATCAGCCGACAGTACCCCTGGCATCACCGATGAGCGCCAGGGCCAGAGACCCCAAGCTGCCGAGCACCAACAGGGCCAGGAGTGTGGAGATGGGGTGGGCATGCGGGGGCAGATCACACAGTGCCAACTGGTGCCACCGTGTAGCCCAGTGGACCTGATTGGACTCGGGAATACACACCATGCTAACAGGTCGGCCTTTCACCACCTGCAGATAATTGATATTGGAATTCAACCAGAAAGGGTGACCTTCCTGCTAGTCGCCGCAGCCCTTGGGGCTGTACGAGCTAACGAAGCTCAAGGAGGAGGAAGCTGCAGCAGTGCAGCGTGCCCCAGGGGAACAGGAGGCAGTCACTCAGGATGGAGAGCTAGCTTCCCAACAGGCCAAGGAAGAGGTGGAGGTGCCAAGGAGATGCCGCATGAGGCCTCGTGTGTACCTGCACCGCCTGTCATTCGAGGACCTGCCGGACCGGGCATGCCGTCGAAGACTGTGGCTAAGCAGGGAGACAGTGCGACATATCTGCCAGATCATGGCACACCTGACACCGCCCATGAATGGGGGAGGCCACCTGCTCCGGGTGGCCGCCAATGTGATGGTTGCCCAGAAATTTTACATGACGGGGTCCTTACAGGCGCCAAGTGAGGATCTGTCTGGGATCTCACAGGTGCATCCGTGCCGTCACGGAGGCCCTATATGCCCAGACAGATCAATACATCTATTTTAATGTGGACCGAGCCCACCAGGATACCCGGGTAGCGGGGTTCGCCACCATGAACGGGATGCCCTGGATCCAAGGGGTGATCGATGGGATGCATGTTGCCCTATTAGCATCTGCAGCTGACAGGCTGCTCTACACAATCCAAAAGGGGTTCCACTCGATGAATGTGTGGCTGATCTGTGACCATCAGCTGCGCAACATGCACGTCTGCACCCGAAACCCAAGCAGTGTGCACGACGCCTTCATCCTGGCACACTCGACGATTCCTGACACGTTCGAGACGCCTCCCCCCAACTGGGGGTTGGCTCCTGGGCAACAGGGGTTATCCGCTGCGGTAGTGGCTGATGACGCCTATCCGGAGTCCGCCGACTGATGCAGAGACCCGCTACAAAATCGCCCATGCTGCATCCAGGGGTGCGATCGCTCTGGTGGGATCCTCCAGTATGACGCTGAGAGGGTCGGTCGCACCGTGGCGGCCCGCTGCATGCTCCACAACATCACACAGCAGAGGCCCGACGTGTTGAAGGAGGAAGATGAATGCCAAGCTTCCTCCGACGAGGAGGATGGGGGGAGGGTGGGGATGGGCAGGGCATGGGCCCCAGGCACACACAGGAGGCTGCATGATGTGTGTGCCAGAGCCAACGCGCCGGAGACATTCTGTTCACCTCCAGGTTCACCGACTGAGCCCGGGGGGCGGCGGGGGGTTTGACTGGCCGGGTGCACATCCCACTTCCCCGGCCACCCCCTCACCTGCAACCCCCTCCATGATAGATACTTGCTGCACTAAGTGTGCGGCCCTGGGTTGGCAGTACCACTAGGTCCATGGGATGGAGGATGATGACAACCCGCTCTGCGATGAGGTCTGGTGCTGCACATCATTTGACAACATCTGTCTCCTACTCACGGTAGCACTTTCCACCGTCCACCTGGTAATCCCGGAATGAGAGCTGGTCATTCCATCACACGGTGCCATCGAATCCCGGGTGTGACGGTGGTGGGGACAGTCGGGTGGGAGGGGGGAAGCTCAGGCCACCCACAAGATCTGCCCATTCCCCCCCCCCCCCCCCACCCTGCCCTCCGCACCCCATCTCTGGCCAGCCCAGACCAGCCCAACACTCACACCCATCTGATACAGCAATGAGACAGGTTGTAACAGGAGTTTAATGTGCACAAATATTTACAGGTTTGTACCCTAGCCTCTATAACTAAACTGTGCCGACTTAACTGGTGTCTAACTTTCTGGCCTTATGGGCCCTAACGCTATGTCTAGGTGGATCCCCAGATGGTTCAGCAAGAGTGGAGGTGGCCTGCTGTGATTCCCGCCCTGTGACCTGGGTCCCCGTTGGTGGGCGTCTTCTGGGACGACCAGGCCTGGATGGACACGGCTGCTGCTCGGGTGTCCCAGGTGGCATGGTGCCGCCTTGTTCTGCCCGCTGCTCACCGGATGCACCAGGGACAGGAGGGGGGGAGTCCGAGGTGCTGCGGTGTTCCGGCCCCCCCCCCCCGGCGAGAGTCATCGGCATGGGCCCCATCATCTCCTCCTCCCTTGGGATGCCCAATGGACCCTGGGCTACTCCATGGGAAGGGGGTACGAGCGAAGGTAACCCCTGAGGCTCCCCCGCCACCTGGCATTGCCAGCCCTGGAGGCTCGCTCTGGTCTCAATCAGGGTCTGCATGCTCGTGGCCATTGAGCACTGGGAGTGGACCATCGCCGTGTGGGACTGCACCACATCACGCTGTGACTGTGACACCACCTACTGGATCTATGTCACATCAGCCATTGACTCCGCCATCTCCCTCTGGGACTGGGCCGCCGCCCTCTGCACCTGGGCAATGCCACCGTCGATCTCAACCATGGCCTGCTGTAACTGGGCCACGTTGAGGAGCGCTGCTGCAATTTCCAGGTGGCTCTCACACATGGTTACCTGTGAGGTGGCAATCTTGTCCTGGGCCATGACAACTACCTGCACAGAATGCCCCAGGCCTTGGACATGCTGATCCAAAGACAACATCCTCACCACCAATGCAGCCCAGGTAGCTGGTGGCCTCAGTGGCCAGGGCACCCGGCCATGGCGGCCGTTATAGGTGCTGATATGTGGTTCAGGGTGAAGGTTTGGCCACCCTCCGGGTGGGGGGTGGAGTCACAGGTGTGGGACAGGGGTTAGTACCAGGTGCACAATGTTGCCTACGCACCCTGGCCACCCTGAGGAGGTCGCGCATTTTTTTCCGGCACTGCTGGTCGGTACGGACTGTGTTGCTCACGGCGCTCACTGACTCTGCCGATTGCGCCCAAGCTTGGCGGATGGTGGTGGCTGGCAGCCTTCTTCCCAGGCCGGTGTACAGGGTGAACCACCTCTCCTCTACCGTGCCCAGGAGGGTCTCCAGCTCGGTGTTGGTGAATCTTGGGACCACTCTCCTTGCTGCCATCTTGTGGGCTGGGATGGTGTGTGGGGAGTGCAGTGTGTCTATCTGGCTGCAGCTTGTCAGCCTCCTGAGTGTCAATCCCACACCATTTCTAATTGGAATTAATTGTATTCCACATGGCGCCAGTGCAAGGCTCTTAACAGTCACTAAATTGGTCCAGGTGCGGCCCCAAATTTGCTGTCATGGAAGTCCACGAATCCTGCGCTGGCGTCAACACTTCGGGCGCGATTCTCCGGGAACATTTCCAATTGTGGTAGCGAGTGTGAACTGCCACAAGCTTCCCGGAGCTTGGCCCAGCGAGGCCGGCAATGCAATTCAACATTTCTTGGTCCACTTAACGAGGCCCCTCAGGCTTCCCGCCGCAAATGAAGGCTCGCCAGCCGATTCGCCAGCACCGCGCTCGCAAGCCTCCCGCTAACAAGATCAAGCAGCACTTCAGCAACACCTGCTCAGCCAACCCCAGCTAGCTCACAACAATGGCGCCCAGGAGACTGTTCCCAAGTTCAGGAATGCAGATCTGGGGAGGCTTCTTGATGCAGTAGTGGCAGGGAGAGATGTCCTGTTCCCTGGCGGGTCCCGGAGGATCAGCCATAGGGCAGCCAGTGCTGCCTGGGACAAGGTGGCAGCAGCTGTGAGCGCCAGGACTGTGACCAGGAGGGCTGGCCTCCAGTGTCGGGAAAAGGTCAATGACCTACACTGGGCAACTTGAGTATGTAGACATCAATGCCGCCCCCCCACCCCCGAGACCTTTCCACCCCCACGCGAGCATCCACCCCTCAACTCTCCATGTGAACCGCAATCCTCCCTCCATCCCCCTCTCCCTTCAATTCCTGTAACCCCCCTCCTCCACCACTTTGAACCACGCATGTGGCTAACGATGCCATCTCTGTCTCTTCTGAGGAAAAGCTCTCCCACAATCACCGGGAGAGGGCCCAGACTGGCAGTGTGGTGCTGGATATAAGAATTCTCACCACCTTCAAGAAACGAGTCCTGGAGGTGGCCGTTGTGGCCGAGGTCAGAGCGGTCACCCACGTGGAGGCTGGCGAACGCCGCAGAGGTGAAGAACCACTGGGCCCCACCCAGAGGACCTGTCAAATGTGAGTTCTTATTGTCTTACTGACTGACTCATCCCTCCCACTGACCACATGTCCATTCTCCTGCGGGTCCTCCAGTTGACGGCACCGGCATATTCCAGGCGGCCCTCTCTCCAGTCTCCCAGGAAAACACCTCGGAGGAGACACCGAGGGAGACACGATTGAGGCATCACAGCTGTCATCCCCACCCTCCACCAGCGCAGATACACACACCTCGGTGGGACATGTTAGTGGTCAGGCTTCTGGGGTACAATCTGGTGAGCACCACACCGCTGCTGATGTTCTTCAGATGAAGGCAGGAACCCCCAGGCTAGACAGCAGTTGGAGGTCTGCTGGATCCCAGGACCCTACTAGGTCCCAGCCTGATGCTGAGCCTCTGGTAGAGGGTTACCCGGAGCTGATGGAGACATTAGGGAGCGGCCTCAGAGGGAGATTCCAACGGTACTCCAGAAGGTCCATTGCCGTTTGGAGGAGTCCCAGAGGCTATGGCCGCAGGTGATGCTGCCAGCAATGCGTGGCACCGAGACCAACACTGCTAGGGTGGTGACCACAGTGACGAGCCTGGTGCATGACATAGCCCCAGCCTCAATGATGGAGGAGCCCAGCACATCTGTGCAAAAGAGGCTCAAGCATTCACAACAATCTTCAGCCAGAATGCCGAGTGGATAATCCATCTCGGTCTCCTCTGGAGGTCCCGAGCATCACAAATGCCAATCTTCAGCCAATACAATTCACTCCACGTGATATCAAGAAACGGTCTTCAACGAAAGGATTGGTGCCAGCATTGGGGGTCTTCTGGTTCTTTAAAATTCCTCACGGCCTCTTCTAGTGCTGCAGCAGGTGATCATTGGTTTGAATTGGGATTGGTGGGTCATGTGCTGTCCTGCTCAAGTGTTATTTCAAAGGGAGAATTCGAGCAGTACTCTGGGATCGAAAAGAGATGGAGAGAGGAAAAAGAAAATAAGGTTGAGAGAGCTGATTATTTCCAGTTTTGACATTCTGGGAAATAATATCTGCAGAATTTACTATGAAATGTACTTCTCGTCTGTTGTATTTGCTTCATTCATTGCTCCCTCTTCTATTTTAATGTACCAATACTGAGCAGCTTCTGTTTTCTCCTACAGTTCTTCTTGTCATAGAATCCCTGCATTGCAGAAGTAGGTCATTTGGCCCATCGAGTCCGCACCGACCCTGTGAAAAAGCACCGTACCTAGACCCACTTCCATGTCCTTTCCCCATGATCTCACCTAACCTGCACATCTCTAGACATGAAAGGGCAATTTTAGCACACCCATTCCACCTAACTTGCACATCTTTGAACTGTGGGAGGAAACCGGAGCACCCGGAGGAAACGCACGCACACATGGGGAGCACGTGCAAATTCCACAGTCACCCAAGGCCAGAATTGAACCTGAGGCCCTGGTGCTGGGAGGCAGCAGTGCTAACCACTGTGCCACCATTTCAGCTAATCTAAGCTTGCCCCCAGATCGTCTATCTTTCTCTACACATTATTGTTTTTAGTTTCACTTCCAGTTTCAGCACAACCTTTCCTGTGGTTGTTGTGGTCAGGCCTGTACTGGAGTCCTAAAGACTTGTGTGTATGTGCGACTATCCAGGTAAGTCGGTAGCTCTCCAATGTCAGTTTATGTACATTCACCAACCTTCCTTTACACCACAGCTGCTGATCCCTCCTTAGTACCAGCTGTCCTCGATATTTACCCTTGGCCTGCTGCCAGGTAATGCTTGGGCCCTGACTCTCACAGCTGTGAACATTTGCATGATGACACTGCATGTTTTGAAAGGCAGAGTGCGTGCGCAAAATTGGATCCAACAAGTTGTTAATGCTGTGTGTTGTAGGGAACTCATCCTCCACCAGATGTGGTCTGCATTGATTTGGTACATATTTATCAATATTGCAGTCCAACGGGGGATCAACGTGTGCCGATAAGGATGCATGGAGTCTATTTCTAGCAGAGCAGAGGGCTTTTCTGATGACATCATCTTTCTCGCGGTGAAGCTGCTCAAATAAATTGTCAAAGACCAATGTGATTTATTTGTACTTCCAAGACTAAATAACTCTGTGGCATTAACTAAATAACTCTGGGGGTACCTGGGCTGGTTTTTATTGCAAAGATGTGGAGATGCCGGCGTTGGACTGGGGTGGGCACAGTAAGAAGTCTTACTACATCAGGTTAAAGTCCGACAGCTTTGTTTGGAATCACTAGCTTTCGGAGCGCAGTTCCTTCATCAGGTGAGTGAAGAGGTGAGTTCCACAAACACATATGTCGACAAAGTCAATGATGTAAGATGAATGCGAGTCTTTGCAGGTAATTACGTTTTTACAGGTCCAGACGGTGTGATTGGAGAGAGGGATAATCAAAGGTTAAAGAGGTGTGAATTGTCTCAAGCCAGGACGGTTGTTAGGATTTCGCAAGCCCAGGCCAGACGGTGGGGGGTGAATATAGTGCGACATGAATCCAAGGTCCCGGTTGAGGCCCTACTCATGTGTGCGGAACTTGGCTATCAATTTCTGCTCGCCGATTCTGCGTTGTCGCGCGTCCTGTTGGCTGCCTTGGAGAACGCTTACCTGAAAATCCGAGGCTGAATGCCCTTGACTGCTGAAGTGTTCCCAGACTGTAAGGGAACATTCCTGCCTGGTGATTGTTGCGCGATGTCCATCCATCCGTTGTTGCAGCATCTGTATGGTCTCGCCAATGTACCACGCTTCGGGACATCCTTTCCTGAGGTACACAATGTTGGCCGAGTCGCATGAGTATGTACCACGGGCGCAATTCTCCCATCGGGAGATTAGGTCCCGACGCTGGAGTGAAAACCGGAATGTTTCACTCTGGCGTCGGAGGCCATTCCCAGCCCCCTATTCTCCCGCCCCCGGGGGGCTAGGAGCGGCCGCCCGGCAAGAAGATGGTGGATCGATCTTGCGGGGCAATGGAGGAAAGGAGGTCCTCCTTCAGAGAGGCCGGCCCGCCGATCGGTGGGCACCGATCGCGGGCCAGACCCCTTTTGAGCCCCCCCCCCCCACCCGTGCAGGAAACCCCCTCGCCCCTCCACAGGCCGCCCCCCGCAGCGTTCCCGCGCTGTTCCCGCCGGCAGCGACCAGGTGTGGACGGTGCCGGCGGGAACCTGTCATGTTGGGCAGGTCGCTCGGCCCATTTGGGCCGGAGAATCGCCGCTCGCCCATTACCAATGGCAAGCGGCGATTCTCCCAGCGGCCAGCCGTGATTCGCACCGCGCCGGTTTGGGGGGGGTGGTGGGAGAATCACTTTTAGGCGTCGGGACGGCATGGCGGGACTAGCGATTCTCCCACCCAACGTGGGGGGGGGGGGAGAATTCCACCCCACGTACCTGGTGGGTGGTGCTGTCACGTGTAATGCTGGTATCCATGTTGATGATCTGGCAGGTCTTGCAGAGATTGCCATGGCAGGGTTTTGTGGTGTAATGGTCACTGTTCTCCTGAAGGCTGGGTAGTTTGCTGTAAACAATAGTGTGTTTGAGGTTGCGCGGTTGTTTGAAGGCAAGTAGTGGAGGTGTGGGGATGGCCTTGGCAAGATGTTCGTCTTCATCAATGACGTGTTGAAGGCTGCGAAGCAGATGTTGTACTCCGCTCTGGGGAAGTACTGGACGACGAAGGGTTCTCTGTCGGTTGTGTCCCGTGTTTGTCTTCTGAGGAGGTCAGTGAGGTTTTTTGCTGTGGTGTGTTGGAACTGTCCAGGGAAATGCATGAAATTCCACCCATTGACTGGGATTTTCCGCTGCTCTCTTCATCAGGCAGGTTCGGCGGCGGGAGTGGAAAATATAATGAGAAGGCCAAAGATGTGTTTTACATCAGCGGGAAAGTTTGCTGCCACTTGTCAGTGGCAGTCTTCGTTTTCCGTAATGCATTCATTTACGCCTCATTATTGGGTCTCCAGGCAGGATTCATTCCCCCTGTCAAAAGGTTCAGCCACATCGACATGATGTTACAATGGCACAAATCATGACTGGTTTTAAAAGGCATGCACCTGGTGAGCAGAGATCAGAGGGAAGTTTGGAGGTGAGTGCTGCACTCATGGATTGGTTCTGTGTATTTAGGGGGAACATGTGGCACCGGCGAAAGTCTCAGGTGTGAGGAGGCGTGAGTCAGGGTGAGGAGGCGTGACTTGGGGGCGAGGAGGCATGAGTCAGGGTTACCGTGGTATGAGTCGGGGTTACTAGGGTATGACTCAGGGTTACCGGGGTATGACTCGGGGTTACCGGGGTATGACTCGGGGTTACCGGGGTATGACTCAGGGTTACTAGGGTATGAGTCCAGGTTACCAGTGTATGAGTCGGAAATTCGCAACCTTCAACTCGATGTAGGTGGGGATTAAATCTGGAAAGCTACCAGGGGTAAACCTGAAAGAGCATCGGGGTTAAACCTGGAAGGCTATCTGGGGTAAGAGTCAAGGCTAGCTTGGGGGAAGACTGCCAAGTGTGAAAATCACTGTTCCTGAGGTTACCATATGCTGCTGGGCCACATGCTTCTGAGGAGGGCCTCATAGAGGGAAGGGTCAAGACCTGGAGAGTGCTGGCCTGTTTTCAGGGTCCTGTTTTGTGGCAGTGCCACGCTCCTCGGCCTGTGGAGCTGGTGCTGAAGTGGTCGCAGGAAGAGGGGATTTGGATGGTTGAGACACTCCCGGAGTCACCAGGGTGGATAGCCCCAGGCTGTGCACCACTGATCCTCCTCCCTATGGGTGCTCGAGGGCCTGAGGCTTCCTCCTTAGGATAGAGGGGCAGCTGCAGTGAGTTCAAGGAGCCCCGCTGTCCTCTCATGTTGGCACAGATTGATCCCAGCAAGTGTAGGCATCATGCAATGCATGTCCTGCAGCAGCGCAGGGCAAAAGTCTTATGCCAAGGTCTCCATGACCCTGCCACCCAAGCTGTGTTAGCCTCGTTGCATTGCAGTTTCAGCACAATCACCTCAGACGTAAGGTGGATGGTCCCCTCCATTCTGTCTCTCAATCTGAGGGGTGCAGCTGACATCCCTTCCTGATTTTCCCGCGTTTACCTTTCAAGCTCTAGCATTTGAAGCATGTCCGAGTCCAGAGGCTTGTCATCTGACTGCGATTCAGCAGATTTCTGGCTTTCAGCATCCTCCGAGTGCTGGCACCCTGCGATGTCCTTACTCCCACTTCCTGTGGATCTGAGAGTGTGATGTGCTCACCAGATCGTGACCCCAAGGTTACTCTAAAACAAGTCCGACCGAGCTGTACTGATGGAGGTGTGGATGAGCGGTGTGGCAATTTTTCAATCTCAACATCCAGGAACTCATCGATGATCTGGGTTCTTGGATCTGACTGGAGGCCGCCTTAGGCTGCTTTTCAGATGTGCCTGTGAAAGAAAGGACAATGAGTGCTGGGCAGGGGCCTTTACAAACAGGAGACATAACTCACATCATTGTTATATGATGGATGATGCTGTCCTGGATCTTCACTTAGTTTGTCACCACTAACCTCACCATTGGCACAGGAGAGATTGGCTTTCTCCCCTGCCAGTTAGATGGCTCCTTCCCCAAAGTATGTGAGGACTTCTATCTCAGCCATCCCTCTGCCCATCTGGGATCTCACTTCTTGTTGGGAGCCAGCTTGTCCTGCATGAAAACAGATGAAGAGTGTAAGCAGGACATAGAATTGTCATAGAATTTACAGAGCAGAAAGAGGCCATTCGGCCCATCAAGCCTGCACCGGCTCTTGGAAAGAGCACCCTACCCAAGCCCACACCTCCACCCTATCCCCATAACCCAGTAACCCCACTCAACACTAAGGGCAATTTTGGACACTAAGGACAATTTAGCCTGGCCAATCCACCTAACCTGCACATCTTTGGACTGTGGGAGGAAACCGGAGCACCCGGAGGAAACCCACGCGCACACGGGGAGAACGTGCAGACTCCGCACAGACAGTGACCCAAGACGGGTATCGAACCTGGGACCTTGGAGCTGTGAAGCAATTGTGCTAACCACTATGCTACCGTGCTGCCAGAGGTGATCAGGATGTCTGGCATGTGTGAATGGTGATGGGAGAAATGAGATAATAGGACACGACCCGCAAGGGTGGTGTGGAGATGGAGTGGTGGCGTTCCTTCACCTCGCAGTGAGTGACATCCATATGGAGGTGTATGAATCTGTGAGTTAAGAGTGAAGAGAAGAGTGATTTACCCTGGCAGAACGGAGGAGATCATTCTTTACCAGCACTGGAAGTGTCTCCTCCTCTGCAATGGGTTTATGCTGACCACCGCTACCACTAGCTGGTTTCCTCCTTGTGCACGGGTACAGAATATCACACCATGCCTCCAGTGCATCCAGCAGTCTCAGGAGAGTGTTGTTGGTGGACCTGGAGCCAACCTTTCTGGCAACCATCAGTTTCCGCCGACCAAGGAGATGTAGCTGGTGAGTGCTGGGGCGGCTTTGAAATCTAGCGCCCCCGCCATTAATGGCGGGACAGGCGACTCCGAGGCCGTGTGTCAGCTATCCAGCATGAATCCCGTGGCTTCAAAATCTTTGCTTTAAGTGGCGTGCAATACGGCGGGAAAAGCCACCATTGCTGTCGGCGGGCTAAACGCTACCTTTTCCACCCGTCACAAACCTTTGATGATTTCTGGAAAAAAGTTGCTCATTGTTTCTCCTCATTCTTGCACTCAAAGTGTATTAGTTCAGCAATCTTCCAATGTCCTCCTGAAGTCTATCTCCTCGTTATTTAGTCTACTGTCAAGTTCTGTGTCATTTACAAAGATTGAAATTATGTCCACTGTACTGAAGTCACGATCACTGAAAATACACTTGCATATATACACCACTGTGATCAAAATCACCACAGCCTCGGTATTTTTCTGACTTTTGTTTTCTTCCGGGTTAGTGTAAGAATCATGTGCAGCAACAGCTGATATTCTCCACATTCACCTTTCAGTCAGATAACAGGCACTTTTATTTCCTTTACCACTGAATGGATGTCCTCAGTACTGCAAGGTTTCCCAATGATAGCTGTCATGTGGACATCAAATGTCCATTGTTACAGATTGCTTCCATGTCTCCTAACAGCGGATGACATTGTTCCTCACTGCTTCTCCGCTGACTTGAAGACTGCAGAGGCAATTGTTCATCAAAGTGGGTATTCCAGGTTTGCAGGTACTGTTGTTGGCACAATGGTGAATATGGGCCATTTGCATTGCTTGCGTTCTCCTGGCACACCACCATTTATTCTGTACCGCTTCAATCATGAAATGATGGAGTGAGTTTTTATGGGTTCATGCGCATGTGTTGAGTTAGATCCCCTAAAAGTCACTTCACATCAGGTCAGGATGCCAACTTCATCCTGCCCTACTCTATCAACCAGGTGTGTTTATAGGCCAGAGGCAAACCTCCTTGGAACTGTCAAGTAAGTAATTAAACATTAATGTAGGCCACTAATTTTCCTTTTAACCAACAATTCTGGCTTTAGTTATCAGTGTCATCAAGGAGTCATCAACTCACCAGGGTGCATCAACTCACCATGGTGCATCAACTCACCAGGGTGCATCAACTCACCAGGGTGCATCAAGAAAATGAACAAGGAATGCTTCTTCAATGAAACTGACAGGCAGGGTGACTTTGATCAATAAAAGTGAAGAGCTCCTACCATGGCCAGCTGAGAGGGTGCTGCTCACAGCAATTCTTCTGAGATTGTGTTGTCGCTATTTGACAGATAATATCTAACTTCTTGGCGGCAAGGTGGCACAGTGGTTCACACTTCTGCCTCACTGTGCCAGGGGCCTCAGTTTATTCTGGCCTTGGGTGACTGTGCAGTTTGCATGTTCTCCCGTGTCTGCGTGTGTTTCCTACGGGTGCTCTGGTTTCATCCCACAGTCCAAAGATGTGCAGGTTGTGTAGGGCTGTGTAGTTACGGGGGTAGGGTAAGGGAGTGGGCCTAGGTAGGGCTTTCAGAGGGTTGATGCAGATTCAATGTGCTGAATGGCCTCCTTCTGCACTGTAGGAATTCTATGGTGTTATGGGCCAGGGTTTAGAGAACACCGAAGTATATCATGGAGTTCACCTGACCTACAACTTTTAATAGATTTTGGTTATGAGGAGCACAAGGGCCCACTTTCCTTGTGTGATGCAACAGAGATCTTAAGTATTTTTAAACAAAACAATGTTTATTCTATGAATCCAGTTAACATTTTATAAACACACAGTAAACATCTTATCAACTACCAAAACTGATACCCACCCAAAGGTATAGTGCTCTATAGGTAACTTTCAGTAACTTTCCTAACAACATCCATAAGCCAAACACCCTTTTTTTCCTACAAAAACAGTAGGTTTGCATTCCTTATAGAAACAGGTATTGCTTTGAAATTTTCATGTGATCTGGAGACATTCTTTAGCATGCAGAGAAGAGAGACCAAAATACACCTTCTTGATTTGAATGCAGCTCCCCAACTGAAAACCAAAAGTAAAACTCAGAGCCAAAAACAGCTTCCCGCTCAAAACGCAAGTAAAAAGCAGAGCCAGAGCCCAGTTCCACCCACACACTGACATCACTGCAGCCACTTGAGAAGACAAACATTTCTTAAAGTGATATTCCAATGACAATGGTTCTATGTCTTCCACCTCAGTCACTTTCAGCTGCACCTCCCTGCTGTCAGCCTTCATTGCAGCATAGGAGCAGCTTATTCATCTCTACCATGCACCCCTGACGAGGTACAAGAGAAGCAGCAATGTAAATACTAAGTGCACCAGCAGCAGCAGGAGTAGGAGCAACATCCTCAGCAGCTACCTTGTCCTCGGCCACATGCCTCTCCACAGGACAGAAGGGGAGGCCACAGAAATCTAGCTCCAAGTCGGCGAGACCCCCAACATCATCAAGGCTCTCTCGAAATGTCTGAACACCAGTGGTTCAGGAGGTTCAGGTTTTCTTGGAAGGTTATGGCCTGGAACAGCGGAGCAAGTGGGAATGGATAGCCAGGGGCTGTCTATGTGGGTGTCACTGGAGTCATGGATCTCTGACTCTCCCCAAAGTTGTGAACTCTCCTCTACTGCAAGGAGAGAAAGCAGAGAGTTAAGAATGTTAGAAATGGCTTGTGTGGCGAGGAAGGCAGAGCAACATTTGTAAACAATGACTGTGGGGCATGGGGGGGGGGGGGAAGGGGGCACTGGACGAGGGTGAGTGAGAGTGTTGGCTGTTCAGATGGGAATGTGAAGTGCCTGGAGAGAGTGAAATGAGTAGAGCTACGAGGTGTATTGTTCTGAGATGTGCTGTGCAGGGGGGTGCTGGGAAAGTCAGAGTGTGCAGTTTGGCACCTGAAATTATTCTGCTGCTCACCTTTCCCACCTGAGGTCCTGAATCCTCTTGGTGCTCTGCATCCAGAGTCGCAGGCCCATACTCCTGCTGCTCACTTCCTTGGTTTCTTCCATCATTCTTCTGTTTGTATGCAGAGGCTATCCCCTTTGACCTGTCTTTGGGAGAGCTCATTTCGTTACAATCCCAGAGATCCCACAGCAGGATCTCCATTCAAGATGAGAGGCCTAGAGGGCAGCCTTCGCAGCTCTCCTCTGTTCCTGTGGTTGCTGTACCCTCAGAAATCAATGTTCCATTGCGTTATTCTGACCCCTGCTGGGGACCCATTAATTAGAAATCCTTCCTTTGACAGATTCAATGCGTCGTCCCACACACCCTCTCTGACTGAATGGGAAACCCACAAATGTGGGTGCAAATACTGTGGCTGGTTTAAAGTGTCTCAGCAAAACCCAGTTCAGTGGCAACCAGGGACTAAAAGTTGTAAAGTCTGCCTGACATACCTGATGTGCTGGAAAAGCAAACTATATTATTGCTTGTAGTTTAGCATGGTCGGACTCTGCACTTAGCCACTCCAAGTTCCCCTGAAAGCCTTCTTTTGTAAGAATCCCTATTCAGGCCCTCCATTGTTTTCAACATTGTCTCCTCTTCTGGCTCTCAAAAAAATCTGAAATTAAATAAACATGGTTCCCCATTCCCCACCCCACTAGAAACCAGCACTAAAGATTACTGGCAAATGAAAATTGGCAGGGAAAAATAAATAAATCTTCAGCCCTTTGAATCACATAGAGCTTGCATCACACATAATTGCAGATGGACGAGCAAAGCACACAGTATGATCCCATTCTGAACAGATACAGATTCGTGCTGTGCCTCACTTCCATACATTTAATTTATTTCAGCATTTTGTTCAGTTCTGGCACATTTTGTGCATTAGACTTTAGGAATTGAGTAAGCATCTGGCAAGTGGGATTCTGTACCCAAATTCCTGGTCCCTTGTGTGAACTCATTCTGGATGAACTGATCGGGCCAGCTAGGAAATATTACCATTCGTGTTTTAAACATACTTTCCCCTTTTTGATGTAGGATCACTCTTTTGAAAACCTCTTCGGCAGCCAACGTTAAAGAGCTGAAGGAACATCATCACTATTGACAATGAACGAGATGGTCTGTGTACATGCTGAAAGGTAGCCACAGCACTCAGCGAAAACCCAATAGTGGGCTAGATTTTTTTTTGGGGGGGGGAGTCATGTGCCACAGGACACAACAATTTTAAAGCCCATTCTTGCCTGACACCAACTCTGAATAAACTTCCTATAAACAAATTGTTTGTTGTGATAAGATACAAATTTCACAATATTGGGGCCAATTTGATACCTTGCAAAGAGGTTTAACTAATTATGCTAATTCAGGATCAGTGTTTGGGTCCCTTTGAAGTACAAACAACCAGTCAGCTGAATGCTGCTGATGCTTTTCTCTTTAATATGTTAAAAATAAAGCAGCACAAATTTCCCAACCAATGCAGAAAATTCAATGTGGCGGCAACACAAAACAAAAGTAAAATTAGCACTGGAAATATGTTGTGATGTTCACAGTAACATTACCATATCAGAAAATTAAGCCCTTAGTCTCTTCAGGCTGGCCTGCGACCAGGATGAACGTTCGAAAGGAATTCTGCAACGTGGCGAGTGGCCTGCCAGAGAATGTGCAGGCAAGCCGTAATGAAACAGTGAATGTTCTCTGCAAGCACGTTTATTATCTTGGACAGGCAGGTGAGATCTTTTGAGATCCCATACCCCTGGTAGGGCTTTACGCAAAAGGTGATGCACCCATCATTTTCCAACAAGCAGTGTTTGCAATCCTTTGTTGATACAGGATCAGAGACTTCACTCCCAGAGCACTGAGGAAAATCTCCTGGCAAGTTGGGTAACTGGTGCTTTGGGAGAGGAAACCAGGAAGCTGGAAGTGTGCAGATTTGCTGATTCCTGACTATAAACAGATACGAAATGACAATTTTGTCTTTTCTACTTTCCCTTCTCCAATCTGCTTAATAAATAAAACATCCTATTGCTTGTGTGTTCGCCATGCAGAGCAATATCAATAATTAGAAAACAATCATGAATCGTGAAGTCAATTGTGAAACTTGAATCAGGATTCATATCACCTGTAAATAAACAAAGCAATTTGAATATATTTGGCAGTCTGTCACTCATCAATTCTATGGCAACAGAAGTAGCATACGTTGAAAATCAAGGAAGATTTTTTTTCTGCTTGCCACATACGGCAAAATAAAAAAAACATTTAATCCCTGAAATTATGACTTAATTAAAAACAGAAACCAAAGGATATCTTCCCACCTCATTTAATACAAGCACTGAACACTGTGGTGTTGCAAGTAGTGGAGACGGACAGATAAAAACAGCAGTGGTGAACCAGCAGCTGTCAGAGAATAAATGAACAAAAAGAAAATCAAGCAGTGATATCAGAGGACAGCAGTTAGGGAAATGGTTATTCGGAGAAGCTGGAGTAAGGAACCCAAACCCGAAGGAGTTCGGAAGCAGAGCAGCAAAGCAGAGTGAGCACAAACATTGGGGCTGCTGCTCACCCATTTTCCCAGCAATGTCAATAATTTGCCATCAATTCTATGAACATTCAAAATCATGAGGGAGCTAGACAGAGTAGATAGGAAGAAACTGTTGCCGCTCGTAAAATGACCATGAACGAGATGGCACAGATTTAAAGTGATTTGCCGAAGAAGCAAATGTGATGTGAGAAAGACCTTTTTCACACAGTGAATGGTTCAGGTTTGGAATGCACTGCATGTGGTGGAGGCGGGTTCAATCGAGACATTCAAGAGTGCATTACGTGGCTACTTGAATAGAAACAAGGGTACAGCGATATGTGGAATAGGCAGGAGAATGACACCAAGTCATGATGCTCGTTTGGAGAGCTGGTGCAAATGTGATAGGCCAAATGGCCTCCTTCTGCGCTGTAACAATTCTGTGATCCTGTGAACTTCATATTTAGCTAATGCTCTCTTATCGAATTCCTTCTGACATTTCCCCTGACCATTAATTTAGTCATCTCTACAAAACATCCAACCATGCCCATCACGTATGACCTACCTTTTTGAATCCATGCTGATTCCCTCCAATCAGCTGCTACTTTTCAGGGCATTCAGTTGTATCATCCTTAAATCTACTGTTCTGCAGTCAAAGTTCAGCACGGAAGCCCAAGTTGGAATGATTTTTGCTGTTGGAGGTGTAGCCATCTGGGATGGCCACTTACAAAGGATCCCAGAAATATGGCCACCAGCAAAGGACCATGAGAAATATGGTTAACCCAGGACTCAGACGCTCAGAGCTTATGTATATTGGCAACTCAGATAACTAGACGCTATCGAAACCCCCAGCTACTTTGCATTCTAATGGCCCATTTCCCCAGAGCAAAAGACCTGTACTCAGGTAACAGATACAGAAACAGACTCATCAGCGCCACTCCCTTTGCTCAGAGAGCCCAAAAAGCCAAGGTCAATGACCGCTCAGGACATGCCCCGCCATCAAGGTACCCGCCCCTTTATTGGCCAAAATCAAAGGTAGTAATCGAAGCCTGCCGAATTATTGGGTCCAAAGCTAAGGACCGCCCAAAAGAGCGCGAAACCCCAGAGGATAAAGAGAGACACTGCCATGTGTTCGGTCTCTCTTGGCCCCGGCGCTCGGTCTCTCTTGGCCCCGACCTACGCCTAAAACAAAGTGTAGCATCACGACCAGAAGACAAGTTCAAGGTCAACGATCGCTACCAGACGGATGAGCCCAGCAGAAACGAAGTCACTTCTCCAGACCCAGCCACGCAAGATCCGAACAAAGGCCTTGTTCCTCTGCATAAAGCCGGGTGCCTGAAGTTAAGTACAGGTTGTTGTAGTGTTAGGTGTAATTTAGCTTGTAGTGTTTTATGTTGCATGTCAAACTAATTCTTATATGTAAATAAACTATCAATGAACTTGAACTAACTAACTGGTTGTTTGGTCTTTGATCGATATTAGGTAAAACCTTGTGGTGGTATCATTTGATACCTGGCGACTCTGAAAAGCAATATCATCATTAATAACTGTCATATCAGTATCCATTTAAAAGAGCAACATTATTGGCGTCTCCGGTGCGAATTGGTAACAGAGGCATAGTGGGGCGGTGGGAAGAAGTGTGTCAGGACAGCTGACCACATGCAATCTTGCAAGTTACCTGAGCATCTCTGCAAGGCGCTTGGTGAATTTTGTGGCGGGGGTGGGGAGGAAGTTGTCATTCCCACCGTTACCTCATGGGGTCGAAGGTCCAGGCACCATATTTAAAGAGCCCCTGGACAGCCATTCATGCACAGCAGACCAGGAGCCTTTGACTGTTATTCAACAATCTATATCAGTCAGGATGTGGCAGAGTAGACAGTTCAGTGAATCCTCCCTGGAGATTTTCCCGAGGTTCTTCTGGATGGCATCAGGAGACCCTCTTGTCTGGCCACAGCAGCCCAGTTGGAGGTCACAGCGGAGGTTAGCGGCCATGGAGCCCATTAAAGAAATGGTGAAGTTCAAGAAGAGGTTGAATGAATTGTTGCACTCTACCAGGATAATTGGCATCATCTATTCACTGCAAACTGACACTCATAAGGCCATCAGGTAGTCGAAGTGTATGAGTGCACAGGGATGTCAGACAGAAGTTTGAGTTGTAACACTCAGCAGCAGATGGGACATGTGCACTGAATGTGGCAAGACATCCTGCTGCTTAATAACTTACAGCAGTAAGTTATGGCTCAGCAGTTGCCAAATGCAAGCATGCTCCCAAACTGCACATGCACCCATTGGAAATGACAACCACTTCTGACTTTCTCTTTGCTACTAATGTTAACTGTACTGGAATCCAGAATCACAATGGCCACAACACTCAATCATCTCCTCTTCACAAGTTAAGGACTATCCTGTTTACCTTTTTCTTATGTTTACTTCATTTGAGCTCAATTCCCCAACTAATCTGTATGAATGTATATGCATGTATTTGACCATTCCATTCTTTTGCCTTCAGTAATTAATACACTCACTCTATCTTCCATTCAAGAAAACCTGGTTAAATTGGCACTTTTTAAAACATAACTTCTGGGTCTGGGAAAGGTATCCATGAAAAGGGATCCCTTTGAGATTAAAATTTGTTTTGTAAGGGCCACGAATAATCTGCACCAAGTTTAGTTGAAGCAAAAAACTTACTTTATTTTACAACTACTATTATATACAGTCCTCAGTAGTTTCCCACTGGGTCTTCTCTCTAGCAGGTGTCTAACTGGCCGGTTTTAAATATATACATTGTTTAGAGGTCCCCCGCACCCTCAAACGGGGAGTTTGTATTCTGGATGGGGCCATGGGGAAGATAATTGTTCCCACCTCGTAGGATACTTGTGGTTTAGCACAGGGCTAAATAGCTGGCTTTTAAAGCAGACCGAGGGAGGCCAGCAGCGCGGGTTCAATTCCCGTACCAGCCTCCCCGAACAGGCACCGGAATGTGGCGACTAGGGGCTTTTCACAGTAACTTCATTTGAAGCCGACTTGTGACAATAAGCAATTTTCATTTCATTTCATTTCAATCTTGTTGCGCCCAACAGAGGGGGTTGAATGAAGGCAGGGAGCCTGGTCAGCCCTCCTCATCTGGGATTGTAACAATTTGGGGATAACCCAGCTGGAAAGCGGCAAATTGAAGGGTCTTTCCCACATCAACAACTTTGGGGAAAGCTCACTTGGGATGGGTTATAACACTGACATACATTCATTCACATTTCATGTCAGGGCAACAGCAGCAGGTGCTGCAATGACCTGGTTGAACATATTTTCAGAGGTCATAACATGGTGAATTGCAAGTAATGGATTTCATGATGTGTGCCCAGGTGGCCCACTCACAAATAATGATCAATGCTTCATCATGTACATGTGGGATTATTGAGTAATCAGTATGTTGATAATGTGAGAGCAGTGAATCTATGGGAGGACATTATCGAGCTCCAATGGGGGCCCAGATACCGTGCCTTTAGTGCCCACGACTATTGAAGCAACTAGCAGCAAGGTGGAATCCAGGAAACTTCGAAACAGTACGAATGAACATACATTCATAAGTGACAAAACTAGAGACAATAATTGTACACCTGTACCGCCTGTGTGCCTTCAAAGTCTCTTAATTTTACTTTGCCTACTGTTACAGTTAGGTTCAGCCCCGACATCTGTTGGTGAGAGGGAGGTAGCCTGCAGACTGTTAGGTCCTGTTGACTGTGATGGCTTTGGTAGGCGTACTCTGAAAACCTGAGGCCTAGTGGAAAGGCCTGCTAAGGGTTTCCTCCATAATGTATCCTTCTTGGCCTGACCTGTTAGCGACAATGGAGTCATTGGTGGAGTGAAATGACAGGGCACCCTTGGAGTGTCCTGCGATGAAGCTCCAAGGGTGCCTGACTGGCACTCCTCCTTCCTATGGGTGCCTGATGACACATCCCTGATTCATTGAAGAGAAGCGACACCTAGAGAGAAGTTGAGATGCCCATCCCCCTCTCATAAAGTCACTGCTGCACTGCACCGATAACTAAAGAGATGAAGTGGAGGTACGAGCACATATTCGACAGCCACTGTGCGTTCTGCTGGACTGTGGTCTCCAATGAGGATGTCACCTTTCCATGGAGGCAGCCAATATTTTAAGTAGCTCAGGTCTTAAGGGCGATCTTTGCGGTTATCCACAGGTCACATCCTGCCAGCCTGAACATTACCAGTTTATTCTTACTCTCTACTTTGTCTGTTAATCAATCATCTATCCATATTGATACATTCCTACTAACTCCATAAGCCCTTACCTTCAATATGAGCCTCCTATGTGGCAGCTTATTGAATGCCTTTTGGAAATTCAAATATAGTACATCAGTTGGTTCTCTTTCATCCACTCGACCAGTAGCACCTCCAAAAAACTCAAATAAATTTGTCAAGCATAGTTTCCTTTTTGTAAAACCATCTTGACTTTGTCTGATTAGTTATTATTAAGTGCAGTGTTAAGACTTACTTAATGGGAGATTCCAGCATTATCCTGATAGCTAATGCCAGGTTAACTGGCCCATAGTTCTTTATTTTCATTCTTCCTCACTTCTTGAACAGCACAATTGTGGGGGGATTCTCCGTCAGCCAATGTCGAAATCGCGAAACGTGATTGGGCGGAGAATAGGGGCGTCATTCTCCGACCCCCCAGAGGGTCGGAGAATGGCCGTTGGCCGCCGTGAATCCCGCCCACGCCGGTTGCCGAAGTCTCCGAAGGGAGAAAGGTTGTCGGGGCGTTAATGGCGCCGCTGACTTCGGAGAATGGCACGGGTCTGCGCAAGGCAGCCGATTTTCGGCCTGCCGATATTCTCCCTTCCGGATGGGCCGAAGTCCCGTCGACGTGATGACCGTTCACGTCGACGTAAATCAAACCTCCTTTTCATCGGCGTGACCCGGTGCTCCAGGCTCACGCCGACCAGCGTGGAGGTGAGTGACGGCCTGGGGGGTTGGCTCTGGGCAGGCGATGGCGTGGCCGCAGTCTGAATGTGTGGGGAGAGGTGTGTCTCGGGTTGTGTGTGTGTGTGTGCGGCGGGGGCGGGGGTGGTTAGAGTGGGCTGGGCTCCGGGGTAGTGCAGGGAGGAGGGTCCGTGCCGGGAGGAGGTTGGGGGGGGGTCCGTGCCGGGGAGGGGGATGGGGGGGGTCCGTGCCGGGGAGGGGGATGGGGGGGTCCGTGCCGGGGAGGAGGTTGGGGTCCGTGCCGGGGAGGAGGTTGGGGGGTCCGTGCCGGGGAGGAGGTTGGGGGGGGGTCCGTGCCGGGGAGGGTGTTGGGGGGGTCCGTGCCGGGGAGGAGGTTGTGGGGGGGGGTCCGTGCCAGGGAGGGGGATGGGGGGTCCGTGCCGGGGAGGGAGATGGGGGGTCCGTGCCGGGGAGGAGGTTGGGGTCCGTGCCGGGGAGGAGGTTGGGGGGGGGGTCCGTGCCGGGGAGGGTGTTGGGGGGGTCCGTGCCGGGGAGGAGGTTGTGGGGGGGGGTCCGTGCCGGGGAGGGGGATGGGGGGGTCCGTGCCGGGGAGGAGATTGGGGGGTCCGTGCCGGGGAGGGGGATGGGGGGTCCGTGCCGGGGAGGGAGATGGGGGGTCCGTGCCGGGGAGGAGGTTGGGGTCCGTGCCGGGGAGAAGATTGTGGGGGGTCCGTGCCGGGGAGGGGGGGGGTGCGAGGGCAAGTGAGTTGGTCCACCTGGCCAGGTGCCAGCCTCCAACAGTTGGACTCATGCGGTCCATGCCACCTGGCTGGGGGGAAGGATGACATGTCGTCCCCCCCCCCCCCCCCCCCCCCCCCCCCCCACCAGGCCGTCATGTTTTCCGATCATCCAGCGATGCTGGCCGCCGTGGCGGTAGCCGCTAATGTCCATGTTGCCCTGGAGGAGGAGGAGGAGCGTGCCAGAGAGGCGGCGCGGGCTGCCGCAGAGGGGCAGGCGGCAGCCGCCCAGGCTGGAGGGAACCCTGACCGACAGGACGAGGAGGGGGAGGAGGACGTCGCGGCCCCACGGCAACGGAGGCACCCGAGGGCGCCCCGTCATACCAGGACCTCACGGACCGGGAATGCAGGAGGAGACTCCGGATGAGCCGGGAAACCGTGGCACACATCTGCCACCTGCTGGCACACCTGTCACCGCGTGGCACTGACGGGGGACACCCTCTCCCCGTGTCCGTCAAGGTTACAGTGGCCCTGAACTTTTATGCAACAGGTTCATTCCAGGCACCGAGTGGGGACCTGTCCGGCATATCGCAGACATCGGTGCATCGGTGCATCCGGGCAGTGACAGATGCCCTATATGCCATGGCGCACCGCTACATCCGCTTCCCTGTGGACCGGGCCAGCCAAGATGCCCGGGCCGTGGGCTTCTCTGCCGTGGCCGGGTTCTCCATGGTCCAGGGCGCGATTGATGGGATGCACGTCGCCGTGCGGCCACCTGCAGATAACAGGGCCGTGTACACCAATAGGAAGGGGACCTATTCGATGAATGTACAGGTGGTCTTCGACCACCGCATGATGATCCTGCAAGTCTGCGCCCGTTACCCAGGCAGTGTACACGACTCATACGTGTTGTCGCGGTCATCCATCCCCAGCATGTACGAGGGACGCCATCCCCGGCTGAGGGGCTGGTTGCTGGGCGACAGGGGCTACCCATTGCGATCGTGGCTGATGACGCCTATACGTAGGCCACGCAATGAGGTGGAGAACCGCTACAATGATGCCCATGTAGTGACAAGGGGAGTGATAGAGAGGTGCTTTGGCGTGCTGAAGATGCGTTTCAGGTGCCTGGACCTCTCTGGGGGCGCCCTCCAGTATCGGTCAGATAGGGTCGGCAGCATCATTGTGGTGTGCTGCGTCCTGCACAGCATAGCCCAGCAGAGGGGCGATGTGCCGCAGGCAGAGGAGGGCGGAGTGGAGGAGCAGCAGGAAGAGGCGCAGTCCTCCCCAGATGAGGGGGATGGGGGTAATGGTCAGGGCAGACGGGGTAGACACAGGCGGGTGGCTGTCCACCGTTACCGGCTGGCCCAGCGGGCACGGGACAGACTGATAGCCGCCCACTTCACTGACTAGATGGGCGTGGGAATCGGGTAGTATGGCCACAGACCGCACACCATGGCAACAGCCGACCACCCACACCCCACACCCATCCACCCACCCAGCACCCTCACCCCCCTCCCCAACCCCACCCACCCCACCCGCATGCACACCACCCCCCCCCCCCCCCATTGCCGATCCACCTGCAGCACAACGGCCGGGCTCACACAGTTGTGGTGGACGCGTGTCTATTGCAGGCCATGGAGGATGATGACAACCCGCCCTGCGATGAGCTCCTGGCTCTACATCGTTGGACTATGTCTGACCCATGGCCACAGTACCACCATCCACCCGGATCATCCCTGCATGCGGCTGTGACACTGCAGCGCACGGTCCCGTCCTCTGCCCGGGGGGATGTTGATGGCGGCCCAGGGGGAAGGGGGCAGACTCACCTGGGGCTGAGGTAAGACCACCCCTCACACACACACTTGCGCTCAACGTACATGACACCCCCGCACGCTTTGGACAGAGCACAAAGGCAGCTTCTGTAGGTGTAACATTGACTTTAATAACCAAACGAGTTCATGCACGTGCCCTAGCCCCTAAAACTCATCTGTGCCCTGCACCCGTGCCAACTTACTCAGTGTCTAATTGTTTGGCCTTAAGGGCCCTTTGACTACGTCTACGTGGTTCCCCAGACGGTACAGCAGAACTGGAGGTGGACTCCTGTGATTCCTGCCCTCTGACACTGGATCCCTTTGGCGGCCGTTTCCTGGGGCGTCCTGGCCTAGATGGGCCAGGCTGCGGCCCGGGCGACTGGGATGCCAGCCTGTCCTGCCCGTTGCCCACCCGATGCACCTGGGACGGAAGGGGGGGGAGTCCGAGGTGTTGCGGTGTTCCGGGACCTCCCCTACAGGGGAAGCTGGGACGGACCACTCCACCTCGTCCTCCCTCGGGGTGCCCGATGGCCCCCAGGCCGCTACATGGGTGGGGGATGCGAACGGACTGGCCATCCGACGCCCCCCCCGACATCAGGCGCTGCCAGTCCTGGAGGCCCGTGCTGGTATCGACAGGGGTCTGCAGGTTTGCAGCCATGGAGCCCAGGGGGTTGGCAAATCCTATCTGTGACAGTGCGACGCCGGCTCGCACATGGCCACTGGCGCCGATGCCCTCAGCGATGGCCTGCAGAGACTGGGCCATGGCCTGCAGAGACTGGGCCATGGCCTGCTGAGACTGGGCTATGGTGTTGAGCGCCTCTGCCATCTGGCGCTGGCACTGGCTCATGGCCTCCTGTGAGAGGGCAGCCATGTCCTGGGCCACAGACGCCGCCTGCACGGAAAGCCCCAGGCCTCGCAAACCGTTCCCCATGTCTGACACCGTCGCACCCATTGCCTCCACCGCGGACGCCACCCGTGCGGTGTCGGCCTGGGTGGCACGCATGACCGGCACCACTTCCAGCTCCTGGACGCGGGTGGACTCCTCCACCTGCGACTGCAGCCGCCGCAAGCCGGCCGTCACCCTCTTCGCTCGTCTCCGGGTCGGTGGTTGCATCGGATCTATGTGTGGGTGTGGAAACTCCAGGAACCCGGGATCCATCTGGGCGGCAGATGTTCGCTTGGGCTGGGCTGCCCTCCGACCGCCCGGCCCCTCTGCTGCTCCTACCTCCACCTGCTGTACCGAGACGGCTGTGTTGTGCACACCAGTGAGTGTACCAGACGGCTCATCACAAAAGTGCCCAACCGAGGTGAGTGTTTCTGCGATGGTGGAGGGTGTTGGTGACAGCAGTGGCGTTGTGTCGTGCTCTTCGTCCCACTCTGAGTCCATGGCACTTTGGGGTGGGGGTTCGTCTCCACCCATCCACTCTGAGTCACTGTCCGGTATTTCGTCTTCCTGGGTAGTGCTGTCCTGGGTAGGGGTGTCCTGGGCAGTGCTGTCCCGGGTAGTGGTGTCCTGGGTAGTGGTGTCCTGGGTAGTGGTGTCCTGGGTAGTGGTGTCCTGGCTCGGATGTGACGGGGGCCTGTGGCTGCCCCCCTTGTCGCTGGGTGGTCGCTCCCGCACATGACGGGGGTGTCGTCTCCCTGTTGCTCCAGGTCTCTCTGTCTCTCGTGGCCTCCGAGGGGCATCCTGCGGGCGTCGCATGCTGGCGGGTCCGGGTCCCTCTGTCTCCCGTGGCCTCCGAGGGGCATCCTGCGGGCGTCGCACGCTGGAGGGTCCGGGTCTCTCTGTCTCCCGTGGCCTCCGAGGGGCATCCTGCGGGCGTCGCATGCTGGAGGGTCCGGGTCTCTCTGTCTCCCGTGGCCTCCGAGGGGCATCCTGCGGGCGTCGCATGCTGGAGGGTCCGGGTCTCTCTGTCTCCCGTGGCCTCCGAGGGGCATCCTGCAGGCGGTCTGCATCTGCGGGGATGGGTGCCTGGACGTTTGGTCCTGCGATACACAATGAAGCATGCATGGTTAGACACGCAGGCAGTGATCAGGTGATATGGGGGAGGGGGGATATGTGGACGGGCTGTCGGTGGCTCACTTGCTAGCACGCCCCCGACCTCTGCATCAGCAACCTCCCGGTCCTCAGGTCCGCCAGCCAGTTCCAGGGCCCTTTCCTCGTGTACGGTCAGTGGCCTCTCATCAGCGGGCCCTCCTCCAGTCCTCACATGCTCCCTATTGTTGTGTGCGCGCTTCTCCTGTGGTGGGGGGGGCGGTGGCGGCAGGGGCAAAAGGCAACACTGTTAGGCAGGTATATGAATGCACGCCATCGGTTGCGCGTGCATTGCAGAGGTTAAGGTTAGGGCTGGATTCACTTGGGGATATAGGGGAGGGGGGGATATGGGGGAGGGGGGATATGGGGGAGGGGGGATATGGGGGAGGGGGGATATGGGGGAGGGGGATATGGGGGAAGGGGGATATGGGGTGGGGGGGATATGGGGGAGGGGGATATGGGGGAGGTGGGATACGGGGAGGGGGGGATATGGGGGAGGCTCACCCTGCCTGCTCTGACGAGGTCGTTCACCTTCTTGTGGCACTGGGTGCCTGTCCGTGGTGTCAGGGCAACAGCGGTGACGGCCTCTGCCACTTCCCTCCACAGACGCCGGCTGTGGCGTGGGGCAACTCTGCGGCCGTGCCCGGGATACAGGGCATCCCTCCTCTGCTCCACTGCGTCCAGGAGCGCCTCCACATCCCGTGACTCGAAACTCGGGGCTGAGCGGCAGCTAGCCACCCAGTCGGGTGTTCCGGTCGGGTGTTCCGGTCGGGTGGGGGGGAGCAGCGCGGCCTTATGAGCCGTCACGCCGTGCGGCGCAAGCGCGGATCCCGTTACGTCGCTGCTAGCCCATTTCGGGCCGGAGAGTTTCGACCCATTTTTCCGACGTGACGCAAGTCGGATTCGCGCCGTTTTTTGCGCCGATCGGCGGACTTTGCGCCGATAACGGAGAATTTCGCCGTAGGTTCCGATGCCAGTTTCACGCCAAATCAAAATTCTCCGTCACCTCATCAGCAGCATCAATGCGGTCCCGAACGCATACAGTAAACACCGCTTGCATGTCATTAGCGGGCCCGACCCAGTATTCTCCAGGGCCTTCACGATTCTCCACCTCCGGTGGGCCAAGTTCCCGATGGCGTGGTTTACTTGTGCTTTTAAAAATCGGGAAACCGGCGAGTGGCTGATGAGGGAGAGAGAGAGAGGAGGTAGGACACAAAGTGGCACGACTGTGGGCTGCCGGGCCGGGCACTAGCTGGTTTGGCTGGGATGTGGGGGGCCCTGCTAGGGCCAGGGGAGGGTGGGTGACGGGGGAACAGGCCAAGTAGCTGGGGTGACCCCTCACAGGACTGGGGCAGTGCCCAGTCACGGACCACCATTGTCTTGTCGGCTCCTGTTTCTGCAGAGTGACAACAGCCGAATGGGAGCCTCCATCACCCCCATCTCCGCACCCCAACCTCCACCATAACTCCCCCCCCCCCCCCTCCCCAACCCGGCCACCAGCTGCCCCAGTGCAATGCCCACAGAATCCCCTATGGAGGCGCCGGGCGGGGGCCGAGGACCATATCGCTGGCAAGGGCAGTGCAAGTGGATGGTACCCTGGCATCAGGGACGGGCACCAGAACCCCTGGCCCCCACGGTGACGGCCACCAACAGGGCCAGGGGTGACCAGGTGGGGTGGGGGAAACATGTGGGGGCAGAGTCCATGGTGCCAACTAGGGGCACTATGTACACTGTTGGACCTGGTTGGGTACGGGGGTACGCACCATACTAACATAGAACATAGAACATACAATGCAGAAGGAGGCCATTCTACCCATCGAGTCTGCACCGACCCCCTTAAGCCCTCACTTCCACCCTATCCCCGTAACCCAATAATCCCTCCTAACCTTTCTGGATACTAAGGGCAATTTATCATGGCCAATCCACCTAACCTGCACGTCTTTGGACTGTGGGAGGAAACTGGAGCACCCGGAGGAAACCCACGCACAAACGGGGAGAACGTGCAGACTCCGCACAGACAGTGATCCAGCAGGGAATCGAACTTAGGATTCTGGCGATGTGAAGCCACAGTGCTATCCACTTGTGCTACCGTGCTGCCCCGGTAACATGTCGGCCTTTCACTCCCTGAAAAAAATGGATATTGGAATTCAGCCAGCAATGGTTGCTTTCCTGCTCGTCACCACAGCCCTGGGCAATGCCCTGTGGCTACACGAGCTGGAGCTGCTCAAGGAAGAGTGGAATAGGGGGCCGCCGCCTAGGATGGAGAGCCTGCCGCACAACAGGCTGAGGTGGAGGAGGTGCCAAGGGGGTGCCGTATAAGGTGCAAATCTGTATACACATTGTCACATTAAACACCTGGTCACACTGTTACAACCTGTCTCGGTGATCCGATGGATGGCTGTGAGGGGTGGGCTGGTCTGGGCTGGCTGGAGAGGTGGGGGGTGGAATGAGCGAACGTTGTGGATGGCCTGGGCGCCACCACCACCCCCCCCCCCACCCCACTCCCGACCGTCCCCACCACCATTATCCAGGGATTCGACGGGACCGTGTGGTGGAATGGCCAGCTCGCTTGCAGGGATCACCCAGGTGGACGGTGGAAAGTGCTACTGTGGGCAAGGGAGAGCGGCTCATAAAGGCTCCCTCTGACCTAACTCCCAGGCAGCACAAGACCATGGCACCACGCTCCGGGGATGCTGACCTGGCCAGGCTTCTGGACACCGTGGAGGAGAGATGAGACATCCTGTTCCCCCGTGGCTGACGGAGGACTAGCAATAGGGCCGCCAATGTCATCTGGGAGGCAGTGGCATCGGCCGTCAATTTGGGCAGCATGACCAGGAGGACCACTGTACAGTTCCGGAAGAAGACTAACGACCTCCACCGAGCCGCAAGGGTAAGGCAACACTGGGAATATTCCCAGTGCTGAAGCCCAGCTGTAGTGTTTGATTGTTGACTGCTGCCTCTGGGGTGTTGCCCCCACCCTCCCAGGGTTCATGCAAAGTGCCCAGGAATGCGATGCAATAATCATCATCTGAGACACAGCACATATACAAACGAGAAGCCACTTGAGAGCTCTGCACTGCTCACATAACTAACAATGCCTATTCTTTACTAGCACTAGCCTTCAGCTGTGCAGCCAGAGGTTGCCCACAGCCAAAGGGAGTTAAAGTGACCATGAGCATATAATCATGAACAGGGCTGTGTGTGGAAGTGTTTGGTGGGATTGACAGGCAGGAGCTGTAGCTGCCCCAGTTATGGATATGCATGCTATTGGAGGATGGCCTGACGGCCTCGCAGACTTTAAGCCCCTCATCCATGTCCCAGCCCAGGGGCAACCCCGAGCTATGATGCCCAGCCCCCGAGGGGATCCACCCCCCCGCGTACTGCGGCAGCAATTCCAGTGCCCCTGGCTGCAGGCAGGGGAATGGAAATGGCTACTCACCTCCTCAGCTCCCCTCAGCAGCCATTGCGCGAGCTTCTTGTTTTTAAATAGGGGTGCAAAACAGACCCGCGCGACCTCTCACTGGGGAGCCGGTTAGTTCCCGGAAGGCATTAGATTGGGGGGCTTCCACCTTGTGAATGAGATGGAGATTGCTCTTGATTTGTCTCAATTGGTGCGTCGCCACATTAGAACATTAGAACATTACAGTGCAGTACAGGCCCTTCGGCCCTGGATGTTGTGCCGACCTGTGAAACCACTCTAAAGCCCATCTACACTATTCCATTATCATCCATATGTTTATCCAATGACCATTTAAATGCCCTTAATGTTGGCAAGTCCACTACTGTTGCAGGCAGGACATTCCACGCCCTTACTACTCTCTGAGTCAAGAACCTACCTGTGACATCTGTCCTATATCTATCTCCCCTCAATTTAAAGCTATGTCCCCTCGTGCTAGCCGTCACCATCCGAGAGAAAAGGCTATCACTGTCCACCCTATCTAATCCTCTGATCATCTTGTATGCCTCTATTAAGTCACCTCTTAACCTTCTTCTCGCTACCAAAAACAGCCTCAAGTCCCTCAGCCTTTCCTCATAAGACCTTCCCTCCATACCAGGCAACATCCTGGTAAATCTCCTCTGCACCCTTTCCAATGCTTCCACATCCTTCTTATAATGCAGCGACCAGAACTGCATGCAATACTCCAAATCCTATCTCTTATAATCCTTTCCAAGACTTTGCCCACAACAGAAGTTAGGCTCACTGGTCTATAGTTACCGGGGTTGGCTCTACTCCCCTTCTTGAACAAGGAGACAACATTTGCTATCCTCCAGTCTTCTGGCACTATTCCTGTAGACAATGACGACATAAAGATCAAAGCCAAAGGCTCTGCAATCGCCTCCCTAGCTTCCCAGAGAATCCTCGGATAAATCTCATCCGGCCCAGGGGACTTATCTATTTTCACACTTTCCAGAAATGCTAACACCTCCTCTTTATGAACCTCAAACCCATCTAGTCCATTAGCCTGTATCGTAGTGTTCTCCTCGACAACATTGTCTTTTTCCTGTGTGAATACTGACGAAAAATATTCATTTTGCACCTCTCCTATCTCCTCGGACTCCACGCACAACTTCCCACTACTGTCCTTGACTGGCCCTACTCTTACCCTAGTTATTCTTTTATTCCTAACATACCTATAGAAAGCTTTAGGGTTTTCCTTGATCCTGTTGCCAAGGACTTCTCATGTTCCCTCCTGGTTCTTCTTAGCTCTCTCTTTAGGTCCTTCCTAGCTAACTTGTAAATCTCAAGCGCCCTAACTGAACATTCACGTCTCATCTTTACATAAGCCTCCTTCTTCCTCTTGACCAGTGATTCAACGACTTTAGTAAACCACGGTTCCCTCACTCGACCACTTCCTCCCTGACTGACAGGTACGTACTTATCAAGGACACGCAGTAGCTGTTCCTTGAACAACCTCCACATTTTAATTGTGCCCATCCCCTGCGGTTTCATTCCCCATCCTATGCATCCTAAGTCTTGCCTAATCACATCATAATCGCCTTTCCCCCAGATATAACTCTTGCCCTGCAGTATATACCTATCCCTTTCCATCGCTAAAGTAAAAGTAAGCGAATTGTGGTCACTATCACCAAAGTGCTCACCTACCTCCAAATCTAACACCTGTCCTGGTTCATTACACTAGGCGGGATCCGCAACCCAGCAACGGGAGTGGGCCTGTTAAATCGCGAGCCGATTTGCACCTGGTGCGGATCCCGATTTTGTTCTCTCCCATAATTTAACTGCCGGGCTCGGATCCACACCGGGCACAATGAGGCCGCTAAATTGCGTCTGTAATTTTTTCTACCCATTTAAATAATTTCAGGTCAGAAAAACATAGCTTTTATCTTAAAAGAATATGCTTTGAACAAACAAATGCAGTTGCTATCTGCATTAATGATCTCTAAATAATAATCTTTTGATCTTTGGAATTGAATGGAATGTGCTTATACAAAATCAAGCTGTGGGATTCTCCATCGTCGAGATCCTCCATCGCACTGGCAGTGCACCTTTCCCGACGACATGGGGCGACCACAATGGGAAACCCCATTGGTGGGCTGTCGGAACACAGAACCCCGCTATTGGACTGGGTGCGTCACGCCAGAAAACCGGGGCTGGCGGAACAGAGAATCCTGCCCAAGGTGTTTTTCACTGACAATTAAAATAAATTAGGAATAATAACTATGGCGAATATATCTTTCGTTCATTGGTATGACAAGAACATTCTGCCCATTATTTTATATTATAACTTTACGATTCTGTATCCATTGCGCTTGGTAGATTTATCTGTATAATGTTTTCCAATGTCCATCGTTTGGAAAATTTGGCCAGCCAGCCAAAGGTGCGTTGACTTTTAGTATCAGTGTAAAATCCCAGTCTCAGCGAGGCCAGAACATCCTGGCCTTTGTTACACTGCCAGCAGGAGCGCTCCACTGATTCATGTGGTACCTTTCAAGGCAAATGATGCTTAGTCCCTGGGAGTGAATAAAGTTCATGAAGCAAAGAAAATGAAACCCGAATTCTGAAATTGTATTTTTCATTCTCATATTAATGTGGTTGATGGTTCAGCAGTTAACCTAATATTGCTGGCATAATATTCAATTAGTGCACAGTTCACAGCAATTATTGCATTATTACTAACATGAAGGAACTTAATCCCTTCAGAAAGATTTTTGAAAACCTTTTGTTGGGTTTTTATAATTATCATGTCTTCTTTGATGTATTCTATTTAATGGGTCACGACTTAAAATTGGAATTATATTATTCAAATAATTAAATGTAAATAGTTGAATGAAAATGTTTCTGAGAAGACATGTTTTCATAAATAGAGCATTCTGGATCACTGGAACGCTGTAAGTTTTACTTTGAGTGTATATTTTATCCATTTCAAAGATATTAAAATTTTTTGAGATATAAGCCAGGCCCATGCTTAAAATCATTGATGTTTGCATGTCTAATTTTATATGCCCACAGACACAAGTACACAATAAGACTACAATAAGTGTTCACTCCACCACGGAGTGTTCTGATGACAGAAACAAACAAGATGAATAATATGAAGAATGCTCCGTAATATCCCGAAAAGACAGCTTTAATTCATCCCTTCCACCTGTACCATCTACTGCACTTTCTTCCTCTCCCTGTAGTTTAACCCAGAGTCCTTGGTTCAGTAGGTTCCAACTTTGAGTCAGACCATAATATCAGAAGACATAGGAGCAGAATTAGGCCACTCGGCCTATCGAGTCTGCTCCGCCATTCAATCATGGCTGATATTTTCTCACCCCCATTCTCCTGCCTTCTCCCCATAACCCCTGATCCCCTTATTAATTCAGAACCTATCTATCTCTGTCTTAAAGACACTCAGTTTAAAAAAAAATATTCATTCATGGGATGTGGGCATCACTGGCCAGGTCAGCATTTGTTGTCCATCCCTGAGGGCATTTGAGAGCCAACCACATTGCTGTGGGTTTGGAGGCACATGTAGGCCAGACCAGGGAAGGATGACAGATTTCCTTCCTTAAAGGGCATTATTGAAACAGGTGGGTTTTTAAAGCAATCAACAATGGTTTCATGGTCAGCATTACACTTTTAATTCCTGATTTTAAAAAAATTATTGAACACAAATTCCACCATCTGCCTTGGTGGGATTCAAATCCAAAGCATTACCCTGGGTCTCTGGATTACTAATCCAGTGACAACACCACTATGCCGCTGCCTCCCCATAAGTGATTTGGCCTCAACAATCTTCTATGGCAAAGAGTCCACAGATTCATCACCCTCTGGCTAAAGAAATTCCTCCTCATCTCTGTTTTAAAGGATCGTCCCTTCAGTCTGAGGCTTTGCCCTCTGGTTCTAGCTTTTCCTGCTAGTGCAAACATCCTCTCCACGTCCACTCTATCCAAGCCTTGCAGTATCCTGTAAGTTTCAATGAGATCCCCCCTCATCCTTCTGAACTCCAAGAATTACAGACCCAGAGCCCTGAACTGTTCCTCATATGACAAACTCTTCATTCCAGGGATCGTTCTTGTGAACCTCCTCTGGACCCTTTCCAAGGCCAGCACATTCTTCCATAGATATGGGGCTCAAAACTGCTCACAATACTCCAAATGGGACCTGACCAGAGCCTTATACAGCCTCAGAAGTACAACCCTGCTCTTGTATTCTAGCCCTCCCGATGTGAAGGCTAACATTGCATTTGCCTTCCTAACTGACAATTTAAACTACATGTTAACCTTAAGAGAATCTTGAACAAGGACTCCTATGTCCCTTTGTGCTTCTGATTTCCTAAGCATTTTCCCATTTACAAAATAGTCCATACCTCCATTCTTCCTCCCAAAGTGCAGAACCTCACACTTTTCCACATTGTATTCCATCTGACACTTCTTTTCCCACTCTCCTAGTCTATCCAAGTCCTTCTGCAGCCCATCTGGTTCCTCAATACTACCTGTCCCTCTGCATATCTTTGTATCATCTGCAAACTTAGCAACAATGCCCTCAGTTCCTTCTTCTAGATCATTAAAGTATATTGTGAAAAGTTGTGGTCCCAGCACTGGCCCCTGAGGCAAACCGCTAGTCACCGGCAGCCATCCTGAAAAAGACCCCATTATCCCCACTCTCTGCCTTCTGCCAGTCAGCCAATCCTCTATCCAGGCCAGGATCTTACCCTTAACACTATGGGCTCTTAACTCATTTAACAGTCTCCTATGCGGCACCTTGTCAAAGGCCTTCTGCCAATCTAAATAAATCACATCCACTTGTTCTCCTTTGTCTAACTTCCTTGTTACATCCTCAAAGAGCTCGAACAGATTTGTCAGACATGACTTCCACTTGACGAAGATCTGCTGACTCAGTCACATTTCATCATGCACTTCCAAGTACTTCCAAGAAGGGGTGGAGGTGGCATAGTGGTATTGTCGCTGGACTAGTTATCCAGGGACCCAGGATAATGATCTGGGGCCCCGGGTTCGAATTCCACCACGGCAGGTGATGGAATTTAAATGCAATAAAATATCTGGAATTAAAAAGTCTAATGATGACCATGAAACCATTGTTGATTGTCGGAAAAACCCATCCAGTTGAACTAATGCCCTTTAGAGAATGAAATCTACCATCGTTACCTAGTCTGGCCTACATGTGACTCCAGACTCACAGCAATGTGGTTGACTCTTAACTATCCACTCAAGGGCAATTAAGGATTGGCGCTTAATGCTGGCAACACCTGTTGATGCCCATGTCCGTGAACGAATAAATAAAAACTGCAATCAGGGGCAGGATTCTCCGCGAACCGGCGGGGCGGGCCACTCCGGCACCGAGGAGTGGCGTGAACCACTCTGGCGCGGGCCGCCGCAAAGTGGGATTCTGCACCTTCAGGGGCTAGGCCGGCGCCGGAGTGTTTGGCGCTGCGCTGAAGGGACTCCATGCTGGCGTCATCCCAGTGCATGCGCAGGGGGGTTCTTCTCCGCACTGGCCATGGCAGTGGTTGACAGCGGAGGGAAAGAGCGCCCCCAGGGCACAGGCCCGCCCACCGATCGGTGGGCCCCGATCACGGGCCAGACCACCGTGGGGGCACCCCCTGGGGCCAGATCCCCCCGCGCACCCCCAAGGACTCTACAGGCCGCCCGTGGAGCCAGGTCCCGCCAGTAAGGACCTGTTGGGATTTACGCCGGTGGGCCTGGCCAGAAACGGACAGCCACTTGGCCCATCGCGGGCCGGTGAATCGCCAGGGGGGGCCAGTGCCAATGGCCCCCGGCTGGCGCGGCGTGGTTTCCGCACCCGCCAAAACCCCAGCGCCGGAGAATTCTGCAGCCGGCGGGGGCGGGATTCACGCCGCCCCCCAGCGATTCTCCTACCCGGCGGGGGTCAGAGAATCCCGCCCCTCATCTTTAATGATGGGCTCTAAATTCTTACCAGTGACCAAAGTCAAGCTACCTGGCCTATAATTTCCCATCCTCTGCCTCCTTTCTTCTTTAACAGGGGTATTAAATTAGCCACTTTCCAGTCCTCTGGGACCCTTCCTGCCTCCAGTGATTCCTGAAAGATCACCACCAATGCCTCCACAATATCCTCAACTATTGCCTTTAGAACTCTGGGGCGAAGTCCATCCAGTCCGGGTGATTTATCCATCTTCAGACCTTTCTGTTTCCCCAGAACCTTCTCCTTAGTGATGGCCACTGCACTCGCCTCTGCTTCCTGGTTCTCCTGGAACTCTGGCATCCCACTGGCATCTTCCACCGTGAAGACTGATGCTAAGTAATTATTCAGTTCGTCTGCCATTTATTTGTTTCCTATTATTACTTCTCCAGCCTCATTTTACAGTAGTCCAATGTCTATTCTTGCCTCTCTCTTACCATTTATATGTTGCAAAAACTCTTGCGCTCTTTTTTTATATTACTGGCTAGCTTACACTCATATTTCATCTTCTCCCCCCTTATTGCTTTTATAGTTGTCCTCTGTTCGCTTTAAAAGGCTTCCCAATCCTCTGGCTTCCCACTAATCCTTGTCACTTTGTATGCTTTTCCTTTTGCTTTCATGCTGTCCTTGACATCCCTCGTCAGCCATGGATGACTCTTCCTCCCTTTCACATGTTTCCTCCTCCTTGGGATGAATTTCTGTTTTGCTTCCCGAATAACTCCCAAAACTCATGCCATTGCTGTTCCACTGTCTTCCCTGCAAGGCTCCCTTTCCAAACAACTCCAGCCAGCTCCTCCCTCATGTCTTTGTAGTTACGTTAATTTAATTGTAATACCGTTACATCTGATTCCAGCTTCTTCCTCTCAAATTGCAGGGTAAATTCTATCATATTGTGGTCACTGCCCCCTAAGGCTTCCTTCACCTTAAGTTCCCTAATCAAAGCTGCCTCATTACACATCACCAAATCCAGAATTGCCTGTTACCTAGTAGGCTCTGTCACAAGCTGCTCCAAAAAAAGCCCATCTCTTAGACATTCCACAAATTCCTTTTCTTGGGATCCACTACCAACCTGATTTTCCCAGTCCACCTGCATATTGAAGTCCCCCATAATTATTGTAATAGTGCCTTTCTTATATGGCTTCTCTATCTCCTCATTTATTTTCTGTTCCACATCCTGACTACTGCTTGGGGGCCTGTACATGCACAAAAAGACCCGCCAGGATCTTTTTACCTTTGCGATTCCTCAACTCTACTCACACAGATTCTATTCCTTCCGACCCTATATCAAATCTTGCTATCGATTTAACTTCATTCCTTACTGACAATGCAACTACGCACCCTTTGCCCATCTGCCTGTCCTTTCAATGGGACAGATATCCTTGGATATTTAGATCCCAGCCCTGATCCCCTAGCAGCCACACCTCTGTGGGTAAGACTGCATCACATAGTGTAGGACCTGACCTACCTGGTTTGTGTCAAGAAATGACCATCTCCAACAAGAGAGAGTCTTCTCCACCTCTCCTTGATGTTCACTGGCAGAAGCTTAGTCTCCTGATATCACTATCCTGTAGATTCATGATTAACCAGAAATTCAACTGGGTCAGTGATTTAAATAGCATGGCCACTGGAGCAGATCAGATGCTGGCTATCCTGCAGCAAGTGTTGCCCTGCCCAAGCCCTTCTACCACCGATTCATGAGTGTGTCGGAATGCCCAGTCACTCAGGAACCACTCAAAAATGGTCATTACCCCCTCCCATGGGCATCTAATGACTTCTGTTGCATGTTAAGGCTGTCTCTGTATTTTCAGGCTTTCAGATTGTGTTGCTGAAATTGTGAGCTGCTAATGTTTCAGTGACAGAAACCAGGCAAACCACTGTATATCTCCTATAATATTCAGAGCTGTGGGTGAATTTAGAGGCCCAGATTTTACGGCAGTGATTATAGAAAAATTGTCAGCCTTTTATGAAATTGACAGCAACCTCTGGAATCCAAACGTTGCTGTCAGCAATTCTATGCTTCTCTATAGGGTGCACTGTTGAAGCCCCCGCAGACTGTAATCAATAGAAATCGAATGAGGCGTAACTTGGTTTTTAACGGCATACTAACTGCATAATTACTGCTCAAAAAGCTCTCTGCCCTGAAAGGCTTATTTTATATTATGCGTATATGAAATCTTGCCATTATGTTAAAACATTCCACATATCTACAAAATAATGATTCTTTTTTGAGTGTTTGTTTATGACATTTCAGCTTTTACCTTATATATGTTTCCCAGCCATTTATTTTGCTTTCTGTAAAATTTAATTAAAGTTGAAAGATAATCCGTGCATTTTGCTTCCTTGCTTACTGTCTGTGAGAATACTTCAATATGATTGGCTGATACCCTTCTTGATGGCTTCACTTTTGCTGGAAACCTGGAGATCTGTTTAGGTTCAAACCAATGTTGACAAAAGGGGGAATTCATTCCACAGGGATCTTTAGAAGAACCTAAAATTGTCCAATGCATTTCACTGGTAAGCCAGCAAGCGGATATAGGCCGGGATTCTCGGATCCCGTGGCCAAGTTCTTACGCCGGCGTCAAAAGTGGCGCGAGCCACTCCGGCATCAACGGGCCGCCAGGCCCGGGCATGCACCCCCTCCTAGGGGGCTAGTGTGGCGCGGGAGTGGTGTCTGCTGCTCCAGCGCTCGGAAGCTGACGAGCCATGGCCGGTGCGAGTCCATGCATGCGCATAGGTTCCCGTCTCCGCGCAGGCCCATGGTAATATGGCAGAGCCCTACAGGGACCCGGCGTGGAGGAACATAGACCCCCCATGGAACTAGCCCGCCCACCGATCTGTAGACCCCGATCATGGGCCAGGCCACCATGGATGCCCCCCCCCCCCCCGAGTCGGATCCCCCCCACAAAGACGGCTCCCGCCGCCAGAACTCCGAGGTCCCGCTGAGTGAGACCGTATGTAACCCACGCCAGCGGAACGCGGCCGAACCTGGCGGGCACTCGGCACGTCAAGGCGTGGAGAATTGCCTCGGGGCAGCTTTCAATGGCCCCCGACCGGCGTGCCGCCGATCCCATGGCCGCCCGAGAATCGGCGCCGGAGAAATGGTGGGCCGGCGTCGGAGAATCCTGGTCATTGTTTGTGCTAAGTTAATGGTGGAGCAGAACATCTCGAAGAACAATTTTTGTATTTCTGCTTCTCGCTCGAACCGTTTCCACATAAATAACCCCGAACGATATTACCCTCATTGTTGTTATTTGACAACAAATCCAACCTTGTTATAATATAAATGCATGGTTTTGTTATTTGTGTAACCAAATGAGGAAAAAACCGACAACAGTAGGAAGACTGGCCGCAACTCAGGGCTTGCATTCAAGACTTGCATTCTGCTCGTCGTCCCATCTTATTGATTTATTCAATCACTGGTGATAAACTATGTACAGTTGCTGAAAACCACACAAAAGAAGGGGTGATGTTAAAAAAGCAGTTGTGCTTTAATTTATTTTGTATGCTGACTAGGTCCTGCTCCACCACAACACCTCGCATTGCAGTAAGTTGCTCTTGGAAATTTGTAGGCACGCTGTCATCGTGACAGAAAGGTAGAAAGGACTCTTGATGCAATGTCAAGAACCCCGAGTCAAAAAAATACCCTGCATCAGTTTGCTGTGTATTTGGCACAAAACTACATTGAAGTTACAGTACAGAGACGAGCCAGTTGACTCAATTGGTGCATGCCATTATTTTTATGCTCCACATGAGTTCTCTCCCATCTCGTTTTATCATTAGATCCTTCCAGCGGCCAACAAACCATTGTCTTCCCTATTCTCTTTGGGCGACATACAGCTCGGAGTTTCTCTGCCTGTACCCACTGCTAAGGGAGTATAGATGAGTGGATGCGCGATATATCTCCACTGCAGCCTCACCTGGTTAGCTTCCCTCCATAATCCTCCTCTTCCTTCAGGACACAGAGATATTTCTTTCACTCTGGCTTTAAATGTCTTCTTCCCATACCGACAGAGAGATGAGAGCTAGCAGTTGTAAATCCCAACACATTTTTGACATTTACATAGCATAATGATCACCTGCTGTCAGGAACAGCATTTTATTCAGAGTTAGGGTTTGATTTTGGTTGTGCAATAGCTCAAAACAGGTGATAGTTGAGTTACAGCCCATCTCTTCTGATTTTTATTTTTACTGACTTAAAATGGCTGTGGATTTACCTTTCACCTGTTTCAGACAAAGGGTGGAAGCATCCCAGAAATTTACAACGTCCAATATCGGGCAGGGAAAGCAACGTTCAACCCACCGACGGCAATGGCAGACTTTCCTGCCATGTTGTGCGACACTTTATTGAAAACATGCAGGGGCATGGGTTTCACATCAGAACACTGGCAGGCGACCTCTGATTCACCCACTCCACCATTACCTCAGGTCTTCAGTAATCAAGGTATTTTAGTGAAAGGCCTTGCCTCCATGGAGCTAACACTCTCTTAGGAATCGAATGTCATGTCTTCAAAAGGGAGGAAACATGCCTCCCCAAGTCCAGCGGTGCCTATCTCCTGAGCATCCTCTAGACACAGTGGGGACCTGTCCCAAAGTCCTCTGCCCTCACCCTGAGTAAAGAGCTTCATCCAAGGTGAACTATCCAGTGTGGGAGGTGGTGACAGTGGCAGTAAGCATGAGTGCCCTATACAAGAGAACAGCCACTCAGTGCAGGAAGAGGATGAATGATCTCCTCCATTCCACTAGGGTAGGCCACCCTTCTCATCACTCTCAACTCACACACCCATCACAGATCCACAGGAATCTTGCTCATTGCCAGCTCAAGGACACTACCACTCACTCTCTCACACATACCTTCATCTCCTCTGTGGATCAAGTCTTCATCCGTCTCCATTTATCACCCACAAATGCCAGGCCTCCTTCTCATCTAGCCTGGCAGGTGTTGTGCTTACATTCTCTCTCCCTTTCATCATGCAGGACAAGCTGGTACATAACAAGCGGGAGAGGTCCCAGAACAGCGGTGGAATTCCTGAACTGAAGGTCCTGACTTTTAGAATAGAGCCATCCAACTGGCCAGCGAGGATGTGGACCGTTCCTGTGCTGATGGTGAGGTCAGCAGCGCTCAACCAGTTAAGGATCCTGCACTACAACAGCCATCAGAAAACCATACTGTACATTATGGGCAGGAATCTCGGGCCAGGTCCGCCCGGAAACCGGAGAATCCAGCCCGAGGTCAATGGAGTTCTCCATTGTCCACCTCTTGCCCATGGCGTCCTTGCGATGGGCGGGGCAGAAGAATCCAGCCCCATGTTGTCGTGTTGGGTGTACCGATGCACAAATGATCCAACACGGCTGTAGATGGTACAACTCTGTTTTATTGTCTTACCAACAACAACTACTAACTGCTGGCTTGGGTACGTGCTTCACCAGCTAACCTGTGGACTCAGCCCTATCACTATCTTAGTGAGGCACTCAGCACATGGTCTATGTCTGAGTGGCACGCTGTGAGCTCTGTGCTCTGAGCTATCTCCTGTTAGAATGAGCGGGAACTGTGGTGTTCCCTGTTTTATAGTGTGTGTGCTCTCACTGGTGATTGGCTGCGATGTTATGTGTGTGCTGGTTGGTCCAACTACCTGTCCATCAGTGTGTGTGTGATTGCACCATGATATGCTGATGTGGATATCATGACATCCCCCTTTCACAACGATATGTGCCTACATGCTAATAAATAGAAATGTACTGAGTGCATCTGAGTATGTGTGTGCAATATTTACAACATGTACATGAGGCTAAACTATATACATAGGAAGGTGTCAGGTGCAACAGAGCAACAACGTTGTACTAATAACAGAACAAATGCAATCAGCAAACGCCGAGAGAAAACTTCTGGAACAATGAACGACAAGAAAAGAAACTCGTAAACAGTACTGTAAAACAATTCAGTGAGTCCTATGTGCTAACAGGCTCATAAGTCAAATCTCTCAGGTAGGTGACGAATTCGGGTTGACCGTTAGGGTGGCACACCACTCATCGCCCGGATCAATGCTGTGCACTGGCAGCGGCTGGTGGTTCCGACTTGGGGACATCCGGTTCTTGCGGATTACCGCAACACGGAAGGGCTCCCTGTCTTCGGTATCACTGGTCTGCATACTATCAGGATATGACTCAGTGTAGGGGGGGCTGAATCGCCTGCATGTCCCTGCGAGGCTGGTGGAATTGTTGGGAGCTGGCAGGTTGAGCTGCTCGACAGCAGGCAGCGTAGTGGCCCATCCTGCCACAGCGGAGGCATTGTCGCGCTTTGGCCGGACATTGCCGCTTTAAGTATGCGGAGCCACAGTTGCCGCACATTGTGACGTCATGGCGTTCGTTGCGCCACCGCGCATGTGCGGTGCGGTCCTGCGTAGAGCGCACCTGCGCATCACATCCCTCTGCGTCAACGTCCCCTCTTTTGGTGCGTACAAGCGTGGGAGGCCTCGAAAGCGCGCGAAATGGCCGCCCTCATCCAGGCCGCGGGCGGGGAGGAACTCGATCGACTGGACCCGCTCCGCCTCGTAAGACCCCTGCCGTGCTGTTTCGGCCGCCTGGATTTGGGAGTACCGGCTGGTCGCGTTCTCATGGAGGACGCAGGTCTCGATGGCAGTCACGAGGGTGAGGCGCTTTATTTTAAGGAGCTGCTGGTGAAGGGTGCCCGAGATGACCCCAAAAACTATCTGATCCCGTATCATGGAGTCGGAGGTGGCCTCATAGCCGCAGGACTGCGCGAGGATACGGAGGTGTGTCAAGTAAGATTGGAAAGGCTCATCCTTACCCTGCAGGCGCTGCTGGAAGAGGTACCTCTCAAAGCTCTCATTGACTTCCACGCTGAAGTGTTCCTCGAACTTCAGAAGCACCGTCTTATATTTTGTCTTGTCCTCGCCTTCCGCGAATGCCAGGGAGTTGTAGATGTGGATGGCGTGTTTCCCCGCCGTGGAGAGGAGGAAGGCGATCTTCCTGGTGTCCGAATCATTCTCCCTGTCTGTGGCTTCTAGGAAGAGCTGGAAGCGCTGTTTAAACAGCTTCCAGTTGACGCCAAGTTTTCCAGCGATTCGGAGCGGCTGCGGCGGGCTGATGTTTTCCATGGAGCAGGATGGCGGATTTCTGAAAGGGTGCAGGTAGGTCTCACAGTTGCTGGTAAGCTTCCACTACTGGTATCATGTCGTGTTGGGTGTACCGATGCACAAATGATCCAACATGGCTGTAGATGGTACAACTCTGTTTTATTGTCTTAACAACGACAACTACTAACTGCTGGCTTGGGTACGTGCTTCACCAGCTAACCTGTGGACCCAGCCCTATCACTATCTTAGTGAGGCACTCAGCACATGGTCTATGTCTGAGTGGCGCGCTGTGAGCTCTGTGCTCTGAGCTATCTCCTGGTAGAATGAGCGGGAACTGTGGTGTTCCCTGTTTTATAGTGCGTGTGCTCTCACTGGTGATTGGCTGCGATGTTATGTGTGTGTTGGTTGGTCCAACTACCTGTCCATCAGTGTGTGTGTGATTGCACCATGATATGCTGATATGGATATCATGACACATGTCTCCTGTTATGTAGTCCCCTGCCAGGTACGAATAGTCTCTCCGTTATTTCAAAAGCACATCTGGAAAGAAGCAGACCCATCTAGAATCATAAAATCCCTACAGTGTAGAAGAAGGCTATTCGGCCCACCGTGTCTGCACCGACCCTCCAGAAGAGCACTCTACCCAAGTCCACTCCCCCACCAACCTGTCCTAACCTGCACATCCCTGGATATTAACGGACTATTTAGCATGGCCAATCTTCTTAGCTTGCACATCTTTGGACTGTGGGAGGAAACCAGAGCAGTAAGAGGAGCTAAGCCCTCGACTGAAGGTCCCAGGGCACTTTGGAAGATTAATCTGATGACATACTAAATGAAAAACTATCGCACCACTCACCCACACTCTGCAGCTGCACAGAGTCACACACCTTGATGGGATCTAGTTTTAGAGTAGCCTTGGGGGCACAATCTGTTAAGCATGGCTACAGTCTGATCCACAGCAGGTGAAGGCAGGGACAGCCCAGGATGCTGGTATCCAGAGGTAACTGGAGGCAGAAATCTGCTGATTCCAAGTAAAGATGAGCTTTAAAAAATCCAGAGCCTCTGGATTTGGCTCTACCTCCATTGCTGGAGTTGCAAAGACAAGCTGAGGAACATCGGGAAGGGATATCTGCTGCACTCTTCAGATTGCACGATGGAGGAGTCTGTGCGCCTTCAGTCTGAGGTGATCATTCCAGCATGTCAGCAGTGAATTGAAGTCAACATTGGTAGGATGGCAGCCACCATGGTGACTTGGTCCAGGACTTCAGTTCTGCACTGCTGCACGAGCTGTGCTCCATCTCCGAGGTAAAAGCTGGCATCTAACAGTATCAGCACAAGAGGGCTGCGGGTCATCTCGATCTCACTCCAGCTGCCAGTTCTCCTCAAGGCATCAGCCAGGGGCCCCTGGGTACCCATAGGAACAAGGATGAGGAGCTCTATACCTCTACACCCTGGGAACAGCCACCCAGGTCAGGCACTCTGACTAATCCCAATCCTCTTTTCCTGTGACCAAAATTGCCCATTTTACAGGAATAAGAATAAAGATACATATTATCTAAGTGGTGAGAGATTGCAGAGCTCTGAGTTGCAGAGGGATCTGAGTGCCCTAATGCATGGATAGATTCTTGATAAGCAAGGGAGTGATAGGTTATTGGGGATAGGTGGAGTGCAGATTTGAGGTTGCTATCAGATCAGCCATGCTCTTATTAAATGCTGGAGCAAGCTTGAGCGGCTGAATAGCCTACTCCTTCTCCTTGTTCATATGTTAGTATGAGTGCCCTATACAAGAGAACAGCCACTCGGTGCTCCAGCTCCACGTGCTGGGGAGGGCACCTCTGCCACACAGCAGGACCCCAAATGCTGATTGGGGCCTTCTGCGTCTCGGCTCTCCAGAGGACGCCCACCAATGTCATTACAGACAACAAGGCACAGCAGTTGGATGTTGGGGATGCACTAAAACGGAACGGCAGGGTTAGGAAAGCCAAGAAGATGTAGTTGCGCAACATGGGTGTGTGTTAATCATTGTATATAATGTTCACCAATGTAAATACACTCATGATCATCTCTCCTTGTCTATGGCTCCTTGTTATGATGAGACGTGTTTGTGTCATTCAGAAGTGAAACCTAGGCCAGCACGGTGGCACAGTGGTTGCATTGCTGCCTATAGCACCGAGGTCCCAGGTTCGAATCCCGGCCTTGGTCACTGTCTGTGTGGAGTTTGCACATTCTCCCCGTGTCTGCGTGGGTTTCACCCCCACAACCCGAAGATGTGCAGGTTAGGTGGATTGGCCACCCTAAATTGCCCCTTAATTGGAAAACAATTATTGGGTACTCTAAATTTTTTTTAAAAGAAGTGGAACCTTGGTCCCAGTACATAATGAAATGTGCAATTTGTGACCAAAGCGATTGTCTTTCCCAATGTCACTGCCCACACCAATGATGCCTGCCCCTTGAGGTGGATTGTGTTTACTGCAAGAATATTTCACCCAAGCGCTCTTGGATCACATGATGCTAAGCTTGCTCTGAGCACCTTTGAGGTGGAATGCTCTCGCCCATCCCGTCTCTCCCCACTTCTTATCTGTATTCTTGATAGATGTGGGTGCCATACTAAAGGGAGCAGGTGATTATTGACAGATGTGGATGTAATGCTGAAGGGGACTGGTGATTATTGACAATTGTAGGTGTAAAGCTGAAGAAGACAGGTGATTGTTGACAGATCTGGGTGTCATGCTGAAGGGGGCAGGTAGTTGTTGGCATATATTGGTGTCATGCTCAAGGGGATAGGTGGTTATTAACAATGTGGGTGTAATGCTGAAGGGCACAGGTGATTATTAACAGATGTGGGTGTAATGCTGAAGGGCACAGGTGATTATTAACAGATGTGGGTGTAATACTGAAGGGGACAGATGATTATTGACAGATGTTGGTGTAAAGCTGAAGTAGACAGGTGATTATTAACAGATGTGGTGTAATGCTGAAGGGGACAGGTGAGTATTGGCGATGTGGACGTAATACTGAAGGGGAGAGGTGAGTATTGACAGATGTGGGCGTAATGGTGACGGTCAACAGGTAATTATTGACAGATGTTTATGTAATGCTGAAGGTCGACAGGTGATTATTGACAAATGTTGGTGTAATGCTGAAGGTTGACAGGTGATTATTGACAGATGTGGGTGTAATGCTGAAGGGGACATGATTATTGACAGATGTTGGTGTAATGCTGAAGGTCGACAGGTGATTATTGACAAATGTTGGCGTAATGCTGAAGGTTGACAGGTGGTTATTGGCAGATGTGGGTGTAATGCTGAAGGGGACATGATTATTGACAGATGTTGGTGTAATGCTGAAGGTTGACAGGTGATTATTTACAGCTTACACATCTACTACCAATGTCTGCTCTTCGTTTACGACCTTAAAGTCGAAAGGCATTTCCATTTTTCCATGTGTCACCAGAAGACGACATGTACCTTCCGTGACGACCGTGTTCCCATTGTCGTCCACCGGTCAACACCAAGCCTTCCCTATAGTTGGCGTTTCATAAGCTTGCAACAAAGACTTCCACGAAATCATATTCGTGTAGGCACCTGTATCTATCCTAAATGGTGTTGATATGCCAGTCAGATCGAGATCGAGATCTACAGTCCATTTCTTTACTTATTTTCTTCTGGAGAGGTGTAGTGGATTCTTCATCTGAATACCTTGGAACAACCTCATTGACTGTCACAATCAGGAAGGTATCCTCGTCTTCGAACTGCTCGTGTTCGTTGTCTTCATTTGAGTTTCCAAACTTTACTTCTTCTCTTTGGATACTTGTGATCTCCCGATAGTCAGTGTAGGACTTACTCAATCTGTTTCCTGGAACAACTTGTGGAAAACGGCACTGTGCTGCAAACTGACCTAACCTGTTACAGTTCCTGCACTGTCTGCCCAGCGCCGGACATTCTTTTTGCATGTGGGAGGTCCCACAGCATGTGCACGTCATGATGCTCGTGATGTCATCGTCAAAATGGCGTTCTGCTGGTGCGTGCGGTTTGCTATGCTGCGCCACAACATCAATGGCGCAGTCACGTTTCCAGTCTCCTACAGCCGTTTTCAAACTCGGCATATTCGGTCGATGCCTGCTCACTACCCTTGCACATATTTGTCGCCTCTTGCAATGATAGCAACAGTTTTCTAAGCATTTTTTCATGCATACGCTCATTTTGTATTCCAAACATTACTTGATCTCGTATCATGGAATCAGATGTGGAGGCAAAATTACATGATTGCGCTCTCAATTGTAACGGTGTAATGAATGCATCTACCAACTCCCCACTAAAAAGGGACTATTACCTACAACAGGCACAGTGGTTAGCACTGCTACCTCACAGAGACAGGCGCCCGGGTTCAATTCTGGCATTGAGTGATTGTCTGTGTGGGGTTTGCTCATTCTCCCCGTGTCTGCGTGGGCTTCCTCTGAGTGCTCTGGTTTCCTCCCACAGTTTAAAGATGTGCAGGTTAGGTGGATTCACCATGCTAAATTAACCCTTAGTGTCCAGGGGTGTACAGGTTAGGTTCCGGGGATAGGGTGGGAGAGTGAGGCGAGGTAGGGCCCTCTTTGAGAGGGTCAGTGCAGGCTTGATGGGCTGAATGGTCTCCTTCTGCACTGTAGGGATTATACGGCTCTATTCTGTGGTTCCAGGAAACCCATGTAGACATGGGGAGAATGTGCAAACACCACACAGTCAAAGGCCCGAATTGAACCTAGGACCTTGGTGATGTGATGCAGCAGTGCTAACCAGTGTGCCCTAGTGTTATGTTTCTGCTATGTTTACTTCAATTATTTTATTCATTTACTATTATTTCATAATTAAATGTGTTTTGATGTTTCAGTAAGACATTTTTAGAAGCTTGTAAAGTTTAATGGAAAACATTCATTCACAAAAATAACTTCAAATACAAAACTTTGAAACCAGTTAAAGTTAAAAATTAAGTTAAACGTTATCAGCTGAACAATGACATAAAACTATTTCAACTCTTACAAATTTCTTGCATTAAAATGTATTTTCTTGCTCAAACACAACGGTCTATAAAATATGTTTCCATATAATCACAACGGTTCTGTCCATTTGTAAAGGGGCATGTGGAAGAGGGGGCAAGGGGAGGGAAGGGAGGGGAGGAAAGGATGGGAGGGAGGGAATTGGCATATTAATTGTTAATTTTACAAGCTCAATGTCTGAAAGCAACAGCTGCCAGGTGATCTTGAATCTGCACTGGATTTTTCAGTATCTGTCAGAGAGATAGTTCACATTAGCTTACAGGAGGCTTGCATATATCAACTAAGACATTAAACTTTGTTAAAAGCATTTGAAGTAATCACTGAAGCTTGTAAGGATGAACATTACATCAGGGAGCCTCTTAAACAACTCAGCTTAAAATACATTGCAAAATCAGAATGTACTTTAGCTCTGAATCAACTCGGAGGAAAGGCATGCTAACATTAGTGTCCTTGAAGGAGTCAATACCACCAGAATCAAGGCCATGATCATCCAAAACCAACTCCGCTGCACCGCCTATATGCTTAGGATGTCAGAGTCCTGATTGCCAAGGCAAATATTCTTCACCCAGCTCAAGGAAGGATCTCAAACATGAGGAAGAAAAAGGAAGCTCTTCAACGACACCTTGAAGGCTTACCTCAAGAAATGGAACATGGATGTCAATGCCTGGGAAACCTTTGCGCAGAAGAGACCTACTTGGAAGAACCTCCTGATTGAAGGGACACAATTCTTCAAGAACACCCAAAAGCAAGAGGAGGCCTGGAAAAGGAGCCTGAGAAAGGTATATCCATGACCTCGCGTCCAAGGACCCATCACACCTTTTGGAAACTCCTACCAAGTGGGTGATTGAAAATGCAACTCTAGGATCGGGCTAATGAGCCAGGCAAAAACCCATATAATCTGCGACCACCAACACAGAGTATCTCAGGTGGACAATCAGACTCGTTAATGGGTGATCACTGCATTCTATCCATTATAGTTCCTTTAATGCAATAACATTCTCATGACAAACCAAAGTTAAAAAATATATAATGTCACTTTCCAAACTCACTTTGTACAGAAAGTACCTTTTTAATGGAATTAACGGCCTCATGGCTAACCAAAGTTTCAAAAAAATTATCTCCCTTTCACTTAATTTGCATTTTAAACATATTTATAAACACTAACAATATAAAACATTAACCTACCAAACAAATGGCTTCCGATGTCTCCTGCCTCTGCTCGATGATCCTGGGCTGAGAAATTAAAAGGAGTAACAAATTACCTAACGTTGGGGCGAATCGACCAAGTTAGCGCTGTCGGATTTTTCATTCAGCAGGTTCAGCACAGTGCATCAGTTTAAGCTGTCAAAAAATGCAGGCCGGGAGTTTGAACATACGTGCATGCCCGTGCGTCCGCACCTCAGGGTCGTCGCGGCACATTGTGCAGCGGTCAGTCAACATCAAAATCCCAATGTTATCACTACTGCAGGAGAGGTTCTTTCATAGACTAAAATCACACAAATGATTCTACCTTCCTGTACTACAACTAAAAGTTCATAAGCATAGGTTAGACTGTTAATACTTATCTAATCACTTTCAGTGGACCCATCACGATTTCACCGCCCAATCGCACTGGCCAGGCACAAGCAAGAATCAGACTCTGTCTTTAGACTGGAGGCTTGAGGTTTTCTGCAATTGTTCTTTCTCGAGGTTTCTCACACCTTAGTGACTTCTGCATTGATATTTATATCTTTATTGTGACTGTGTGTCCAATAACCAATGACCACTTCCCTTTTCATCGGACAGACCACAGCAAAGGCTCATGTTTATGGCCAGATATATTTCACATCCGCTTATCTCTCATCCTTCCTCTTCCCGGGTGATCCGTCCCAGACCTTCTTGTTTCCATTTCTTGCCTCTGGCAGCTTTTGTCAATAACCATCGATCTCACAGTCGGGAGCCACCATCTGCTGTGCTGTTTCTTGTTTCAGAATTTTCACACTCAGCTCTTAATGGGCCTTTTGTTTCCTCAGTGTCTCTGTTACTTGGCCACATTTCCCAGCAGGCTTCATGTCCCTTTTACTTGGCCATATTTCCCAACAGGATTCATGTCCCTTTTACTTGGCCATATTTCCCAGCAGGCTTTGGGCCAGGGCCACAGTTCCTACATTGTGTTCAGGAAACTTTGTACAACAGTATGTGACCAGTCCAACAACAAAGGATTCACTGTTGGACCTCGTTCTTGGAAATGAGGTGGGTCAAGTCGATCAAGTGTCAGCGGGGGAACATTTAAGAGACAGTGATCATTGCATCCTAAGGTTTATGATGATGATAGAAAAGGAAAATAGGCAATCCAGAGTAAAACTAATTAACTGGGGGAGAGCTGACTTCAATGGGGCAAGAACGGAGCTGGGTTGGTTAGACTGGAATGATAGGTTGGCAGGAAAAATTGTAACAACAATGGGCTACCTGGAAACAGAAATGGTCCGGACACAGTCAAGACATATTCCCTTGAAAGGAAAATGTCAGGCTTAGCGGGAGGCGATTGTGTAGTGGTATTGTCGCTGGACTCAAAATCTAGAAACCCAACATAATGATCGGGGTGGCAGGATTTAAACTCAATGAAATATCTGGAATTAAAAGTCTAATGACGACCATGAAACCATTGTCGATTGTTGTAAAAAACCATCTCTTTAGGGAAAGAAATCTGCCATCCTTACCTGCTCTTGCCTACATGTGACTCCAAACCCACAGCAATTTGGTTGTCTCTTAAATGTCCTCTGAAATGGCCCAGCAAGCTACTCAGTTGTCTTCAACTGCTACAAAAACACAAAAAAGGAATAAAACCGGACAGACCACCTGGCATCGACCCAGGCACCGGAAACGACAACGACAAACCTAGCCATGTCGCCTAACATCTGGGTGCTTGTGTCAAAGTTCGGAGAACTGTCTCAAAGATTAGTCAAGCATCAGCCTGACATAGTCATACCCACGAATCATACCTACAGACAATGTCCCAGACACCACTATTACCATTCTTGGATATGTCCTGTATCACTAGCAGGACAGACTTAGCAGACGTGGCGGTACAGTGGTATACAGTCATGAGGGAGCTGCCCTGGCAGTCCTCAACACTGACTCTGGAACCTATGAAGTCTCATGGTTTCAGGTTAAACATGGGCAAGGAAACCTCCTGCTGATTACCACGTGCCGGCCCCCATCAGCTCATGAATCAGTACTCCTCCATTTCGATCACACTTGGAGGAAGCACTGAGGGTAGCAAGGGTGTGGAATATGCTCTGGGTGGGGATTTCAATGTCCATCACCAAGTATTGTATTACCACCACAGACCGAGCTGGCCGGGCCCTGAAGGACACAGCTGCTCGGCAGCAGCAGGTGGTGAGGGTTCCAACAAGAGGGAAAAACATACATGGCCTCATCCTCACCAACCTGCCTGCTGCAGATGCATCTGTCCATGACAGTATCGGTAGAAGAGACCACCACACAGTCCTTGTGGAGACAAAGTCCATCTTCACATTGAGGATACAATCCATTGTGTTGTGTTCATTACGGCCGTGCTAAATGCAATCGACTTTGAACAGATCTACCAACTCAAGACTGGACATCCACGAAGTGCTGTGGGCCATCCGCAGCAGAATTGTATTCAACCACTATCTGCAATCTCATGGCCCAGCATATCCCCCACTCTACCATTACCACCAAGCCAGGGAATCAACTCTGATTCAATGGAGAGTGCAGGAGAGCATTCCAGGAGCAACATCAGGCATACCAACAAATGAAGCGACAACACCGGACTACTTGTGCGTCAAACAGCATAAGCAGCAAGTAATAGACAGAGCTAAGTGATTCCACAATGAATACATCAGTTCTAACCTCTGTAGTCCTGCCACATCCAGCCACGAATGGTGGTGGACAATTAAACAACTCACTGGAGGAGGAGGCTCCACAGATATCCCTATCCTCAATGATGGAGGAGCCCAGCACATATGTGCAAAAGACAAGGCTGAAGAATTCGCAACATTCTTCAGCCAGAAGTGCCGAGTGGATGATCCATCTCGGTCTCCTCCGGTGGTCCCCAGCATCATAGATGTCAGTCTTCAGCTAATACGATTCACTCCATGTGACATCAAGAAACAGCTGAAGGCACTGGATACTGCAAAGGCTATGGGCTCTGACAATATCTTTTGCCTGAGCAGGCTGGAAGCGCTGGCAGGTCGCACAATTGAGGACCATGTTGGATATGTCCTGGCTGATTCCAGGCCAATAGACAGCCTGCCGGGCCCTGCACCTACATTTTCGACACCGAGGTGTCCCTCGTGGATTTATTTGAGCACTAATCTCTGCAGACTGTGAGGAATAACGATACGATCTAGCTTGAGGAGGATCCTCTTGACGACTGTCAGGTCGTCCTTCACATTAAAGAACTGAGGGCATTGCCCTTTTTGCCAGCCATTTGCAACATGGTGCATTACACGCTGCAGAAGAGGGTCTTTGGCAGTCTCTTCACGAATGCTGATCACTCTTTCATGTGACGCCGGGAGGTTGCTGGCACACAGCTGCACCTGTGCCTCAATCTGGCGGATGAAGTCAACCTGTTCACAGGGCGAGATGATGGAGCGTGACAGGGCATCCGCAATTATCAGCTCCTTGCCTGGTGTGTATATTAACTCAAAATCGTACCTTCGGAGTCGAAGGAGAATGCGCTGAAGCCTGGGCGTCATGTCATTCAAGTCCTTCTGAATGATATGGACCAAGGGTCTGTGGTCAGTCTCCACTGTGAAGGTTGGTAGACTGTAGACGTAGTCATGGAACTTTACAATGCCGGTTAGGAGGCCCAGGCACTCTTTTTATATCTGGGCATACCTCTGTTCAGTAAGAGTCATGGCCCTTGACGCTAAAGCAACTGGAGCCCAGGACGAGGAGTCATCCTTCTGGAGGAATACCGCACCAATGCCGTCCTGGCTTGCGTCCGTGGAGATTTTTGTTTCCCTGTCCGGGTCAAAAACGCTAGTACCGGAGCAGTGGTGAGCTTTGCCTTTAGCTCGAGCCACTCTGCTTGATGTGTGGGTAGCCACTGGAATGCAGTGGACTTCTTCATAAGGTGCCTGAGAGCCGTGGTGAATGAGGTCAAGTTGGGAATGAATTTTCCCAAGAAGTTCACCATTCCGAGGAAACGTAGTACCGCCTTCTTGTCTTCCGGGGTCTTCATGGCATTAATGGCCTTGACCTTGTCCGAATCTGGTCGCACACCCTGCTGGGATATCTGGTCGCCCAAGAACTTGATGGTTGACATGCCAAAGGAACACTTGGCCTTGTTCAGCTTGAGGCTGTTTGCATGGACACGTCGAAAGGCTTGTTTGAGACACGATATGTGTTCCTCGGGGGTCGTGGACCATATGATTACATCATCTACGTAGACATGCGCACCCTCAATGCCCTCCATCATCTGCTCCATGATCCTGTGGAAGATTTATGAGTCTGAAACAATGCCGAACGGCATACGGTTATAACAGTACCTGCCAAATGGTGTGTTGAACGTGCAGAGCTTCCTGCTGGACTCGTCCAGTTGTATCTGTCAGAAACCATGCGATGCTTCGTGAAGAATTTGCCGTGTGCCATCTCACTGGTCAGTTCCTCCCGCTTCGGGATCGGGTAGTGTTCCCGCATTATGTTCTGGTTAAGATCTTTGGGATCTATGCATATCCGTAACTCTCCTGAGGGCTTCTTCACACAGACCATCGAGCTGACCCAGTCAGTCGGTTCAGTCACTTTGGAGATGATGCCCTGGTCTTGGAGCTCCTGCAGCTGTGCCTTTAAACGTTCCTTCAGAGGAGCCGGCACCCGGCGTGGTGCATGGATTACAGGCGTGGCATCAGGCTTGGGTAGGATCTTGTAGCAGTATGGCAGAGTGCCCATTCCATCAAATACATCAGGATATTGAGCAAGGATGTCATCAATGTCAGCCTGAAGATCCACATTGGAAGAGGACACGGCATGGACTCGCTGTACGAGGTTGAGTAGCTGGCATGCATGGGCACCGAGCAGGGATGCCTTATCAGGCTTGACGATTTCGAATCGCAGTGTGGCATTGATGGTCTTGTTGGAGACAAACAGATGACAGGATCCTAGTGCAGTTATGGCATTCCCATTATAATCGAGGAGCTGGCAGGCTGGCGGAAGAATTTTGGGTTGCTTTTTAATGCCGTCACAATCAGCTTGAGAGATGAGATTGGCTGAAGCACCAGTGACCAGCTTGAACTGGATGTTGCATTGGTTAACGTGTATGACAGCACGCCATTCGTCCGCAGAATCCACATTGAGGATAGATAGGCGCCTTGCTGAATTTGAAGAGGCAAACTCACATGTAGTGATGATGCCCACACGATAGGGGGAGTCCAAGCAGTCGTCCTTTGGATCCGTAGTGCTACCAGGATCAGAACCCAGTAGACCTTGCTGTACACATCGAACGCACTTGCTTTGGAATTGGGATCACTGGCCCTTGACTGGTGGTGCAGACCTGCACAAGGCTGCATAATGTCCAGGCTTCCCACAATTTAAACATTGGGTCTGCACCGGCTCTTGGAATGAGCACCCCACTTAAGCCCACACCTTCACACTATCCTCATAAACCAGTAACCCCACCTAACCTAAGGGCAAATTAACATGACCAATCCACCTAACCTGCACACCTTTTGAATGTGGCAGGAAACCGGAGCACCCGGAGGAAACCCACAAAGACACGGGGAAAACGTGCAGGCTCTGGACAGACAGTGAACCAAGCTGGGAATCGAACCTGGGACCCTGGAGTTGTGAAGCAACTGTGCTAACGACCCTGCTATCGTGGAGAATACTTTCCACTTGCCTGGATGAGTACAGCTCCAACAACACTCAAGAAGCTCGACACCATCCAGGACAAAGCAGCCACTTGATTGCTCTCCCTTCCACAAACATTCAAACCTTCCACCACCAGCGAACAGTGGCAGTCATGCGTAACATCTACAAGATGCACTGCAGTATCTCACCAAGGTTCCTTAGACAGCACCTTCCAAACACATGACCACTGCCACCTAGCAGATACCTGGGAACCCCACCACTTTGATGTTCCGTTCCAAGTCACTCACCACGCTGATTTGGAAATATATCGCCGTTCCTTCACTATTGCTGGGGTAACATCCTGGAACTACCTCCCTAACAGCACAGTGTGTGTACCTACACCTCAGGGACAGCAGCGGTTCAAGAAGGCAACTCACCACCACCTTCTGAAAGGACACTAGGGATGGGTAATAAATGCTGACCTAACCAGCAATGTACACATGCCATAAATGAATTTAAAAAATCAATTCACAGATCCCTGAATGAAAAAGGAGATAGAAATTAATATATGGAAGAAAAAGTGTGTTTATGGCAGGTGTCAGGTAGAAAATACAGGGGTGGGATTCTCCCCTACCCGGCGGGGCGGGGGGTCCTGGTGGGACAGAGTGGCGTGAACCACGCCGGCGTCGGGTCGCCTCAAAGGTGCGGAATACTCCGCACCTTCAGGGACTAGGCCCTCCCCGGAGTGGTATACGCCCCGCCGGCCGGCGGGAAAGGAGCTTGGCGCCATACCAACCAGCGCCGAAGGGTCTCCGCCGGCCGGCGCGAGTTGGTACATGCGCGGGAGCTCCAGCGCGTGCTGACATCATCCCCGCGCATGCGCAGAGGGCTTCACTTCCGCACCGGGAATGGTGGACCGGTACAGCCTCCGGTGCGGAAGGATAGAGTGCCCCCACGGCACAGGCCCGCCCGTGGATCGGTGGGCCCCGATCGCGGGCCAGGCCACCGTGGGGACACCTCCCGGGGCCAGATCCCCCCGCGCCCCCCCAAGAACCCCGGAGACCGCCCGCGGGGCCAGGTCCCGTCGGTAAGGGACCTACTCCAATTTACGCCGGCGGGACCGGCAAAAGACGGGCGGGACTTCGGCCCATCGCGAGCCGGAGAATTCGGGCAGTCCCGGGGCCCATTGACTCGTGCCGGACCCTGCCATTCTCCGAGGCGGGCGGCGCGACCCACGCCGGGCCGATTTTTGGGGGCCCGGAGAATTTGGGGGATGGCGGGGGCGGGATTCACGCCGACCCCCAGCGATTCTGCGACCCGGCGGGGGGTCAGAGAATCCCGCCCCAGGTTTTTTTTTTAATTTAGAGTACCCAATTCATTTTTTTCCAATTAAGGGACAATTTAGTGTGGCCAATCTACCTGCCCTGCACATCTTTGGCTTGTGGGGGCGAAACCCCCGCAAACATGGGGAGAATGTGCAAACTCAATACTGACAGTGACCCATAGCCGGGATTGAACCTGGGACCTTGGCGCCGTGAGGCAGCAATGCTGACCACTGCACCACCGTGCTGCCCAGGTAGAAAATATAGTTGAGAACCAAGAGAAATACTGAAAGTTCAGAGGTGAAAAAGCACATGAGAGAAACTAAGGGAGATTATGGGAAAAGACTGGCAGCCAACATAACGGGGAGTCCCAAAGTCTTCTATAGGCATATAAATCGTACAAGGGCGGTAAAAGGAGGAGTAGGGCTATTGAGGGACCTAAAAGGGAATTTATACATGAAGGCTGGGGGCATGGCTGAGGTATTAAATGAATACTTTGCATTCATCTTTACCAAGGAGGTAGATGCTACCCAGGCATGGAGACAAACGAGGAAACTCTGATCCTAGAAGGGTTCAAATTTGATAAAGAGGAATTGAATAGACTGTCGGTACTGAAAGTAGACCAAGCACCGTGACTGGATGAGATGCATCCAAGAATATTGAAGAAGGTGAGAGTGGAAAATACAGGAGTGCTGGCCACAATCTTTCAGTCTTCTCTAGACTCAAGTGAGGTTCCAGTGGACTGGAGAATTGCAAATGTTTCACCCTTATTTAAAAGATTTTGTAAGGATAGCCCCAGCAATTACAGGTCAGTGAGTTTACTGATCTGAGTGCACGAAGAGGGACTCCATCAGAACCCATTACTTTCCAGAGGTTCACTTTCAAGACGGCTGATCAGAGAGTCGGTGCAGATTCGATGGGCCGAATGTAGCTCCACAGTAGCTTTCAACGGTTTGTTAAGATAACCACTATCAACTGATTGTTACCACATTGTTGTCTCCACAAGCCAAATCATTACCTGAGATGAAATCTATATCTCCCGTAGGTCATTTAGGAATCATTTCCACTGGAACAATTCTATTGCCAAAATTACTTCTTAAATTACCTATACACAAAGAAACAGGTTCATAACTTCCATTAATATCCCTTATTAATACTTTTGCTTTCATAAAACTTCCTGGAATACAAATTGTAGCATCAGCTACTGACGAATGTGATATAAAATAGTTACTTTAGAGATATTAGTTAATGTAATGTAGAGATAGGCCAGTCTAATCCTGGTGAGTTCACAGACAAAGGATTTCAGACCGCATGGCAAAGCAAAAGAAGAGGTGTGTCCATCAAAGGAGGAGAAAAGGATACTGGGTAATAGGGGCCAGAGGAAGGGATTGGAAGTGAGCCAATTAGAGTGTATGGATAGGTCAGGAGGGGTATAGGATGACCTATGGGAATCGTGTATGTGAAACTTGGTGCCATTTGAATGTATCAGTAGAGACTTCTTTGTTCTACAGACTCACTTGATTCCAGAGGTGTACGAAGCAAGATGTGTTTTGTACCGCTGTGAACTGAGTCAAGCTTGCAAGCCAAATAAAATAACTAATGCTGTACCTGCAAATCCATCTCGACTTTTATTGAGGCCAGACTGACGGGTAAAGAAATTTGGGATATGTCATTTGGTGCCGAAAACCCGGGATTTCTCAAGACGGTTCTGACCAACCGCGAAATCAGAATTAGACTGATTATGAACAGGGAGAGTGGGAAGAAGGGGCCCACAACGTATAGCTGGAAAATGACCGCGCATTGCTTTTTGCCCTCTTCTTATCGTCTGATTAGTCTGGTCACTCGCGGTTAGTACGGAAAGATCGTCTCGACGAAATCAAAGGTCAGTCTGGGGATTAGCAAATTAAACTGATGGGATATCTTAATTGATAGTTCAGTTTTGGGTTAATTGTGTTGTTGACGACTGATGTGACTTCAGCAGATGAGGGTTCAGTTAAATATGTGTTTTTAAATCTGAAGATGGTTCAATTCCATGTGTGAGTTCTGATTCGGCTTGGGTTAGGTTATGGGTTGACGTGACATCTAAATTTGAAGATGGTTCAACTCCATGTGTGAGTTCCGATTCGGCTTGGGTTAGGTTATGGGTTGATGTGACATCTAAAACAGATGATTCAATTCCATGTGTGAGTGTTTTAAATCTATAGTTGATTAAGCTAAAATTGTACCCTTGGACTGTGGTGGCGAAGGGCGCAGTTCTGAGGACTAGTTGAGATTGTGGGGAATTGCTTGGATAAATTTCAAGACAAAGAACATCCATAGAGCTGGATGCTGCATATTGGTTGAAGCAGAAGTCTCTCAAAGGGTTAACAGCAGCAGCCAAAGTTAAAGACAACAGACAGTGCTTCTCACTCAGGCCTTGAGATAACAGCAGCAGCCTGTAGTGTAATCGGATACCTTTCCTTTGAGTCAGTGAACTCCAGCAAAGTTACGTTTTGAATTAATTAAAGGAAACCAGTGGGTTTCTCCACCTCTTTGAAAAAGTTATTATTTTTGAAAGCAATTGATTGAAATTGCCAGAATCTTAAGTTTTACTTACTTGAAATAATGTTTATCTCATTTTATTTGTGAATTAATAGAAACTTAAAGAAGATCACTGACACCATTTTAAAAAGTGTAAATCTGGAGATGACAGTTGACTTTGCTCCGGTATACATCACCTCCCTCATTGATAGCAGCCAACATTTTTGAGAATGTAAGAAAAACTTGTTAAAAGAAAAATTGTTAAGATAAAGAATTAATTAAGTTGTAAATGTTATACAAGCTTGTGTTAAGCAAATCGTAAATTTAGTTCTGAGTTGAGATCAGAGCTAAGCTTGCAAGTTGCTGTAATTCAATTTGAATTTTCAAACATTTTAAGTTTTAAAAGAACACTGTTAGAACCTTTTCAATCGTTTTGCCAAGGAAAAAAAAAAATTGCCATTGGTTATAAATAAGCAAATAAAAAATATATATATAATAAAAAAAAGAAAGAGCCAAAGTATGAAAGCTAAAGAGTTAATTAGATTATGGAGACAATATTGTCAAGAGGAAAGAGATAGGATCATGTTATCCAGTTGGCACGACAATGCCCTTAAAATGGGAATTCCAATTAGTGAACAGGAAAAAAAAACATTACAGGTCTTGAAAAAGGAATGTGCATTCAAAAAAAAAAAACGCGCAAGTAAAGGCAGGAAAGGCTCGGGTCAAACAAAAGATGGGCTACGTAGTTCAATGGCTGGCCTTGAATTGACAGAAAATGATCAATTCGATGATTTAAAAATGTCAGTAAAAGTTCCGACTGCACCTGTAGCATTGTCTGCACTAATTCCAGAACCACCAGAGTATAATAATTTATATCCAGTCACTGCTCCCCAGATTCCAATCATGCCAGTAACTCCAGCCCTTTTGGTTGATAGCGTGGGTCCCGATTTACCATCTTCACGATCAGTAGGGGAAGAGGAGCTCTGTTCCGCAAGCCCAGTTAGCTCTAGGACCAGATCTCGGACAGCGAGAGAAGGGCTTGATCCTAACCAGAAACAATTAAGCATACCACCTAAATCTCTCCAGACCAAGGGGAAACCGCAAATTTCGAGAACAAAGGGAGATGCCACAGATGATTTTGAAGAGAAAGAACTCCCTCTAGTGACAGGGAGGGACGTCGAAGTCTTGGAAGAACCAGGGGAAATAGCTAGAGTGCCCCCTGGTGAGACTCGGAGACAGTTGCCGATTAGGAAGATACCAATCACCTGAATTATGCTAGCCACGCCGCACTTCAGCAAGCCCATGCGTTAGACTACGATAGAGGGACACAAATCCTGAATGCGTTGAATAGCACATTTCAAAAGCCCATAAATATTTCTGCTATCTTAGACCTAAAACCTAAGAAGATTGAAGAGCCAGAGGAATTTCTGGAACGTTTTAATGAAATCTACCGTGGGCAGTCAGGCGACTTGCCATATCAAAATGGTCAGAATTCCCCTCAATATTGTGCTATGTTAATGCATTGCCTACCACCTTCCGTGGCTACTGCTGTGAAATGTAATAACATGAATTGGACAGAGAACGACCCTTCCCAGATGGCAAGGGCAGTCAGATTTTATTGGAAGGAGGGTGTAGGCCAGGAAGGAGGCTCAGTTACAAAGATTAAGACTGAGTATGTAATGAAAAAGGATGATCTGCAATCCCAACAAGCGGCAGAAACGGTGGCTTACCAGCTGGAGCCCCAATACTGTGACTTTGGGTGAGTGGATCAGTGAGGGGGAGGATATCAAACCCACCCAAAGGGACCCTCAGCTCCTTTTTATGGCCCACCGTATGCATCAACAGCTTTACAACCGCCGCCCCCTCTGAGGGGCCATTGGTCTACTGGAAGACGAGGACGGGGCAGATATAGAGGGAGCAATGCATGTTATAATTGCGGCCGTGCAGATCACTGGCAACAGGAATGCCCCTTTAAAAGACAGGCAGCAGAAGGAGATTATCCGACCCAAAGGAGGGGGTACCCACCAAGGGGAGGACAGACGAGATACGCTGACTTCTCCCAGGCAAACCCTTTCCCAACACAGGATTGACTAGCTAATTTAGTCATAAGGACTTTCCAATCGGACAGGGAACCTATTATCTCTCTGCAGATAGGAGATCAACATCACTCATTTGTAATCGACACTGGAGCAGCCATGTCTTCTGTGCAATCAGAACTTTGACTACAATTATCCGACCACACGCAGCATTTGTCTGGGTTCCAAGGACAGGTGTGTGAGTATCCTATTTCTGAACCTGTGACAGTCACTTACGAGAATAAGTCTGCAGATCATCAGTTTGTAGTGACTACTGGATTGGACTGTAATTTGTTGGCCCGGGATTTATTGTGTATCTTCCAGCTACAGCTAGAGTACGGAGACGAAGGGGTGACGGTCCAATCATGGAGGATGAGACAACAGTGCTATATTTCTATCACCCCCAGTGGTGGACGTTAGACATTGAACATTCACTGCATCACATTACCCTGGCCTATGACAGAACCGGACAAAACTGGGAGTTGGAGGACAAATACCGGCCATTAATTGGGACCGAATGGCCAGTCAAAGTTACAGCCACAGCCACGGAAAAGAAGGTACAGCCGATTTTGTTACAATACCACCACATTTATGGCCACAGTCAGCTTCGGTAAGCTCTCATATTACACGTCAGGTCCACGACCAGTACCATGCCAGGGATTTGGGGCCTATGGTAAGGAGGGCAGTGGATCATTCAGATCCAACAGAGTATGCACTTCAAGTCACGCCAGACGACACTGCCATAAAATATTTTGAGGTCCCTGAAATGATTAACACTCGACTGCAGCCCCGTCTATGGACAAATTAATCCGAGAGCTGTTGCAACAGGGTATTTTGGTCCCTTGCCAATAAGAATGTAACACCCCCATACTTGCTGTGCCTAAACCAGCCAAGCCAGACCAATACTGATTAGTACAGGATTTACGTTCAATCAATGCCATCGCATAGCCGTTACATGCTCTCACTCTCCAACAGGATATTACGGTGTATAGCTTCCACTCGGTCATCGCACTACTGAGGCAACTGCAGACTCAGCATCTTACCGCAGCTCGTCAGAATAGGTATGAGATATACCTTTTGAACAATCCACGTCTGACATTTAAACACTGTACCACTATCAATCCAGCCTGTTTTCTTAGTGGTCCCCCTGTCCATGAAGACGCACCTGGCCTCGACTGTTTAGCCTTGATTCAGGAAACTACCATAATAAGGGACGATTTGAGTGATATTTCATCAGAACAACCTGACATGATTATGTGTGGTCAAATATCCCACCGGGGTTTAGTTAATGACTTACTGCAGGCCCTCCTTATGCCCGCACAGATTTTCGTCATTAAATGCGCTGCCCACACAAATGGTAAGACCCCAGTTGACGTTGGTAATGAACAAGCAGATTGTGCAGCGCGGACAGCCGTGCAAATTCAGCAAGAGATGGTGCATAAAATGTTAAGACAGACTAAACCATCTACTATAAATATGTCTGCTTCTGACAAGTCAATGCCAACCATCCAAGACGTCATAAGGTTACAGGAGGACGCTCTTGAGAGTGATAAACAAATGTGGAAATGGTTAGGTTGTGCATATGATTCTGTTTCCTCTTTATGGACCACGCCAGCACATCAGACTTGTATGTCTGATGTACTGGCTTTATGGGTCATCGAATGTGTACACTTTGCAACTCATTGTGGGGCTCGGGGGACTAGTGATTTGTTGCTGGACACTTGGTGGCACCCTAAAATGCAGGGGTTGGCCCAGAGTATCAGTAATCGGTGTTTGATTTGTCAGCAATATAACACCGGAAAAGGTATCCCTTGTGGGATGGGGCAAACCCCGTTGCCCAGTGGTCCCTTTGAGACGCTACAAATGGATTACATTGAGTTGGAAAGGTGTCAATGTTATAAATATGTTTTGGTCATTGTGGATGGGTTCAGCAGATGGGTTGAGGCGTATCCAACTACCGATAATAAAGCTGCTACTGTGGTTAAAGTTCTGATGCGGGAAATCATTCCCCGGTACAGTATACCAGCTCAGTTGAGTTCTGATAACGGGCCTCATTTTCTTGGACAGATTAACCTGCCTCCCTTCCCCAGTACTATTTTACAGGTGTGGAGCATGATGGGGTGGCTACGCACCGTCTGTGTGATATTCGGCCTCACCTCGCTTGGAGTGTTATTGGCGACTGACATGGAAAAGGGAAATATTATCTACATTTGTAACCCCAACCAAGCTACAAGGACATTTCAGTTATGCAAAGGTGATGTTCTTCGCTGCCCCCATATACGAGGACATGGTATCGACTCATGGAAGGTCGTCAAAGTTAAGGAGAATGCAGGAGTCATGAAGCAATTGCACTGGTCCCGGCGATGGGAAGGGAACATTATATGGACATTGCCTTGTTTTTGGAGTACATGTAAATTTGATTTTGGATGTGTTAAGTTTGGTGCGATAAAGGTAACATCAGGCCGTCAGGAGAGCGTAGGAAGAGGCTGTGAGAGAGAGAGAGGGACTAGAGAGAGGACGAGGCGTGTGAGAAGGGAAGTACAGCTAGAACGTAGGTTATCGGGAGATACACTTAATTTAGTTAAAGGCCAAACTGAGGAAAACCTGGGTAGTATGAATCACTTCTACCAGATTTACCACCGCTTGTATGGCCACGGACGGGTTGTCTGCTCCCCGAACCCCGCAGCGGTGTCTAGGTTATTTTCTGTTTCACCGCTTTGGGGCACTCCCCAAACGGTGGTTCATTGTCAGCGTTCCGAGCCACCGCCCGAGCAAGTCACTCTTCCTTACGATCCAGGTTCAGCACCACCGGTTATTTGCCTTCCCCTTCCTCGGGATAATCCCCACTCACAGTATGATAGGCTGCAACGGTGGAGGGCGTACATACATAGAACATAGAACATAGAACAATACAGCGCAGTACAGGCCCTTCGGCCCACGATGTTGCACCGAAACAAAAGCCATCTAACCTACACTATACCATTATCATCCATATGTTTATCCAATAAACTTTTAAATGCCCTCAATGTTGGCGAGTTCACCCTAGCAGGTAGGGCATTCCACGGCCTCACTACTCTTTGCGTAAAGAACCTACCTCTGACCTCTGTCCTATATCTATTACCCCTCAGTTTAAAGTTATGCCCCCTCGTGCCAGCCATTTCCATCCGCGGGAGAAGGCTCTCACTGTCCACCCTATCCAACCCCCTGATCATTTTGTATGCCTCTATTAAGTCTCCTCTTAACCTTCTTCTCTCCAACGAAAACAACCTCAAGTCCATCAGCCTTTCCTCATAAGATTTTCCCTCCATACCAGGCAACATCCTGGTAAATCTCCTCTGCACCCGCTCCAAAGCCTCCACGTCCTTCCTATAATGCGGTGACCAGAACTGTACGCAATACTCCAAATGCGGCCGTACCAGAGTTCTGTACAGCTGCAACATGACCTCCTGACTCCGGAACTCAATCCCTCTACCAATAAAGGCCAACACTCCATAGGCCTTCTTCACCACCCTATCAACCTGGGTGGCAACTTTCAGGGATCTATGTACATGGACACCTAGATCCCTCTGCTCATCCACACTTTCAAGAACTTTTCCATTAGCCAAATATTCCACATTCCTGTTATTCCTTCCAAAGTGAATCACCTCACACTTCTCTACATTAAACTCCATTTGCCACCTCTCAGCCCAGCTCTGCAGCTTATCTATATCCCTCTGTAACCTGCTACTTCCTTCCACACTATCGACAACACCACCGACTTTAGTATCGTCTGCAAATTTACTCACCCACCCTTCTGCGCCTTCCTCTAGGTCATTGATAAAAATGACAAACAGCAACGGCCCCAGAACAGATCCTTGTGGTACTCCACTTGTGACTGAACTCCATTCTGAACATTTCCCATCAACCACCACCCTCTGTCTTCTTTCAGCTAGCCAATTTCTGATCCACATCTCTAAATCACCCTCAATCCCCAGCCTCCGTATTTTCTGCAATAGCCTACCGTGGGGAACCTTATCAAACGCTTTGCTGAAATCCATATACACCACATCAACTGCTCTACCCTCGTCTACCTGTTCAGTCACCTTCTCAAAGAACTCGATAAGGTTTGTGAGGCATGATCTACCCTTCACAAAGCCATGCTGACTATCCCTGATCATATTATTCCTATCTAGATGATTATAAATCTTGTCTCTTATAATCCCCTCCAAGACTTTACCCACTACAGACGTGAGGCTCACCGGTCTATAGTTGCCGGGGTTGTCTCTGCTCCCCTTTTTGAACAAAGGGACCACATTTGCTATCCTCCAATCCTCTGGCACTATTCCTGTAGCCAATGATGACATAAAAATCAAAGCCAATGGTCCAGCAATCTCTTCCCTGGCCTCCCAGAGAATCCTAGGATAAATCCCATCAGGTCCCGGGGACTTATCTATTTTCAGCCTGTCCAGAATTGCCAACACCTCTTCCCTACGTACCTCAATGCCATCTAATCTATTTACCTGGAGCTCAGCATTCTCCTCCACAACATTATCTTTTTCCTGAGTGAATACTGACGAAAAATATTCATTTAGTATCTCGCCTATCTCTTCAGACTCTACACACAACTTCCCATCCCTGTCCTTGACTGGTCCTACTCTTTCCCTAGTCATTCGCTTATTCCTGACATACCTATAGAAAGCTTTTGGGTTTTCCTTGATCCTTCCTACCAAATACTTCTCATGTCCCCTCCTTGCTCGTCTTAGCTCTCTCTTTAGATCCTTCCTCGCTACCTTGTAACTATCCATCGCCCCAACTGAAACTTCACACCTCATCTTCACATAGGCCTCCTTCTTCCTCTTAACAAGAGATTCCACTTCTTTGGTAAACCACGGTTCCCTCGCTCGGCACCTTCCTCCCTGCCTGACCGGTACATACTTATCAAGAACACGCAGTAGCTGATCCTTGAACAAGCTCCACTTATCCAGTGTGTCCAACACTTGCAGCCTACTTCTCCACCTTATGCCCCCCAAGTCACGTCTAATGGCATCATAATTTCCCTTCCCCCAGCTATAACTCCTGTAACTCCAGCTATAATACCTAGCCACTTCACTCCCAATAGGGATTCCCGGTCGTACGAGAATTGTTTCAGCAGTGAAGGATACAGCTGTTTGCTGGTAGAGGTGGAAACGAATATAACATGTCTGTTCCCCACCTGTACGGACAGGAGGTGTCCTATCACCCAGGCGTCTGGCCAATGCGTTTGTTACAACACCACTGGCGTTCTATTGAACGCCGGCCTCCAGCTCCTTTGTGGCTGGGCGAATGTTTCTCATATCACTGTTGGGACTAGGGATTTCCGCATTGCTAGGCGGCCCGAATGGGCGTTCCAAAGCTGGATAAACTGGGCTACTGGGGGATCCTTACGCAACCGATATACTGATTGTGATGCTAGCCTGCACACGGAGCAAGGATACTACTTTTTATTTAATGGCACAGCGACCAATGTTTTGTCACCCCCATTTCCCCGCCAAATTGCTATTGGGACTCTAGTCCCTACCACAGTCCCCTGCCCTTCGGCGTGGATGCTGCATAATCAGTTAGCATGCCGGGCAGCCTCAGCTGAATTCTGCGAGAACTGGAAAAAACCTCAGGTTCTCGCACCCAACCGGGGCCACTCAGCCGGATGGGGGATTCTGAGCGTCTTGACACTGGGAGGTGTGGGGGGTTCCTTGGCTGTCAGCAATAGGAATTATTTTATTTGTGGCCTTACCATCTTGGGAAATGAAACCTTGGGAGCCCTCGGGGCAATAACCAAGGAATTGTCTCAGCTACGGTTGTTTGCAATGCAGAACCGGTATGCTCTTGACTATCTTCTGGCCCGTGAGGGTGGGGTATGCGTCATAGTACAGGGCAAGTGTATCATGGGAGTTCAGGACTTGACCGCTAACATCACTAAATTGATGGATCACATACGGGATCACCTGGACGGAATGCAGGATCCTGGCTCTTGGGGTAACTGGGGATTTGGAGGTTGGAAGGACTGGTTGATAAATATGGCCATGTATTTAGTGGTGGCTATCGGCTGCATCTTTGTGGGCCTAGCCATCCTTAAATGTGTGATGGGTAGAATGCGGGGTGCACTGGAACAGATCAACGCCCCTAAAATCTTAGCTGTCAAAATCCATGAGGGTGCAGCAGATGAAGGGGGGCTACGCCAGGAATTGGAAATGCAGCGACGGATCTTTTTAGATGAGGGACCGTAGCTATGGATTGGATAGTTCGGTTATCATGGAATGATAAAAGGAGGGAATGACGAATGTGATATAAAATAGTTACTTTAGAGATATTAGTTAATGTAATGTAGAGATAGGCCAGTCTAATCCTGGTGAGTTCACAGACAAAGGATTTCAGACCGCATGGCAAAGCAAAAGAAGAGGTGTGTCCACCAAAGGAGGAGAAAAGGATGCTGGGTAATAGGGGCCAGAGGAAGGGATTGGAAGTGAGCCAATTAGAGTGTATGGATAGGTCAGGAGGGGTATAGGATGACCTATGGGAATCGTGTATGTGAAACTTGATGCCATTTGAATGTATCAGTAGAGACTTCTTTGTTCTACAGACTCACTTGATTCCAGAGGTGTACGAAGCAAGATGTGCTTTGTACTTGCTGTGAACTGAGTCAAGCTTGCAAGCCAAATAAAATAACTAATGCTGTACCTGCAAATCCATCTCGACTTTTATTGAGGCCAGACTGACGGGTAAAGAAATTTGGGATTTGTCACTACGATCAATGATTGATCTGCTCCTGTATCTCTTAACATTTTAATTTGTTTCCTTATTTTGTAAGGTAAATTGAAAAACTTCTTCCTTTGAAATAAAACATCCAGAACCTCAAATAATTTTCTATCCCCTTTTTCATTGATTCTGCACATTTCACCTGCACTACTGCAGCAGTTTTAACAGCCATTTCTGTTCCAGATGCTTCCTTTCCTACTAATGCAAATGGCCTTCCATTTAGTTTCCAACAATTTTCCTGAATATATCCCACTTTGTTACAATGGAGACACTGAGGCACAAAGGATAGTTTTCTTTACTTGGTCTAATCTACAGTTCCCTCTTCCGACAATGATGCATGCACCTCACTAGATCTATTCACCAGTCTATTTTGTAAAAGTTGTGTCCAAATTTTTTTTGGCCATTTCATCTGTTAGATTCTCAGATCCCACCATTTAACTATAAATCCCAAAATGTTGCTATTCGGCATCCAGTAACCGGCTTTACACGTTTCAAAATATTTCAACAAATTATTACTAATCAGCATCCAATAATGCTTTCTCTAGGTTTTGAAATCCCGCAGGAGCCCCCACATTTGTTATGATCCCAGCTGATGTGATAACAGGACAGGAAGATCTCAGAATGGAACCCTGCCTCAAAATTTTAATTTTCTTTTATAAATTATAAAGGAATAGAGTCACAGAACTGCTGATTAATTTTAACAACAAGAAATAACCATTTACTAAAGATGGAAATATTGGATTATGATAAAATACTTCATTACCGCCCCCCCCCCCCCCCCCCCCCCCCCCGCTTAGCTTAACAAATGGACACATTTAAAGATTAACACGGATTACAAGGTACATTTTAAGCTACAATGGTCTCACTAACACAAATGTCGTGTTGGGTGTTCCGATATACAAACAAACCAACACGGTTGTAGATGGTACAACTCTGTTTTATTATTCTGTATAATAACAACTGTTAACTTCTGGCTGTGGTTCGTACTTCACCAGTTAACCTGTGGACCCAGCCCTAGCACTATCTTAGTGAGGCACTCAGCACATGGTGTATGTCTGAGTGGCACGCTGTGAGCTCTGTGCTCTGAGCTATCTCCTGGTAGAATGAGCGGGAACTGTGGTGTTCCCTGTTTTATAGTGCGTGTGCTCTCACTGGTGATTGGCTGTGATGTTGTGTGTGTGTTGATTGGTCCGTCTACCTGTCCATCAGTGTGTGTGTGTGATTGCACCATGATATGTTAATATGGATATCATGACATCCCCTCTTTTCACAAGGATATGTGCTTACATGGTAATAAATATTGGTGTGTACTGAGTGCATCTGAGTATGTGTGTGCAATATTTACAACATGTACAAGGGGCTAAACTATATACATAGGAAGGTGTCAGGTGCAACAGAGCAACGAGGTTGTACCACAAACAAAACAAGTGCAATCATCAAATATCGAAAGAGAACTCCTGGAACGACAAAAAGAGAAACACGTTAACATTGTTGCACAACAATTCAATGAGTCCAATGTGCAAACAGGCTCATAAGTCCAGTGACGAATTTGGGTTGACCGCCTCAAGGGTGGGTCAGGATCCACCGGCTGAGGAATGGGCCTGGCCACTGGCGATAGAGGAATGGGCAGAGTGGCAGGAAGCTCCACAAAGTCGACAACAGGGACAACAGGAGGGCGTGGCACCGGTGCATGATCACGTAGCGAGCGGGAAACAGCCGAAGGGCCCGCCGATTACGCCGGCGAATGGAGCCAATGCGAACCAGGAACGAGCGGGGAGCCACGCGGCGGAGAACCTCGGCAGTTGCCGACCAGCCACCCTCTGGTAGGTGTATACGGACATTGTCTCCAGGCGCCAGGGCAGGAAGATCAGTTGCCCGAGTGTCATGTGCCACCTTCTGCTGAGCACGCTGTTGTTGCATCCTTTGCAGTACTGGAGCATGGTCGGGTTCAGGAACATGAATGGACACAGTGGTCCTGAGGGCGCGACCCATCAACAGCTGGGCTGGTGAGAGGCCAGTGGACAGTGGGGCCGAGCGATAGGCCAGCAGGGCTAAACAGAAGTCAGATCCGGCATCAGCAGCCTTGCAGAGGAGCTGCTTCACGATATGGACGCCTTTTTCCACCTTGCCATTTGACTGGGGATGCAGAGGACTGGACGTCACATGTGTGAAGCCATATGAAGCGGCAAAAGAAGACCATTCTTGGCTCGCAAAACAGGGCCCATTGTCCGATATGACGGTAAGCGGAATGCCATGGCGAGCGAAGGTTTCTTTACAGGCTCTGATTACAGCTGATGATGTCAAGTCGTGCAGGCATATGACCTCCGGACAATTGGAAAAATAGTCAATTATAATGACGTAGTCCCTGCCGAACGCATGAAAAAGGTCCACACCCACCTTTGCCCAGGGGGACATTACCAACTCATGGGGCTGAAGCGTCTCAGGGGGTTGCGCCGGCTGAAACCTTTGGCAGGTGGGGCAGTTGAGCACCATGTTGGCGATGTCGTTGCTGATGCCCGGCCAGTACACAGCTTCTCGGGCCCTCCGCCTGTACTTCTCAACCCCGAGATGGCCTTCGTGCAATTGTTCGAGGACAAGCCTGTGCATGCTGTGTGGGATCACAATCCGGTCCAACTTTAGGAGGACACCATCAATGACGGCCAAGTCGTCCCGGACATTGTAGAATTGTGAGCACTGTCCTTTGAGCTACCCTTCCGTCATGTGGTGCATCACACGTTGTAGAAGGGGGTCAGCCGCAGTCTCACGGCGAACGTGGGCCAGACTTGCATCAGTAGCTGGCAGATTGGCCGAGTGAAGGCTACATGTGCGTCGACCTGAAAGACGAACCCACCCGATTCGGGCGGTGTGCTCACTGCTCTGGACAGGGCATCCGCGATGATGAGGTCCTTTCCTGGGGTGTAGACAAATTGGAAGTCGTACCTCCGGAGCTTGAGCAGAATGCGCTGGAGGCGAGGGGTCATCTCATTGAGGTCCTTTTGTATGATGCCGACCAGGGGGCGATAGTCGGTTTCCACGGTGAACTGAGGAAGACCATACACATAGTCGTGGAATTTATCTATGCCGGTTAACAAACCCAGGCACTCCTTCTCAATCTGCGCATAGCACTGTTCTGTGGGGGTTATGGCCCGCGCGGCATAGGCGACCGGGGCCCATGATGCAGTGTTGTCCCGTTGCAGGAGTACCACCCCAATGCCGGACTGGCTGGCATCAGTCGAGATCTTTGTATCTCGAGTAGTGTCGAAGAACGCCAATACCGGGGCGGTGATGAGCTTGATCTTGAGCTCCTCCCATTCCTTCTGGTGTGAGGGCAGCCACTGGAACTCCGTAGTCTTCTTCACCAGATGGCGAAGAGCCGTTGTGTTGGAGGCAAGGTTGGGAATAAACTTCCCCAGGAAGTTGACCATCCCAAGAAAGCGTAGCACTGCCTTCTTGTCTGCCGGCTGCAGCATGGCTGCAATAGTTGTCACTTTGTCTGCATCCGGATGCACCCCTGACTGGGATATGTGGTCCCCCAGAAACTTTAGCTCAGTTTGGCCAAAAGAACACTTGGCTCGGTTGAGGCGCAGGCCGTGTTCTCGTAGCCGAGCAAAGACGCGCTGGAGACGACTGATGTGCTCCTGTGGTGTGGTGGACCAGATAATGACGTCGTCAACATAGACGCGCACCCCTTCGATGCCCTCCATCATCTGTTCCATGATTCGATGAAACACCTCGGATGCTGAGATGATGCCAAATGGCATCCTATTGTAGCAGGAGCTGCCAAAGGGAGTGTTGAAAGTACACAGCTTCCTGCTGGACTGATCCAGCTGAATCTGCCAAAAACCATTTGAGGCATCCAGCTTGGTAAAAATTTTAGCCCGGGCCATTTCGCTCGTGATCTCTTCCCGTTTGGGTATGGGGTAGTCTTCCCTCGTGATGTTATTGTTCAGGTCTTTCGGGTCGATGCAGATCCGGAGTTCGCCAGAGGGCTTTTTGACGCACACCATGGAGCTGACCCATGGTGTTGGCTCCGTGACCCGGGAAAGCACTCCTTGGTCCTACAGGTCCTGCAGCTGCTGCTTGAGGTGGTCCTTGAGTGGTGCTGGGACTCTACGAGGTGCGTGAATGACCGGGGTGGCGTCCGGTTTGAGCAGTATTCTGTAAGTGTAGGGCAGTGTGCCCATGCCCTCGAAAACCTCCTGGTTGTGGGCGAGGAGCGAGTGGAGCTGTGCCCTAAAGTCTGCATCCGGGAAGTCGGACGTGCCTTCTGGAGACAGAGTGTGTACCCGCTGAACGAGGTGGAAGATTTTTCACGCCTGTGTGCCTAGCAGGGAGTCCTTCGAGGATCCAACTATCTCAAAAGATAGTGTGGCTGTGTATGAATTGTGTGCAACCTCAAGCTGGCAGGACCCCATGGCCGGGATGACGTTCCTGTTGTAATCAACCAGCTGTCAGCGGGATGGCCGAATCGGTGGTTTGACCTTCAAGGTGTGGAAGGCTGGCCATGCATTGAGATTGGCGGAGGCACCAGTGTCAAAACGGAATGTGATTGGTGATTGGTTGACCGTTAGGGTGGCACACCATTCATCGCCCGGATTAACGTTGTGCACTGGCATCGGCTGGTGGGTCCTACTTAGGGACATCCGGTTCTTGTTTATTACCGCAACGCGGAAGGCTTCCCGGTCGTCGGTATCACCGGTCTGTACGTCGTCAGGGTATGACTCGGTGTATGGAGGCTGAATGGTCCGCACGTCCCTGCGAGCCTGGCGGAATTGGGGAGCATTGGCAGGTTGAGCTGCTCGACAGCAGGCAGCGTAGTGTCCCATCTTGCCACAGCGGAGGCATTGTCGGGTTTTGGCTGGACATTGCCGCTTTAAGTGTGCGGATCCACAGTTGCCGCACGTCGTGACGTCATGGCGTTCGTTGTGCCACCGCGCATGCGCGGTGTGGTCCTGCGTAGAGCGCGCCTGCGCGTCACGTCCCTCTGTGTCGACGTCCCTCTTTTGGCACGTACAAGCGCGGGAGGCCTCGGAAAGCGCGCGAAATGGCCGCCCTCGTCCGGGCCGCGGGCCGGGAGGAACTCGATCGACTGCACCCGCTCGGCTTCGTAGGACCCCTGCCGTGCCGATTCGGCCGCCTGGAATTGGGAGTACCGGCTGGTCGCGTTTTCGTGGAGGACGCAGGTTTCGATGGTGGTGGCTAGGGTGAGGCTCTTTATTTTGAGGAGCTGCTGGCGTAGGGTGTCCGAGCTGACCCCAAAAATTATCTGGTCCCGAATCATGGAACTGGAGGTGGCCTCATAGCCGCAGGACTGCGCGAGGATACGGAGGTGTGTCAAAAAAGATTGAAAAGGCTCATCCTTACCCTGCAGGCGCTGCTGGAAGAGGTACCTCGCGAAGCTCTCATTCACTTCGACGCTGAAGTGTTGCTCAAGTTTTAGAAAGACCGTCTTGTACTTCTTTTTGTCCTCGCCTTCCGCGAATGCCAGGGAGTTGTAGATGTGGATGGCGTGTTGCCCCGCCGTGGAGAGGAGGAGGACGATCTTCCTGGTGTCCGATGCATTCTCCCTGTCTGTGGCTTCTAGGAAGAGCTGGAAGCGCTGTTTAAACAGCTTCCAGTTGACGCTGAGATTTCCACCGATTTGGAACGGCTGCGGCGGTCTGGTGGTGTCCATGGCGCAGGATGGCGGATCTCTGAAGAGGTGCAGGTAGGTCTCACAGTAACTGGCGAGTTTCCAGGCCTGGTATCATGTCGTGTTGGGTGTTCCGATACACAAACGAACCAACACGGTTGTAGATGGTACAACTCTGTTTTATTATTCTGTATAATAACAACTGTTAACTTCTGGCTGTGGTTCGTACTTCACCAGCTAACCTGTGGACCCAGCCCTAGCACTATCTTAGAGAGGCATTCAGCACATGGTCTATGTCTGAGTGGCGCGCTGTGAGCTCTGTGCTCTGAGCTATCTCCTGGTGGAATGAGCGGGAACTGTGGTGTTCCCTGTTTTATTGTGCGTGTGCTCTCACTGGTGATTGGCTGCGATGTTGTGTGTGTGTTGATTGGTCCATCAACCTGTCCATCAGTGTGTGTGTGTGATTGCACCATGATATGTTAATATGGATATCATGACAACAAAGTCACGTTTAAACCCACAAGATGATTGTGGTCAAATACACAAACTTGACTCGGGACCCAAGTCAGTGAATTTCTCCTCAGAATCCCCCCACATGATCATCACATGAGAGTTTCCAAACTACACTCCCCAAAACATGCTTTAAAATCTTCTCTCATAATAATGGTTTCCCTTAGTGGTTGGCATTCTGAAATGCAGTCTTAATATTACAATTGACACTTATAACCCAAATTTCTGCTCCACTTATAACAGCTAATCCAGTCCAGGATTTTACACCAACCCCTTTATGATTTCTTTGTCTTGACTTCTATGCAAACTGTTCACAATTGCTTTAATTCTTGACTCCCAGATTGCATGAAGGTGACATCAGATGTTTGTTTTATCTGTGAAGGCTGCTTTCTCACTTTAAGTCTGGTTACTGCAATTGTCTCTTTAACTCAGAACACTTTGTTGACTCTTCCTTGAATTCTTCTGAACAATACTTTGGAATCTGTTTATTTAACTTTGGACTTCTTGGGCACTTCTCTTCATTTCTCTAGTTTCTTTCACTAGCTAGACATTAGATTTCCGACATCAGTTGGTTTAGCACAGTGGGTTAAACAGCTGGCATGTAATGCAGAGCAAGGCAGCAGCGTGGGTTCAATTCCCATACCAGCCTCCCCGAACAGGTGCCGGAATGTGATGACTAGGGGCTTTTCACAGTAACTTCATTGAAGCCTACTTGTGACAATAAGCAATTATTATTATTATTAACCAGTACTCCATAGTATGGCTTGTCTTCAAGCAAGGCTGAGGGAGATATTTCCACTTAATCCATCTAAAACCAACTGATTCTGGTAGAGCTGTGAATGCCGCTTTCTATCTCCAACTGCAATAGAAATAGGTCAACTATTACTTCAAGGGTTATTTACCATACAAGGTCCCAGTTGTTACGCAACACCCACATGCTTATTGTAGCACTATCGATCACACACGAGGCGAGACGTAGAGAATTTCAATTGAGGCTTTATTGAGCAGACTTGTTCAGACTTGTTCCCCAGCAGCTCAGTCACAGAATGCAGCTGCGTGGAGTAAACCGGGTTCTTATACCCCGCCTATCTGGGTGGAGACCAGTAGGTGGCAGATCCAATCGGGACCCAGCATCTGTCCTCCAATAGCTCCTCGGCATTCATGGTGTACCGTATTGCCCCTAATACATACCACCACATTCTCCCCTTGTTAAAAAGGAACCCGGCTGGGTGGTGGGTGGTATGGTGGTAGGAGTCGGTGCCTTAACCATTGAACTATATACAATCATGCCGCATTTACTGGGCCACTGAATTATTCACATTTTACCCGATTAGCAGCGTTAAGTATTTACAACAATGCCGCTTTACTGGGCCACTGAATTATATACATCGTAAGTCGACTCGATGAGTCGAGATGGTGCTCTGGTCGCCCTCTCCGATCGTCGCAGCCTGGGTGGTGGTGGTGGTGCTGGCTCGGGTCCGGTCGACTCTGGGAGCATCGCACTGTCCCTCTCTGTTTCCTTACTCCTGGGCGGGCCTGGGAGGAGAACCGATCCCCCCGGGAAGGGGGTGGCTGTGGGGTGCACCGGCAGGAGTGAGGGGGTGGTGATTGGTGTGAAGGGGGTGTGGGGAGCTCCGGCGAGCGCCAGGTCCCGCAGAGAGTCCGTGTCCTGTCGGCCGTCTGGGTACGCCACGTAGGCGTACTGCGGGTTGGCGTGGAGTAGATGTACCTTTTCCACCAGAGGGTCTGATTTGTGCGCCCGCACATGTTTCCGGAGCAGGATGGGTCCCGGGGCTGCCAGCCAGGTCGGAAGTGGCGTTCCAGAAGCGGACTTCCTAGGAAAGACAAGGAGGCGCTCGTGCGGCGTTTGGTTCGTGGTGGTACACAGCAGGGACCGGATAGAATGAAGGGCATCCGGGAGGACTTCCTGCCAGCGGGAAGTTGGGAGATTCCTAGACCGTATGGCCAGTAGGGCGGTCTTCCAGACCGTCCCGTTCTCCCTCTCGACCTGCCCGTTCCCCCGGGGGTTGTAGCTGGTCGTCCTGCTCGAGGCTATGCCCTTGCTGAGCAGGAATTGACGCAGCTCGTCACTCATGAAGGAGGACCCCCTATTGCTATGGATGTAGGCGGGGAAACCGAACAGGGTAAAGATGGTGCAGAGGGCTTTAATGACTGTGGCCGCGGTCATGTTGGGGCAGGGGATGGCGAAGGGGATACGGGAGTATTCGTCAACGACGTTAAGAAAGTACGTGTTGCGATCGGTGGAGGGGAGGGGGCCTTTGAAATCCAGACTGAGGCGTTCAAAGGGATGGGAAGCCTTTATCAGGTGCGCTCTATCTGGCCTGAAAAAATGCGGTTTGCATGCTGCGCAGATTTGGCAGTTCCTGGTGACTGTTCGGACGTCCTCGACGGAGTACGGGAGGTTGCAGGCCTTTATAAAGTGGTAGAAGCGAGTGACCCCCGGGTGGCAGGGGTCCTCGTGGAGGGCTTGGAGGCGGTCCACTTGTGCGTTGGCACATGTGCCGCGAGATAGGGCATCGGACGGCTCGTTCAGCTTTCCGGGACGGTACAAGATCTCATAGTTGTAGGTGGAGAGTTCGATCCTCCACCGCAGGATCTTTCATAGAATTTCATAGAATTTACAGTGCACAAGGAGGCCATTCGGCCCAACGAGTCTGCACCGGCTCTTGGAAAGAGCACCCTACCCAAGGTCAACACCTCCACCCTATCCCCATAACCCAGTAACCCCACCCAACACTAAGGGCAATTTTGGACACTAAGGGCAATTTATCATGGCCAATCCACCTAACCTACACATCTTTGGACTGTGGGAGGAAACCAGAGCACCCGGAGGCAACCCACGCACACACGGGGAGGATGTGCAGACTCCGCACAGACAGTGACCCCAGCTGGAATTGAACCTGATCTTGTCGTTCTTTATCTTGCCCCGCTGTGCATTATCGAACATGAAGGCTACCGACCATTGGTCAGTGAGGAGAGTGAATCTCCTACCGGCCAGGTAATGCCTCCAATGTCGCACAGCTTCCACTATGGCTTGGGCCTCCTTTTCTACTGAGGAGTGGCGAATTTCTGAAGCGTGGAGAGTCCGGGAGAAAAAGGCCACGGGTCTGCCCGCTTGGTTGAGAGTGGCCGCCAGAGCTACGTCGGATGCGTCGCTCTCGACTTGGAAGGGGAGGGACTCGTCGATGGCGCGCATCGTGGCCTTTGCGATATCCGCTTTGATGCGGCTGAAGGCCTGGCGGGCCTCTGTCGACAGGGGAAAAGTAGTGAACTGGATTAGTGGGCGGGCCTTGTCTGCGTACTGGGGGACCCACTGGGCGTAATAAGAAAAGAAGCCCAGGCAGCGTTTCAGGGCTTTGGCACAGTGGGGAAGAGGGATCTCCATGAGGGGGCGCATGCGTTCAGGGTCGGGGCCTATCACTCCATTACGCACTACGTAGCCCAAGATGGCTAGACGGTCGGTGCTAAACACGCATTTTTCCTCGTTGTAGGTGAGGTTGAGGGCGTTAGCGGTCTGGAGGAATTTGCGGAGGTTGGCGTCGTGGTCCTGCTGGTCGTGGCCGCAGATGGTGACGTTGTCGAGGTACGGGAGCGTGGCCCGTAAACCGTGCTGGTCAACCATTCGGTCCATCTCCCGTTGGAAGACGGAGACTCCGTTCGTGACGCCGAATGGAACCCTTAAGAAATGGTATAGCCGCCCGTCTGCTTCGAAGGCAGTGTACTTGCGGTCACTGGGGCGAATGGGGAGCTGGTGGTCGGCGGACTTAAGGTCCACGGTGGAGAAGACCTTGTACTGTGCAATCCGATTGACCATGTCGGATATGCGGGGAAGAGGGTATGCATCTAGCTGCGTGTACCTGTTGATGGTCTGACTGTAGTCTACAACCATCCTCTGCTTCTCCCCCGTCTTCACTACTACCACCTGAGCTCTCCAGGGACTATTGCTGGCCTGGATTATGCCTTCCTTCAGCAGCCGCTGGACTTCGGACCTGATAAACGTCCGGTCCTGGGTGCTGTACCGTCTGCTCCTAGTGGCGACGGGTTTGCAATCCGGGGTGAGGTTCGCAAACAAGGAGGGCGGTTCGACCTTGAGTGTCGCGAGGCCGCCGATAATCAGTGGGGGTATAGGGCCGCCAAATTTAAATGTTAAGCTCTGGAGGTTGTATTGGAAGTCCAACCCCAGGAGAGTGGGAACGCAGGGATGGGGGAGGACATACAGCCGGTAATTTTTGAACTCTCTCCCCTGCACCGTTAGGTTTGCGATGCAGAACCCTTTGATTGCAACGGAGTGGGACCCCGCCGCCAGGAAACATTTTTGGGTGCTTGGCCGAATTACTAGGGAACAGCGTCTTACCGTGTCCGGATGAATAAAACTCTCCGTGCTCCCCGAGTCGATCAAACACGGCGTCTCATGCCTGTTCACCAGCACCTTTGTCGTTGTCGTCTGGAGCGTCCGGGGCCGCGACTGGTCGAGGGTCACTGATGCCAAACGTGGTTGGTGCATCGGATCGTTGTCTTCAGGCAGTGTGACGCCGTCCACGCTGGGGTCCTTGCCTGTCAGCCAAGATGGCGGCGTCCATGGATCACACGCTGCCGGGGGGGTGGACAAAATGGCTGCTCCCATGGGTCGCACGCGGCCGGGGTGGACAAAATGGCCGCTCCCATGGATCGCACGCGGCCCGTGGGTAGGAAGATGGCGGCACCCGTCCCCCCCTCGTGGTGTCTGGGGTCCAAAATGGCGGCGCCCGTTGGCCGCTGGGGGGTTGAGCCCGTGGTCCCGTTTGTTCCCCAGAGATAGCGGCAACCCCACGGGACTGGCACACCGCTGCGTAGTGCCCCTTTTTGCCGCAGCTTTTACAGGTGGCCGAGTGGGCCGGGCAGCGCTGGCGGGGGTGTTTCGGCTCCCCGCAAAAGTAGCAGCGGGGCCCCCCCGGGTGGTCTGGGATTCTGGCCGCGCACGCTTGCGGAGGGGTGGGGGGTGCCGGGGGGTCGGTCGCGGCGGGGGTCCACGGAGCCCAAAGGGCTGTAGTGCGGTCGGGGGCATAGGCGCGGGCGTTTTGGGAGGCTACGTCGAGGGAGGCTGCAAGGGCCCGTGCCTCTGTGAGTCCGAGAGAGTCTTTCTCTAAAAGTCTCTGGCGAATTTGCGACGATGCCAAACCTGCTACGTAAGCGTCTCTGATCAGGAGGTCCGTATGTTCATTTGCCGTTACCTCTGGGCAGTCGCAGTTTCTTCCCAGGATCGTCAGCGCATTGAAGAATTCGTCCAGTGATTCCCCGGGGATTTGTCGTCTCGTCGCGAGCTGGTAGCGTGCGTAGATCTGGTTGACGGGCCTAATGTAGGTCTGTTTCAGCAAGTTGATCGCCGCTGGAAATTCTTCCGCGTCCTCGATGAGAGCGTAGATTTCAGGACTCACTCTGGAATACAGGACCTGCATCTTCTGGTCTTCCGTTGTTGTGCCGAGGGCCGTTCGGACGTACCCCTCAAAGCACGCCAGCCAGTGTTTAAACGCCGATGTTGCGTTAGCTGCTTGGGGGCCGATTTGCAGACACTCCGGGGCGATCCGGAGCTCCATATTCCTTTTTAAGTCTGCTCAATAAATTGTAGCACCATCGATCACACACAAGGCGAGACGTAGAGAACTTCAATCGAGGCTTTATTGAGCAGATTTGTTCAGACTTGTTCCCCAGCAGCTCAGTCACAGAATGCAGCTGCGGGGATTAACCCAGGTTCTTATACCCCGCCTATCTGGGTGGAGCCCAGTAGGCGGCAGATCCAATCGGGACCCAGCATCTGTCCTCCAATAGCTCCTCGGCATTCATGGTGTACCGTATTGCCCCTAATATATACCACCACACTTATGCCTTTTATTTATTCTTTACGTTGTATCCCTCTCTGAGCACAATAGAAACGGAGTTGGAACTTAACCAACTCCCACACATACAAACACCTGTGTCCAGCATGAATCTAACTTAAGGCACAGAAACATTAAATTAAACACACTTTAAGCTACACCTTATTTCTACTATTTACCAATTCAAATCTAATTCCCTTAAAACTGCCTTTGGTTCCCTCATAGATGTTTCATAAGCCAAACTCTAAACATGCCAAAATCTGTTTTTCCAAATGCGTGGTCAATTTCTTCACCTCCTCTCACCCTGTCATGTGCCTCAATCTGTGTTGCCTTGCCCACTCCCGCACTGGACCTTTGCTCGAGGAGCCCATGGTGCTGCATTGCTCCCACCCCCCGCACTAGCACCTCACTGAAAGCTAGCTGGGAAGAAGTACCTTTGGACACTAACCTGTGAACATCCCTCAAATCCGTGGTTCTGATTCCTTCAATCCCTACGTGGGATCCTCATGAGTTCCCCTCACATTTCAGGTCACTAGGTGCGTGCCTTTTAAAGGCATTTGTAAAATCATGTCGTTCTAGAAATTACATCAATTTAAATTTGACATGTGGGAATGATTCGGCATGTGACCACAATAATGAGAGGCTAATTTATTTAGATTACGTTCCTGATGGCAGGTGGCATGTGGGCACAGTGGTTATTACTGCTTCCTCACAGCACGAGGAACCCGGGTTCAATTCTGACCTCGGCTGTATGGAGTTTGCACTTTCTCCCCGTGTCTGCATGGGTTTCCTCCGGGTGCTCTGGTTTCTTCCCACAGTCCAAAGATGTGCAGGTTAGGTGGATTGGCCATGCGACAATTACCTTTTAATGTCCAACAATGTGCGTATTGGATGGGGTTATGGGGATAGGGGAGTGGGTCTAGATAGGGTGCTCTTTCAGGGGGTTGTTGCTGATGGACTGAATGTCCCTCTTCTGCTCTCGATAGATTCTATGGATTCAATGAAATGTGGTCTACCATTGACAGGAGAGGGGGCAATTGTATCTATGATTAATTTCATCTGGAAATGTGACTAGGGCCTTCTCGTGAAATTCTCCGATCTTGCCACAGAACATGCCCATCACCATCGGACGGGGAAAATCCCGGCAAAAGGCGAAATCTTTTCACTCTGAATAAAGTAAAATGGGCTTGTGTTTAAATGTGCCTTTTACGTCCACATTTACAGCCAATGCAGAACTCGTGAGGTGTAGTCACTGTCGTAATGAGAAAACACAACAGAGGTGGGATGCTTCACATTCTTTAAAAAGTACCTGGATGAGCACTTAGCATGTCATAACATTCAAGACTATGTGCCAAGTGCCGGCAAATGGGATTAAGTAGGCATGGCATCAGTGCAGACCTGATGGGCTGAAGGGCCTCCTCTGCACTGTATTCTATGATTCTGTGACAGCAGCCCATTTATACACAGCAAGCTCCCACACACAGCTAATCCATATTTTGCATATGATGTTGATTGAGGGATAAATATTGGCACTGGGTATAACTCCCCTGCTCTTTCTGGGCGAGATTTAATGGAAACATTTCTATGTGTGGCAGGAAGTTTCCCGATGCTTGGCCGGGAAGGCCGTCACTGCTACAAAACGTTAATTGGTCCACTTAACGAGGCCCCACGGGCTACACACCGCAAATGACTATCCTGATTCGCCATGACCGTGCTTGCCAGTTCCCCGCTAACAAGGGAGGGCGGCACTTAAATCGCTGCCGCACAGCCAACCACACACAACTCACAGCCATCCCCCGAGGAGACTAGCCCCACGAATGAGGGGTGCCGACCTGGCCAGATGTTTGAACGCGGTCAAGCCCAGGGGGATCCTCGAGCAAAGGTCCCCCAAGGGGCTTGGAGGATCAGCCACAGGGCAGCCAGTGCCACCTGGAAGGAACTGGCAGCTGCTGTGAGCTCGGGGAGCTTCAACAGGGCGACCGGCACCCAGTGACTAATAAGGTCTATGGCCTCCAACAAGCTGCATGGGTGCGGTGGCACTGGCCCCCCTGGCACTCGACCCAACCTCCCCCCCCCCTCCCGACTTCCCCTGAGCATGCGCCTGGCACCACCCCCGACCAGCACCGTTCCATGTCCCGGTCCACACATGTACAACAGTGCCGCCCATGCCAACCCTCCCAAACTCCCCCCCCCATACTTCCCTTCCCCATACTCCCCACCATGCCCATACACGCCTCCCCCATACTCCCCTTACCCCATATTCCCCTTCCTCTCATACTCCCCATCCCCCATACACCCCATCTCTCCTAAACGCACCATCCCAATATTCACCATCTCCCCCCCGCCCCCTAATGCACACCCCACAATGTCCCCGTGGATCATGATGCCCCATCTGTGTCCCTGCAGGAGGTTGACACACAATAAACGGGAGAGGGCCCAGACAGGCAGCGGTGTGCCAGACATCAGAGTCCTCACCCCCCATGAGGAACGGGCCCTGGAAGTGCGGGGATGGGCGAGGACAGATGGGTCATCGTTGCAATGTTGGTTTATGCCGCCTACTCCCCTTCCTCCCACAACTCTCTAAACCCCCATGTTCCCCATCCCTCCCCCAATCTCCTTATCCCCGCAATACTCCCATCCCCCCCATACTCCTCCCCATCCCCCTCAATCTACCCAACCCTCCCATATTCCCCTCCCCCATACTTACCTTCACCCATACTCCCCTCTCCCCACACTTCCCTCCCCCATACTCCTCTTCCCTCATACTCTCCTTCCCCCATACTCCCCTTCCCCCATACTCCCCTCCTCCCATACTTCCCTTCCCCCCCATACTCCCCTCCCCACACACTCCCTTTCTTCCATTACCCCTTCCCCCATACCCCCCTTCCCCCCATACTCCTCATCCCCCCAAACCCACCTCCCCACATACTCACCATCTCCCCCCCCCCCCCACGCACCCCCCGCGATCAACGATATGTGTGGATCACGATGCCCCATCTGTGCCTCTGCAGGAGAAGTTGGCACACAGCAGACAGGAGAGGGCCCAGATAGGTGGCAGTGTGCTAGACATCAGAGTGCTCACCTCCTACGAGGAGCGGGCCCAGGAGGTGGTGGGGATGGCCGAGGACAGATCTGTCACTGTTGCAATGGTTGGTGTATGGCGCAGAGGTGAGCTTCTGCCGGCCCACACCTGGATGACTTGTCACACGTAAATTGTTAATGCCATGCAGACTGACCCATCCCTTCCTTGACCACATGTTCATTCTCCCTCCGGATTCTCATCTGACGGTGCCGGTCCATCCGTGGTGATCCACTCGCGCCCCATCATCCCTCTGCTTTCGACAGTCACCCGCTAATGAAGCTGACACAGTCCCATCACCCTGGAGTGATCTTACACAGACTCTGGGAGCATGGAACAGGGTTGAGGGGTGGGAAAGTAGGGAGAGAGGATGGGGAATGGAGAGGGATGTGGGGGAGGGTTAAGGCTGAAGGATGGGGAAAGGGGGTCGATAGGGGGAAGATGGCAGGATGGGGGGAAGGAAGGAGGTGCGATCACGGATGAGGTCACGTCCTATGTGAACAGGGCAAGGATGAGGGCTTCCCTGGCTCTTCGAGCTTGCCGAACCATTGCCACTGCCGCCTGTCCCCCAGCCTCCGGCTGGTCCTGCTGGTCCTTCCCGGGCTCATCCTCCAGCCCTTCCTGGTCCAGCGCCTCCTCGTCTTCCTCCTCGGAGGTGACCACATGTTCCTCCTCCTCCACCTCCAGCATGTCGCCCCGCTGTGGTACCAGGTTGTGAAGGGCACAGCAGACTACCCCAAAGCAGCCGACCCTCCTGGGGGAGTGTACTGCAGGGCACATCCAGAGTGGTCGAGGTATCAGAACCGCATTTTGAGGAGTCTAATGCACCGCTCAATGACAGCGCGGGTGGCCACATGGACCTTGTTATATCAGGTCTCCACATCGTCCTCCGTACTGGCATCATTAGTCAGGTCCTCAGCAGGTACCCTTATTCCTCAAGAGCCAACCCATCATCCTGGGGTGATCCTCGAAGATGCCGGGGATCTCCAAGTGTCCCAAGATGTAGCTGTCATGCACACTCCCTGGTAAGTATGCACATACGTGCATAGTCTGGAGTAGTGGTCACACATGAGTTGAACATTCAATGAGTGGAACCCCTTCCTGTTAATGAAGGGTGCTCCCTGATTCGCAGGTGTGCATAAGGCGACATGCATGCTATCAATTATCCCCAGGACCTGAGGCACCCCGGCGATGGCAGAAAATCCTGCTGGCTGGGCATCCTATAGGGCCTGGCCCATGTCAAAGTTTATATAGTTCACTGCCCGGGTAAACAGGGCATCCGTGACCTCATGGATGCACTTGTGGGCTGTAGCTTATGAGATGCCTAACAAGTCCCCATTCGAGCCCTGGAATGATCCTGAGGCGTAAATGTTCAGGACTGCATTGACCTTAATGGCCACCGGGAGTGGATATCCTTCCCAAGTAGTGCTATGTCCGCAAGGATATGGCACAGGTGCCGCACTGTCCCCTTGTTGAGGTGGAGCCTCCTGCAGCACATGCTGACCGACATCTGTTCGAAAGACTAGCGACACCTGGTACACCTTGGGCCGTAGCTGCCTGATGGGCAGCCAGCTCCTGAGGGATTGGGGCAGGGCCCTGCACATGGGCCGCTGCCTCGAGTCTCTGTCAATGCTGTTGCCCCGCCTCCTCCTTCAACGTCTGGCCAAATAGCTTGCCAGCAGCACCATGAGGGCAGCTTCCAAGGGGTCCAAGATATCATTCATTCCGTGTAAGGACTGTAAAGATTAGGAGAGGGCATGAGACTGACAACCAATGGTGTCTTCCAGCCCAGGACACTCCATTCTCCCATTCGCCTCCCCTCCCCACCCTCTGCCATCCAACACGCCCAGCCATCACACCACTGGCTGAAGCAAGAGCTCCTGCTCACCGGACCCGACATCCTATATCCAGACACCCACAAGTGACGTTACCTGGACAGACGCTAGTCCCCTCCACGGTGTACACACCCACCCTCTGGTTGCCGAAATGTCCCCGGTGCTGCTCCCCTTATGTCCATTAGGGAGGGAAGACAGGGTGTTCAGATGTTGGCTGCTGTGCCTGTGGTGTTACTTTCTGCAGTGTTCCGGAACAGTGTCCAGACATCACCGTCTGATTGGGATGTTAGGCAATACCTCCCACTCCCGACATGGCACGCCTACCCATGGGAATCCACTTGGGAGGTGTGAAGTGCTCACTTAACTATGATTGCCAATTCCCTATTAATAATAGCCTCAGCTGTGCAGCTAGATGCGCCTGCAGTCAGTGGGAGTTAAGGGTGGTCGGTGGGGCAGACAGGCATGGGCTGTGGTTGACCCCAAAACAGGAACACACAATACAGGGGGTGGCATGGTGGACCCACGAGCGCTGAGACATCCACCTCTCCCCCCTCCCCCCCCCCGACCTCCAGGTCATGTGTGGGACCCCTTGGCTCCGCACCCTCCCCACTACCGATGCTTGTATACCGCGACCGAGAGCGACCCCTTGGGGGCTCGTCCACCCCCATCCCCGAGCACCGGGGCAGCAACCCCAGTGCCCCCAGGCTCATTGCCCGAGAATGAAGATGGCCACTCACCTCCTCGGATCCCCACAGCAGCTATTCCGCCAGCTTCACGTTTTTAAAGGAGCACTAATCGGCGCCCGCGTGACCACTTGCTGGGAAGGCAGTTAGATCACAGGAGGCCATTAGATAAGGGGGTGCCATTAATTGCATGGAGATTGGCGTTAAGTGGTGATTATTGGATTCTCGTCATGCTACGGCGGGTTCCTGATTTCGCCAACGGGAGCGGGCCGGTTAGATTGCAAATCGATCTGCGCCCAGTGCAGTTCTTAGTTTTCAGCCTCTTCCCGATCTAACGGCCTCATCACGCTCTCGCTTTAGCGCAATGTGGCCATTAAATCACGTCCAATGAATTCCTGTCATGGGGTCTCTTGTGCCCATTAGAGAGGGCAGACAGGGCCTCAGTTTAGTGTCTCACCTCAACAACAATGCAGCCAGCAATCGTTCAATTTTACACTCTTGTGTCAGCCTTGATCTTTCTGCTCAATCCAAAACCTCCTTGTCATGATATACACCAGTATATCATGGTGCAGACACACACACTGATGGACACACAGCGGGACCAATCAACACACACAACACCACAGCCAATCACCAGTTAGAGCACACTCACTATATAGACAGAGGGCATCAGAGTTCCCACTCATTCAGGATGCAGCCTCCTACAAGGACAGAGCTTACAGCTTACAGCACAGATCTTCACCATGTGCTGAGTGCATTGACTGGTTCGGACAGGCATAGGTCTTTAGTTTAATCTAACATCGTGTTAACCCACAGTGAAAGTATGTTCAACAGTTTCTAACTTAATAAAATAGTGTTGCACTATTTTAAGTGTTGGTGGCCTGTATGTGTTCCACGGATCCAGAACACCCAACACATCACTCCTGACTCGGGGTGAGAATGCTACCATGAAAATGGTTAACATACAAGGGAGCACTTTGGGGAACAGACCGCTTTAATATATTTTTCACCAAACTATAATAATATCCTGACAATCCGTTTGCCCTCCCAAACATTTAGAATACTGATTATGTTAAAATCTTGGCATTATAAGCAATTATTAAGTCCCAATTGAGATTGAAATTTGTTTACTGCGCTGTCACCATAACAGGCAAGCGAAATAACAACATAAATTAGTGCAAATAAAAAGCACAAATCTTTTGGTGCTGGAGTGCATGTTTCAGGATCTGAAATGCTGGAATGGTAATCTACAAAGCCTCTCCTTTAATATATTTGCTCTGCAGAGTCCTAAGTAAAGTTTTGAAATATTAACAATGGCGGTGCTGGTTTCTATTGTCATTTTGCTTGATTTCCAATAACAATTGCTGAACAATCAAACAGCTCTTAGCAAACATTTTAAAACAATTGATGATTGGATTAGAGCAGATGTGTTGCATCCTATAGAGTTTCTCAATGGATGCTTTTAAATAACTCCTGAATTGGACATGACTGAATCCGCACAGGAACTTTAACTGTTCATGCATCTTTGTACTCTAAAACGTACAACCTGAATTTTCCTGACAACTTGCCTGATTGTATACGTTCTGGTGACGGGTTAGTCAGAATATGTGTGTGCTCCACAGAACATGACTAAAACATGACTACTTTACTGAGCTGTTTTAATGGGTTTTGTTCACTGGTGCGTTTAAAGGTTGGATTATGTAATTGTGGATTTTTACCCGAAGCAATTAATTGTTCTCTATCAGTTGAACCAATATCTATTTTGTTGGAATAAATGTTGCATTTTGAAAGCAAAATATTATTGACTACAAAGGATGCGTGTCTCAAGTGGAGCAAAACATAAATTATTACTGACAAAATTTAAATTATTACTGATACTGTTTTTTCCATATTTAAAAAAAACAAACGCAAGGGCGCTAGGATTTTTGGAGAGGAAGTGTTTGGAACTCATCCCCAGCTCACAAATTAAATGTGACAACTTGGGTCAAAGTACCTTTATCAATAATTTAACTGTAGAATCAGTGGCTTTAGCAAGTCGGGTGCAAGATCTCATCAAATACCAGTTGTGAACTAACAGGAGTGGCACACTGGATTAACTACCAACATTGAACTATTGGTACCAATTTAATGTGTGAATACAAAATGTCAACCTTTCATTGATAACTGTACACTGTATATATGTATATCTTTATATATATGTGTGTGTATATAAATACCAATAGAAAGGTAAAAAGTACCAGTGATAGCAATGTGCAGCTATAGAAATAGTCCTTCTGTGTCTCTACAATGAAAATTAGAAATTCACAACATCAGTTTACTGGGAAGATGAAGACACTGAGGCCTTGAAATTTGGCAGCATTCAAAACCGGGCACGATTCCAGCAGTACATTGTGACACCATGCCAGAGCTGAGAGACCTGAAGACCGAACTAAATTTATCCTCAGGCCCCATCATAATAATTCAAGCTGATGCAAGTTCCCCGTCTGATACGTTAGATGAAAGGGGGTGTATGGGGCTCAGGGCATAGAGCGGGATTAAACTATTTGGCTTATTGAGCAAGCTCTGCCATTCCAAGAAGATCACAGTTGGTATTCCACCTTAGCTTTCCTTCCTGCACTCCCCCATATCTCTGATTCCCTGAGTGTCCAATAATCTATTGATTGCTGACTTGAATGACCGAGGATCCACAGCTCTTGACGGCAGAGAATTAAACTCTTTAGAAGAAGAAATCTTTCCTCATCTCAGTTTGAAATGGCTGACCCTTTTTTCTGAGAAGGCGAACCTTAATTATATAAAGCCAAGCAAGGGAAATATCTGGAAATTGAGAATCTTGTCAAAAAGAAAAAAGATGCATATGTGAGGTGCAGACAACGAAAAACAGATAAAGCACTTGAGGAATACAAGGAAAGTAGAAAAGAGCTCAAGCAGGGAGTTAGGAGGGCAAAAAGGGGTCTCAAAATGTCCTTGGCAGATAGAATTATGGAGAATCTCAAGGCATTTTATACATTGTGGTAAACCACTGTTGCACCTATATTAGGTGATGTACGGTAGGACCTGTACTACAGGTACGGCGGTAGTCCCTGCCTGCTGGCTCCGCCCAGTAGGCAGAGTATAAATATGTGTGTCCTCTGTGCAGCAGCCATTTCGCCAGCTGCTGTGGGAGGCCACACATCTTAGAGCAATTATGCCTCAGTTGTATTCAACTCTCGTCTTTGTCCAATTGAACGTACATCATACATATATTCGGAACAAGAGGGTAGCTAGAAAAAGAGTTGGTCCACTCAAGGACAAAGGAGGGAAATTCTGTGTAGAACCAGAGGAAGTAGCTTTGAGGAGAAATTGAATAAACTGGGATTGTTCTCCCGAGAGAGACGGAGGCTGAGGGGCAACCTGATAGAAGTTTTTTAAATTCTTAGGGGTTTAGATAGGGTGAACAGTTGGAGGCTTTTTCCCAGGGCGGAAATGACATTACAAGGAGCACAAGTACAAGGTGAGGGAGGAAAGGTTCAGTGGAGATGTGCAGGGGAAGTTTTTTACACAGAGGGTGGTGGTGGCCTGGAATGCACTGCTAAGTGAGGAGGTTGAGGCAGATACAGTAGCGACCTTTAAGACTTATCTGGATAGGCACATGAGCAGACGAGGTATAGAAGGACACAGGCGGTTGGTCTAGATAGGACACATGATCAGCGCAGGCTTGGAGGGCCGAAGGGCCTGTTCCTGTGCTGCATTGTACTTTGTTCTTTGTTCTTATCAGGATTAAATAACATCTGCCACAGCCCTGCCCATCTGACCAACCCACATCTTCCTGTAATCTCTGACCCTCTTCACTGTTAACTGCCCTACCAATCTTGGTGTTGTCTGCAAACTTATTTATCATTCCCTCATGTTCTTGTCTATATCATTTATATATATAACAAACAATAAGGGGCCCAGCACTGATCCCTGAGGTACGTCGCTGGACACCGACCTCCAGTTACACAAACAGCCTTCTACCACCACGCTTTGTGTCCTATTTCTAAGCCAGTTTCAGATCCATCTCAACAGGTTTCCTTGAATTCCATGTGCTTCAACCTTCCCAATCACCAGTCTGTAATTCCCTGGTTTATCTCTACAACCCTTCTTGAAAAGTGGAACAACATTAGCTGTTCTCCAGTCCTCTGGCACTTCCCCTGGGGACAGAGAGGAATTAAACACTTGTGTCAGAGTGGTTAACACTGTTGCTTCACAGCTTCGGGGACCTGGGTTCGATTCCCAGCTTGGGTCACTGTCTATGCGGAATCTGCACGTTCTCCTTGTGTCTGTGTGGGTTTCCTCCGGGTGCTCCGGTTTCCTCTCACAAAGTCCCGAAAGACGTACTTGTTAGGTGATTCGACATTCTAAATTCACTCTCAGTTTACCCGAACAGGCGCCGGAGTGTGGTGACTGGGGGATTTTCACACTACTTCATTGCAGTGTTAATGTAAGTCTACTTGTGACACTAATAATGATCACTAATTGATTTCTGAAGGGCGGCACGTTGCACAGTGGGTAGCACTGGGACTACGGCGCTGAGGACCCGAGTTCGAATCCCAGTCCTGGGTCACTGTCCATGTGGAGTGTGCACATTCTTCCCAAGTCTGTGTGGGTTTCACCCCCACAACCCAAAAGATGTGCAGGTTAAGTGGATTGGCCATGCTAAATTGCCCCTCAATTGGAGAAAAAATAATTGTGTACTCTAATGAATAATTCAACACCACTTCCCTTTTTGCTAATTTGGTCATTTCCAATCCATGGCAACTGTTGTAGAATGGAAGGAACTCTGCAAGGTCGATATGATTGCATCTGCCATCTCTGGAGACACTTATTTTAAAGCCCTGGAATGTAGGCCATTGGGTACAGGAGGTTTGTTGGCTTTTAGTCCCACTAAGTTCTTCAGTACGATTTCTTTTAATTTGGCCCTGGGTACAGAATGTAGTTCTGGAAGAGAAGAAAGGAGATTGGGATGGTTCTCAGTAGTTTTGTGGAGCCCAGAGCCATGGGGCGGGGGCTGGTGTGAATCCTGCCCCCACTGTGTCCCGAAGTCTCTGCCACCAGAGATTCGGCGGGGGCTGGATTCGCGCCGCGCCGGTCGGCGGGGGCGGGAATCGCGGTGTGCCGGTCGGCGAGCCCACCCCCACCGAATCTCCGGCCCGCGATGGGCCGAAGTCCCGCTGCTGGAATGCCTGTCCTGCCAGCGTGGATTAAACCACCTTTTGAACGGCGGGACAAGGCAGCGTGTTCAGGGTCCTGGGGGGGGGGGGGGGTGCGTGCGGGGCGATCTGGCCCCGGGGGGTGCCCCCACGGTGGCCTGGCCCGTGATCGGGGCCCACCGATCCGCGGGCGGGCCTGTGCCGTGGGGGCACTCATTTTCTTCTGCCTTCGCCATGGTCTTCACTATGGCAGAGGCGGAAGAGACCCCCTCCCCTGCACATGCGCGGGGTTGACGTCAGCAGCCGCTGACGCTCCCGCGCATGCGTCGCCCGGCGAAGACCTTTCGGCCCCGGCTGGCATGGCGCCAAAGGCCTTTCCCGCCAGCCGGCGGAGCGCAAACCACTCCAGCGCGGGCCTAGCCCCTCAAGGTGAGTGCTTGGCCCATAAAGGTGCGGAGACTTCCGCACCTTTGGGGCGGCCCGACGCCGGAGTGGTTCCCGCCACTCCATTACGCCAGAACCCCCCGCCCCGCCGGGTAGGGGAGAATCCCGCCCCTGGTTCCTTCCAAAGACACTTGAAGCTATAATCGAAAAAGTTGTGTTTGATGTGAGAAACCTGTAGCAGTCCCTTTGAGAACTGTTGTTTAAGCTGCTCAAAGCCCGACAGTACTAGTAAAAGCTTACACAGTGCAAACTCTGGCTTGCCAACCTTGTCTGATATGGGTGCAGGAGCCCTCGTTTCAATATTGAAATGAAGTCTGCACCTATTTCAGCAGGCCATCGGGGCCATCTAAATTAAAAACGTCACCCAATTTAGTGGTGTGTCAAACAGCATTACGGTTGTTTCTGTTTTATATCTATAAATCAGGCACAACAATGTTGAATTTGGGTCTCTAAACATGACTCTAGGCAATCATGAAATTGCACCAAAAGTCCACTTGAAATTGCCCTACTAATGTTTTACTGAAATCATTTGCATAACCACAAACAGAAAATCTTCCAGGAAACAGCACAATGAGGCAATGTAACAGAATATAATTGTTTCTTGTCTTTCTGTTACAAAGTATTTCTCAATGTATTTAGTAGTAGTAGCCATTTGCACAGTTACTTATACAGCTGAAAATGGGTTTGACATCATAAATAAGCATTATTGATATGGCGATCCGGCCCGATTTAAAATCATGGAATTACTTAAAAGAAATGTACTGAACCAGTTTATAGTTTCATTGCTGCACACCCCTTAACATTCAAAAGCATTACTATCATTGGTAATCACTCAACAACCACCATCCACAAATTCCCCTCCAAGCCACACGCCATCCTGACTTTGAACCTTTTCACCATTCTTTACGGTCACTGGGTCAAAATCCTGGAACACCCCGTCATCCCCCTCCACCACCCATCACCCCCTCCACTCTGTGGGTGTATCAACACCACGTGGACTGTGGCGGTTCAAGAAAGCGGCTCACCACCAACTTCTCAAGAGCAATTAGGGATGAGCAATAATTACTGGCCTAGCCTGTGATGCTCACGTCTCATGACATAGATGCATAGAAGATAGGAGCAGGAGGAGGCCTTTTCTGCACTTGTTGGCGGCATTTTAAGAATCTATGCATCTGAACCCCCAAGTCTCTTTGAACATCTACTGTGCCTAACGTATTTCCATTTAAAAAGTACTCTGCTCTGTCCTTTTTTGGTCCAAAATGGATTACCTCACACTTGCTTACATTGGATTGGATTGGATTGGATTTGTTTATTGTCACGTGTACCGAGGTACAATGAAAAGTATTTTTCTGCGAGCAGCTCAACAGATCATTAATTACATGAGAAGAAAAGGGAATAAAAGAAAATACATAATAGGGCAACACAACATATACAATGTAACTACATAAGCACTGGCATCGGATGAAGCATACAGGGTGTAGTGTTAATTAAGTCAGTCCATAAGAGGGTCATTTAGGAGTCTGGTAACAGTGGGGAATAAGCTGATTTTGAGTCTGTTCGTGCGTGTTCTCAGACTTCTGTATCTCCTGCCCGACGGAAGAAGTTGGAAGAGTGAGTAAGCCGGGTGGGAGGGATCTTTGATTATACTGCCCGCTTTCCCCAGGCAGCGGAGGTGTAGATGGAATCAATGGATGGGAGGCAGGTTCGGGTGACGGACTGGGCTGTGTTCACGACTCTCTGAAGTTTCTTGCGGTCCTGGGCCGAGCAGTTGCCATACCAGGCTGTGATGCAGCCCGATAGGATGCTTTCTATGGTGCATCTGTAAAAGTTGGTAAGAGTCAATGTGGACATGCCAAATTTCCTTAGTTTCCTGAGGAAGTATAGGTGCTGTTGTGCTTTCTTGGTGGTAGCGTCGACGTGGGTGGACCAGGACAGATTTTTGGAGATGTGCACCCCTAGGAATTTGAAACTGCTAACCATCTCCACCTCGGCTCCATTGATGCTGACAGGGGTGTGTACAGTACTTTGCTTCCTGAAGTCAATGACCAGCTCTTTAGTTTTGCTGGCATTGAGGGAGCGATTGTTGTCGCTACACCACTCCACTAGGTTCTCTATCTCCCTCTTGTATTCTGACTCATCGTTATTCGAGATCCGGCCCACTATGGTCGTATCGTCAGCAAACTTGTAGATGGAGTTGGAACCAAGTTTTGCCACGCAGTCATGTGTGTACAGGGACTAGAGTAGGGGGTTAAGTACGCAGCCTTGCGGGGCGCCGGTGTTGAGGACTATTGTGGAGGAGTGTTGTTGTTCATTCTTACTGATTGTGGTCTGTTGGTCAGAAAATCGAGGATCCAGTTGCAGAGTGGGGAGCCAAGTCCTAGGTTTTGGAGCTTTGATATGAGCTTGGCTGGGATTATGGTGTTGAAGGCGGAGCTGTAGTCAATAAATAGGAGTCTAATGTTGAACTCCATCTGCCACCATTTTGCCTATTGACCTAGTTTGTCAATATCTCCGTGCAATTTTATACTGCCATGTAGGCTGTTTATAATGCCACCTAACTTGTATCATCAGCAATTTGGATATCTGACTTTCTATGTCATTCTCAGGCAACACAGGTTTGGTTTATGTTTAGGCGTCATACACTTGCATTTAAAATTCCCCAAACGTTTGTGCCGGTTCAGTGAACAACTGTGGATTTTGGATACAAGACCATCATAAACAAGTCGAAGCTCCACACTGTAAACTGAAATAGAAACAATTCATAAAAATGGGGGGAACCCATGCCTTTAGTTAATATCTTCAATAGCAAGACTGCTATGATTCCTAAATATGCAAATAGGGGCATGATTCTCAGAACACTGTCTCGGTGTGGCCAGGTAATTCGCAAAGTTTATGAGCTTTAGATAGAATCCCAATGGACGTAATTGTTTTATTCGAAAGTTGGAATAAAATTGGTATTGCAAACATGACTGGATTAAATCTGCATAATACATTCAGCATATTATTAATATTGTCAAGGTAAAGGTTTAAGATTAAAAGACAATGAAAGTAACTAGAAAAGCTGAGGACAGAACCAGGTCTTTTCTCTATTCTTCAGCTGTTCAATGTTCTTGTAATAAGTAAATGGAAAAAAGGATATTTTTAATAAAGTGTAACTCCTGAAGTATACAACAATACAAATGTATTTGCTCAATAGTGGCTTTTAATGTAAAACTTTCTGAATTAACCTTTCAGCATCACGTTCAGTCTAGAAGCAGTTCCATCTTGACTTCTTGTTTAAGACTTCCTGCACACTTTAGAAAAATAATTTGCATGTGGAACATGCTGTCAGTTATGCATTTAGTTAAAACGTACCCTGCAAAACTCATCTGCAGGGCAAGAACACAATTACATAACAGAAGGATAAGTGTTGCAGCCAGTACAGTTGGTTCAATACCAGATAATTTTTCCTTTCTTCCTCTCTCCATTTCCTCCTCAAGAAATCTGTAAATCCATGCGCAATACAAGAACACCTCTGTACCAAGCAGATAACAACCTGTACAAGCCAAGCTTGCTGTGAATTGGTGCTGATAGGCCTGCATTGCAAGGCTTTTATTAAATGCTAATGGCAAGAAGCATTTTCCCAGCCAAAAAGCTGCAGTAGATCTGTCTAGGTCCATTATGACTGATATTTGCTTGTAAGTACATACAACACTTGTACGTTGCTCCTTATCTACCATGGTGCAGGAAGCTGACCTACATTCCATATAACAAAATATGATGCACAAACATGTTGAATATAATTTCTCATTTCAAGTTGAAAACAGTGTGGCAAAATAGGATTGACTTAAATCCAATAAAAAGCAGTTACTTCGACATGAAAATGTTCATTTTTCCCAATGAAATGATTTGTCTTGTGGCAGAACAAAGCTTGCTGAGAAGCATATGCTTGGCACTGATGGATTAGATTTATGTATAACAGAATTACAGATAGCAAGAATGTATTGTACCTTTATTTAGTGGGGACTATAGCCTGAACCACTTACTGTGATATTAATGTCTCATAGTAAGATTGACTCTCTTAAATGAAATAGGTTTGTTATGTCTTTAAATGGTGTAATATAGGTGTCACGCAAGAATAGAAAGTGCAGAGACTGTGATGTGAACTAATAATCTGTTTTTTCTGTGATGGAGCAGCTATGACACTTGAATGTTTGTGAATCCTAAAAATTGTCTCAGTTTTGATATTGGCAACAATTTTGATACTGGCAATATATTTGGTAATCTGGGGCGAGATTCTCCGACCACCCGCCGGGTCGGAGAATCGCCGGGGGCTTGCGTGAATCCCGCCCCCGTCGGTTGCCGAAGTCTCCGGCACCAGAGACTCGGCGGGGGCGGCAATCGCGCCGCACCGGTTGGCGGGCCCCCCCCCGCTCGATTCTCCGGCCCGGATGGGCCGAAGTCCCGCCGCTAAAATTCCTGTCCCGCCGGCGTAAATTAAACCACCTACCTTACCGGCGGGACAAGGCGGCGCGGGCGGGCTCCGGGGTCCTGGGGGGGGGCGCGGGGCGATCTGGTCCCGGGGGGTGCCCCCACGGTGGCCGGGCCCGCGATCGGGACCCACCGATCCGCGGGCGGGCCTGTGCCGTGGGGGCATTCTTTCCCTTCCGCCTCTGCCACGGTCTCCACCATGACGGAGGCAGAGGAGACTCCCTCCACTGCGCATGCGCGGGAATGCCGTCAGCGGCCGCTGACACTCCCGCGCATGCGCTGCCCGGAGATGTCATTTCCGCGCCAGCTGGCGGGGCACCAAAGGCCTTTTCCGCCAGCTGGCGGGGCGGAAATTCGTCCGGCGCCGACCTAGCCCCATAAGGTTGGGGCTCGGCCCCCAAAGATGATTTGCGCCATTTTGGGCGCCAGTCGGCGGACATCGCGCCGTTTCCGGAGAATTTCGCCCCTGATTTCAGAAAAAAAAACATTAAATGTAGTAATGCCACTCACTGCACCATGGGAGCTGAAATAATTTATATATGTTCATTAGAAACAAACCGTTGCTCTCTTTGGTTGTTTCTAAATATGGCGGTCAATATGGTCGCCTTCCTTAATTCTAATTACGTTTTGCTTTAGAGTCGCCAGGTATCTTTCGATACCGGCACAAGGTTCAACCCCGAATACTGATCAAAGAGTCAGTACACCAGTTAGTTAGTTCAAAGTCAATGCTTATTTATTTACACACACAGTAATATCTACTCATGCACAAAATACTACAGACTAAACTATCACTACTGCTAAAGCCTATACTTAGCTTCGAGCGCCCACTCAGTCAGAGGAACAATGGGCGTTGTTCGGTTCTGAGGCTGCTGGGGTCGAAGTGGTAGAGGGGAACAGCTAAGGTCGTCTGTCTGATAGCGAACGCTGACCTTGGACTTACCTGCTTCTGGTGTAGCTGGTGGAAGGGTCTCTCCGCTTTGAGAGCCGATTCCAAGAGAGCGATTCTCTCTTGGGGCCGCCTTCTTATACCCGAAGGAGCTTCGCGTGCTTTTGGGCGGGCCTTGAACTTGGCCCCAATCAATTGGGTCATTTCTTGATGATTCGCATTGATCCTGACCAGTAAAGGGGTGGGTGCCCTGATGGCTGGGCATGTCCTATGTGGCCGTTGGCCTGCTTTGTTTCCTGCTTTTGGTTTGGGGAACTGGCACCGCGAGGTCTGGGGCCAGATCGGTTACTTAAGTATCTTCCTTTGTTCCCGGAGATGGGCCATCCATATGCTAATGGGCCTGCAGTTTCAGTCTTGTCTGGCAGCTGTTTCTCCAACATGCAGACAGGCCCTGTGCCTGCCTGCTTTCTTAGCATTGTCCATTTTCCCTGCAATCTTTGCAAATGTCCATTTTGTATTCTGGAAGTGGCCATCCCAGATGGCTACACACCCTCCTTGTGATCCTCAACGCGAAGCCATTTCCTGAGTCTAAGGGTCTGAACGACACTGCAGAGTATCGCCAGTACTAACAGTGCTACCACAACGTAGGACAGGGAATACCAGGTGATGAACGTGTCACACCAGGTCGGTGTATCGGTAACTATCTCGGGGTTTAGTGTATGGCAGGGGTGGGAAACATTCACGGTCTGTGTGATAGGGGTCAGGGGGGTAGGGTACACGCACAACTAGAGGGATCCCGCTAAGATCCAACTGTAGAGCATGATGGTTGTCTTCATCTTTTCTTCTTTCTTTCTTCCTATTGAGGCTTCTGTGGTTCCGGAGTTCTATGGATACAAGCATAATTTCTGTTATTATCTTGTTTAAGATCTTGTATGTCTGTCTGTCTGTCTTTTATTGCCAATTACCCATTATGATTGGTCACCATCTGTGACTCCCTCATTTTATTTTTAAACCAAATATTTGGGACAAGACATCCGAGAAAAATACTGACACAGTGCGAGCCATCTCGCAGCCTGTGTGATCTACTATCCTAGTGTTTGAGGATGCAAATAGCATCTGGAATCAACCTAAGGGTTGCCATAAAGAAACAAAAGAGTTTTGAACTTAAAGAGCCAAAATGGGGTGCATATGGGCTACGGCGGGTAAGAATGGGTTGAATCCCTGGGTAGGATGGTGACCAGTGCTGTATGTACTCTACTCGAGCGTAGCTGACCAGAGAGGGGTCCTCAGACAGGGCAGGGACCAGTGCCGTTTCTCCACTGCCTGAGCGACCGGCAAGAACGGTAAGAATTTGTGGTCGTTGTGGGGGCTGCCTCTCATGATTACCTTTGAATCAGAAGAGTAGCTATGATCGGTTGTCCGCGGACAAACTTGTTCCATTAACTGCCAGTGGGCATTAAAAGAGTGGTGGTGTGGGGCCATGAAAACTTTAAATTGACAAACAACATTTAACCTTCACAGTAACAAACAAACTTACAATACAAACATGGTGCAGGTTCCATCAGAAAGGACACTGTAATTCTCCATCGGTTCCTTTTTACCATCATCTGTACACCTCATTGCTCAATAGCGAACAGAGTCGCAAAGGGATTCATGTGGTGGGAGTCAAACTCTATGCCATCATCTTCTCCCGGCTGCCAAAGTCTTGACTGGAGTAGGTGCGCTAAAGCTGCTTGGGGCGAATTGGGGTCCATCTCATCATTTCGGATGAGCCTGAACGAATTGTCTCGGTGCCAGAATCTTGTGTCGAGATTGGAGCTTCTAGGGTTTAATCCATAATCGTCGGGCTGTGGGTCTGCGTCAGGGGCTTTAATATACGTTATCTCGAAGGGGTCACTGGAATCATGTTCGGATTCGCTGGGAGTGGGGCCTGGTGCAGGGGTGTAATTGTAGCGTGGTGTGCTGGGATTGTCGCTATCACTATCGCTGTCGCTGCTGGTTGAAGGAAGGGGAGGCGGAGTCGTGGCTCTGGGGGTGGAGTCGTAGTCGTGTCTGAGGATGGGCTGGACAGGTTGGGGGAGGGTAGGAATATGTCGTTCGTGGGCGGGGTGTGCTCATTTGCTGCTGCAAGAGAGATGTGGTGTGAATGATTGTTCTGCGAGCCATAAGCCTTAAGCTGGTTTATGTGAAACCATGCAGACATGCCATTCGGATAGGTGATCTTATACACAGAAGGGCTGACTTTATCTGAGATGGAGTATGGTCCGGAAAATTTTGGGGAAAGGAATGAACTGGTGTTGTATTGGGATAGCATCACTTGATGCCCTACTGCAAACTCGGTGGCGTGTACCATTTTATCAAAGCAAGCCTTGCTTTGTTTCTTGCGGGTTCCAAGCCTGACGGCTGCTGCAAGCTGGGCGGCCTTCACATTTTCAACAACCTGTCATACTGCTTTCTCATGCGTGAGGGCGGTGACTGTGGGGCTGGCCAAATCCAGTCCCAATAAATATTCTGTGCCTTTCATGGGACATCCGGTCATGAGGGTGTGGAGGGTGTATCCTGTGGACGTGGATACTGTGTTTCGAATGAACATTATTGCAAATGGGAGAACTGTGTCCCAGGTGCTGTTGTGCTGTTGCACCATTTTTCTGAGGGTGGCTTTTAGAGTTCTGTTCATCCTTTCTACAATGCCGCTTGTTTGGGGGTGGTATGCAATATGAAACTTTTGCTTTATTCTGAAAATTGTGAGGACGTTTTTCATCACTCATCCTGTAAAATGGGAGCCTTGATCGGACTCTATACTGCGTGGGAGGCCCCATCTTGTAAAGATGTGCTGGGTTAGGATTTCAGCTGTTGTTTTGGCAGTGTTTGTTCTGGATGAAAAAGCTTCCACCCATTTTTTGAAGGTGTCGATGACCATCAACACATACTTAAAACCATTTCTGCAGTGGGGTAGGAGTCCTATATTGTCGATTTGCAAATTCATCCAGGGGCCATTGACGGGACAGATGTGACTAAGCTGAGCCTTTCTTGCATATCTGTCCGGATTGTTCTGGGCACAGATTAATCAATTCTCAATGTAATGTGTAACATTGGCTTTTAAATCAGGTCACCAGCAGAGGGGTCTCAGGTGGGCTAGGGTGGGTTCAATGCCCTGGTGTCCATAATTGTCATGGAACTGATAAATAACTTGATTCCTGTCCAGGCTGGGGACTACATAAATGCCGTCTTTTAGAATCACACCGTCATGTTCTATGTGTGGTTATCGCGTTTTAAAACTTATCCTAAGGGGCTAGGAAGTTGCCTTTTAAAACTTCCCTGAGCTTCTCATCTTCCTTTTGAGCCTTTGCCAAATCTTGAATGTTGGTCTGAGAGACTTGAACCGTGTGTACTGGGGCGCTTTCGGGGGGGTTCCAAAAGTGACCATGTCTGGAACCTGCCTTCGCTAGGGCGTCTGCTTTAACGTGACCAGGGGGGGAAGAACGATGATGACTGCGAACCTTGATGATTCCATATTTCCTATCTTTGGCCGTTTTCAGAATATGTTGGAGTAATGGGGCTGAGGGTAAGGGCTTTCCATCTGCGGAAACAAATCCTCTAGTTTCCCACAGAGGTAGGAATTCTGTTAAACTGTTGCAGACATATAAACTGTCCGAATATATGTCGGCTGGGGTCGGAAACGAGTCGGGGTGATCTACAGTATAAGCTATGGCTGCCAGTTCTACTGCCTGCGAGCCTAGATGTCCTGGCAATTTTAACGAAATCACTTCTAGGGCGCGTTGCTGCGCGTCCTCTACATAAATACCGCAATCGGTGATTCTTTTCCCATTTAAAACTGTGGAGGAGCCATCCACATAGATTCTAAGGGGTGTGCATGTGTCTGTGGGCTGGGGTCTCTGAGGCGTAGTACCTGGTTTCCTGGGAGCTGACTTAGGTATAAAGGGTCCTGTATTATGCTTTGTGGATATTATTTCACACTCATGTGGGGTACCTGCATAGTGTAAATTATCGGCTAGGAAAGTGTAGGCCTTGGTTCTCTTAACTGTGATGTCCCGTCCCTGTAAAAGTAGGGTCCAAAGGGCTGCGTGGATCTGGCTGACTGTGCCATCCTTAAGTCGACCATCTAGTAGTAGCTGTGTTGGGGTGTGTTCAGTGAGAATGGTGATGGGGTTGAGTCCTGTAATGTAGGCGAAGTATTGTACTGCCCAAAAAACTGCGAGCAGGTGCTTTTTGCAGGCAGAAAATCCTTGTTCGACTGGATCTAATACGCGTGAGGCGTATGCCACGGGGCCTAATCGATCATGTCGTTCTTGGAGGAGCACGGCCGAAAGGGTTCGGTCGGTGGTTGCAAACTCAATTGCATATGGGGAGAGTGGATCTGGGACTGGGTTCTTTTTAAGGCATCCACGGCATCCATGTGCTGTGGAAGTCATTCCCAAGGTGCTTGTTTCTTGAAAAGTTTGGATGGAGCGCTGCTTTTGTGGCGAAACCGTTGATATGGTTTGTTTCAGCAGTAGCCAACCAGTCATAGAAATGACCGGAGGGCTGAGATATTATGGGGCAGGGGTAATTTGACAATCGAGTCGATTCTTTTCTGCTCGATCACGCGTTTGCCATGTGTGATTACTGTTCCTAAGTAAATCACTTTTTCCTGTAAAATCTGGGCCTTCTTGGAGTTTACTTTACAGCCAATTTGTTGTAGGAGTCCTAATAATTTGTCGAGAAGCGAAATATGCTCTTCTTTTGTGTGCATCTGTAGTAGCAGATCATCTACATATTGGACCATACAATCGGGTCGGGAAAATTTTGCTAATCCATTTGCCAACTGTCGTTGGAAAATGGAGGGGGAGTTGTGGAAGCCTTGTGGAAGGTACGCCCACGTATACTGCTGTCCCTGGAATGTGAATGCGAATTTATATTGGCACGCTTTATCCAATGGAATGGACCAAAAGCCGTTGCTAATGTCCAAAACCGAATTTTTTTTTGCCTGTAGTCCCTGGTTGAGCATGGTCTCGGGACTTGTGGCTATGGTGGGGGCTGCTACTAGGGTTACTTTGTTCAGTTCCCAGTAATCAATGGTCAGTCGCCATGATCTATCGGGTTTCTTGATGGGCCAAATTGGTGCGTTATTCGTGGAGGCGACTGATCAGAGTACGCCTTGATCAAGCAAACTCTGTATAACTTTTGAGATTTCTCCCTTTGCTTCTTGGGGAAAACCGTACTGCTTTTGGGGTCTGGGGTCGGCACCTGTAATATTCACTAAGCCAGCGATCTTGCCACAGTCATGCTTGTGCTGCGCAAATGCTGCTTTACGTTGCTGCAGGGCTTCCCTAGCATGTTTGGCCTGACTAATGGCTCAAGGGTCGAACCAGAAGTCTCCTACTGCGCTGATCCAATTTTCATACTCTCCAACTGTGAGCGTGGCGGGGGCTCGTGCTGCCTTTGCCATTCTCCATACACATTTATTTACCGGATCAAATGAGAGGTTGTGGGAGCTCATGAAGTCAATTCCTAATATGTGTTCGGCTGTCTGGGGTAGATCGACCAGAACTACGGGGCGTTTTGTTTTAATGTTCCCTATCTCAATTACTACAGGGGCTGTGATGTGTCCCTGCTGTAAATGACCTGTAAAACCGCTGAGTGTAATGGTGTCTGTCGTGGGCCACGTGTCTCTGCTGAAACACCGTGGAGGAATTGAGTGTGGTGCGGGACCCTCCTGTGTCCCAAAGGAATTCCACGGGGTGTCCCCGGTCTGAGCCTGCCACTACCGGTCTAACAAAGAACAAAGAAATGTACAGCACAGGAACAGGCCCTTCGGCCCTCCAAGCCCGTGCCGACCATGCTGCCCGACTAAACTACAATCTTCTACACTTCCTGGGTCCGTATCCCTCTATTCCCATCCTATTCATGTATTTGTCAAGATGCCCCTTAAATGTCCCTATCGTCCCTGCTTCCACCACCTCCTCCGGTAGCGAGTTCCAGGCACCCACTACCCTCTGCGTAAAAAACTTGCCTCGTACATCTACTCTAAACCTTTGTTCCGTCTCTTCCCTCTACCCCCCCCTCTCCCCGCTCCTGCCCCCCCCCCCCTCCCCGTGGCTCGCCTTTCCTTCCTCTTAGATTTAGCTGTTCCCCCCCCCCCCCCCCCCCCCCCCTCCCGGTCTATCTTTCCCTCTCATGCTTTGGCTACTCTCCCCTGTTTCTTGGCTACCTGGCTATTCTTCTGCTTGTTTGTTGGCCACAAACAGGTCCCGGAACAATTGGGTGAAAGGCTCCCACGTTCTGTGGAAGCCGTCGTCTGACCCTCGGATGGCGAATTTGATTTTCTCCATTTGGAGAGATTCCGAGAGGTCAGACAGCCAGTCTGCAGCTTTGGGTGGTGCTGCTGACCGCCAGCCGAACAGGATTCTACGGCGGGCGATCAGGGAGGCAAAGGCAAGGGCGTCCGCCCTCCTCCTCAGGAATAGATCTGGCTGGTCCGAAACCCCGAAGACCGCAGCTTTCGGGCATGGCTCCACTCTCACCCCCACCACCTTGGACTATGTTAATGTTTACTCTATTTTGCTGTGTTAGGATTATTACTATTTATTATAAAAACCTTTGCAAAACTTTAATTAAATTTTTAAATTAAAAAAAAATATCTTCCTTTGTTCCCGGACATGGGCCATCCATATGCCAATGAGCCTACAGTTTCGAAGTGGCCATCCCAGATGGCTACAAAACCCACCAGTATGAATGCTGCCTTGAGTTCCTGCATGGGATTTCAGAAATAAGCATTACTGTTTCGTAGATATTAATTCCAATGGTCATGGGCTCAAAAGAAAGTATAGCAAAAATGAGGGGCTGGATTCTCCGTTCCTGAGGCTAAGTGCCGGTGTGAATGGAGAATCCGTGGGAATTTCACAACAAAAACATCGGCGCGAACCCTTCACCAATTTTGGTACTGGCGAAGGCCTAGCACCGGCGCTGAGTGAAACAACTGCGGATCACTCCGAAAACGGCCAGAGAAGCGCCGGGTCGCACCGTAAAACATGGCACCGGCCGTGCACTAACCCGCCAATCGCGACCCCACAGCCCAACCCCTGGCCACCCCTGACCAGTCCCAACAACCCTAGCTGAAGCTCCCCCGGCCAGCGGTACGGATCCCGGATGAATGTGGCGGCACTGGACACTGCCCGCAGCCGGCACGCTGGGTTCCCAACCGCTGAGACCACATGTGGCCCGCGACATCGGAAACTCGGCTCATCGGGGGCGGAGCATCGTGGGTGGGCCAGCCGATGACGCGTCAGCGGCATTGAAATGTCACTGGGTGTGCGTCACGATGACGCCAGTTTGGAGTGGGCGGAACATGGCGGACTGGCACCGCCCAGAATCCGACGTCAGAATCCATTTCAGCCACGGAGAATCCAGCCCGAGGTATTTTGGCCCACTGCAAACGCAGTGTTTGTTCTCCTCTAAATAATTCAATTTTCCTGTCTTTCCCTCCCTTACCATATATACTGAAGTGTTATAAATATGGCAATAATTCCAATTCACCTAAATACTGGAGATGAATGAAGGCGTTGCACAGATACCATTGCTGCATATGCAAGTGAAGTGTCAGCAAAGCAAAACTTCCTGCTGTCAGTTTACTTTAGCATTTCATAAATTATCTGTCACCTTGTGTCAACGGTGCCAAAAGAGAATCATTTTAGTTAACGTCTAGCTTTCAAGTGCAACAGTTCAAAATTCCAAGTTGTTACAGACGTAAAACTTAATAAAAATAGTTTAATTCCTATGCTCATTAAAGTGAGAATGTTGATGCTGGGAACAAAAGATTTTAGAAATGAGCGATTGGATTATAGGGCAGCACGGTAACATAGTGGTTAGCACAATTGCTTCACAACTCCAGGGTCCCAGGTTCGTACCCGGCTTGGGTCACTGTCTGTGCGGAGTCTGCACGTTCTCCCCGTGTGTGCGTGGGTTTCCTCCGGGTGCTCCGGTTTCCTCCCACAGTCCAAAGATGTGCGGGTTAGGTGGATTGGCCATGCTAAATTGTCCTTAATGCCCAAAATTGCCCTTGGTGTTGGGTGAGGTAACTGGGTTATGGGGATAGGGTGGAGGTGTGGGCTTGGGTAGGGTGCTCTTTCCAAGAGCCGGTGCAGACTCGATGGGCCGAATGGCCTCCTTCTGCACTGTAAATTCTATGATTTTCCAGGAAGGTGGGAAGCCAATTAGGCTGGTTAAGGTTCCAATGAGGGGTGATTTTGCAGGGTGAACGGCTCCCCAATGCATTCAGAGACCAGCAGTTCATTACCGGTCACCTCTCTGCCGCAGACTGGGAGGTTCTCAGAACTAAAGTCTCCATGTACCAATGACAGGGGCACATGGAAGAGGGCCGCAATCGCTGTAGACAGGCAATGGCTAGTATTGAAAGAAATAATACATGGTTCATGATAAATTTACATTCCTTTGAGACACAAAAAACCCAACAGGAAAAGTGATCCAACCATGGCTAACAAGAGAGGTGAAAAATTGGATTTGATCAAAGGAAGAGGCTTACAAAGTTGCCAAAAAGAGTGGAAAACCTGAGGATTGAGAACGTTAGAATTCAGCAAAGGAGAAACAAGAAATGGATAATGAAAGGGAAAACAGGGAAGAAAAGTAAACTGGTGAGAGACATGAAAACGGACTGCAAAAACTTCTATCGTTATGTAAAAAGCAAAAGATTAGCAAAGACAAATGTGGGCCCAGAACAAGCTAAAACAGGAGAATTTATAGCGGGGAATAAGGAAATGGCAGAGAAAATAAATAAGCATTTTGGGTGGGATTCTCTGATTGCTGACGCTGAAATCGGGAAACGCGATTTGGCGGAGAATAGCTTTCAACGCCAAAATCGGGGTAGGTGCCGGTTTGATGCCAAATCGGGATTCTCCTGCATATCATTAGCGGGCCTGACACCCTATCCTCTGAGGCCTGCGAGATTCACCGCCTCCGAAGGGCCGGCTTCTTGTCGGCGTCATTCACTTGTGGTTTTAAAAATCAGCATCCTGGCTGCTGAACGAGAGAGAGGAAGTAGGAAATGGCATGGAGTGACTGTGGGCTGCAGGCCCGGACCCCGGCCGTGTTGGCTGGGGTCGGGGGGGCCCCATGCCAGGGCTGAGGGCTGGGAGGAGAGGGGGGGGGGGCGAGCAGCCAGGTGCCCCCCACGGGACTGGGGCGGAGCACAGGCACCAACTGCCATTATGTCGGGCATCTTACTGCGCACCCACCCTAGCCCCTGGCTCTACACAGTGGCACCGGCCATATGGGTGCGCCCACCCTCTCACCACCCCCCCCGCCACAACGCGCCCCACCCTCCCTGGCCCCAAACACCCTACCCAACTGGCAGCCACCCACTGGGGGCCACCCAGGGCCACATCCAAGGCAGCCTCCATTGAGGGCAGTGCCAGCCAACGGTACCACTGGCAGCAGGGATGGGCACCAGGACCGGGGGCACCGACCAGGCCGGATACCGATGGGGAAGGGGTGCGGGTGTGAGGGAGGGGCATGCATAGGCAAAGCCCGCAGTGCCAACTGGGGCCACCAAGTAGCCCATGGAACCTGACTGGGCACAGGAGTATGCGACATGCTAACATCCATCCCCTGCAGACAATGGCATTTGGACATCAACCTGCGATGCTGGCCGCTGTGATGATGGCCGCAGCCCTGTGAGATGCCCTGCGGCCATGTGAGCGGTGCACGGTCAGAGAGGAAGGGAAGCTGCAGCAGCGGAATGGCCAGGAAAGGTGCAGGTGGAGGGCACCACCTGTCATTCGAGGACCTGCCAGACCGGGCATGCCGTCGGAGACAGCGGGTGATGGCACACCTGGCACCGCAAGGGTATGGGAGAGGACATTCGTTCCCGGTGACCGTCAAGGTGACGGTCGCCCTGAACCTCTATGCCACGGGGTCCTTCCAGTCGCCGAGTGGAGACATGTCTGGGATCTCACAGACCTCGGTGCACATGTGCATCCGCGCCATCATAGAGGTTCAGGGCGACCGTCACCTTGATGGTCCTATATGCCAAGCGCCTCAATACATCCAGTTCCATCTGGACCGAGTCCACCGGGATGCCCTGACAGTGGAGTTCGCTGCCATCGCCGGGATGCCCCGGGTCCAGGGCGCGAGAGATGGGATGCATGTCGCCCTACGGGCACCGGCGGATAACAGGCCGCTATACACAGGACTCCTTCATCCTAGCACACTCGGTGATCCCTGAAATGTTCAAGGGGCAGCTCCCCGGCTGAGGAGTTGACTCCTGGGTGACAGGGGTTACCCGCTGAGGCCGTGGCTGATGACACCTATCCGGAGGCCACAGACCGATGCGGAGACCCAATATAATGACGCCCAGACAGCGACCAGGCGTGTGGTCGAGCGGTGCTTCAGCATCCTGAAGATGAGCTTCTGGTGCCTGGACCGCTCTGGAGGGGCCTTCCAGTATGAGGCTGAGAGAGTCGCCTGCATCATGGTGGCCTGCTACATCCTCCACAATATAACACAACAGAGGAGTGATGTTCTGGAGGAGAAGGATGAGGAGGAAGGGCAGGCCTCGACCTACAAACAGGATGCGGGGGAGGAGGGACAATGAGCAAAACATGGGGCCTGGGCAGGCAGGGGAGGCCGCACAACATTATTGCCAGGGCCAGCGGGCACAGGACGCCCTGATCGCCTCATGGTTCACCAACGAGGACGGAGGGGCTGGGAAGGTGGAGGGGCATTGCTGGCCAGGGGCACGGACACCACATTCCAGACCCACACCAACTCACCTCCCACACTGTCAAACCGCCCGCAAGCACACCCCCTCCATTATACATACTTGCGTGGCTCTGAGCTGGGAGTCCTGGGTTGCTAGCGACAGCGGGTCTGGCCCATGGGATGGAGGATGATGACAACCCGCTCTGCGATGAGCTCTGGTGCTCCATATTGAATGAAACCGTCTGACTCATGCCCACAGTAGCACCTCCCACCAGGGTGACCCCTGCATGCGAACTGTCCAGTCCATCACATGGTCCCGTCGGATCCCTGGGGTGTGGTGCTAGGGACGGTTGGGCCACGGGGAGGGGGGGAGGGTGGTGTTGGAAGGAGTGTGGGGAGGACGGTCCACCCACGGGGCCAGCGCTGGTCCCCCACCACCCCCGGCCAGCTCTGACCAACCCACCCCCACACACAGCAGACAGAGCACCAAGGCAGGTTTTAATGGTGGTTGCAGGTGTTTATTGTGGGTAAATATATACACAGTCTGTGCCCTCGCCCCTAGAACTAAACTGTGCCCTGCACCCATACCAGCTTAACTGGTGTTATATTACCTTGTGTAATATATGTTACTCATTTGCTTCTTTCCAAGATGATCCTGTACTCAATGTTCATTAACACTCAAAGTCCTCAAGTAAAGCAAATTGTTTATTGAGTAACGTTAACAAATTAACTGTGAGTTTGTGCTCCCTTCAACAAACTAGAGATTAAATTAACAAGGTTAAATATATATTAATTTTAGAACATAGAACAGTACAGCATAGTACAGGCCCTTCCCGGCCCACAATGTTGTGCTGACCATTTATCCTAATCTGAGGTCAACCTAACCTACACCCCTTCAATTTACTGCTGTCCAAGAGTCGCTTAATTGCCCCTAATGACCCTGACTCCACCACCTCTGCTGGCAGTGCATTCCACACACCCATCACTGTCTGTGTAAAGAACCTACCTCTGACGTCTCCCCTATACCTTCCTCCAATCATCTTAAAATTATGTCCCCTCGTGACAGCCATTTCCGCCCTGGGGAAAAGTCTCTGGCTGTCCACTCTATCCATGCCTCTCATCACCTTTTACACCTCTATTAAGTCACCTCTCTTCCTTCTTCGCTCCAGTGAGAAAAGCCCTAGCTCCAAGACATGCCCTCCAGTCTAGGCAGCATCCTGGTAAACCCCCTCTGTACCCTCTCCAAAGCATCCACATCCTTCCTATAATGAGGCGACCAGAACTGGACACAATATTCCAAGTGTGGTCTAACCAGGGTTTTATAAAGCTGCAGCTTTATAAATTAACAACATGATTAACAATGGTTAACAACGCCTTCACTCTGAGCTATCTCTCTCTACCTCTGGTTACTCGTCACTCCAAAGACGAAGAGACGGGAGCTCGGCTAGAGCTTGTCTTTTATACCCATCTCTAGTGCTGCCATCTAGTGGTTACCTCGCTGTTACTTCTGTATATCGACCCTTTATATACATACATATATGCAGATCACTACAACTGATGTCTAACTTACGGGCCCTAACACTATACCTACGTGGTTCCCCAGATGGTACAGCAGGAGTGCAGACAGTCTGCTGTGACTCCTGCCCTGCGACAAGGGTCCCAGGTGGCTAGGTACTACCCTGTTCTGTCCACTGCCCACCAGAGCACCAGGGACAGGAGGGGGAGAGTCCAAGGTACTGCATTGTTCCGGCACCTCCCCTGCGGGAGTCACCGGCACGGGCCCCATCACCTCCTCCTCCCTCGGGGTGCCCAATGGCCCCCGGACGACTCCATGGGACGGGAGTGCGAGCGGAGCCATCTCCTGAGGCCCCTCCATCACCACCTTTCACTGCCAGTCCTGGAGGCCCGCTCTGGCCTCGACAAGGGTCTGCATGCTCGCAGCCATGGAGCACAGGGAATGGACCATCTCCGTCTGGGACTGCACCACATCACGCTATGGCTGTGCCACCACCCTGAGGGTCTGAACCACATTAGCCAGTGATTGGGCCACATCCCTCTGGGACTGGGCCACCCCGCCCAATGTCTGCGCAATGCCGGCCTGCGCCTTGGCAATGCCGCCGACATTCCCAGCCATGGCCTGCTGTGACTGGGCCATGCTGAGGAGCGCTGCTGCAATGTCCAGGGGAGAAGACAGCCCTGTCCTGGGCCTCAACCCCCGGGCCTACAGAATGCCCAAGGCCTTGGACACGCTGACCCATAGCCAACACCATCGCCCCCAATGCCTCTACCGCAGACGCCATCAGTGCGGCATCAGCCTGGGTGGCACGCATTACCGGCACCAAACCCTGCTCCTGCACGCAGATGGAGCCTACCACCTTCGTCGTCCCCTCTTGTGGTCCCTGGGTTTCTGACTCTGACTGTGGCTGGGACTGGATGTTCCAGAATCCCGAGACCCGTCTGAACAGCAGCTGGTTCCTGGGGCCGTCCTGCCCTCCGACCGTCCGGCCCCTCGGCTGCTCCTACCTCCACCTTCTGTACCGAATGCGATGTGTGGTGCGCACCAGAGAGTGTCCCAGGAGCCTCCTCACTAATGTGACCAACGAGGTGATAGTCTCTGGGATGGTGGAGGGTGTTGGAGACAGCTGCGACGGAAAGTCAGTGTCATCCTCCAACCCGGGCCCCGGGGTGTCCTGAGTCTCGGCGGAGGGCTGGTATTCGGACTGCTCGGGGAGGGAGGTGGAGAGGGGGGGGGGGGTGGTGTTGGGTCCACCTATCTAAAAATCCCATCTCACAAAGATGGATGGGAAATTGGTCAACAGAGAGACACAGACAGGCTGCAGCTTGCAAATATACAAAGGCTGCAACCCAGACTTTGCAGAAACTACAGAGGGAAAAGGCCACTGGGAGGACATCCCGGGACAATGGGCTCCAGGTAGAAACTAACAATATGTGGCAGACTTGGTGGCGTCGGTTTCCTTCTTTGGGAAGACGTACGTGCCTCGGACACTAACGGCCATGGCTGACTGGGACCCTCCATCAAGGTGTCCACCGTCAATTGGTTGAGATCAATCAGGGTGATCGAATCCTGATCGATCTATTGGACATCTACCTGGGACCGCCCAAAAGAGCTCGAAACCTGAAAGGGATAAAAGGTGTTGCACAGCCCACCACTCACTCACTCGACCACCGAGGACACCAATAGTGATACCTTCACCAACCAAGGAGGGGACCATCCACAGAGGCACCAGAGACGGGCACAGACGACCAGCAACAGACATCCACCACTGCCAGGCGACGGATTCCAGATGAGGCCATATCGGCTCTCTACTTGCCAGTCACTTCGATGTGAAGTTGGTCTTTCTTGTGTGTTAGTTTAGAGTCCAACCTGCATGTATGTGCGATTGACTAATATTAACTCTGTGTGTGTAATAAACTAGTATTGTATTATACAACTTGTGTGGTCATTTGTCCACGAGTTGGAGACACACTGTGTATGAGAAGGTACAACAAATCTGGCGATTCTAGTGGTATTCAACTGGAAGTAACAATTGTTGCGCCGAAAGATCCCACAGGACCTATATTCTTGGAGATTTAGCCTGAGCCTGAATTAGGAAGGCAACTGACTCACATAACGGCTAGGATTCCAAGTAAATCGAAGGGAATACAAAGGTCTCTATTCTTGAGGATTATTTAAAAATCAAAAATAAACCACTTCTTCGGTGTTTCCCTCGCTACCCCCTCCTCGAACCAAAAAAAACAACCGCTGTAAAGATCAAGAGGAAGGCTCGAGGGCAGGTAGAAGTCGAAAGAAGTTGAACCGTGACATCACAGCCTGCAGGTAAGGGACTGGCTGCTGACTGGTAAGTAGTTGTTCTTTTATTTTCCCTCAGGTATTATCGTGCGGGGCGCAGAGGTTGCTGAGTGAGTGCTTGCTGAGAAGGGGAGTGAATAACAGGTAAGCTCTTTCGTTCTTTTTCTTTTTTTATCTAGAGGGGATGGCAGGGAAGGTAATGCAATGTTCCTCCTGCAGAATGTTTGAGGTGAGGGACGATGTCGGTGTCCCTGCTAATTTCATCTGTGGGAAGTGCACCCATCTCCAGCTCCTCAGAAATCGCGTTAGGGAACTGGAGCTGGAGCTGGATGAACTTCGGATCATTCGGGAGGCAGAGGTGGTCATAGATACAAGCTTCAGGAATGTAGTTACTCCGAAGAATAAAGATAGATGGGTGACGGTGAGAGGGGCTGGGAGGAAGCAGTCAGTACAGGGATCCCCTGTGGTCGTTCCCCTTAGTAACAAGTATACCGCTTTGGATACTGTTGGGGGGGGGGGGACTTACCAGGGGTAAGCCATGGGGTACAGGTCTCTGGCACATAGTCTGTCCTTGTTGTTCAGAAGGGAAGGGGGGAGAGGAGTAGAGCATTAGTCATTGGAGATTCCATAGTTAGGGGTATAGATAGGAGATTCTGTGGGAACGAGAGAGACTCGTGGTTGGTGTGTTGCCTACCAGGTGCCAGGGTGCGTGATGTCTCGGATCGTGTTTTCGGGATCCTTAAGGGGGAGGGGGAGCAGCCCCAAGTCGTGGTCCACATAGGTACCAATGATATAGGTAGGAAAAGGGATAGGGATGTAAGGCAGGAATTCAGGGAGCTAGGGTGGAAACTTGGATCGAGGACAAAGAGAGTTATTATCTCTGGGTTGTTACCCGTGCCATGTGCTAGCGAGACGAGGAATAGGGAGAGAGAGGAGTTGAACATGTGGCTACAGGGATGATGCAGGAGGGAGAGTTTCAGATTTCTGGATAATTGGGGCTCATTCTGGGGTCGGTGGGACCTCTACAAACGGGATGGTCTACACCTGGACCAGAGGGGTACCAATATCCTGGGGGCGAAATTTGCTAATGCTCTTCGGGAGGGTTTAAACTAGTTCAGCAGGGGCTTGGGAACCTGAATTGTAGCTCCAGTAAACAGGAGGTTGAGAGTAGTGAGGTAATGAGTAAGGTTTCAAAGTTGCAGGAGTGTACCGGCAGGCAGGAAGATGGTTTAAAGTTTGTCTTCTTCAATGCCAGGAGCATCCGGAATAAGGTGGGTGAACTTGGGGTGGTACCTGGGACTTCGATGTTGTGGCCATTTTGCAGACATGGATAGAGCAGGGACAGGAATGGTTGTTGCAGGTGCCAGGGTTTATATATTTCAGTAAGCTCAGGGAAGGTGGTAAAAGAGGGGGAGGGGTGGCATTGTTAGTCAAGGACAGTATTACGGTGGCAGAAAGGATGTTTGATGGGGACTTGTCTACTGAGGTAGTATGTGCTGAGGTTAGAAACAGGAAAGGAGAGGAGTTTTCTATAGGCCTCCGGAACGTTCCAGAGATGTAGAGGAGAGGATTGCAAAGATGATTCTGGATAGGAGCGAAAGCAACAGGGTAGTTGTTATGGGGGACTTTAACTTTCCAAATAGTGACTGGAAACGCTGTAGTTCGAGTTCTTTAGATGGGTCAGTTTTTGTCCAATGTGTGCAGGAGGGTTTTCTGACACAGTATGTAGATAGGCCAACGAGAGGCAAGGCCATATTGGATTTGGTACTGGGTAATGAACCAGGACAGGTGTTAGATTTGGAGGTAGGTGAGCACTTTGGTGATAGTGACCACAATTCGATTACGTTTACTTTAGTGATGAAAAGGGATAGGTATATACCACAGGGCAAGAGTTATATCTGGCGGAAAGGCAATTAGGATGTGATGGGGCAAGACTTAGGATGCATCGGATGGAGAGGAAAACTGCAGGGGATGGGCACAATGGAAATGTGGAGCTTGTTCAAGGAACAGCTACTGCGTGTCCTTGATAAGTATGTACCTGTCAGGCAGGGAGAAAGTGGTCGAGCAAGGGAACCGTGGTTTACTAAAGCAATCGAAACACTTGTCAAGAGGAAGAAGGAGGCTTATGTATAGATTAGACATGAAGGTTCAGTTAGGGCGCTCGAGAGTTACAAGTTCGCTAGGAAGGACCTAAAGAGAGAGCTAAAAGAGCCAGGAGGGGACATGAGAAGTCTTTGGCAGGTAGGATCAAGGATAACCCTGAAGCTTTCTATAGATATGTCAGGAATAAAAGAATGACTAGGGTAAGAGCAGGGCCAGTCAAGGACAGTAGTGGGAAGTAATGCGTGGAGTTCGAGGAGATAGGAGAGGTGCTAAATGAATATTTTTCGTCAGTATTCACACAGGAAAAAGACAACGTTGTCGAGGAGTATAGTGAGATTCAGGTTACTAGACTACAGGGGTTGAGGTTCATAAGGATGAGGTGTTAGCAATTATGGAAAGTGTGAAAATAGATAAGCCCCCTGGGCCGGATGGGATTTATCCTAGGATTCTCTGGGAAGCTAGGGAGGTGATTGCTGAGCCTTTGGCTTTGATCTTTAAGTCATCTTTGTCGACTGGAATAGTGTCAGACTGGAGGATGTTGTCCCCTTGTTCAAGAAGGGGAGTAGAGGCAACCCTGGTAACTATAGATCAGTGAGCCTTACTTCTGTTGTGGGCAAAATCTTGGAAAGGTTTATAAGAGATAGGATTATAATCATCTGGAAAGGAATAATTTGATTAGAGATAGTCAACACGGTTTTGTGAAGGGTAGGTCATGCCTCACAAACCTTATTGAGTTCTTTGAGAAGGTGACCAAACAGGTGGATGAGGGTAAAGCAGTTGATATGGTGAATATGGATTTCAGTAAAGCGTTTGATAAGGTTCCCCACGGTAGGCTACTGCAGAAAATACAGAGGCATGGGGTTCACGGCGATTTAGCAGTTTGGATCAGAAATTGGCTGACTGGAAGAAGATAAAGGGTGGTGGTTGATGGGAAATGTTCAGACTGGAGTCCAGTTACTAGTGGTGTACCACAAGGATCTGTTTTGGGGCCACTGCTGTTTGTCATTTTTATAAATGACCTGGAGGAGGGCGTAGAAGGGTGGGTGAGTAAATTTGCAGATGACACTGAAGTCGGTGTAGTTGTGGACAGTGCGGAAGGACGTTACAAGTTACAGAGGGACATAGATAAGCTGCAGCGATGGGCTGAGAGGTGGCAAATGAAGTTTAATGCAGAAAAGTGTGAGGTGATTCATTTTGGAAGGAATAACAGGAAGACAGAGTACTGGGCTAATGGTAAGATTCTTGGCAGTGTGGATGAGCAGAGAGATTGCGGTGTCCATGTACATAGGTCCCTGAAAGTTGCCACCCAGGTTGTAGGTTGTTAAGAAGGTGTACGGTGTGTTAGCTTTTATTGGTAGAGGGATTGAGTTTCGGAGCCATGAGGTCATGTTGCAGCTGTACAAAACTCTGGTGCAGCCGCATTTGGAGTATTGCGTGCAATTCTGGGCACCGCATTATAGGAATGATGTGGAAGCATTGGAAAGGGTGCAGAGGAGATTTACCAGAATGTTGCCTGGTATGGAGGGAAGATCTTATGAGGAAAGGCTGAGGGAGTTGAAGCTGTTTTCGTCAGAGAGAAGAAGGTTAAGAGTTGACTTAATTGAGGCATACAAGATGATCAGAGGATTGGATAGGGTGGACAGTGAGAGCCTTTTTCCTCGGATGGCACAAGGGGACATAGCTTTAAATTGAGGGGAGATAGATGTAGGACAGATGTCAGAGGTACGTTCTTTACTCAGAGAGTAGTAAGGGCGTGGAATGCCCTGCCTGCAATAGTAGTGGACTCGCCAACACTAAGGGCATTCAAATGGTCATTGGATAAACATATGGATGATAAGGGAATAGTGTAGATGGGCTTTAGAGTGGTTTCACAGGTCAGCGCAACATTGAGGGCCGAAGGGCCTGTACTGCGCTGTAATGTTCTATGTTCCATGTTCTATGTTCTACAGGTGCAAACTCCGTATTGGACAAATCACCGAATTTCGGAAGTGTGTACTAACTGAATGCGTACCTAACAAGGGAGGATAGGGTAAACTCTGCAAATCTGTCCGCAGATTCAGAGGGATTAGGGCTGGAACATAGCCACAAGCCGTACCCGTTGTCCAATTGACCTGCTACCCCCTTTCCCTGACGTAAAAATGACAGCTCAGACAACAGGTAAAGACGTAGAGGCGCAGAAGACAGGAGCAGAGAGGTGTCGCTTCTGGGAGGGGGTAGTACGGAGATATATCAAAGGGAAAGGTTGGCCCATGTGGTCAGACCTTTGATCAGGCACTGACACAGGACCCGGAGTTGTAGGGCATACTTGGTGGGAAGACTTTTTAAAAAAATTTAGATTACCCAATTCATTATTCCAATTTAACATGACCAATCCACCTACCCTGCACATCTTTGGGTACTAGGGGGGAAACCACCCAAACACGGGGAGAATGTGCAAACTCCACACGGACAGTAACCCAGAGCCGGGATCAAACCTGGGACCTCGGCAGCAGTGCTAACCACTGCGCCACCGTGCTGCCCTTGGTGGGAAGACTTGAGTGAAGTGCACGGGAAACCACTGGCCGCACCTACGGCATCATTGAGGTGCAGAGTCATCACCATACTTCCCACCCGGCAACTGCAAGGCTGACGCCTTAGCCGGAGCCGTTGCCCGTAACGCAGATCTGTGGCAGCCACCCGGAGGTAAGCCAATGAATGCGATTGACGTCTCCCAGACTAATGTAGCCGACCTAGCTCAGTCCCAACGCACAGGTGATTCCCTAGGACAAATTTTGAGCAACAATTACCCAGCCCCCTACAATATCTGGAACGACAAACTGACCATACTGGACGGATTCATTTAAAGGACAGGAATGATGTGATCCCTACCCAGGACTGAAACCAGCTCATATACCAATCCCATGATGGACATGGACACCAGGGCAAGGAGACCACTACGGACCACCATTATGTTGGTGCCCAGAACTAAAGGAGGATGTCACTCATTACATTGAGGATTGCCTCATTAGCGCCCAGAATATTCCCGACGGTTACACCAGGAATGGACATATAGGACACACCCGTCCTGTGGAGGGGTCCCGTACGAATCCCCAGGTGGATTACATTGGCCCACCCCTACCATGCAGAAATGGATTTAAGGATGTACTGCTTCTCATTGACACCTTCATGAAGCAGTTTCCACCCGGAACGCAACCCCCCACAACCACTCCCTCCCCAATCTCCCTATTGGGCACAATACCACGCCAGACGGTTGGTAAGAGTAGCCATTCGCTCTCTCGACCACCGGAGACAACAGCGGTGATACCTTCACCAGCCAAGGAGAGGAATATCCACGCCATCCACAGAGGGACCACATCTAGGGACACAGACGACCAGCAACAGACATCCAGCACTGCCAGTCGACAGATTCCAGATGAGGCCATGTTGTGACAGTTGAGGAGTATTCTATCTAAGATCTTCCCGATTAGTCAAGGTTGTAAGCTACCAGACAAGGTCTTGTGAATATCTAAAGTAAGGCTCGCTATTTGTATCCACAATGTGCCTTGCGTTCACTACCTTCAGTGTACAGGATAGACTGTGACTTAGATGCTATCTTTTCCTTAACGTCGACTAAATATTTCTAATTCTTGAGAGCCAGGCCTGGGCAAGTAACCCTTCAGATAGACTTAAAGGGTGAGAATATGATGAGTCTTTCTTAAATGTCACACTTATTTATTAAAATAGACACGGATCTCTACGGTAAAATATATACGCAATATATTTAAAGAAAAAAGGTAATACAAGTATTTTTGATAAATGATACAGTTTGACAAATACAGGATATGTGATGAGTTAGCCTGTGACCTCCCTAACTACATAATTGCTTAAGCTATAAACATCTCATACTTACATCGACTAGTAGTCTCGGAGCTCGATGCTCAATCAAGAGCAGAACTCTACAAGTCGAGATAGCAGCTTGGTCAAATAAACACCCAGCAATCTCCTAAACAGATCTCCAAGCGAAACTCTAACTTTCACAGCCTGTTCTTAAGCATTTATATCTTTTTCTTACTTAGGGAGTTTGACTCCCTAGTTATTTCAAGACAAAGAACAGTCTCTCTCTTGGTCGGCATGACCTTGGTTTCTAGGGAGGTCCAGCAAGGCACTTGTTCCTAAAGATACAAGGTTGATACCTCCGATAGCCATCTCCAGAAAAACACCGGCCTCCCTTCTTGGCAAGGTCTCTTGCCAAGCAGTAGCCCCCATAGTGGCAAGGCCACTATACAAGTGATATCCTCCCTTAGTTGGCAACAAATCGACTTCACCTGTCATCAGTTTTTAATATAGGGTTAAATACATGATTTAATATAACACCAGCTCTGATCAGTCTTTAATATAAAGTGAATAGATGATTTAATATAAAATCAACTCTGATCAGCCTTTAATATAAGTGGATACCGCCACAATGTCTGCTCTGTACTTGCCAGTCACCTGGACGTGAAGTTAGGATCGTTCTTGTGTGTTAGTTTAGAGTTCAACTTGTATGTGTGTGTTAACTTTGTGTGTGTGGAATAAACTATAATTATATTAAACACAGTTTGTGTGGTCATTTATCCACCGTATACAGGTTAAAGACACATTGGTTTAGAAGGTACAGCAAGGGTGAGGGGGGCGCGGGCTGAGGGGGGTGGGGGTGTACACATGTGTCATGGGGATCCACAACTCAGCGGGGTCTCACTTGCTCGCCCGTCGCTGACCTCCACCTCGGTGACCTCCCTTTCTCCGGGCCGCCAACCACGTCCAGTGCCCTCTGCCCCTATGCTTGAGCATGATGCTGGGCCACAGGTCTGCTGGTCTCCCTACAGTCATCTCCCGCTCCCGGAGGTTGTGTGCGGCCTTCCCCTGGGTGGGATGGTGAACACAAACAAAGACACTGTTCGACGTTTCGACCCATGCAGACCAGGGCTTGGGTAGATAGTGGCCTCAATGGCTAGGGCACCCAGCCATGGCGGCTGGCATGGGTGCTGGCACGTGAGGCTGGGTTGGGGTTCGGCTGTCCCCGGGTGGGGGGGGTAGGGTTGCAGGTGTGTGGGACGGGTGTGTGCCAACTCACCCTGGCTGCTCTGAGGAGGTTGTGGAGTTTTTTCCGGCACTGCTGACCAGTCCGAGTGACATTGCCCATGGCGCTGACTGCCTCTGCCACCTGCGCCCAGGCACGGCGAGCGGCGGCGCTGGCAGCCTTTCCCCCAGGCTGGGGTACAGGGTCATCCGTCTCTCCTCCACGGCGTCCATGAGGGTGTCCAGCTCAGCGTCCCTGAACCGTGGCGCTGATCACCTTCCAGCCGTCTTGTTGACTGGGGGGGAAGAACCATTTAAGTGCGGCTGCGGCGCGTGAGCCTCATGTGCGCCAATCACGGACCCGGCGAATCCGCCACCGTTTTCTGTGGAATTGATTGTGTTCCATGTGGCGATGGTGCCAGCCCATTTAAAGTAGCTGAATCGGTGCAGCTGTTGCGCCAATTTTTCCTGTCGTAAAACGCCACTGTTCCCACGCCGGCGTCGGCACTTAGTCTCAAAATCGGAGATTCATTGAGACTAAGCCCATTGTTTCTGTCTCCATGGAGGAAGACACAAAAATCTCTCAGCAATACCAGAGAACCAAGGGACTAATGAGAATGGGGTACTGAAAGAAATTAGTACTGGTAAAAAAAGTAATTCTGGAGAATGAATGGGACAAAAAGTTGATAAATCCATTGGGCCTATTGATCTACATTATAGGGTGTTGATGGCATAATGCTAATGTCACTGGACAAGTAATCCAGAGTTTCAGTTTAATACTCTGGGACATGGGATAAAATCCCACCATGGCAGCTGCTGGAGTTGAAAATCCAATTAATAAATCTGGAATGTAAAGCTAGAATGTACTAGTGAGCTTGCTCCTTGTTAAGGGGAAGCCCCGCCACCATTATTGTAGATGTTTATACTCTGTGGAAGTCACAGGGAACCTGTTAGTTCTTATGCTGTGTCCTCCCCGAGGGTTATAACACACCTTCCCCCCGACGTCCCGAGAAAGGCGGCGGGTTGCACAGTGGTTAGCATTGTCGTTTCACAGCTCCAGGGACCCGCGTTCGATTCCCGGCTTGCGTCGCTGTGTGCGCAGAGTCTGCACGTTCTCCCCGTGTCTTTGTGGATTTATTTCGGATGCTCCAGTTTCCTCCCACAAGTCCCGAAAGATGTGCTTGTTAGTTGAATTGGACATTCTGAAATCTCCCTCTGTGTACCCGAACACGCTCCAGAGTGTGGCGACTAAGGGATTTTCACAGTAACTTCATTGCAGTGTTAATGTAAGCCTACTTGTGGCACTAATAAAGATTATTAATTATTATTAAATGTCATGCAGCACGGTGGCACAGTGGTTAGCACTGCTGCCTCACGACGCCGAGGTCCCAGGTTCGATCCCGGCCCAGGTCACTGCCCGTGTGGAGTTTTCACATTCTCCCCGTGTCTGTGTGGGTCTCACCCCCACAACCCAAAGATGTGCAGGGTGGTTGAATTGGCCATGCTAAAATTGCCCCTTAATTAGAAAAAAAAATGAATTGGGTGGCAACGCACGTTGTGGTCGGGTCCGGTCTGGGACCTCTGCAATCAGATCTGGCGTGTCGGGGATGCGTCCACGGAGGTGATCCATGTGTTGATTAGACTCACGCCTCTGTTCCCATACTCGGTAAGAGACTTAGGTGCTCGGGACGATGTCTGCACAAGTGCTGGACCCCTACACCTGCCTTTGAGGATCCGTTAGCTCTCAAGGTGGACAGAGCCACCTTGGCCTTGAGAGATGGGCAGCCATTCAAACCTCCTGTCAGAACCTCCAGTGATGTAGACGAAAGGAAGTGACAACCAGACGGGAGGCCAGAGGAGACTCTGGTGGACGAAGGCATTGACCTGGGTTGGTCATGCACTGGAGATGGAAGGGCATCTGAGCTGTGAGTGAGTGGTAGCCGCCGCATGAAGTGTAGGGCTGGCTGCTTCCAGGACTAGGAGGACAATGGGTGAGAGGAAGTAATGAGGTTAAGTGGCTGCAACACCAACTTGACTCTCTCTCTCATCTCTCTCGCTCTCTAACTCTCGCTCTTGTCTCAAGCAGCTTACCAATCGAGATTGGTGTGGAACCAGTGGAGCTGGCAATTCTGCTAATTACAGCGCTGGAGGAGCCCATGGGGCACCAGAGCAGGTTCAAGGTCCGGAGACTGCACCAGCCAAACAGGGGCCACAAAGGTGAAGAAGGAGACTGAGGCTATACAGGTCTTGTGTGTCCTTCATGGAGCTGTCGGACAACATGTGCTGCACGAGACTCCGCCTCACCAGGGAGGCATGCGGTACATGTGCCACATTCTTCCCCGCTTGGAGCTACGTGGAGGTAGAGGGCACCCCTTCATGTGGCCATGAAGGTCAGGATACCCAACCGGTTCGTTCCAGGTCTCCATGGGTAACCTCTATGGCATTCCACAGTCATCCACCCATAAATGCATCCGTGAGCTCCTGTTACTCTCTATTCTCCAAATCTCTCTCTGAAAAGCCTGCTGTGAGGCCTGAATACAAACCATGAACTGAAAGCAAAGTTTGAAGAGAGGTAAGGTGCCTCTCCAGGAAAGCTGCCCTGAGCGCTGTATTCCTGAACTTGCAGAGAAACCAATACAGGCTGCAAAACAAAGACCAGAACCTGCAAGCTTGCTGTGAAGGAAGGTGTGCTGAAAAACTATCATCTGAAACAAAAACTATTTGTCCTTTCACTCATGATTTTTACCCCTTTCCATCTCTCTGTGTTTGTCAGCCCTACATGTGCGCAGAGGGTGGCGGGAAAATTAAGGTGGGAGTTCAGAATTAGTTAATAGTTGATGCACTATCAATTATGACGAGACGAGAGTAGAGAGTAATCAAGGCTTTATTACGCAGAGATGTGTTGCCTCCTACAGCTGCTGCCAAAATGGCTGCAGCTCGGTGAGCAAACACATTTATACTCTGCCTACTGGGCGGAGACAGCAGGCAGGGATCTACCCCCGTACCTGTAGTACAGGAGCCTTACCGTATTACATCTCATATGTGTACTATATGCAAACAGTGGTGACTACCACATTCACCCCCTGTTAAAAAAGAGTCCAGCGGGGGTGGTGGAAAACTATTTACATGTAAGTGAGCATTTCTAAAGTGTACAGTTCTGGAAAAGTTCACAAATTCACCCAGTCGGGGTACGCCACATAGGCGTACTGCGGGTTTGCGTGGAGTAGCTAAACCCTCTCGACCAACGGGTCCACCTTGTGGAGCTGGACTTCCTAAGGAAGGCAAGGAGACGTTCATGGGGAGTTGCATTAGTCACAGTGCAAAGTAACGATCGGATGGGCGTCGGGGAGGACCTCCTGCCAGCGGGAGATTTTTACACCGTAGGGCCAACAGGACGGCCTTACAGACTGTCCCATTCTCCCTCTCCACCTGCCCATTTCCCCGGGGGTTGTAGCTGGTCGTCCTGCTTGAGGCAATGCCCTTGCTGAGCAGGAATTGATGCAGCTCATCACTCATAAAGGAGGATCCCTGGTCGCTGTGGACGTAAGCGGGGAAACCGAACAGAGTGAAGATGCTATTGAGGGCCTTGATGACTGTGGCATACGTCATATCGGGGCATGGAATGGCGAAGGGGAATCTGGAGTATTCGTCGACCACGTTAATGAAGTAAGTGTTTCGGTCGGAGGAGGGGAGGGGCCCTTTGAAGTCCATGCTGAGACGTTCAAAGGACCGGGAGGCCTTCACCAGGTGCGCTCGGTCTGGCCGGTAGAAGTGAGGTTTGCACTCCACGCAGACCTGGCAGTCTTTGGTGACAGCCCTGACCTCCGCAATGGAGTAGGGTAGGTTGCGGGCCTTTATGAAGTGAAAGAACTGGGTGACCCCTGGGTTACAGAGACCATCATGTAGGGCCCAGAGTCGGTCCACTTGTGCGCTGGCGCATGTACCTCGGGATAGGACATCGGGGGGCTCGTTGAGCTTACCGGGACGATACAAAATTTCGTAATTGTAGGTGGAGAGCTCGATCCTCCACCTCAAGATTTTATCGTTCTTGATCTTGCCCCGCTGCGTATTATTGAACATGAAGGCAACCGACCGTTGGTCAGTGAGGAGAGTGAATCTCCTGCCGGCCAGGTAATTCCTCCAATGCCGCACAGCTTCAACGATGGCTTGGTCCTCCTTTTCAATGGAGGAGTGCCGAATTTTGGAGGCGTGGAGGGTGTGGGAAAAGAATGCCATGGGTCTGCCTGCCTGGTTGAGGGTGGCGGCTAGAGTGACGTCTAATGCATCGCTCTCAACTTGAAATGGGAGGGTCTCGTCGACCGCGTGCATCGCGGCCTTGGCGATGTCGGCCTTGAAACGGTTGAAGGCCTGGTGAGCCTCGGCCATCAGGGCGAAAACTGTGGAGTGAATGAGTGGGCGGGCCTTGTCCGCATAGTTAGGGACCCACTGGGTATAGTATTAGAAGAACCCCAAGCATCGTTTGAGAGCCTTGGGGCAGTGGGGGAGTGGGAGTTCCATGAGGGGGCGCATGCGATCGGGGTCAGGCCTCAGAACTCCATTTTGCACCACATAGCCAAGGATGGCTAAGTGGTTGGTGCTGAACACGCACTTCTCCTTGTTATACGTTAGGTTCAGGAGTTTGGCGGTGTGGAGAAATTTGGAACGGTTAGCGCCGTGCTCCTGCTGGTCATGGCCGCAGATGGTGACGTTATCCATGTACGGGCAGGTGGCTCGCAATCCGTACTGGTCAACCATTCGGTCCATCTCCCGTTGGAAGACCGAGACCCCATAAGGGAACGCCTTAAGGGAGTGGTAAAGGCGGCCGTCTGCTTCGAACGCCGTATATTGGCAGTCCACCTTGCAGATGGGGAGCTGGAGGTAGGCATATTTCAGGTCCACTGTAGAGAGGACCCCATACTGTGCAATCTGATTGACCATATCAGATATGCGTGGGAGGGGTACGCGTCGAGCTGCGTGTACCGATTGATGGTCTGACTGTAGTCAATTACCATCCTGTGTTTCTCCCCAGTCTTTACAACTACCACTTGGGCTCTCCAGGGGCTGTTGCTGGCCTCGATGATGCCTTCCCGCAGTAGCCGCTGGACCTCTGACCTGATGAAGGTCCTGTCCTGGGCACTGTACCATCTGCTCCTGGTGGCGGCGGGTTTGCAATCCAGGGTGAGGTTTGCAAACAGGGAAAGTGGGTCAACCTTAATGGTCGTGAGGCCGCATACAGTAAGGGGTGGTAGGGGCCTGCCGAATTTCAGAGTTAGACATTGGAGGTTGTACTGGAAGTCCAGGCCATGTAGCAAGGCAGCGCAGAGGTTGGGGAGGACGTAGAGCCGGAAGTTGTTGAACTCTACGCCCTGGACGGTGAGCGTGGCGGTGCAATATCCCCGGATCTCCACGGAGTGGGATCCGGGGCCAGGGAGATTTGTTGGGTAATGGGGTGTACCGCGAGGGAGCAGCGCCTTACCGTATCGGGGTGGATGAAGCTCTCCGTGCTCCCGGAGTCGAGAAGGCAAGGTGTCCTGTGGCCATCGACTTTCACCGTCGTTGTCGCGGTTGCGAGGTTTTGTGGCCGGGGCTGGTCGAGCGTGATGGAGGTGAGCTGCGGCTGGTGTTGGTGGGCCCCGGGCTGGTCGGCGGCGGTTGCGGGCAATGAGTGGTCCGATGAGGTGCCCGACAAGCAGGGGACCTGAGGCGCCATCCAAAATGGCTCCAAAGATGGCGGCGCCCACGGGGCGCACGTGGCGGGCAGCGTTAAAGATGGCGGCACCCACGGGCCGCACGAGGTCTGATGGGGGAAGATGGCGGCACCCACGGGCCGCACGTGGGTTGCGGGGGCAAAAGTGGCGGCGCCGACGGGTCGCACGTGGGGGGTGCAGGACCAATGGGGCTGGTTACAGCGGCGATCGACCGGGCCTGGCAAACCGCAGCGAAATGTCCTTTCTTCCCGCAGGCCAGGCAGTGCTGGCGGGGGTGCTTTGTCTGCCCGCAGAAGTAGCACTTGGGCCCCCCCGGGGTTGGCTGGCTGCCGCACGGCGCAGGCTTGGGGTTGGCTGGGGGTGGTCGTTGGTGGGGTCCCCGATGTCCAGGATGGGGTCGCCGTGCGGTCAGGGACGTACGCTTGTACATTATGGGAGGTGACCGTTAGCGAGGTCGCGAGTTTCTTGATAGCCGCGAGGTCAAGCGTACCCCCTTCTAACAGGCGCTGGCAGATGTATGTCCATAACGAAAGCGTCCCTGATTAGGGGTTCGGAATGTTCAACGGCCAAAACTGCCTGGCAATCGCAGTTCCTCACCAGGGCAGGGCAGGCCAGAAATCTTCCAATGACTCGCCGGGGAGTTGTTGCCGCGTGGACAGGACGTCCCTGGTGTAGAGTTTGTTGATCGGCCGTGTGTAGTTCTCTTTCTGAAGCGCCATGGCCTCAGTGTAGTTGGGCGCGTCTTGGATAAGAGGAAAAATATCGGAGCTCAACCGTGTGTACAGGATCTGGAGTTTCTGTGCCTCTGAGGGTGGTTCTGTCACTGATTTGATGTAGGCTTCAAAGCAAGCTAGCCAGTGGTCGAAGGCCGACGTGGCGTTGTCTGCTTGAGGGTGCAGCTGCAGGCGATCTGGTTTGATGCGAAGGTCCATCGCTGCAAAATCTCTGCATAATAAATTGATGCACTATCAATTACAACGAGACGAGAGTAGAGAGTAATCGAGGCTTTATTACACAGAGATGTGTGGCCTCCTACAGCTGCTGCCGAAATGGCTGCAGTTCGGAGAGCAAACATATTTATACTCCGCCTACTGGGCGGAGTCAGCAGGCAGGGATCTACCCCCGTACCTGTAGTACAGGAGCCTTGCCGTATTACATCTCATATGTGTATTATATACCAACAGTGGTGACTACCACAATAGTTAACCAGTAATTGTGTTTAAACTTAGAAAGCTCGTGACTGTAATTATTGGGCAGCCAAGGGTCAAAGACTTTGGGCATTTTTAGAAGAATTATTAGTTATTCACTTAGTCATAGAGTCATACAGCACAGAAAAGGCACTTCGGCCCATTGGATCTGCGACGGTCAAAAACAGCCACCTAACTATTGTAATCTCGGGCGAAATTCTCCCCCAACGGCGCGATGTCCGCCGACTGGCGCCAAAAACGGCGCCAATCAGACGGGCATCGCGCCGGCCCAAAGGTGTGGAATGCTCCACATCTTTGGGGGCCGAGCCCCAACATTGAGGGGCTAGGCCGACGCCAGAGGGATTGCCGCCCCGCCAGCTGGCGGAAATGGCGTTTGGTGCCCCGCCAGCTGGCGCGGAAATGGGGCGGATGCGCGGGAGTGTCAGCGGCCGCCGACAGTTTCCCGCGCATGCGCAGTGGGGAGAGTCTCTTCCGCCTCCGCCATGGTGGAGGCCGTGGCGGAGGCGGAAGGGAAAGAGTGCCCCCATGGCACAGGCCCGCCCGCGGATCGGTGGGCCCCGATCGCGGGCCAGGCCACCGTGGGGGCACCCCCCGGGGTCAGATCGCCCTGCGCCCCCCCCCAGGACCCCGGAGCCCGCCCACGCCGCCTGGTCCCGCCGGTAAATACCAGCTTTGATTTATGCCGGCGGGACAGGCAATTTCTAGGCGGGACTTCGGCCCATCCGGGCTGGAGAATTGAGCGGGGGGTCCCGCCAACCGGCACGGCCCGATTCCCGCCCCCGCCCAATCTCCGGTAGCGGAGACTTCGGCGGGGGCGGGATTCACGGCGGCCAACGGCCATTCTCCGACCCAGCGGGGGGTCGGAGAATGACGCCCCATATTTCCCAGCACTTGTCCCATAGCCTTGTATGCCTTGGGATCGCAAGTGCACATTTAAATACTTCTTAAATGTGTGAGGGTCTCTACCTCCACCACCCTTTCAGGCAGTGAGATCCACACACCCACCACTCTCTGGGTAAAAAGGTTTTTCCTCACTCCCCTGTCATCTCCTGCCCCTTCCCTTAAATCTATGACCCCTCCGCCAAGGGGAAAAGTTTCTTCCTGTGTACGCTATCTGTGCCCCTCATAATTTTATACATCTCAATCATGTCCCCCCTCAGTCTCCTCTACCCCAAGGAAAACAATCCAAGTTTATCCCACCTCTCTTCATAACTAAAACTCTCCAGCCCAGGCAACATCCTGGTAATTCTCCGCTGGAGCCTTTCCAGTGCGATCACATCGCATGTGAATTCCAGAACTGCACACAACACTCCAGTGGTGGCCTTAGCAACGTTTTATACTGTTCCAGCTAACCTCCCTGCTCTTAAACTCTGTGCCTCGGCTAATAAAGGCAAGTATACCATATGCCTTCTTAGCCACTGTACCCACCTGCCGCGCTACCTTCAGGGACCGGTGTACATGCACACCAAGGTCCCTCTGATCCTGGTGCTTCCCAGGATCCTGCCATTTATCATGTATCACTTGTGTTATGACTCCGGTGCAAGTGGGGCGGGAATTAACCACGCACTTGCCCAGGATGTTGTAACACAGGGACTCCCTCATAATTTCCTGTTTCACACATCATGCTGTCTGACTGCCCAAGAAGCCGCCACCCTCCCCACCCCCACCACCACCCTCACCCAAAGATCGTGCTGACCCCACCACGACCACGGAAGGATGGTCGCAGCAAGTCCTTGTGCTTGCTGATCAGAGACTGCAGGGGGGTGATGATGACTCACAGTGAGGAAAGCTCTGTGATGCACCTCATGGAAATTTTTTCATAGAATTTACAGTGCAGAAGGAGGCCATTCGGCCCATCAAGTCTGCACAGGCCCTTGGAAAGGGCACCCTACCCAAACCCACAAATCCACCCTCTCCCCATAACCGAATAACCCCACCCAACCTTTTTGGACACTAAGGGCAATTTAGCATGGTCAATCTACCTAACCTGCACATCTTTGGACTGTGGGAGGAAACCGGAGCACCCGGAGGAAACCCATGCACACACGGGGAGAACGTGCAGACTCCGCACAGACAGTGACCCAGCCGGGAATCGAACCCGGGACCCCGGAGCTGTGAAGCAATTGTGCTAACCACTATGCTACCGTGCTGCCCCTTTCAGGAATTATGTTATTTTCACATTGAGGGAGCTAACCTTTTGCCTGTATTTGAGAGCCTGTGAGAAGAACTGTGTCCAGATGGGGTGAAGCACTATCCCTCTGGAGGAGGATTAATGACAGTGAGACCTTAATGTTGTGAGTAATAAGAGTTTTTAATGTGGTAACATATGCATTTGTAGCATTTGATAAAGACTCCCAGTTAACTGTGCCTAACTTCTCTCGTGCCCACTCTGAGAATCTACAATTCCTTTACCTTGTGAACCTTCCCACTATGTCTAAGTGTATTCCCAGGATGCTGGTCAGTAGTGGGAGTGGCCTGCTGCCTTCCAGGCGCTGTTGCCTGAGATGCCTTGGTGGGCATCCTCTGGCGGGCTGGGACCTGGCGGTCCCTGACCTACTCTTGGGTGGCACTGGTGTTGGAGGGGGCGGAGCATACAAAAACAGGCGGTGCCCCCGATTTCATCGTAAAAAGGGATTCTCTGCCCGATGGCCGATTAGAAAATTGGCATTGGGGAACGGAGAATGGAGCATGTGACTCCGGGAGTGTGTTGTCCTCGTCTTCATCCCCGGGTGCAACGAGTGGGAGGACGGATCGTCCTGGGGCGGGGGCTGTGGTGAGGTGCGCTGGGGGAGGGGGAGTCGTGCCGGGGCAATCGGAGGGTGTAGGTGTCGGGTAGTGGGCCATGGGTGGGACCCAGCTGATGCCAGGTCCCGGAGGGAGACTGTGCCCTGGCACCCTTCGGGGTACGCCACGTAGGCGTACTGCAGGTTCGCGTGCAGCAGTTGTACCCTTTCGACCAACGGGTCTGCCTTGTGGATCCGCACATGTTTGCGGAGGAGGACGTGTCCGGGAGCTGCCAGCCATGTTGGTTGCGAAACCCCGGAGGTAGACTTCCTGGGGAAGGCAAAGAGACATTCATGGGGGGTTTCATTAGTTGCAGTGCAGAGTAGTGATCGGATGGAGTGGAGCGCGTCGGGGAGAACCTCCTGCCAGCGGGAGACCGGGAGACTTTTAGCCGCAGGGCCAGCAGGACGGCCTTCCAGACCGTCCCGTTCTCCCTCTCCACCTGAGGTTGTAGCTGGTCGTCCTGCTCAAGGCAATGCCCTTGCTGAGCAGGAACTGACGCAGCTCATCACTCATAAAGGAGTATCCCCGGTCGCTGTAGACGTAAGCGAGGAAAACAAACAGGGCGAAGATGCTGTTGAGGGCTTTAATGACCGTGGCAGACGTCATATAGGGGCATGGGATGGCGAAGGGGAACCGGGAGTACTCATCGACCACGTTCAGGAAGTACGTGTTGCGGTCGGTGGAGGGGAGGGGCCCTTTGAAGTCGATGCTGAGGCATTCAAAGGGGCGGGAGGCCTTCACCAGGTGCGCTCGATCTGGCCGGTAGAAGTGCGGTTTGCACTCCGCGCAGACCTGGCAGTCTCTCATGACAGCCCTGACCTCCGCAATGGAGTAGGGCAGGTTGCGGGCCTTTATGAAGTGAAAGAACCGGGTGACCCCCAGGTGACAGAGGCCATCGTGTGGGGCCCGGAGTCGTTCCACCTGTGCGCTGGCACATATACCTCGTAATAGGGCATCGGGGGGCTCGTTGAGCTTCCCGGGCGATACAAAATCTCGTAATTGTAGGTGGAGACCTCGATCCTCCACCTTAAGATTTTATCATTTTTGATCTTGCCCCGCTGTGTATTATTGAACATGCAGGCAACCGACCGTTAGTCAGTGAGGAGAGTGAATCTCCTGCCGGCCAGGTAATGCCTCCAATACCGCACAGCTTCCACGATGGCTTGGGCCTCCTTTTCGACAGAGGAGTGCCGAATTTCGGAGGCATGGAGGGTGCGGGAAAGGAATGCCACGGGTGTGCCTACCTGGTTGAGGGTGGCGGCCAGAGCGACGTCCGATGCATCGCTCTCGATCTGAAAAGGGAGGGACTTGTCGACCGCGTGCATCTTGACCTTGGCGATGTCCGCCTTGATGTGGTTGAAGGCCTGGTGGGCCGCAGCCGTCGGGGGGAAACTGTGGAGTGGATGAGTGGGCGGGCCTTGTCCGCATAGTTAGAGACCCACTGGGTATAATAGGAGAAAAACCCCAGGCAGTGTTTCAGGGCCTTGGGGCAGTGGGGGAGGGGGAGTTCCATGCGGTCGGGGTCAGGCCCTAGAACTCCGTTTTCCACAACATAGCCAAGGATGGCTAAGCAGTAGGTGCGGAACACGCACTTCTCCTTATTGTATGTGAGGTTCAGGAGTTTGGTGGTGTGGAGAAATTTGAAAAGGTTAGCGTCATGGTCCTGCTGGTCGTGGCTGCAGATGGTGGCGTTATCTAGGTACGAGAAGGTGGCCCACAGTCCGTACCGGTCAACCATTCAGTGCATCTCACGTTGGAAGACCGAGACCCCGTTAGTGACGCCGAAAGGAACCCTAAGGAAATTTGGGCAACATGGTAGCATAGTGGTTAGCACAATTGCTTCACAGCTCCAGGGCCCAGGTTTGATTCCCGGCTTCGGTCACTGTCTGTGCGGAGTCTGCGTTCTCCCCGTGTCTGCGTGGGTTTCCTCCGGGTGCTCCGGTTTCCTCCCACAGTCCAAAGATATGCAGGTTAGGTAGACTGGCCATGCTAAATTGCCCTTAGTGACCAAAATTGCCCTTAGTGTCAGGTGGGGTTACTGGGTTATGGGGATAGGGTGGAGGTGTAGGCTTGGGTAGGGTGCTCTTTCCAAGAGCCGGTGCAGACTTGATGGGCCGAATGGCCTCCTTCTGCACTGTAAATTCTATGATTCTATGAAATCGTAAAGGCGGCCATGTGCTTCGAACGCAGTGTATAGGCGGTCCGCCTTGCGGATGGGGAGCTGGTGGTAGGCAGCTTTCAGGTCCACTGTAGAAAAGACCCGGTACTGTGCAATCTGATTGAACATATCAGATATGCGTGGGAGGGGGTACGCGTCGAGCTGCGTGTACCGATTGATGGTCTGACTGTAGTCAATGACCATCCTGTGTTTCTCCCCAGTCATTACAACTACCACTTGGGCTCTCCAGGGGCTGTTGCTGGCTTCAATGATGCCTTCCCACAGAAGCCGCTGGACCTCCGACCTGATGAAGGTCCTGTCCTGGGCACTGTACCGTCTGCTCCTGGTGGCGACAGGTTTGCAATCCGGTGTGTGGTTTGCAAACAGGGAAGGTGGGTCCACCTTAAGGGTCGTGAGGCCGCACACGGTGAGGGGTGCTAGGGGTCCGCCGACTTTTAGAGTTAGGCTTTGGAAGTTGCTCTGGAAGTCCAGGCCGAGTAACAGGGCTGCGCAGAGGTTGGGGAGGACGTAGAGTCGGAAGTTGCTGAACTCTACGCCCTGGACAGTGAGGGTGGCGATGCAGTACCCCCGGACTTCCACGGAATGGGATCTGGAGCACAGGGAGATTCTTTGGGTAACAGGGTGTACCGCGAGGGAACAGCGCCTTACCATAGAGGGGTGGATGAAGCTTTCCGTGCTCCTGTAGTCAAGAAGGCAGGAAGTCTTGTGCCCGTCGACTTTCACCGTCGTCGTCGCGGTTGCGAGGTTGTGAGGCCGGGACTGGTCGAGCGTGATGGAGACGAGCTGCGACTGGTGCTAGTGGGCCCCGGGCTGGTCGGCGTTGGTGGCAGGCAATAAACGGCCAGACGAAGTTCCCCACGAGCAGGAGACCTGGGGTGCCGTCCAAAATAGCGCCGAAGATGGAGGCGCCCACGGGGCGCACATGGCAGGCGACGTTAAAGATGGCGGCGCCCACGGGCCGCACGTAGTCTGCTGGGAGGAAGATGGCAGCGCCCATGGGCCGCACGTGGTCTGCGGGGACGAAAATGGCGGCGCCCACGGGTTGCACATGGGGGGTGTAGGAACGCTGGGGCTAGAAACTGCAGCGATCGATCGGGCCTGGCACACCGCAGCAAAATGTCTCTTCTTTCCGCAGGCCTTACAGGTTGCACTCTGCGCCAGGCAGCGCTGCCAGGGGTGTTTGTTCAGCCCGCAGAAGTAGCATTTGGGCCACCCCGGGGTTGGCTGCCTGCCACGCGGCACAGGCTTGGGGTGGGTTGGGGGGTTGTAGCTGTAGCTGGTGGGGCCCACGATGTCCATGAGGGTGTCGTGCGGTCGGGGGCGTACGACTGTATGTTACGGGAGGCTACTGTTAGTGAGTTCACAAGCTGTCTGGGCGCCGCGAGGTCGAGCGTACCCCCTTCTAGTAGACGCTGGCGGATGTACGCCGACCCCATGCCCGTAACAAAAGCGTCCCTGATTAAAAGTTCCGTATGTTCGACTGCCGAAACTGCCTGCAATCACAGTTCCTCGCCAGGATGTGCAGGGTACGCCAGAAATCGTCTAATGACTCACCGGGGAGTTGCTGTCTCATGGACAGGAGGTGCCTGGCGTAGAGTTTGTTGATCGGCCGAATATAATGTCCTTTCAGAAGCTCCATTGCTTCAGAGTAAGTGGGCGCATCCCGGATAAGGGGAAAAATATCAGAGTTCACCCGTGAGTACAGGACCTGGAGCTTCTGTGCGTCTGAGGGTTGTTCAGTCGATGATCTGAGGTAGCTTTCGAAGCAGGCCAGCCAGTGGTCGAAGGCTGACGTGGCGTTGGCTGCTTGAGGGTGCAACTGTAGGCGATCAGGCTTGATACGAAGCAATATCTCTGCTTAATAAATTGATGCACTATCAATTACTACGAGACGAGAGTAGAGAATAATTGAGGCTTTATGAAGCAGAGATGTGTGGCCTCCTGCAGCTGCTACCAAAATGGAAGCATCTCGGGTGTGCACACACATTTATACTCGGCCTACTTGGTGGAGCCAGGAGGCAGGGATTTACCCCCATTACCTCTAATAATCATCATTACAACTACTATACAATCAGTAGTGACTACCACACATATATGAACACAGTGGATGGGTTAAGGCTGATGACGGACAGTCTGTCAGCTCCTGGGATTTTTGTACAATATCAGTTTGTCACAAATTTTAAATCCAACCCTCTGTGTCTAGTGTAGCCACCTGGGATGGCCAACTCCCGATGTAAAATGGAGAACAGCAAAGACTGCAGGGAAATTCAGCCAACACAGGCAGAAACTAGCAGGTGCAAGTTACTGTGTATTAAACTCTGCAAAAGCCCAGACAGCATCGGTACAAGCAGCCATCTGCATAATAATGTAGCAGCCATCTACATACTAATAAGCGATCCCCGGGAACAATCGCAACATTTGGGACAAACAAAGCTAAGCCAGACTCCCCGGCGCCAGCAGGAGCCAACACAAAAGAGGTTAACGGACACCTCAAGACCGCCCATCGATCAGGGAACCACTCCAGTATTGGAGAAATCGAACCAAGCGATTGGAACAAAGTCCAATCACTTGGAACCAGGTACAGGGTCCGCCCCGAAAGGCGGAAAGCCCCTGGGGACTAGAAAGTAAGGCCCCCAAGTTCAAATCGTTCTTCTTGACCGGGTCACTCAGCAACGCGAACCAACCCTTGACCGTGACCGGTGCAGCTGCCGCCGATATCCAGTAAGTCTTAAGTCAATGCTCGCTACAAGATAGGCGCTCCTGGCTACCAATCCGGACCAACTTCGAATCCCGCAGACTCAGAACACAAAAAAAAGGCCATTTGTTTCCCTGACCTGGTGGGCCAGTCCGAAGCTAAGTATAGGCCTATTAGTTGTAGAAGTAGCTTAGATGTAGAATTTGTGCATGAGTAGCGATTACTGTGTATAATAAATGTGCTTTGATTTGAATTTTACTAATCGGTGTATTGAGTTATTGATCATTACTTGAACTTGAACCTCGTGGCGGTATCATAAAGATACCTGGCGACTCGAGAGCAAAGGTTATAAAACAGAGCCAATTAAACCAACCAAAAGTTAGCAACACTAGCCAGTTTTGAACTCTCCCGCAGCTGGAGCAATTCATCTACCCTATCAAATTCCTTCATAATTTTAAAGATTTTGGGTTGATCACCCCTCAGCCTTCTCATTCCATGGGACCCAGCCTGCTCATCCTCTCTGGATGGGCTTAACTTCATAATTCAAGAGTTAATTCCCAAATCAATGTCCATGTCTGCCACAACTTCCTGCTTAAACCTCTGCTACGACCATCTATCCTCCCCTTCTGTTCCTCATCTACATACTGCTCTCCAGAAACATGATGTGCACATAGGGGATCAGCTGCAACATGTACACTGACAACCCACACATCTCTGTGTCTCAAGCAACATCCAAACCCAACCTGTCCCCGATAAACTGCAATTCCCTCCAACGAGACCCTGGGAAGACCAAAGCCCTGAACGTTCCTCTATCCACTGAAAGATTTTCACCGGCTCTTTGTCTGCTTATGCCCTTAACGTATTTTGACATGTTTTTCCTGCCCTTTCATGTTAATAGTGTTTCAGTCATTTTACCAGCCGTACAAATTCCTTTTACAAAGTTGCGGCAATTGTATACACTGTGGGTGAATTGTCCTGACTTACCAATTTTGTGCAGTGAACAGAAAAACTCTGAATGTTGTTTATATATGCAAATTATGCTGGTGATTTTCATTGCAATTTTGTGTAACTTTGATAGCCTCTCTGAGACAACTTTAGTTCAGGGATCAAAAGAACAAACTCAGATGTCCTCCCTGTTCTAATTTTGTTGTTTAACTGGTTCTCAGTAGTGTCGATTGCCCATGTTGGACAATGACGACTGAATTTTGTGTCTGTACAAGCATGTGTTGTTCTTTATGTTTAGTAAAATTACTTTGATAAAAAAATCTGTCGATGTTTTCATCATTCTCATTTCATTTCACTGAGTTCGCTGTTCAAACATAGTACTTAAATCATCTCTAAAATTATTGTTTTAATTCATTCTCGTACTCAACAAGGTGTTCTTGTTATCTAAATGCAACAAAGTACGTATGTCAGAAAATGCATGAACAAAGGCAGTTGTATATTGTATAGTGGGAGGTTTAACACTGCCTACCCCCCCCTCCACATTGTCATCACTAACATTTTCTCAAGTGCAAGTCCAGATGCACTAATGGTCCAATGGGATTATCATATTATTCAAGAGATTATATTTAGTTGATTCTGGGTGTCTTGGGAATCTACTTTCTCCATAGCAACAAATGATTTGATCAAGGGAACACATTCTCACAAAGCAGTTAGCCATTTATTATTACAGTATTTACCACATATTGTCACGCCCCCCCCCCCCCCCATGCCAGCTCCATAATGCTTCCATCAGCTGGGAAGATCAGCGAGCGAGCTGTGGATTTCTCTCCAACTTCAATGCTTTTGCTGCTCAACAGACAGGAAATGCCTTTGCTGCAGGCAAGGTGACATATATCTTAATAGATGGCCTAAATATTTTGAACTGCAATGAATGAGGTTCAGAAGTACAGTTTTCAGTCGCAGTTATGTTTATTTAGACTCTTCAATAGGGCCTTTTGTAATATATTTCTATCCTATATACATGTGATTAAAAATGCCTAAGACGCAACAGCTCATTTACATAAGCATTGTGATGTTATACAGCCTACTGCACTCTCAAAGGAAATCACTTGTTTCCTTCCCACACCAGTACCACAATATAAAAATCCATTTCCTTAAGAAAAGAAAAAATACATTCCAAAAATGCAGAAATACATTTTTATTATAAAAGGAATACTACTCATTGGCAACTGTGATGTGGTTTTTATTCCAGAGCTGTAATCTATTCAAGCATTCATACTTTATCAATTGTCTTTCTCTTGTGGAATAAAAACTGAATTATGTTGTATTTTCTCCACATTATATGCATTAAGAATCTTTTCGGACCACAGTTGATGTGTCACATTTGCCAGCAGGGAAAGTTAATTCAACTGAGGAGGGAGTTTTCTCTGTGCAATAAGTGCAATAACTCTTGACTTTGTTCATAAAGAACACAGGGTTGAATTTTCCATTCTGGTCACTAAGTGAGGTGGTGGGTGGGTTAAGTGGTGTACTTCCCATTGGGTGCTGGGTGGATTCTTGCACCTGATTGCACGCTTAGAACCTCATTAAGTATACATCAGCGAGCCACTCACCGAATCATATGGCAGGACTGGCTCTGATACATCTGACCCATCGGCATTTTATGGACTCAAAGGTCCTGGCACCATATTCAATCACATAGCCCAGCTGTGTGCTCTGGGTTTCCTGAGATGGTCCCAAAGAGAAAGAAGTCATGCACCCCAAGGTTCGTTCATGACTCCCTGGTGGCTCTCTTCAATGCCTTCTGCAAATGCTGAGATCGTTTCTTCCTGAGTGATGGAACCAGGAGACTCACCAACCTCACCTCACAGCGCATGTCGGAAGAAATGTCCAATAGTGCAGGAAGAAGTCCAATGATCTAATAGGCTCTGCCAGGATAAAACATCCATTTGCTTACTCCAAACTCACACTCCCATACTGCAATCAGGTACTCAGCGGGTTACACTCCTCAGCGATCTCACATTCTATTAGAAGAGGAGACATCAGCACTGAATGCCTCACGCACATCCTAACATCACCACTAATTCATTCTCTTCCTGCATAGACAGGATGCTTGGACAGTACCCTTAGCCCTTACTGGGGCGGGATGGCATCAGAAGGCCCAGACAGAGGTCCAGCCACCCCATCATCCCCAGCCCCAGCCCACCTCAGGTGAGGAACCAATTGATGAAGACCCTTCACAGCATTCACATACACATGCACTAGTGCAGGGATGCTAAATCGAAATTAGGCTCAAGGTTACTTTCTGGAGAATACCTCACTGACTCATCGCCACTCAGTCAGAGGCAGTGACAACCACTGGCAATTGGAGGACTACTGAAGAACAGGCACCTGCTGAGTCTGAGTCAGATGGTGAGCCTCTGGAAACAGCTGGGGCATACACGCTGGACATGCAAAGGCAGGCAACAGGACATCAGCAGATGGTGGAAAACACCAGTGGGATGCCAGAGCTCCATTAGAATCAGGGGGCAGAGGTGAGTGCAGTGGCCATCAGGAAGGAGAAGGTTCTGGGGAAACTGAAAGGTCTGAAGGTGGATAAGTCACCTGGACCGGATGGACTACACCCCAGGGTTCTAAAAGAGATAGCTGAGGAGATTGTGGAGGCATTGGTGGTGATTTTTCAGGAATCACTGGAGGCAGGGAGGGTCCCAGAGGACTGGAAAGTGGCTAACGAAATACCGCTGTTTAAGAAGGAACGGAGGGAACTTGTCCGACCACAGCAGTAGAGTGCAGCGGCAGAAGAGGAGTGGCGAACCCCCCCAGCGGAGCTGGAGATGAAAGCACTCGGGAGCCGAGCCAGCGGAGCCAGTGACCAGGAGAGAGGGAGAGACCCCCCCCCACACCAACGGACCAGTGGCAACCACGTGGTGAGCGGCGAGACAAGCAGGGACCCCCATCCAGAACACAAAACTTCTCTTGCGATCCCTCCTGACCCATTGAGGGAGAAAGGTGGGGGAGGGGGAAGGAAAAAGAAAAACCCGAAGCCTGAGGCAGACCCAGCGAGAGCAGAGGAGCGGGGGAAGTGAGAGCAACCCCAGGGTAAGGAACAGCTGGGGGAAAGAGAGAGAGAGATACAGGTGGCTGGAGGAAAGAAAAACACCAAAGCAAAGGGACGGCGAGGCGCAAGCAGCAGCAGGGAGGGGAAAGCGCAGCAGCGGCGGACGCGCAGGCAGGTGGCCCCATAAGACGAAATGGAGGTTCAGGCGAGTCTGAAAGGGAAAAGGATGGCGGAACAAACAGCGGAGCGGGAGCAGGACGCAGCAACCAGCATAAAGAAAACGCTCTGGTCGGAGCTCCAAGCAATGGTGAAGGAGGCGCTGGCGGAGACGACGCACAAAATGCAACAGACCATCGAAGGCCTGGAAAGGGAAGCGAAGGACCAGAGCGACAGGGTACTAACCCTAGAAGCCTCGGTGAAAAGGTTAGTAACGGCCCAGGGGAGCCTAATAGGGAAAGTGGAGGACCAGTAAAATAGGTCCAGACGGTAGCACATTAGAATAGTGGGTCTGCCAGAGGGGATAGAGGGCAGAGACCCAACCGGCTACATCACCCAAATGATGGGCAAGCTAGTGCGAAAGGAGGTGTTCCCAAACCCACCAGAAATAGACAGGGTGCACAGTTCGCTCCGACCCAAGCCCAAAGCCGGGCAGCAGTCCAGAGCGATTATCGCAAGGTTGCACCGGTTCCAAGACAGGGAGAAAATCCAAAAGTGGGCCCGGCAAACGAAACCGAGCACGTGGGAAGGGAAGACCATAGGGGTGTATCAGGGCATTGGGGCGGACCTGGCCAAAAGAAGGGCTGAGTTCAACAAGGCGAAATCAGCACTGCACAGAAGCAAGGTAAAATTTGGGATGTTATTCCCGGCCAGACTCTGGGTAACATTTGAGGGGAAAGAGCTGTACTTTTACACCCCAGCAGCGGCTGATGAGTTAGTTAGAGCGAACAAACTGGGGGAGGAATACACGCAACCGGGATGAAAGACACAGGGACGGAAAAGGACGGGAAAACCAGAACAAAGAGCGGAGGACAGACCGCAAACAAGAATGATGGGATTATGAACTGTGCATGTGTTTAATATCTTGCGCGGGACTGTGCTGCCTCATTTCAGGACCTGTCTCCTCTCTCAGTGCAATGGGGGGGAGTGGAGCGAGGGAAATGAGGGTGAGAAAAGGAGACAGGAGGGCGAGACAAGGGCCTGTAGGAGAAAGGTTAAACAGGGCAGAACTGGATGAATACTGGGAGGAGGGCCAACGTATTAGCGAGGAGGGTCAGCGCGGGAGGGCAGGAAGGAAGGAAGGAAGGAAGGCGTGCCTGATGCGTAATCAATTGCACAAAGTCGCAGATTGGATACAACTGTGGCTTTATTGCTGTCAGATGCGTGGCCTCCTGCTGCAGCTGGCGAAATGGCAGGGCACTGGAGGTCACGCATATTTATACAGGTCTTAGTGGGTGGAGCCAGCCGGCAGGGGCTACCGGCGAACCAGTAGTGCAGGTCCGGGGGGCAGAAGGGGGGGGAGAACACAAGGGGAGGACAGAGGGACGGGGGCTAGGGGGGGGGAGAGGAGTCGAGTGGGGAGCACAGAACAAATGGAAGCAAAGAGAAAGGTGAGATAGCGCAGCAGTACAGACATAGGCCTCGTCAGGCATGGAGCAGGGCAAGGAACCAAGAGGGCGCCGCAAAAAGCCACTCAGGAAGGCATCAGGGTGAAGGGAGACACCAGGAGGGTGAAGGGGCGCACCCACATGGCATACACACAGCTGGCAGCCAGGTTGGGTGCCCCTTGGACAAAGGGAAACCCCGGAGCCCTGGGGCCCGACCTCATGGTGAGAGCGGCGACCGCGGCCATTCTGGACGGCCCCCCAGCAAAAGGAAACCCCGAAGTTCAGGGGTGCATCCAGCAGGTAGGTTTGGGTGATCCCGCAGGACCGGGGGTCAGAAACCCCTCACCAGGATAGTTACCTGGAACGTAAGGGGACACAACGGCCCAGTGAAAAGATCCAGAGTTTTCACCCACCTAAGAAGCCTGAAAGCAGACATAATCTACCTACAAGAGACGCACCTGAGGGAGAAGGACCGACTGCTGGTAAGGAAGGGCTGGGTGGGACAGACATACCACTCATGTTACGGGATGAGGGCTAGGGGGTGGCAATAGTGATTAGCAAAAGGACGAGGTTTACGGAAACCAAGACAGTTACGGACCCAGGGCGAAGGTACGTCACGGTCAGCAGTGTCAGAGGGACGTAAGAGACTGCTGTGTGCTCTGTTTCACAGAGCCATGGCTCACCCCCGCCTCACCGGTCTGTGCCATACAACCTGAAGGCTTCTCAATTCGCCTGGCGGACCGCACGGCATCATCAGGCAAAGCAAAGGGTGGAGGGGTTTGCCTCCTCATCAACTCCTCCTGGTGCTTGGATGTGGCGACCCTGGCGACCTACTGCTCCCAGACCTGGAATACCTGACCGTGAAGTGCCGCCCATATTATCTTCCACGTGAGTTCACTTCAGCCATTATCACAGCGGTCTATATCCCACCCCAGGCAGAAGTGTGGAAGGCGCTGGACGAACTATACACAGTAATAAACAACTATGAAACAGAACACCCGGAGGCCTTGTTCATCATGGCCGGAGACTTCAACAAGACCAACCTCAAGAGTGTACTGCCAAAATTCCACCAGCACATCTCCTGTCCCACCAGGGGCGACAACACTCTTGACCACTGCTACTCAAAAATCAAGGGCGCCTACCGTTCCATCCCCCGACCGCACTTTGGGAAATCAGACCATAAGACGGTGCTCCTTCTCCCGGCATACAAGCAGAAACTCAAGCGGGAGAATCCAGCTAAGAAGGTCGTGCAGTGCCGGTCCGAGGAAACAGAAGAGCTCCTACGTGACTGCTTAGAGACAGTGGACTGGTCCATATTTAAGAACTCGGCGATCAACTTAAATGAGTATGCCACCACCGTCACAGACTTCATCAGCAAATGTGTGGACGACTGCGTGCCAAAGAAAGCAGTACGTACATTCCCCAACCGGAAACCATGGCTCAATCGCGAGATTGACTCCCTACTGAAGGACAGGTCTGAGGCGTTCACATCAGGCGACCCTGACGTATACAAGAAATCCAGGTACGACCTCCGCAAAGCCATCCGAGATGCAAAGAGAGAATATCAAACCAAGCTCGAGTCACAGACTCTCGGCGATTGTGGCAAGGACTAAACAACATAATGGGCTACAAAGCGAAGTCGAGCAGTATCTCCGGCAGCAGCGCACCCCACCCCGATGAACTCAATGCATTCTATGCTCGGTTCGAGCAGGTAACCAACAATCCACTGTCGAGTGCCCCAGCAGCCCATAACTCACCCATACCCACCATCACAGCTTCCGAAGTCAGATCGGCCTTCCTGAAAGTGAGTCTCGGAAGGCGACGGGCCTGGACGGGATCCCTGGTCGTGCACTCAGAGCCTGTGCGGACCAGCTGGCAGAGGTGTTCGCCGACATCTTTAACCTGTCCCTACTCCACTTCAAGGCCCCCACCTGCTTCAAGAAGACACCATCATAACGGTGCCAAAGAAGAACCAGGCAACGTGTCTCAATGACTACCGTCTGCTGTTCCTGTCTTCAGTCGTAATGAAGTGCTTCGAGAGTGATGCGACCATCAATTCACACAAGACAGACAGTTGAAGTGAACAGTGGCTTTAATCAACTAGAACAGTGCCTGCCTGCAACTGCTCTGCAATGAGAGCCGCCTACAGGGCAGTTGCTCTTTATACCTCCCCTCAAAGGGGCGGAGCCAGGGGCAGAGTCCACAAGGGCACCAACATGATACAATCAGTGTAGTACAGTACAATGGTCCATAGGTGGAGCCCACATGGGCAACAGCGTGGTACAATATAGTACAATGGTGAATGGTTACTATAATGCGTTCACCACAGAGAGGTTGGTCATGAAGCGCATCAACTCCATACTCCCAGAATGCCTTGATCCACTGCAATTCGCATACCGCCGCAACCGGTCCACAGCAGACGGCATTTCCCTGGCCTTACACTCATCCCTAGAGCATTTCGACACCAAGGACTCCTACATCAGACTCCTATTTATTGACTACAGCTCTGCCTTCAACACCATAATCCCAGCCAAGCTCATAGCAAAGCTCCAAAACCTAGGACTTGACTCCTCACTCTGCAACTGGATCCTCGATTTTCTGACCAACAGACCACAATCAGTAAGAAAAACAACAACACCTCTTCCACAATAGTCCACAATACCGGGGCCCCGCAAGGTTGTGTACTTCGCCCCCTACTGTACTCCCTGTACACACACGACTGCGTGGCAAAATTTGGTTCCAACTCCATTTACAAGTTTGCTGACGATACGACCATAGTGGGCCGGATCTCGAATAACGATGAGTCCGAATACAGGAGGGAGATTGAGAACCTAGTGGAGTGGTGCAGCGACAACAATCGATCCCTCAATGCCAGCAAAACTAAAGAGCTGGTAATTGACTTCAGGAAGCAAAGTACTGTACACACCCCTGTCAGCATCAACGGGGCCGAGTTGGAGATGGTTAGCAGTTTCAAATTCCTAGGGGTACTCATCACCAAATCTCTGTCCTGGTCCACCCACGTCGACGCTACCACCAAGAAAGCACAACAGCGCCTATACTTCCTCAGGAAACTAAGGGAATTCGGCATGTCCACATTAACTCTTACCAACTTTTACAGATGCACCATAGAAAGCATCCCATCGGGCTGCATCACAGCCTGGTATGGCAACTGCTCGGCCCAGGACCACAAGAAACTTCACAAAGTCGTGAAGACCGCCCAGTCCATCACACGAACCTGCCTCCCATCTATTGACTCCATCTACACCTCCCGCTGCCTGGGGAAAGTGGGCCGCATAATCAAAGGCCCCTCCCACCCGGCTTATTCACTCTTCCAACTTCTTCCATCGAGCAGGAGATACAGAAGTCTTAGAACATGCACAAAAATACTCAAAAACAGCTTCTTCCCCGCTGTTACCAGACTCCTAAGTGACCCTCTTATGGACTAACCTCATTAACACTACACCCCTGTATGCTTCACCCGATGCTGGTGTTATGTAGTTACATTGTGTACCTTGTGAAGCCCTATTATGTTGGCAGTTATGTCGAGAGGGCTAGAATACAAGACCAGAAATATACTTCTGAGGCTATATAAGGCTCTGGTCAGACCCCATTTGGAGTATAGTGAGCAGTTTTGGGCCCCGTATCTAAGGAAGGATGTGTTGGCCTTGGAAAGGGTCCAGAGGAGGTTCACAAGAATGATCCCTGGATTGAAGAGCTTGTTGTATGAAGAACAGTTGAGGACTCTGGGTCTGTACTAATTGGAGTTTAGAAGGATGAGGGGGGATCTTATTGAAACTTACAGGATACTGAGATAGAGTGGATGTGGCGAGGATGTTTCCACTTGTGGGAAAAACTAGAACCAGAGAACACAATCTCTGACTAAAGGGACGATCCTTTAAAACCGAGATGAGGAAGAATTTCTTCAGCCGGAGAGTGGTGAATCTGTGGAACTCTTTGCGCAGAGGGCTGTAGGGGCCAAATCACGAGTGCCTTTAAGACAGAGATAGATAGGTTCTTGAGTAATAAGGGGATAAAGGATTATGGGGAGAAGGCAGGAGAATGGGGATGAGAAAAATATTAGCCATGATTGAATGGCGGAGTAGACTTGATGGGCCGAGTGGCCTAATTCTGCTCCTATGTCTTATGGTCTTATGATCAGGCAGAGTTGCGAAAGGCAATTAACTGACTAGAGCGAAGGGTGGAAGAGTCGATCTGTGATCTGCCTGATGTTGTAGCTCCGATATGCGAGTGTCTCAAGGTTTTCATGGGAAGGGTAATGGCTGTTTGGATACACCGGTCCAGCAGGTTCTGCCAGATTTCCGCTCAGATCTGGACTGCATCGCATTAGACATCGATGGACCAATTAATGACTAGGCGAGAGGGGGACTGGCACCTTCATCTTGCTCGAGGTGTCTCTTCTCCTCAAGGACTCAGGCAGCCGCCCTTGGGCATCCAAAGGGATAAGGACCATCAGATGTCCAGGACCATCTACCCAGGAGACTCCAACAGTGCTCTCAATCCCCTCCACCTGTTGCCCCATCAGTTCAATCTCCACAGGTTAAGGAGTGTGAATGCACATGACCAGGAGCCATTATGGTCTCCATAAGCATGTGCAAAGCACTGTGTCCACTCAAAGTGTCTTCTTCAGGTGGCAATGACTGTTCAACGTGCAGTTGACGCAGGATGTATGCTGGTGTGCTGTCTTTCACCTTGTACATTGGCTGTATGGAGCTTTGTTAATGACCTGTCCAAGGTTGAGAGCTTGAGGGTTACAGGCTCAAGGCTGAATGCTGACTTTGTTTGCAATGTCATTAATGATAACGCCTGGCATGGCGCGAGGGGTCAAGGGAAATGCACTCAGGCCCCCTTGTCTGCGTCTTACTCCAGCTGGAACCTTGTGGTTACCAGCGTGTCACAGGTACACCTTCCACATCGTGTCCCAAGATGGCATCCTCACATGGAAGCTGAGCATCATCGCAAACCCCAGATTCCTGCCCTTCCATGTCCCCCTCATCCGAGAAAGTCTCTGCTTCCTCAGTGTCCCTCTGAGAAATGATCTTCCCTTTGAAGTGCCAGGTTGTTCAGGGTGCAGCAGACTAGAATAATGCAGGACACGCTTGTAGCGCACAAAGACTCACGAGAGACGAATAGAGATGAAGTCGATGAGGCTTTATTAAGCGTGACTTAGTTCCCCGCAGTTCAGTAGCTGACTGGCCTGCGGGGGAGAACTCCAGGTTCTTATACTCCGCCTTCAGGGCGGAGCTAGAGGTTAACAGCCAACCAGGACCCGGGATCTGTCAGCCAATGACATCACGGCTTCACAGTCCCACATGACCCCTAATGCATACTACCACAACGCTCTCTGGCCAATACTGCTGAGCCCCACCTGAACAATCCAAACAACGGAAGCCCATCTTCAGGATGCCAGTGGTCTGCTCAGTGGTGGACCTTGTCACAGAGTAAACCAAGTTATATCTGCCCTCATGCCAACTCTTCAATGTATATCCCTTATCACCCAGCAGCCAACCCTGCAAACGCTGTGACCCTTTGAATATCTGTGTGACCTGGGAGTGAGTCAGAACATAGCAGTCATGTGGACTCCCAGGGTACCTTAAACAAACGTGCATAATGTGCTTCTGATTATCACAAGGCAGCCGAACATTGAAAGAGTGGAGCCCTTTCCTGTTAATGAAGATCAGGGTCTGCAGCCGGGGGGCTCTTAAAGCACCGTGAGTGCAATCGATTGCACCCTGCACCTTTGGGAAGCCGGAGGTCGCCACAATTCCCAGTACGCTTGCAGCCTGGCTAACCTTATCCAGTGTAATGATGAGCCTCACTGTGGAGGCCACCCATCACCCCCTTTATACATTCATGTGTTGAGGCCTGAGCGATGCCCCATAAGTACCCAGTAGATCTTTGGATCGTTTGTAAAGAAATTGAATTTGGCAGTGACCTTCAGGGGCAATGGAGAAGAGCGGATGGCCTCCCCGTGTAAGCAGTGACAGATCCTCATACAGCATGTGGCAGATATAAACCACCACGTCTCGTGGCAATTGAAGGCGTGCACGGAACCGTCCCTCTCTCATCACTAAATCGGAGACGCATCTTCGGTAGACCCTTGGACAGACCAGCCACTTCCATGGGGTGCGTCTCACCTCTTCAGCCTCTGGATCTTCGAGTGTGAACAGACTGTCTGTGACCCACAGCACCCAGTGTGAACAGACTGTCTGTGACCCACAGCACCCAGTGTGAACAGACTGTCTGTGACCCACAGCACCCAGTGTGAACAGACTGTCTGTGACACACAGCACCAACTGTGAACAGCATGTCTGTGACCCACAGCACCCAGTGTGAACAGACTGTCTGTGACCCACAGCACCCAGTGTGAACAGACTGTCTGTGACCCACAGCACCCAGTGTGAACAGCATGTCTGTGACCCACAGCACCCAGTGTGAACAACCTGTCTGTGACCCACAGCACCCAGTGTGAACAGACTGTCTGTGACCCACAGCACCCAGTGTGAACAGACTGTCTGTGACCCACAGCACCCAGTGTGAACAGCCCTGTGACCCACAGCACCCAGTGTGAACAGACTGTCTGTGACCCACAGCACCCAGTGTGAACAGACTGTCTGTGACCCACAGCACCCAGTGTGAACAGACTGTCTGTGACCCACAGCACCCAGTGTGAACAGACTGTCTGTGACCCACAGCACCCAGTGTGAACAGACTGTCTGTGCCCACAGCACCCAGTGTGAACAGACTGTCTCTGACCCACAGCACCCAGTGTGAACAGATTGTCTGTGACACACAGCACCAACTGTGAACAGCCCTGTGACCCACAGCACCCAGTGTGAACAGACTGTCTGTGACCCACAGCACCCAGTGTGAACAGACTGTCTGTGACTCACAGCACCCAGTGTGAACAGACTGTCTGTGACCCACAGCACCCAGTGTGAACAGACTGTCTGTGACCCACAGCACCCAGTGTGAACAGACTGTCTGTGACTCACAGCACCCAGTGTGAACAGACTGTCTGTGACCCACAGCACCCAGTGTGAATAGACTGTGACCCACAGCACCGAGTGTGAACAGACTGTCTGTGACCCACAGCACCCAGTGTGAACAGACTGTCTGTGACCCACAGCACCCAGTTTGGACAGACTGTCTGTGACCCACAGCACCCACTGTGAACAGCCCTGTGACCCACAGCACCCAGTGTGAACAGACTGTCTGTGACCCACAGCACCCAGTGTGAACAGACTGTCTGTGACCCACAGCACCAAGTGTGAACAGACTGTCTGTGACCCACAGCACCCAGTGTGAACAGACTGTCTGTGACCCACAGCACCCAGTGTGAACAGCCCTGTGACCCCCAGCACACAGTGTGAACAGACTGTCTGTGACCCACAGCACCCAGTGTGAACAGATTGTCTGTGACACACAGCACCCACTGTGAACAGCCCTGTGACCCACAGCACCCAGTGTGAACAGACTGTCTGTGACCCACAGCACCCAGTGTGAACAGATTGTCTGTGACACACAGCACCCACTGTGAACAGCCCTGTGACCCACAGCACCCAGTGTGAACAGACTGTCTGTGACCCACAGCACCCAGTGTGAACAGACTGTCTGTGACCCACAGCACCCAGTGTGAACAGACTGTCTGTGACACACAGCACCCACTGTGAACAGCACTGTGACCAACAGCACCCAGTGTGAACAGACTGTCTGTGACCCACAGCACCCAGTGTGAACAGACTGTCTGTGACCCACAGCACCCAGTGTGAACAGACTGTCTGTGACCCACAGCACCCAGTGTGAACAGACTGTCTGTGACCCACAGCACCCAGTGTGAACAGACTGTCTGTGACCCACAGCACCCAGTGTGAAGAGACTGTCTGTGACCCACAGCACCCAGTGTGAACAGACTGTCTGTGACCCACAGCACCCAGTGTGAACAGACTGTCTCTGACCCACAGCACCCAGTGTGAACAGACTGTCTGTGACCCACAGCACCCAGTGTGAACAGACTGTCTGTGACCCACAGCACCCAGTGTGAACAGACTGTCTGTGACCCACAGCACCCAGTGTGAACAGACTGTCTCTGACCCACAGCACCCAGTGTGAACAGATTGTCTGTGACACACAGCACCCAGTGTGAACAGACTGTCTGTGACCCACAGCACCCAGTGTGAACAGACTGTCTGTGACCCACAGCACCAACTGTAAACAGCCCTGTGACCCACAGCACCCAGTGTGAACAGACTGTCTGTGACCCACAGCACCCAGTGTGAACAGACTGTCTGTGACCCACAGCACCCAGTGTGAACAGACTGTCTGTGACCCACAGCACCCAGTGTGAACAGACTGTCTCTGACACACAGCACCCAGTGTGAACAGATTGTCTGTGACACACAGCACCCAGTGTGAACAGCCCTGTGACCCACAGCACCCAGTGTGAACAGACTGTCTGTGACCCACAGCACCCAGTGTGAACAGACTGTCTGTGATCCACAGCACCCACTGTGAACAGCCCTGTGACCCACAGCACCCAGTGTGAACAGACTGTCTGTGACCCACAGCACCCAGTGTGAACAGACTGTCTGTGACCCACAGCACCCAGTGTGAACAGACAGTGTGTGACCCACAGCACCCAGAGTGTACAGACTGTCTGTGACCCACAGCACCCAGTGTGAACAGACTGTCTGTGACCCACAGCACCCACTGTGAACAGCCCTGTGACCCACAGCACCCAGTGTGAACAGACTGTCTGTGACCCACAGCACCCAGTGTGAACAGACTGTCTGTGACCCACAGCACCCAGTGTGAACAGACTGTCTGTGACCAACAGCACCCAGTGTGAACAGACAGTGTGTGACCCACAGCACCCAGAGTGTACAGACTGTCTGTGACCCACAGCACCCAGTGTGAACAGACTGTCTGTGACCCACAGCACCCAGTGTGAACAGACTGTCTGTGACCCACAGCACCCAGTGTGAACAGACTGTCTGTGACCCACAGCACCCAGTGTGAACAACCTGTCTGTGACTCACAGGACCCAGTGTGAACAGACTGTCTGTGACCCACAGCACCCAGTGTGAACAGACTGTCTGTGACCCACAGCACCCAGTGTGAACAGACTGTCTGTGACCTACAGCACCCAGTGTGAACAGACTGTCTGTGACCCACAGCACCCAGTGTGAACAGACTGTCTGTGACCCACAGCACCCAGTTTGAACAGACAGTCTCTGTCCCACTGCACCCAGTGTGAACAGATTGTCTGTGACACACAGCACCCACTGTGAACAGCCCTGTCTGTGACCCACAGCTCCCAATGTGAACAGACTGTCTGTGACCCACAGCACCCAGTGTGAACAGACTGTCTGTGACCCACAGCACCCAGTTTGAACAGACAGTCTCTGTCCCACTGCACCCAGTGTGAACAGATTGTCTGTGGCACACAGCACCCAGTGTGAACAGCCCTGTGACCCACAGCACCCAGTGTGAACAGACTGTCTGTGACCCACAGCACCCAGTGTGAACAGACTGTCTGTGATCCACAGCACCCACTGTGAACAGCCCTGTGACCCACAGCACCCAGTGTGAACAGACTGTCTGTGACCCACAGCACCCAGTGTGAACAGACTGTCTGTGACCCACAGCACCCAGTGTGAACAGACAGTGTGTGACCCACAGCACCCAGAGTGTACAGACTGTCTGTGACCCACAGCACCCAGTGTGAACAGACTGTCTGTGACCCACAGCACCCACTGTGAACAGCCCTGTGACCCACAGCACCCAGTGTGAACAGACTGTCTGTGACCCACAGCACCCAGTGTGAACAGACTGTCTGTGACCCACAGCACCCAGTGTGAACAGACTGTCTGTGACCAACAGCACCCAGTGTGAACAGACAGTGTGTGACCCACAGCACCCAGAGTGTACAGACTGTCTGTGACCCACAGCACCCAGTGTGAACAGACTGTCTGTGACCCACAGCACCCAGTGTGAACAGACTGTCTGTGACCCACAGCACCCAGTGTGAACAGACTGTCTGTGACCCACAGCACCCAGTGTGAACAACCTGTCTGTGACTCACAGGACCCAGTGTGAACAGACTGTCTGTGACCCACAGCACCCAGTGTGAACAGACTGTCTGTGACCCACAGCACCCAGTGTGAACAGACTGTCTGTGACCTACAGCACCCAGTGTGAACAGACTGTCTGTGACCCACAGCACCCAGTGTGAACAGACTGTCTGTGACCCACAGCACCCAGTTTGAACAGACAGTCTCTGTCCCACTGCACCCAGTGTGAACAGATTGTCTGTGACACACAGCACCCACTGTGAACAGCCCTGTCTGTGACCCACAGCTCCCAGTGTGAACAGACTGTCTGTGACCCACAGCACCCAGTGTGAACAGACTGTCTGTGACCCACAGCACCCAGTTTGAACAGACAGTCTCTGTCCCACTGCACCCAGTGTGAACAGATTGTCTGTGACACACAGCACCCACTGTGAACAGCCCTGTCTGTGACCCACAGCTCCCAGTGTGAACAGACTGTCTGTGACCCACAGCACCCAGTGTGAACAGACTGTCTGTGACCCACAGCACCCAGTGTGAACAGACTGCCTGTGACCCACAGCACCCAGTGTGAACAAACTGTCTGTGACCCACAGCACCCAGTGTGAACAGACTGTCTGTGACCCAGAGCACCCAGTGTGAACAGACAGTGTGTGACCCACAGCACCCAGAGTGTACAGACTGTCTGTGACCCACAGCACCCAGTGTGAACAGACTGTCTGTGACCCACAGCACCCACTGTGAACAGACTGTCTGTAACCCACAGCACCCAGTGTGAACAGACTGTCTGTGACCCACAGCACCCAGTGTAAACAACCTGTCTGTGACTCACAGCACCCAGTGTGAACAGACTGTCTGTGACCCACAGCACCCAGTGTGAACAGACTGTCTGTGACCCACAGCACCCAGTGTGAACAGACTGTCTGTGACCCACAGCACCCAGAGTGAACAGACAGTGTGTGACCCACAGCACCCAGAGTGTACAGGCTGTCTGTGACCCACAGCACCCAGTGTGAACAGACTGTCTGTGACCCACTGCACCCAGTGTGAACAGACTGCCTGTGACCCACAGCACCCAGTGTGAATAGACTGTCTGTGACCCAAAGCACCCAGTGTGAACAGACTGTCTGTGACCCACAGCACCCAGTGTGAACAGACTGTCTGTGACCCACAGCACCAGTGTGAACAGACTGTCTGTGACACACAGCACCCAGTGTGAACAGCCCTGTGATTCACAGCACCTAGTGTGAACAGACTGTCTGTGACACACAGCACACAGTGTGAACAGACTGTCTGTGACCCACAGCACCCAGTGTGAACAGACTGTCTGAGATCCACAGCACCCAGTGTGAACAGACTGTCTGTAACCCACAGCACCCTGTGTAAACAACCTGTCTGTGACTCAGAGCACCCAGTGTGAACAGACTGTCTGTGACCCACAGCACCCAGTGTAAACAACCTGTCTGTGACTCAGAGCACCCAGTGTGAACAGACTGTCTGTGACCCACAGCACCCAGTGTGAACAGACTGTCTGTGACCCCCAGCACCCAGAGTGAACAGACAGTGTGTGACCCACAGCACCCAGAGTGTACAGACTGTCTGTGACCCACAGCACCCAGTGTGAACAGACTGTCTGTGACCCACAGCACCCAGTGTGAACAGACTGCCTGTGACCCACAGCACCCAGTGTGAATAGACTGTCTGTGACCCACAGCACCCAGTGTGAACAGACTGTCTGTGACCCACAGCACCCAGTGTGAACAGACTGTCTGTGACCCACAGCACCAGTGTGAACAGACTGTCTTTGACTCACAGCACCCAGTGTGAACAGCCCTGTGATCCACAGCACCTAGTGTGAACAGACTGTCTGTGACACACAGCACACAGTGTGAACAGACTGTCTGTGACCCACAGCACCCAGTGTGAACAGACTGTCTGAGATCCACAGCACCCAGTGTGAACAGACTGTCTGTGACCCACAGCACCCAGTGTGAGCAGACTGTCTGTGACCCACAGCACCCAGTGTGAAGAGCCCTGTGACCCACAGCACCCAGTGTGAACAGACTGTCTGTGGCCCACAGAACCCAGTGTGAACAGCCCTGTCTGTGACCCACAGCACCCAGTGTGAACAGAATGTCTGTGACACACAGCACACAGTGTGAACAGCCCTGTGACCCACAGCACCAAGTGTGAACAGACTGTCTGTGACCCACAGCACCCAGTGTGAACAGACTGTCTGTGACCCACAGCACCCAGTGTGAACAGACTGTCTGTGACCCACAGCATCCAGTGTGAACAGACTGTCTGTGACCCACAGCACCCAGTGTGAACAGCCCTGTCTGTGACCCACAGCACCCAGTGTGAACAGAATGTCTGTGACACACAGCACACAGTGTGAACAGCCCTGTGACCCACAGCACCAAGTGTGAACAGACTGTCTGTGACCCACAGCACCCAGTGTGAACAGACTGTCTGTGACCCACAGCACCCAGTGTGAACAGACTGTCTGTGACCCACAGCACCTAGTGTGAACAGACTGTCTGTGACCCACAGCACCCATTGTGAACAGCCCTGTGACCCACAGCACCCAGTGTGAACAGACTGTGTGTGACCCACAGCACCCAGTGTGAACAGACTGTCTGCGACCCACAGCACACAGTGTGAACAGCCCTGTCTGTGACCCACAGCACCCAGTGTGAACAGACTGTCTGCGACCCACAGCACCCAGTGTGAACAGACTGTCTGTGACCCACAGCACCCAGTGTGAACAGACTGCGTGTGACCCACAGCACCCGGTGTGAACAGACTGTCTGTGACCCACAGCACCCAGTGTGAACAGACTGTCTGTGACCCACAGCACCCGGTGTGAACAGCCCTGTCTGTGACCCATAGCACCCAGTGTGAACAGACTGTCTGTGACCCACAGCACCCAGTGTGAACAGACTGTCTGTGACACACAGCACCCAGTGTGGACAGACAGTCTGTGACCCACAGCACCCAGTGTGGACAGACTGTCTGTCACCCACAGCACCCAGTGTGAACAGACTGTCTGTGACACACTGCACCCAGTGTGAACAGACTGTCTATGACCCACAGCACCCAGTGTGAACAGACTGTCTGTGACCCACAGCACCCAGTGTGAACAGCCCTGTGACCCACAGCACCCAGTGTGAACAGACTGTCTGTGACCCACAGCACCCAGTGTGAACAGACTGTCTGTGACCAACAGCACCCAGTGTGAACAGCCCTGTGACCCACAGCACCCAGTGTGAACAGCCCTGTGACCCCCAGCACCCAGTGTGAACAGACTGTCTGTGACCCACAGCACCCAGGGTGAACAGACTGTCTGTGACCCACAGCACCCAGTGTGAACAGACAGTCTGTGAACAACAGCACCCAGTGTGACCAGCCCTGTGACCCACAGCACCCAGTGTGAACAGACTGTCTGTGACCCACAGCGCCCAGTGTGAACAGCCCTGTGACCCACAGCACCCAGGGTGAACAGACTGTCTGTGACCCACAGCACCCAGTGTGAACAGACAGTCTGTGAACAACAGCACCCAGTGTGACCAGCCCTGTGACCCACAGCACCCAGTGTGGACAGACTGTCTGTGACCCACAGCACCCAGTGTGAACAGCCCTGTGACCCACAGCACCCAGTGTGAACAGACTGTGTGTGACCCACAGCACCCAGTGTGAACAGACTGTCTGCGACCCACAGCACACAGTGTGAACACCCCTGTCTGTGACCCACAGCACCCAGTGTGAACAGACTGTCTGCGACCCACAGCACACAGTGTGAACAGACTGTCTGTGACCCACAGCACCCAGTGTGAACAGACTGTCTCTGACCCACAGCACCCAGTGTGAACAGATTGTCTGTGACACACAGCACCCACTGTGAACAGCCCTGTGACCCTCAGCACCCAGTTTGAACAGACTGTCTGTGACCCACAGCACCCAGTGTGAACAGACTGCCTGTGACCCACAGCACCAAGTGTGAACAGACTGTCTGTGACCCACAGCACCCAGTGTGAACAGACTGTCTGTGACCCACAGCACCCAGTGTGAACAGACTGTCTGTGACCCACAGCACCCAGTGTGAACAGACTGTCTGTGACCCACAGCAGCTAGTGTGAACAGACTGTCTGTGACCCACAGCACCCAGTGTGAACAGCCCTGTGACCCACAGCACCCAGTGTGAACAGACTGTGTGTGACCCACAGCACCCAGTGTGAACAGACTGTCTGCGACCCACAGCACACAGTGTGAACAGCCCTGTCTGTGACCCACAGCACACAGTGTGAACAGACTGTCTGCGACCCACAGCACCCAGTGTGAACAGACTGTCTGTGACCCACAGCACCCAGTGTGAACAGACTGTGTGTGACCCACAGCACCCGGTGTGAACAGACTGTCTGTGACCCACAGCACCCAGTGTGAACAGACTGTCTGTGACCCACAGCACCCAGTGTGAACAGCCCTGTCTGTGACCCACAGCACCCAGTGTGAACAGACTGTCTGTGACCCACAGCACCCAGTGTGAACAGACTGTCTGTGACACACAGCACCCAGTGTGGACAGACTGTCTGTGACCCACAGCACCCAGTGTGGACAGACTGTCTGTCACCCACAGCACCCAGTGTGAACAGACTGTCTGTGACACACTGCACCCAGTGTGAACAGACTGTCTGTGACCCACAGCACCCAGTGTGAACAGACTGTCTGTGACCCACAGCACCCAGTGTGAACAGCCCTGTGACCCACAGCACCCAGTGTGAACAGACTGTCTGTGACCCACAGCACCCAGTGTGAACAGACTGTCTGTGACCAACAGCACCCAGTGTGAAGAGCCCTGTGACCCACAGCACCCAGTGTGAACAGCCCTGTGACCCCCAGCACACAGTGTGAACAGACTGTCTGTGACCAACAGCACCCAGTGTGAACAGACTGTCTGTGACCCACAGCACCCAGGGTGAACAGACTGTCTGTGACCCACAGCACCCAGTGTGAACAGACAGTCTGTGAACAACAGCACCCAGTGTGAACAGCCCTGTGACCCACAGCACCCAGTGTGAACAGACTGTCTGTGACCCACAGCACCCAGTGTGGACAGACTGTCTGTGACCCACAGCACCCAGTGTGAACAGCCCTGTGCCCCACAGCACCCAGTGTGAACAGACTGTGTGTGACCCACAGCACCCAGTGTGAACAGACTGTCTGCGACCCACAGCACACAGTGTGAACACCCCTGTCTGTGACCCACAGCACCCAGTGTGAACAGACTGTCTGCGACCCACAGCACACAGTGTGAACAGCCCTGTCTGTGACCCACAGCACCCAGTGTGAACAGACTGTCTGTGACCCACAGCACCCAGTGTGAACAGACTGTCTCTGACCCACAGCACCCAGTGTGAACAGATTGTCTGTGACACACAGCACCCACTGTGAACAGCCCTGTGACCCTCAGCACCCAGTTTGAACAGACTGTCTGTGACCCACAGCACCCAGTGTGAACAGAATGTCTGTGACCCACAGCACCAAGTGTGAACAGACTCTCTGTGACCCACAGCACCCAGTGTGAACAGACTGTCTGTGACCCACAGCACCCAGTGTGAACAGACTGTCTGTGACCCACAGCACCCAGTGTGAACAGACTGTCTGTGACCCACAGCACCCAGTGTGAACAGACTGTCTGTGACCCACAGCACCCAGTGTGAACAGACTGTCTGTGACCCACAGCACCCAGTGTGAACAGACTGTCTGTGACCCACAGCACCCAGTGTGAACAGACTGTCTGTGACCCACAGCACCCAGTGTGAACAGACTGTCTGTGACCCACAGCACCCAGTGTGAACAGACTGTTTGTGACCCACAGCACCCAGTGTGAACAGACTGTCTCCGACCCACAGCACCCAGTGTGAACAGATTGTCTGTGACACACAGCACCCAGTGTGAACAGACTGTCTCTGACCCACAGCACCCAGTGTGAACAGATTGTCTGTGACACACAGCACCCAGTGTGAACAGCCCTGTGACCCACAGCACCCAGTGTGAACAGACTGTCTGTGACCCACAGCACCCAGTGTGAACAGACTGTCTGTGACCCACAGCACCCAGTGTGAACAGACTGTCTGTGACCCACAGCACACAGTGTGAACAGACTGTCTGTGACCCACAGCACCCAGTGTGAACAGACTGTCTGTGAACCAGAGCACCCAGTGTGAACAGACAGTGTGTGACCCACAGCACCCAGAGTGTGCAGACTGTCTGTGACCCACAGCACCCAGTGTGAACAGACTGTCTGTGACCCACAGCACCCAGTGTGAACAGACTGTCTGTGACACACTGCACCCAGTGTGAACAGCATGTCTGTGACCCACAGCACCCAGTGTGAACAGACTGTCTGTGACCCACAGCACCCAGTGTGAACAGACTGTCTGTGACCCACAGCACCCAGTGTGAACAGACTGTCTGTGACCCACAGCACCCATTGTGAACAGACAGTCTGTGACCCACAGCACCCAGTGTGAACAACCTGTCTGTGACCCACAGCACCCAGTGTGAACAACCTGTCTGTGACCCACAGCACCCATTGTGAACAGAGTGTCTGTGACCCACAGCACCCAGTGCGAACAACCTGTCTGTGACCCACAGCACCCAGTGTGAACAGACTGTGTGTGACCCACAGCACCCGGTGTGAACAGACTGTCTGTGACCCACAGCACCCAGTGTGAACAGACTGTCTGTGACCCACAGCACCCAGTGTGAACAGCCCTGTCTGTGACCCACAGCACCCAGTGTGAACAGCCCTGTGACCCACAGCACCCAGTGTGAACAGACTGTCTGTGACCCACAACACCCAGTGTGAACAGACTGTCTGTGACACACAGCACCCAGTGTGGACAGACTGCCTGTGACCCACAGCACCCAGTGTGGACAGACTGTCTGTCACCCACAGCACCCAGTGTGAACAAAGTGTCTGTGACACACTGCACCCAGTGTGAACAGACTGTCTGTGACCCACAGCACCCAGTGTGAACAGACTGTCTGTGACCCACAGCACCCAGTGTGAACAGCCCTGTGACCCACAGCACCCAGTGTGAACAGACTGTCTGTGACCCACAGCACCCAGTGTGAACAGACTGTCTGTGACCAACAGCACCCAGTGTGAACAGCCCTGTGACCCACAGCACCCAGTGTGAACAGCCCTGTGACCCCCAGCACCCAGTGTGAACAGACTGTCTGTGACCAACAGCACCCAGTGTGAACAGACTGTCTGTGACCCACAGCACCCAGGGTGAACAGACTGTCTGTGACCCACAGCACCCAGTGTGAACAGACAGTCTGTGAACAACAGCACCCAGTGTGAACAGCCCTGTGACCCACAGCACCCAGTGTGAACAGACTGTCTGTGACCCACAGCACCCAGTGTGGACAGACTGTCTGTGACCCACAGCACCCAGTGTGAACAGCCCTGTGACCCACAGCACCCAGTGTGAACAGACTGTGTGTGACCCACAGCACCCAGAGTGAACAGACTGTCTGCGACCCACAGCACACAGTGTGAACAGCCCTGTCTGTGACCCACAGCACCCAGTGTGAACAGACTGTCTGCGACCCACAGCACACAGTGTGAACAGCCCTGTCTGTGACCCACAGCACCCAGTGTGAACAGACTGTCTGTGACCCACAGCACCCAGTGTGAACAGACTGTCTCTGACCCACAGCACCCAGTGTGAACAGACTGTCTGTGACCCTCAGCACCCAGTTTGAACAGACTGTCTGTGACCCACAGCACCCAGTGTGAACAGACTGTCTGTGACCCACAGCACCAAGTGTGAACAGACTCTCTGTGACCCACAGCACCCAGTGTGAACAGACTGTCTGTGACCCACAGCACCCAGTGTGAACAGACTGTCTGTGACCCACAGCACCCAGTGTGAACAGACTGTCTGTGACCCACAGCACCCAGTGTGAACAGACTGTCTGTGACCCACAGCACCCAGTGTGAACAGACTGCCTGTGACCCACAGCACCCAGTGTGAACAGACTGTCTGTGACCCACAGCACCCAGTGTGAACAGACTGTCTGTGACCCACAGCACCCAGTGTGAACAGACTGTCTGTGACCCACAGCACCCAGTGTGAACAGACTGTCTACGACCCACAGCACCCAGTTTGAACAGATTGTCTGTGACACACAGCACCCACTATGAACAGCCCTGTGGCCCACAGCACCCAGTGTGAACAGACTGTCTGTGACCCACAGCACCCAGTGTGAACAGACTGTCTGTGACCCACAGCACCCAGTGTGAACAGACTGTCTGTGACCCACAGCACACAGTGTGAACAGACTGTCTGTGACCCACAGCACCCAGTGTGAACAGACTGTCTGTGAACCAGAGCACCCAGTGTGAACAGACAGTGTGTGACCCACAGCACCCAGAGTGTACAGACTGTCTGTGACCCAGCACCCAGTGTGAACAGACTGTCTGTGACCCACAGCACCCAGTGTGAACAGACTGTCTGTGACACACTGCACCCATTGTGAACAGACAGTCTGTGACCCACAGCACCCAGTGTGAACAACCTGTCTGTGACCCACAGCACCCAGTGTGAACAACCTGTCTGTGACCCACAGCACCCATTGTGAACAGAGTGTCTGTGACCCACAGCACCCAGTGCGAACAACCTGTCTGTGACCCACAGCACCCTGTGTGAACAACCTGTCTGTGACCCACAGCACCCATTGTGACCAGACTGTCTGTGGCCCACAGCACCCAGTGTGAACAGCCCTGTGACCCACAGCACCCAGTGTGAACAGACTGTCTGTGACCCACAGCACCCAGTGTGAACAGACTGTCTGTGACCAACAGCACCCAGTGTGAACAGCCCTGTGACCCACAGCACCCAGTGTGAACAGCCCTGTGACCCCCAGCACACAGTGTGAACAGACTGTCTGTGACCAACAGCACCCAGTGTGAACAGACTGTCTGTGACCCACAGCACCCAGGGTGAACAGACTGTCTGTGACCCACAGCACCCAGTGTGAACAGACAGTCTGTGAACAACAGCACCCAGTGTGAACAGCCCTGTGACCCACAGCACCCAGTGTGAACAGACTGTCTGTGACCCACAGCACCCAGTGTGGACAGACTGTCTGTGACCCACAGCACCCAGTGTGAACAGCCCTGTGACCCACAGCACCCAGTGTGAACAGACTGTGTGTGACCCACAGCACCCAGTGTGAACAGACTGTCTGCGACCCACAGCACACAGTGTGAACACCCCTGTCTGTGACCCACAGCACCCAGTGTGAACAGACTGTCTGCGACCCACAGCACACAGTGTGAACAGCCCTGTCTGTGACCCACAGCACCCAGTGTGAACAGACTGTCTGTGACCCACAGCACCCAGTGTGAACAGACTGTCTCTGACCCACAGCACCCAGTGTGAACAGATTGTCTGTGACACACAGCACCCACTGTGAACAGCCCTGTGACCCTCAGCACCCAGTTTGAACAGACTGTCTGTGACCCACAGCACCCAGTGTGAACAGACTGTCTGTGACCCACAGCACCAAGTGTGAACAGACTCTCTGTGACCCACAGCACCCAGTGTGAACAGACTGTCTGTGACCCACAGCACCCAGTGTGAACAGACTGTCTGTGACCCACAGCACCCAGTGTGAACAGACTGTCTGTGACCCACAGCACCCAGTGTGAACAGACTGTCTGTGACCCACAGCACCCAGTGTGAACAGACTGTCTGTGACCCACAGCACCCAGTGTAAACAGACTGTCTGTGACCCACAGCACCCAGTGTGAACAGACTGTCTGTGACCCACAGCACCCAGTGTGAACAGACTGTCTGTGACCCACAGCACCCAGTGTGAACAGACTGTTTGTGACCGACAGCACCCAGTGTGAACAGACTGTCTCCGACCCACAGCACCCAGTGTGAACAGATTGTCTGTGACACACAGCACCCACTATGAACAGCCCTGTGACCCACAGCACCCAGTGTGAACAGACTGTCTGTGACCCACAGCACCCAGTGTGAACAGACTGTCTGTGACCCACAGCACCCAGTGTGAACAGACTGTCTGTGACCCACAGCACACAGTGTGAACAGACTGTCTGTGACCCACAGCACCCAGTGTGAACAGACTGCCTGTGAACCAGAGCACCCAGTGTGAACAGACAGTGTGTGACCCACAGCACCCAGAGTGTACAGACTGTCTGTGACCCACAGCACCCAGTGTGAACAGACTGTCTGTGACCCACAGCACCCAGTGTGAACAGACTGTCTGTGACACACTGCACCCAGTGTGAACAGCATGTCTGTGACCCACAGCACCCAGTGTGAACAGACTGTCTGTGACCCACAGCACCCAGTGTGAACAGACTGTCTGTGACCCACAGCACCCAGTGTGAACAGACTGTCTGTGACCCACAGCACCCATTGTGAACAGACAGTCTGTGACCCACAGCACCCAGTGTGAACAACCTGTCTGTGACCCACAGCACCCAGTGTGAACAACCTGTCTGTGACCCACAGCACCCATTGTGAACAGAGTGTCTGTGACCCACAGCACCCAGTGCGAACAACCTGTCTGTGACCCACAGCACCCAGTGTGAACAGACTGTGTGTGACCCACAGCACCCGGTGTGAACAGACTGTCTGTGACCCACAGCACCCAGTGTGAACAGACTGTCTGTTACCCACAGCACCCAGTGTGAACAGCCCTGTCTGTGACCCACAGCACCCAGTGTGAACAGACTGTCTGTGACCCACAGCACCCAGTGTGAACAGACTGTCTGTGACACACAGCACCCAGTGTGGACAGACTGCCTGTGACCCACAGCACCCAGTGTGGACAGACTGTCTGTCACCCACAGCACCCAGTGTGAACAGACTGTCTGTGACACACTGCACCCAGTGTGAACAGACTGTCTGTGACCCACAGCACCCAGTGTGAACAGACTGTCTGTGACCCACAGCACCCAGTGTGAACAGCCCTGTGACCCACAGCACCCAGTGTGAACAGACTGTCTGTGACCCACAGCACCCAGTGTGAACAGACTGTCTGTGACCAACAGCACCCAGTGTGAACAGCCCTGTGACCCACAGCACCCAGTGTGAACAGCCCTGTGACCCCCAGCACCCAGTGTGAACAGACTGTCTGTGACCAACAGCACCCAGTGTGAACAGACTGTCTGTGACCCACAGCACCCAGGGTGAACAGACTGTCTGTGACCCACAGCACCCAGTGTGAACAGACAGTCTGTGAACAACAGCACCCAGTGTGAACAGCCCTGTGACCCACAGCACCCAGTGTGAACAGACTGTCTGTGACCCACAGCACCCAGTGTGGACAGACTGTCTGTGACCCACAGCACCCAGTGTGAACAGCCCTGTGACCCACAGCACCCAGTGTGAACAGACTGTGTGTGACCCACAGCACCCAGTGTGAACAGACTGTCTGCGACCCACAGCACACAGTGTGAACAGCCCTGTCTGTGACCCACAGCACCCAGTGTGAACAGACTGTCTGCGACCCACAGCACACAGTGTGAACAGCCCTGTCTGTGACCCACAGCACCCAGTGTGAACAGACTGTCTGTGACCCACAGCACCCAGTGTGAACAGACTGTCTCTGACCCACAGCACCCAGTGTGAACAGATTGTCTGTGACACACAGCACCCACTGTGAACAGCCCTGTGACCCTCAGCACCCAGTTTGAACAGACTGTCTGTGACCCACAGCACCCAGTGTGAACAGACTGTCTGTGACCCACAGCACCAAGTGTGAACAGACTCTCTGTGACCCACAGCACCCAGTGTGAACAGACTGTCTGTGACCCACAGCACCCAGTGTGAACAGACTGTCTGTGACCCACAGCACCCAGTGTGAACAGACTGTCTGTGACCCACAGCACCCAGTGTGAACAGTCTGTCTGTGACCCACAGCACCCAGTGTGAACAGACTGTCTGTGACCCACAGCACCCAGTGTGAACAGACTGTCTGTGACCCACAGCACCCAGTGTGAACAGACTGTCTGTGACCCACAGCACCCAATGTGAACAGACTGTCTGTGACCCACAGCACCCAGTGTGAACAGACTGTCTGTGACCCACAGCACACAGTGTGAACAGACTGTCTGTGACCCACAGCACCCAGTGTGAACAGACTGTCTGTGAACCAGAGCACCCAGTGTGAACAGACAGTGTGTGACCCACAGCACCCAGAGTGTACAGACTGTCTGTGACCCACAGCACCCAGTGTGAACAGACTGTCTGTGACCCACAGCACCCAGTGTGAACAGACTGTCTGTGACACACTGCACCCATTGTGAACAGACAGTCTGTGACCCACAGCACCCAGTGTGAACAACCTGTCTGTGACCCACAGCACCCAGTGTGAACAACCTGTCTGTGACCCACAGCACCCATTGTGAACAGAGTGTCTGTGACCCACAGCACCCAGTGCGAACAACCTGTCTGTGACCCACAGCACCCTGTGTGAACAACCTGTCTGTGACCCACAGCACCCATTGTGAACAGACTGTCTGTGGCCCACAGCACCCAGTGTGAACAGCCCTGTGACCCACAGCACCCAGTGTGAACAGACTGTCTGTGACCCACAGCACCCAGTGTGAACAGACTGTCTGTGACCCACAGCACCCAGTGTGAACAGACTGTCTGTTATCCACAGCACCCAGTGTGAACAGACTGTGTGTGACACACAGCACCCAGTGTGAACAGCCCTGTGACCCACAGCACCCAGTGTGAACAGACTGTCTGTGACCCACAGCACCCAGTGTGGACAGACTGTCTGTGACCGACAGCACCCAGTGTGAACAGCCCTGTGACCCACAGCAACCAGTGTGAACAGACTGTCTGTGACCCACAGCACCCAGTGTGAACAGGCTGTCTGTGACCCACAGCACCCAGTGTGAACACCCTGTCTGTGACCCACAGCACCCAGTGTGAACAGACTGTCTGTGACGCACAGCACCCAGTGTGGACAGACTGTGTGTGACCCACAGCACCCAGTGTGGACAGACTGTCTGTCACCCACAGCACCCAGTGTGAACAGACTGTCTGTGACCCACAGCACCCAGTGTGAACAGACTGTCTGTGACCCACAGCACCGAGTGTGGACAGACTGTCTGTGACACACAGCACCCAGTGTGAACAGCCCTGTGACCCACAGCACCCAGTGTGAACAGACTGTCTGTGACCCACAGCACCCAGTGTGGACAGACTGTCTGTGACACACAGCACCCAGTGTGAACAGCCCTGTGACCCACAGCACCCAGTGTGAACAGACTGTCTGTGACCCACAGCACCCAGTGTGGACAGACTGTCTGTCACCCACAGCACCCAGTGTGAACAGACTGTCTGTGACCCACAGCACCCAGTGTGAACAGACTGTCTGTGACCCACAGCACCGAGTGTGGACAGACTGTCTGTGACACACAGCACCCAGTGTGAACAGCCCTGTGACCCACAGCACCCAGTGTGAACAGACTGTCTGTGACCCACAGCACCCAGTGTGAACAGACTGTCTGTGACCCACAGCACCCAGTGTGAACAGACTGTCTGTGACACACTGCACCCAGTGTGAACAGCCCTGTGACCCACAGCACCCAGTGTGAACAGACTGTCTGTGACCCACAGCACCCAGTGTTAACAGCCCTGTGACCCACAGCACTCAGTGTGAACAGACTGTCTGTTACCTACAGCACCCAGTGTGAACAGACTGTCTGTGACCCACAGCACCCAGTGTGAACAGACTGTCTGTGACCCACAGCACCCAGTGTGAACAGCCCTGTGACCCACAGCACCCAGTGTGGACAGACTGTCTGTGACCCACTGCACCCAGTGTGGACACCCCTGTGACCCACAGCACCCAGTGTGAACAGACTGTTCTGTGACACACAGCACCCAGTGTGAACAGACTGTCTGTGACCCACAGCACCCAGTGTGAACAGACTGTTCTGTGACACACAGCACCCAGTGTGAACAGACTGTCTGTGACCCACAGCACCCAGTGTGAACAGCCCTGTGACCCACAGCACTCAGTGTGAACAGACAGTCTGCGACCCACAGCACCCAGTGTGAACAGACTGTCTGCGACCCACAGCACCCAGTGTGAACAGACTGTCTGTGACCCACAGCACCCAGTGTGAACAGACTGTCTGTGACCCACAGCACCCAGTGTGAACAGACTTTCTGTGACCCACAGCACCCAGTGTGAACAACCTGTCTGTGACCCACAGCGCCCAGTGTGAACAGACTGTCTGTGACCCACAGCGCCCAGTGTGAACAGACAGTCTGCGACCCACAGCACCCAGTGTGAACAGACTGTCTGCGACCCACAGCACCCAGTGTGAACAGACTGTCTGCGACCCACAGCACCCAGTGTGAACAGGCTGCCTGTGAACCTACACCTTTCCAGGTAGAGTTTGAATGTTGCAATCACCTCAAAGTCACAAGTGAAGAGAAGGATGCCTGGTGCTTGGCACTTATATGCATAGAACATAGAACATAGAACATTACAACGCAGTATAGGCCCTTCGGCCCTCAATGTTGCGCCGACCTGTGAAACCACTCAAAAGCCCATCTACACTATTCCCTTATCGTCCATATGTCTATCCAATGACCATTTGAATGCCCTTAGTGTTGGTGAGTCCACTACTGTTGCAGGCAGGGCATTCCACACCCTTACTACTCTCTGAGTAAAGAACCTACCTCTGACATCTGGCCTATATCTATCTCCCCTCAATTTAAAGCTATTTCCCCTCGTGCTAAACATCATCATCCGAGGAAAAAGGCTCTCACTGTCCACCCTATCTAATTCTCTGATCATCTTGTATGCCTCAATTAAGTCACCTCTTAAGCTTCTTCTCTCTAACGAAAACAGCCTCAAGTCCCTCAGCCTTCCCTCATAAGATCTTCCCTCGATACCAGGCAACATTCTGGTAAATCTCCTCTGCACCCTTTCCAATGCTTCCACATCCTTCCTATAATGCGACCAGAATTGCACGCAATACTCCAAATGTGGCCGCACCAGAGTTTTGTTAAGCTGCAACATGACCTCATGGCTCCGAAACTCAATCCCTCTACCAATAAAAGCTAACACACCGTACGCCTTCTTAACAACCCTCACAACCTGGGTGGCAACTTTCAGGGATCTATGTACATGGACACCGAGATCTCTCTGCTCATCCACACTGCCAAGAATCTTACCCTTAGCCCAGTACTCTGTCTTCCTATTATTCCTTCCAAAATGAATCACCTCACACTTTTCTGCATTAAACTCCATTTGCCACCTCTCAGCCCAGCGCTGCAGCTTATCTATGTCCCTCTGTAACTTGTAACATCCTTCCGCACTGTCCACAACTCCACCGACTTTAGTGTCATCTGCAAATTTACTCACCCATCCTTCTACGCCCTCCTCTAGGTCATTTATAAAAATGACAAACAGCAGTGGCCCCAAAACAGGTCCTTGTGGTACACCACTGGTAACTGGGCTCCAGTCTGTACATTTCCCATCAACCACCACCCTTTGTCTTCATCCAGCTAGCCAATTTCTGATCCAAACTGCTAAATCACCCTGAATCCCATTTTCTGCAATAGCCTACCGTGGGAAACCTTCTCAAACGCTTTACTGAAATCCATATACACCACATCAACTGCTTTACCCTCATCCACCTGTTTAGTCACCTTCTCAAAGAACTCAATAAGGTTTGTGAGGCATGATCTACCCTTCACAAAACCGTGTTGACTATCTCTAATCAAATTATTCCTTTCCAGATGATTGTGCATCCTATCTCTTATAAACCTTTCCAAGACTTTGCCCACAACAGAAGTAAGGCTCACTGGTCTATAGTTACCGGGCTTGTCTCTACTCCCCTTCTTGAACAAGGGGACAACGTTTGCTATCCTCCAGCCTTCTGGCACTATTCCTGTAGACAAAGATGACTTAAAGATCAATGCCAATCAGCAATCTCCTCCCTAGCTTCCCAGAGAATCCTAGGATAAATCCCATCTGGCTCAGGGGACTTATCTATTTTCACACTTTCCAGAATTGCTAACACCTCCTCCTTATGTACCTGAAGCCCTTCTAGTCTAACAGCCTGAATCTCAGTATTCTCCTCAACAACATTGTCTTTTTCCTGTGTGAATACTGACAAAAAATTTTCATTTAGCACCTCTCCAATCTCCTCGGACTCCACGCACAACTTCCCACTACTGTCCCTGACTGGCCCTACTCTTACCCTATTCATTCTTTTATTCCTGACATATCTATAGAAAGCTTTAGGGTTATCCTTAATCCTACCTGCCAAAGACGTCTCATGTCCCCTCCTGGCTCTTCGTAGCTCTCTCTTTAGGTCCTTCCTAGCTAACTTGTAACTCTCAAGCGCCCTAACTGAACCTTCATGTCTCATCTTTACATAAGCCTCCTTCTTCCTCTTGACAAGTGTTTCGACTGCTTTAGTAAACTACGGTTCCCTCGCTCGACCACTTCCTCCCTACCTGACAGGTACATACTTATCAAGGACATGCAGTAGCTGTTCCTTGATGAAGCTCCACATTTTCATTGTGCCCATCCCCTGACGTTTTCCTCTCCATCCGATGCATCCCAAGTCTTGCCTCATCGCATCGTAATTGCATTTCCCCCAGATATAACTCTTGCCCTTCAGTATATGCCTATCCCTTTCCATCACTAAAGTAAACATAATCGAATTGTGGTCACTATCACCAAAGTGCTCACCTACCTCCAAATCTAACACTTGTCCTGGTTCATTACCCAGTACCAAATCCAATATGGCCTCACCTCTCGTTGGCCTATCTACATACTGTGCCAGGAAACCCTCCTGCACACATTGGACAAAAACGGACCCATCTAAAGTTCTCGAACAATAGCGTTTCCGGTCAATATTTGGAAAGTTAAAGTCCCCCATAACAACTACCCTATTGCTTTCGCTCCTATCCAGAATCATCTTTGCAATCCTTTCCTCTACATCTCTGGAACTTTTCGGAGGCCTATAGAAAACCCCTAACAGGGTGACCTCTCCTTTCCTGTTTCTAAACTCAGCCCATACTACCTCAGTAGACGAGTCCTCATCAAACATCCTTTCTGCCACCGTAATACTGTCCTTGACTAACAATGCCACCCCTACCCCTCTTTTACCACCTTCCCTGAGCTTACTGAAATATCTAAACCCCGGCACCTGCAACAACCATTCCTGTCCCTGCTCTATCCATATCTCTGAAATGGCCACAACATCAAAGTCCCAGATACCAATCCATGCCGCAAGTTCACCCACCTTATTCCGGATGCTCCTGGCATTGAAGACGACACACTTTAAACCACCTTCCTGCCTGCCGGTACACTCCTGCAACTTTGAAACCTTACTCATGACCTCATTACTCTCAACCTCCTGTATACTGGAGCTACAATTCAGGTTCCCAATCCCCTGCTGAACTAGTTTAAATCCTCCCGAAGAGCATTAGCAAATTTCTCCCCCAGGATATTGGTACCCCTCTGGTCCAGGTGTAGACCATCCCATTTGTAGAGGTCCCACCTACCCCAGAATGAGCCGCAATTATCCAGGAATCTAAAACCCTCCCTCCTGCACCATCCCTGTTGCCACGTGTTCAACTCCTCTCTCTCCCTATTCCTCATCTCACTAGCACGTGGCACGGGTAACAACCCAGAGATAATAACTCTGTTTGTCCCAGATCTAAGTTTCCACCCTAGCTCCCTGAATTCCTGCCTTACATCCCTAAACCTACCTATGTCGTTGGTACCTATATGGACCAGGACTTGGGGCTGCTCCCCCTCCCCCTTAAGGATCCCGAAAACACGATGCAGTTGTGAACCAGACCGGTCTGATGGTGCCAGACCACTGGCATGGCAGGTAATTAGGTGGATGAATGTGATGCAGGCGAGTTGCATTTTTAATGCGCATTCCTGAGATCTGAATGGGGTTCCTGGGTTCCTGACATGGACCAGCAGGAAATCCGACCTGTCATTCGGCCACCAGGGGAGTGCTGAGGGCAAAATTCCAACTTGCTTTCCCACCAGAGGAAATCAAACTTTTGGCCTCATGCCTAATTTTCCACTCATGTCGGCCACAAGTGTTGGCACCACCGGAATGTTCCACCCATAGTGGCAATTTTATGTCAAGTTGAAAAGAACTATTTCTGCCTCATACCATTATCCTTCCATTCAATTGAGCAAAAACATGAAAATGATTTTTGAAATCATTGCATTTTATGCCAGGTGCCTGTTATCATAATTCTAAAATTTGCTTCCATTTAAATATTTACCTTTAGCCATTGTAGGGCTAAATTCATGGTGACACATCAGCCCAGATGTATCACAGAGTCAAAGCAAAGTCAGGCATACTGGAGCTACAATTCAGGTTCCCAATCCCCTGCTGAACACGGTAACATAGTGGTTAGCACGGTGGCTTCACAGTGCCAGGGTCCCGGGTACGACTCCCGGCTTGGGTCACTGTCTGCACGTTCTCCACGCGTCTGCGTGGTTTTCCTCCGGGTGCTCCAGTTTCCTTCCACAAGTCCCGAAAGACGTGCTGTTAAGTGATTTGGACATTCTGAATTCTCCCTCTGTGTACCCTAACAGGCACCGGAGTGTGGCTACTAGGGGCTTTTCACAGTAACTTCATTGCAGTGTTGATGTAAACGTACTTGTGACAATAAAGATTATTATAATTATTATTACTACCCAGGTGCGGGATTCTCTGATCCTGAGGCTAAGTGTTGACGCCGCCGTAAACGCCATTGCGTTTTACGACGGCGTCAACAGGTCCCCAGGAACAGCGATTCTGAGCCCTATAGGTGGCCAGCACGGCACTGGAGCGACCCACGGTGCTCCAGCTGCCGAAACTGGCGTCAAATGGGCGCTGCGGGTCTGCGTATGCGCGCTGCGACTGCCGTGAATTCCCGCATGCGCACTGCGACCGGCGCGATTGCACACATGCGCGGTGGCTTCCTTTTCCGTGCCGGCCCCGACGCAACATGGCGTACGGCTACAGGGGCCGGCGCGGAGCAAAAGAGGCTCCCAGCCCGATAGGCCCCGATCGTGGGCCAGGCCACAACGGAGGGGCCCCCCCGGGGACAGACCCACCCACCAGGCCGCCCCCAAAAGGATGCATGTCAAGGTCCTGCTGGGTAAAACCATACGTGGACCGTGCCGGTGGACTCGGGTTTTTTGGGCGGCCACTCGGCCCATCCCGGGCGGCGAATCGCCGGGGGGGCGTGTAGAGTGGCCCCCGACCGGCCCAGCGCCGACCACGCCAGTGCCAATGGCGCCGATTCTCCGCTGAGCGGAGAATCGGCAGACCGGCATCGGGACGGCGTTGCGCGATTCGCGCCCGGCCCGATGATTCTCCAACCCGCCATGGGCTGAGAGAATCCCACCTCATGTCTCAGGTCACAGCAATGCCAATAAGTTTACTTTTTAACTGAAGGGGGGGCAAAGTGACTCTTATTAGAGAAAGGACTTCTCTGTCTCTTTTCACACTGCTGTCTTTTAATGCACATCCCTTCCCCTTCTCTCTCTCTCTCTCACACACACAAATGAACACAAGCTAAATATTATTTAAGCTTCCAGTCAATCCTCTATGTCAATAACATCTGTTGAGAAGTATTACCATGGCACATGATCCAATGAGATAGTTTAAGCAACAAATCCAGAGACTATCTGCTATGACAGGACTCAACAAAGACATTGCATCCAAGGTCGTAAATATTTATGGGGCAAACTTAAAGGTGCCGGAACAGAACAGATGTATGTTTTGTGTTGTCTCCCATTAGCTTACATTAAATATGTTCAAAAGCATTGAAAAGGATTTTAATTTGGCCCGGGACCTTTATAAGGGAAATTCCTGCCTGTGGTGAAAGTAGAGAAAAGGATAGGTACATGGTGAGCTCCAGGGACCTTAATGAGCCTAGAGCATTTGTTCAGCAGGAACTATGTACCAACAATATAGTCAGTGCCCTTAGTGGGACATTGAGGGCGACAAGTGCCGAGTAGACCTTAGGCTTCAGTATCCATTTTATGGGACCCTCGGATCAACATCTATTAATACAGCAGCTGGTAGTTGAGTGTCAAAGATTTCATTATCGGTCCCAGAGTAAAGCTATTAAAAAACGACAAAGATTAATCAGGCAGTATCCAGAAAGTGGAGAAAACATTGACCAATTGAAAATGTGTTACAAGTGCCAAGAGAGGTAAATAAAAACAGCTAAGTGATATTCCCAAACAGAAATTGTTATATTACCTGTTAGTAATATGTTGTTACTCTTTGCTTTATACTTCCAGAATTGTCTGATGGTTAGATTCGAAAGAAACTACCAATCTTCAACGTAAAGCAAAATAGGTTTAATGAATAACGAATTTTAAAATGTTGTGCTTGTTCACTCTTACAGGACTATAACTGGTGATAAGGTAATTCGGAATAAAGTATTAACTATGTTTAACTACATGTGCTAACTATGCTATTATCTATCTCTCTAACACACTGCTGTCTAGTCACTCCTGGTTCGAAGAGACCCAAGATCCTTTGACTTCACATATTTATATATGAATCTAATGCTGCCATCGAGTGTTTGCCTTACACTATGATGTAGTCATTAACCCTTTATATATCTCTATATATACATATCACAGAAATATCAAACAGGAAGGAGGTACTGGTTGAGCACGAAACAGAACAGACATTCAAACCTATGCTCCTCCAAAGGTTGAGAAAGTCATGGATCAGTGAGTAGCATTCTCACCTCTGAATGAGAAGATGGTGGGTAATTCACATTGGTATTTGAAAACAAAATCTAGATTGCAGGTACTCCAATGCTTGTACCACCCAATATTTATTCCTCACTCAAACCTGCAGGACAGATTATTTGGCCATTGCTGGTTGTGGGAGTACGCTGTGCACATTTGACAGCTGTGTTCTCTACATTACAAGTCACAACATTTCAACATTGGCTGTAAAGTGCTTTTGGAGGTCCTGTGGTTGTGAAAGGTACTCTGTAAACGTGAGGTCTTGTTTTTTGAAGCTCTCAAATTAAACTCAAGTCAAACTTCTTTTCAAATCAACTCACAGTCAAATTTCTATTCCACCACAACTGGAGCTGAAGAAAAAATCTGGCCAGGATGTAGAGACTGAGTGTGATGTGACCAGTGGAGGCCACCACCTACTGGACCACAACAACAGTCCATAGTCAAACAGCCAAGCATAAATTTGTATGAAAAGCACATAATGCCTTCAGTTGCTCAACATCTAGCTGAGAGTGTTGGTTTTAATTTGATGTCAATTTTCGACTCGGACAAATCCCTCTATCCAAAGAGTCTTCTCTGTTTATAACCTGCAACATTCTTTTGGATATTTCCAGTTCACTTGATAGTTATTTGGAATCTTGCCAACTCAAGGATCTTTCCAGAAATATATGTCAATATTGCAATAATTTGCATGCTGGATGATGATAGAAAAAGCCAGTCAGTGCATGACCCCGATGTCAAGCAGTCGTGAAGAACTCGAGGAGGAAGATATTACATATTTGTGGTTACTTGCGTAATAAAATCAAATTCTTGGGGCATATAGAACATTACAGCGCAGTACAGGCCCTTCGGCCCTCGATGTTGCGCCGACCTGTGAAACCCATCTACACTATTCCCTTATTGTCCATATGTCTATCCATGGGTTCAAATTAACTGCAGCTAGACCCGGGTGTTTCCAAATGCCCCCTTCTACTAACATGAGTGAAGTCACGAGTTCCTGGGAGTGGAAAATCAGTTCGGCAAAGTTTCCCCCCACTCTGTTTCCCTAGGTCAGCAATGAATTATCGGAATTGAAAGAGGTTTGCTGTCTCATATGGGTAACCTTTAATGAGAAGTCAAAGGATTAAAGTGAAAGTAAAGTCCCCGTAGTCCCAGGTGACCATAGGCTGCTTACCACTTTGAGGGGGAGCGCTGACTGGTGGTGATTTAACATGAGAATCACCATACCTCAGGTGAGGGGCAAGGTTGACAGTGGTTAGCACTGCTGCCTCACAATGCCAGGGACTGGGGTTCAATTCCAGCCTTGGGTGATTGTCTGTGCGGAGTTTGTACATTCTCCTCGTGTCGGCAGGGGTTTCCTTCCATCGCCCAAAGATGTGCAGGTTAAATGAATTGCACATGTTTAATTGCCCCTGAGTGTCCAAAAGGTTAGGTGGGATTACTTGGTTACGGGGACAGGGTGGGAGGATGGGCTTAGGTAAAATGCTCTTTTGGAGGGTCGGTGCAGGCTCGATGGGCCGAATAGTCTCCTTGTACATTGTAAGGATTCTATGATTCAATGATCCACTCGGCACTTCTGGCTGAAGATTGTTGCGAATACTTCAGCCTTGTCTTTTTGCACAGATGTGCTGGGCTCCTCCATGATTGAGGATAGGGATATTTGCAGAGCCACCTCCTCTAGTGAGTTGTTTAATTGTCCACCACCATTCCCAATTGACGGTAACAGGACTGTAGAGCTTAGATCTGTCCCATTGATTGTGGGGTCGCTTTGCTCTATCACTTGCTGCTTATGTTGCTTAACACACAATTAGTCCTGTGTTGTAGCTTCATCAGGTTGACACCTCATTTTTCGATATGCCTGGTGAAACTCCTGACATGCCCTCCTGCACTCTTCATTGAACAAGGGTTGATTCCCTGGCAATGCTAGAGAGGGGGATATGTCGGGCCATGAGGTTACAGATTGTGGCTGAGTACATAGTGTCTCATGGATGGCCAGTCTTGAGTTGCTAGATCTGTTCTAGATCTATCCCAGTTGGCACAATGGTAGTGCCACACATCATGATGAAGGGTATCCTCAATGTGAAGACAGGACTTTGTCTCCATAGACGGTGCTGTGGTCACTTCTATCAATATTGCCATGGACAGATGCATCTGTGGCAGGCAAGCAGGTGAGGATGAGATTTAATATTTTTTTCCCTCTTGTTGGTTCCCTCACTATCTTTCACAGTCCCATTCTAGCAGTGATTACTTTTAGGACTAGGCCAGTTCGGTCAGCAATAGTGCTACTGAGCCACTCTTGGTGATGGACATTGAAGTCCTCCACCAAGAGTACATTCTGTCCCTTTGCCACCCTCAGTGCTTCCTCCAAGTGGTGTTCAACATGGAGGAGTACTGATTCATCAACTGACGGAGGCCGGTACATGGTAATCAGCAGGATATTTTCTGCGCATGTTTGACCTGAAGCCATGAGACTTTGTGGGGTCCAGAGATGATGTTGATGACTGCCAGGGTAACTCCCTCCTGACTAAATACCACTGTGCCACCACCTCTGCTGGGTCTGTCCTGGGATGTTATCCGTAAGGTATGATTCTGTGCGTGTGACAATGGCAGGCTATAATCTGTGAGACAGCACTCCCAATGTTGGCACAAGCCTCCAGTTGTTAGTAAGGAGGGCTTTGCAGGGTCAACAAAGCTGCATTTGTCGTTGTCCTTTCCAGCGCCTCGTCCGATGCCGGGTGGTCCATCAGTGGAAGCGACATCCTCTCCCAGTGCCACTGCTGGGGATCTCCAGCTTTAGAGTAAAATTCAGCCCAAGGTGTTGTCCTTCCAATATATTCTAAATCCTTTCCAAGAATTGACTTTGGAAGCTTTAATATACTAACACAATTATTTAGGGCAGCACGGTAGCACAGTGGTTAGCACAGTTGCTTCACCACTCCAGTGTCCCAGCTCGATTCCCAGCTTGGGTCACTGTCTGTGCGAAGTCTTCAAGTTCTCCCCGTGTCTGCGTGGGTTTCCTCCGGGTGCTCCGGTTTCCTCCTACAGTCCAAAGATGTGCAGGTTAGGTGGATTGGCCATGATAAATTGCCCTTAGTGTCCAAAAAGGTTAGGTGGGGTTACTGGGTTACGCGGATAGGTTGGACGTGTGGGTTTAAGTGGAGTGCTCTATCCAAGAGCCGGTGCAGACTCGATGAGCCAAATGGCCTCCTCCTGCGCTGTAAATTCGATGATTCTATGATCAGCACTTTTAACTCGTTTCAGTTCTGTAACCTTCCTATTGCTTGTAAATAGAACTGACAAATGCAGTTCATTGCTAAAGTTGCGTTCTGCTCCAAGAGAGCAGTTTGATTTGAAACAGGAATTTTTACTGCAAAACTATTAAATGAACAGAGTTGAAAGCTAATATGTGCGAGGTTGGGGCAGCATGGTGGCGCAGTGGGTTAGCCCTGTTGCCTCACGGCGCCGAGGTCCCAGGTTCGATCCCGGCTCTGGGTCACTGTCCGTGTGGAGTTTGCACATTCTCCCCGTGTTTGCGTGGGTTTCACCCCCACAACCCAAAGACGTGCAGGCTAGGTGGATTGGCCACACTAAATTGCCCCTTAATTGGAAAAAATTAATTGGGTACACTAAATTTTTATTTTTAAAAAGATGTGCGAGGCTGGGCTGTGAATTCTTAGCATTGTTTCCACTGATTAGATTCTGATCATAGTTTCAGTTTGTTCTTCAAGATTGTTGGGAATTTTTTGACTGTACATACAATGATAATTTTGAACATTTAAAACAATGACAACTATTCAAAGATGTCCATCATGACCCTTGGAGGGTTGTAGGGGGAGTGGTTGCAAGTTGATCAGAGAAACTTAGAGCTAGTTGTGCACTGGTTCACTGTCTTATAGCCACTGCAGTAGTAGTATCTTCCAAATGGTGCATGGGCACCCTGCTGTTTTGCATGTGAGAGGAGGTGGTTTCAAAGCAGGAGTTTATCTGTTGTCTAAGAAAAAGCCAGGACTGAGAGCATAAAATAAATATAAATCGAAGGGGATTCAGAATGGACAGGTATATAAAGTAATGGGTCTGGATTCTCCGCCGGCGGGAATCTCCCGAGGATTTCCCGACGGAGTGGGGCTGCCCCACAATGGGAAACCCCATTGACCGGCCGGTGTAACGAAGCATCCTGCCAGTGGGGTGAAATAGAAATGTGGCACGGCGGGGCAAAGAATCCAGCCCATGGGAAATCATTTCGGACGAGGAAATGGAACCTGAAAGAGAAGTACTTCAGAGTAAAGTTGTTGCTGGTGTTACACGTCCAATGAAGGCCATGGGTTAAATTTGTTTGGGATGGGTGCGATTCAGTGTGTTCAAATCCACTGAATGGCACGTTGAGTGGGGTGTTCCTTGGTGCCTACAGCACCAAGAAACACCCCGCTATTCAACGGCACTTTGCTGGGTTTTCTTTGGTCTCGGCGAGGAAATCCACGTTGAGGCCATGCTTTACTAATTTCCTGCACTGGCGGGTTCAGCTCACCAGTGCAGAAAGACTACTCGCAGATCGGGGCACCATTTTTAAAGGCAGCTCCGATCCCTTGAACCCCCCTCACTGGCCCCACCGCGGCCTCAGGACCTCCCACTTCACTCAACTTATCTCCTGCAGGATCCTCGAGCCTCTCCTCACCCTACCTCTTATGGGCAAGGTCATCCTGGGCCTCACCCCTGGCAGGGGCAACCTGGCACCTGGGCACCATTGCACTGCCAGCCTGGCACCCTGGCAGTTTCCCTGCCAGCCTGGCATTGCCACTAAGGCATGCTGGCAGTGCCAAGGTAGCAATGTCAAGGTTGAGGAGGAGTTCCAGGGTACCACCCTGCCCTGCATCCGACCACACGGGGGTCTCCAATGGCCTGGGAGACCCCCCAAGTGCCGTTATGACTGGTCTATGTTTGTGTGGACCAGTACTAAATGCCGTCATTGTGATGTCGCCCAGGTGCGGCCGGTGAATCCCGGGCCCCGGGTGAATCCGGCAAATGCATATTTAAATTAGCCTAATGGTTAATTTAAATATTCTTATCTGGATCTCACCTAGTGTGATCGAGATCCAGATCGCGATGCCTCGCGAGATTCCGTTGAATCTCATGAGACATTTTCAGCATTGCAAGTCTCGCAAGAGGCCTCTCGCGAGATTGAACGGCCCCATCCCGACACCAAGTTGGGCGCGACAACACTGCTGGACACCCTAAGTGGTCCCGCCGAGACTGAATAGCATGTGATTTGCATTTCTGTTGGGCCGCTGTTTAATAAGTGAGTCAGGACATGCCAGTGCAAAGTGAAAGCAATACCGGACTCAGCGGGCAGTGTGCCACTGGGGCCGGAATTAGTGCTAAAGAGCCTGACAGCTGGAGCTTTGTTTTATCACTTCATTTACAACACGCTCATTGCAGCCACGAAAATGGCTCAGAGAAGACCTGTCCCCCAAGTTCGGGTGTCCAAAGTGGATCCACTGCTCGATGCCAGTGAGGAGGGAGGAGAGGAGGGACACCCTCTTCCCCAGGGTGGGCCGCAGACTCAAGCCCGCCCTCCTGAACAACGTCTGGGAGCTGGTCGCAGAGGCAGTCAGTGCTGCCAGCCTCACCTGGAGGAGACAGTATGTAATCCTGAGAGGTGGGGGTCACTGTTAAGGCCTCTGCACTGAGAGGGGCAGGGAAACAGGGAAGGTTTCAAAGGTCACGGTGCAGGTATCTTTTGTTGAGGTGAGCTCCACTAATCCTCTGCTTCCTTTGCAGTGGGGCAATGCTTCTGAGGAGTGCCGACACCTGGTGGTCGCTGATTGAGCTTGGCCCTGCCCATCACCTTGTCTTAGTTCACAATTCTCTTAAGGTTAACGTGCAGGTTCAGTCAGCAGTTAGGAAGGCAAATGTAATGTTAGCATTTATGTCAAGAGGGCTAGAATACAAGAGCAGGAATGTACTTCTGAGGCTGAATAAGGCTCTGCTCAGACCCCATTTTGGGCCCCGTATCTAAGGAAGGATGTGCTGGCCTTGGAAAGGGTCCAGAGGAGGTTCACAAGAATGATCGCTGGAATGCAGAGTTTGTCATATCAGGAACGGTTGAGGATTATGATCTGTACTCATTGGAGTTTAGAAGGATGAGGGGGGATCTTATTGATACTTACAAGTTACTGAGAGGATTAGATAGAGTGCATGGGGAGAGGATGTTTCCACGAGGAGGAATTAGAACCCAAGGACACAGATTGAAGGGTCGATCCTTTAAAACAGAGATGAGGAGGAATTTCTTCAGCCAGAGGGTGGCGAATCTGTGGAACTCGTTGCCGCAGAAGGCTATGGAGGCCAAATCACTGAGTGTCTTTAAGACAGAGATAGATAGGTTCTTGATTAATAAGGGGATTCGAGGCTTTGGGAGAAGGCAGGGAAATGGGGATGAGGAACGTGTCAGCCATGATTGAATGGCGTAGCAGATGCGAAGAGCCGAATAGCCTAATTCTGCTCCTATGTCTTATGGTCTTATGATACAGCTGGGGTATGAGGGTTTCAAAAGTGGTAGCCTGGGTGGGCTCCCAGGTGACCAGAAGCACTCTGAGGATTCACAGGACACAGTGTGCACTCAACAGTGTAAGCAGCCAGGAACCTGCAAGTAGCACCAAAGGTATGCATTTCAATCACATACTACAGCAATGGCCGTCTGAGCCAGGTCACCGCAATCCCGAGGGGGACAGCCTGAGTCAATGGGAGTGGCACCAAGACACACGCCGGCCCAGGCAGCCACCCACCCCCCACCGGCAAGCCCGACAATTCTTGAGGCATTTTCAGAGTTTTTTTAGCCTTCTGCTCCCCCTCAGGAGCCATGGCACCCAGTCCCCACTTACAAATACTTGCACTAATTCACGCTCGCGAGACCTCCTTCTCAGAGGGGCAGAGCATCGTGAGGGGGTGGAGCATGAAGTATCCAAACTGCGAACGATATTTAAACCCATGCAAATGACGGTTGTGCATAGATCTGCCGGCGCGGGCCCCACACCTCGATAACACAGCCGGCAAGGGACCGGAGCATGGTGTCGGAATAGGCGCCGGCCGCAAAACGGATTATTCCCATTTCGTACGATTCTCCACCCGGCTTCGGGAAGCGGGGAATTCAGCCCCACATATCAAAATGTGTCAGAATGCACTCTTTTCAAACTTAAAATCCCACTCTGTTAAACACCTATGCAAAATTCCTATATGTATTCATTTAATAAAGTCCTGAACCCTTTAATATATTGCACATTCGAATTTTGCACAACTCCATTAGCCAGCTGTCTAGGAACAGGTTTCAGTGGAAGTTCAATTCCAATGTCACTGAAGCGGCCCAATTGCACTCAATCAATCCTTATTGAAAATTACAGAAAATGTTGGAAAATTGGGAAGGAATAGGTTAAATGCAATACTAAACAAATTAGATGATATATTCACAAAGGCAGATTTGTACACTTACTTTCACATACGTGTAATAGGAGCCTTGACACTACTTATTTCATCTATTTTCTAAACTACACATGCAGGTGCACTAATGATGCATAAGAATTATTTTATTATTCAACAGATCATATTCAACTGATGCTACGCCTTATGGGAATTTACTCTCTCCATAGCAACAAACAACTGGGCATGGTATCAAATCCCCACAATGCACTCACATCTTTGTTTGACTATTGAGATTTTTTTCCCACTCCACAAACTCTTTGGTCCCCGCACACACTTTCATTCCAAGCTTCATCAACTGGGAGAATCAGCAAGTCAGCCACGGATGTTTCTGCTCAAATGTTCAGTGCAAGGCACACAGATCAGGGACAACAGGCTAAGCGACAATGTGCATTACCTTTCGGCAGTGCATCCTTGGCATCTACAAGAAACTTCTTTAAACAGAATAAAAGTTTAAATCAGTGACTGAGAGGTAGAAATGAGGCCCAGTATGGCTCAAGCTGAAGCATCTGAACCAAGGGGGCTAGGAAATGCTGAAAACAGGGGCATCATTCTCCGACCCCCCGCCGGTTGCCGAAGTCTCCGAAGGGAGAAAAGTCGGCGGGGCGTTAATGTCGCCGCTGCCGTCGGAGAATGGCACGGGTCTGCGCAAGGCAGCCGATTTTCGGCCTGCCGATATTCTCCCTTCCGGATGGGCCGAAGTCCCGTCGACGTGATGACCGTTCACGTCGACGTAAATTAAACCTCCTTTTCATCGGCGTGACCCTGTGCTCCAGGTTCACGCCGACCAGCGTGGAGGTGAGTGACGTCCTGGGGGGTTGGCTCTGGGCAGGCGATGGCGTGGCCGCAGTCTGAATGTGTGAGGAGAGGTGTGTCTCGGGTTGTGTGTGTGTGTGTGCGGCGGGGGGGGTGGTTAGAGTGGGCTGGGCTCCGGGGGAGTGCCGGGAGGGGGGTCCGTGCCGGGGAGGGGGATGGGGGGTCCGTGCCGGGGAGGAGGTTGGGGGGGGTCCGTGCAGGGGAGGAGGTTGGGGGGGGGTCCGTGCCGGGGAGGAGGTTGGGGGGGTCCGTGCCGGGGAGGAGGTTGGGGGGGTCCGTGCCGGGAGGGGGATGGGGGGTCCGTGCCGGGGAGGAGGTTGGGGTCCGTGCCGGGGAGGAGGTTGGGGGGGGGGTCCGTGCCGGGGAGGGGGATGGGGGGTCCGTGCCGGGGAGGGGGATGGGGGGTCCGTGCCGGGGAGGAGGTTGGGGTCCGTGCCGGGGAGGAGGTTGGGGGGGTCCGTGCCGGAGAGGGGGATGGGGGGTCCGTGCCGGGGAGGAGGTTAGGGTCCGTGTCGGGGAGGAGGTTGGGGGGGGGTCCATGCCGGGGAGGAGGTTGGGGGGGTCCGTGCCGGGGAGGGGGCTGGGGGGTCCGTGCCGGGGAGGGGGATGGGGGGTCCGTGCCAGGGAGGAGGTTGGGGTCCATGCCGGGGAGGAGGTTGGGGGGGGGGGTCCGTGCCAGGGAGGGGGATGGCGGGTCCGTGCCGGGGAGGAGGTTAGGGGGGGGGGTCCATGCCGGGGAGGGGGATGGGGGGTCCGTGCCGGGGAGGAGGTTGGGGTTCGTGCCGGGGAGGAGGTTGGGGGGGGGGGGTCCGTGCCGGGGAGGGGGATGGGGGGTCCGTGCCGGGGAGGAGGTTGGGGGGGGGTCCGTGCCGGGGAGGGGGATGGGGGGTCCGTGCCGGGGAGGAGGTTGCGGGGGGTCCGTGCCGGGGAGGGGGATGGGGGGGTCCGTGCCGGGGAGGAGGTTGGGGGGGGTCAGTGCCGGGGAGGGGGATGCGAGGGCAAGTGAGTTGGTCCACCTGGCCAGGTGCCAGCCTCCAACAGTTGGACCCATGCGGTCCATGCCACCTGGCTGGGGGGAGGAGGGGATATGGGCAATGATGACATGTCGTCGTTCCCCTCCCCCCACCAGGCCGTCATGTTTTCCGATCATCCAGCGATGTTGGCCGCCGTGGCGGCAGCCGCTAATATTTATATTGCCCTGGATGAGGAGAAGGAGGAGCGTGCCAGAGAGGCGGCGCAGGCTGCTGCAGAGGGACAGGCGGCAGCCGCCCAGGCTGGAGGGACACTTGACCGACAGGACAAGGAGGGGGAGGAGGACGTCGCAGCCCCACGGCAACGGAGGCACCCGAGGGCGCCCCGTGTGTACCGGCCCCGGCAGTCATACCAGGACCTCACGGACCAGGAATGCAGGAGGACACTCCGGATGAGGCGGGAAACCGTGGCACACATCTGCCACCTGCTGGCACACCTGTCCCCGCGTGGCACTGGCGGGGGACACCCTCTCCCCGTGTCCGTCAAGGTTACGGTGGCCCTGAACTTTTATGCAACGGGGTCATTCCAGGCACCGAGTGGGGACCTGTCCGGCATATCGCAGACATCGGTGCACCGGTGCATCCGGGCAGTGACAGATGCCCTATATGCCATGGCGCACCGCTACATCCGCTTCCCTGTGGACCGGGCCAGCCAAGATGCCCGGGCCGTGGGCTTCTCTGCCGTGGCCGGGTTCCCATGGCCTAGGGCGCGATTGATGGGATGCATGTCGCCGTGCGGCCACCTGCAGATAACAGGGCCGTGTTCACCAACAGGAAGGGGACCTATTCGATGAACATACAGGTGGTCTGCGACCACCGCATGATGATCCTGCACGTCTGCGCCCGTTACCCAGGCAGTGTACACGACTCATACGTGTTGTCGCGGTCATCCATCCCCGGCATGTACGAGGGACGCCATCCCCGGCTGAGGGGCTGGTTGCTGGGCGACAGGGGCTACCCTTTGCGATCGTGGCTGATGACACCTATACGGAGGCCACGCAATGAGGCGGAGAACCGCTACAATGATGCCCATGTAGCGACAAGGGGAGTGATCGAGAGGTGCTTTGGCGTGCTGAAGATGCGTTTCAGGTGCCTGGACCTCTCTGGGGGCACCCTCCAGTATCGGTCAGATAGGGTCGGCCACATCATTGTGGTGTGCTGCGTCCTGCACAACATAGCCCAGCAGAGGGGCGATGTGCCGCAGGCAGAGGAGGGCGGACTGGAGGAGCAGCAGGAAGAGGCGCAGTCCTCCCCAGATGAGGGGGATGGGGGTAATGGTCAGGGCAGATGGGGTAGACACAGGCGGGTGGCTGTCCACCGTTACCGGCTGGCCCAGCGGGCACGGGACAGACTGATAGCTGCCCGCTTCACTGACTAAATGGGCGTGGGAATCGGGTAGTATGGCCACAGACCGCACACCATGGCAACAGCCGACCACCCACACCCCCCACCCATCCACCCACCCAGCACCCTCACCCCCCTCCCCAACCCCACCCACCCCACCCGCATGCACACCACCCCCCCCCATTGCCGATCCACCTGCGGCACAACGGGCCGGGCTCACACAGTTGCGAGTGGACGCGTGTCTATTGCAGGCCATGGAGGATGATGACAACCCGCCCTGCGATGAGCTCCTGGCTCCACATCGTTGGACTATGTCTGACCCATGGCCACAGTACCACCATCCACCCGGACCATCCCTGCATGCGACTGTGACACTGCAGCGCACGGTCCCGTCCTCTGCCCGGGGGATGTTGATGGCGGCCCAGGGGGAAGGGGGCAGACTCACCTGGGGCTGAGGTAAGACCACCCCTCACACACACACTTGCGCTCAACGTACATGACACCCCCGCACGCTTTGGACAGAGCACAAAGGCAGCTTCGGTAGGTGTAACATTGACTTTAATAACCAAATGAGTTCATGCACGTGCCCTAGCCCCTAAAACTCATCTGTGCCCTGCACCCGTGCTAACTTACTCAGTGTCTAATTGTTTGGCCTGACGGGCCCTTTGACTACGTCTACGTGGTTCCCCAGACGGGACAGTAGAACTGGAGGTGGACTCCTGTGATTCCTGCCCTCTGACACTGGATCCTTTTGGCGGCCTTTTCCTGGGGCGTCCTGGCCTAGATGGGCCAGGCTGCGGCCCGGGCAACTGGGATGGCGAGCTGCCAGCCTGTCCTGCCCGTTGCCCACCCGATGCACCTGGGACAGGAGTCCGAGGTGTCGCGGTGTACCGGGACCTCCCCTACAGGAGGAGCCGGGACGGACCACACCACCTCCTCCTCCCTCGGGGTGCCCGATGGCCCCCAGGCCTCTACATGGGTGGGGGATGCGAACGGACTGGCCATCCGACACCCCCCCAGCATCTGGCGCTGCCAGTCCTGGAGGCCCGTGCTGGTATCGACAGGGGTCTGCAGGTTTGCAGCCATGGAGCCCAGGGGGTTGGCAAACCCTGTCTGTGACAGTGCGACGCCGGCTCGCACATGGCCATTGGCGCCGATGCCCTCAGCGATGGCCTGCTGAGACTGGGCCATGGCCTGCAGAGACTGGGCCATGGCCTGCTGAGACTGGGCCATGGCCTGCAGAGACTGGGCTATGGCATTGAGCGCCTCTGCTATCTGGCGCTGGCACTGGCTCATGGCCTCCTGTGAGAGGGCAGCCATGTCCTGGGCCACAGACGCCGCCTGCACGGAAAGCCCCAGGCCTCGCAAACCGTTCCCCATGTCTGACACCGTCGCACCCATTGCCTCCACCGCGGACGCCACCCGTGCGGTGTCGGCCTTGGTGGCACGCATGACCGGCACCACTCCCAGCTCCTGGACGCGGGTGGACTCCTCCACCTGCGACTGCAGCCGCCGCAAGCCGGCCGTCACCCTCTTCGCTCATCTCCGGGTCGGTGGTTGCATCGGATCTATGTGTGGGTGTGGTAACTCCAGGAACCCGGGATCCATCTGGGCGGCAGATGTTCGCTTGGGCTGGGCTGCCCTCCGACCGCCCCGCCCCTCTGCTGCTCCTACCTCCACCTGCTGTACCGAGACGGCTGTGTTGTGCGCACCAGTGAGTGTAGCAGACGCCTCATCACTAAAGTGCCCAATCGAGGTGAGTGTTTCTGCGATGGTGGAGGGTGTTGGTGACAGCAGTGGTGTTGTGTCGTGCTCTTCGTCCCACTCTGAGTCCATGGCACTTTGGGGTGGGGGTTCGTCTCCACCCATCCACTCTGAGTCACTGTCCGTTATTTCGTCTTCCTGGGTAGTGCTGTCCCGGGTAGGGGTGTCCTGGGCAGTGGTGTCCCGGGTAGGGGTGACCTGGGCAGTGCTGTCCCGAGTAGTGGTGTCCTGGGTAGTGGTGTCCTGGGTAGTGGTATCCTGGCTCGGATGTGACGGGGGCCTGTGGCTGCCCCCCTCGTCGTTGGGTGGTCGCTCCCGCACGTGACGGGGGTGTCGTCTCCCTGTTGCTCCAGGTCTCTCTGTCTCCCGTGGCTTCCGAGGGGCATCCTGCGGGCGTCGCATGCTGGAGGGTCCGGGTCTCTCCGTCTCCCGTGGTCTCCGAGGGGCATCCTGCGGGCGTCGCATGCTGGAGCGTCCGGGTCTCTCTGTCTCCCGTGGCCTCCGAGGGGCATCCTGCGGGCGTCGCATGCTGGAGGGTCCGGGTCTCTCTGTCTCCCGTGGCCTCCGAGGGGCATCCTGCGGGCCGTCTGCAACTGCGGGGATGGGTGCCTGGACGTTTGGTCCTGCGATACACAATGAAGCATGCATGGTTAGACATCAGGCAGTGATCAGGTGATACGGGGGAGGGGGATATAGGGGAGGGGGGATATGGGGACGGGCTGTCGGTGGCTCACTTGCTAGTACGCCCCCGACCTCTGCATCAGCAACCTCCCGGTCCTCAGGTCCGCCAGCCAGTTCCAGGGCCCTTTCCTCGTGTTCGGTCAGTGGCCTCTCATCAGCGGGGCCTCCTCCAGTCCTCACATGCTCCCTATTGTTGTGTGCGCGCTTCTCCTGTGGTGGGGGGGGGGGGGGTTGGCAGGGGTAAAAGGCAACACTGTTAGGCAGGTATATGAATGCACGCCATCGGTTGCGTGTGCATTGCAGAGGTTAAGGTTAGGGCTGGATTCACTTGGGGATATGGGGGATATGGGGGAGGGGGATATGGGGAGGGGGGGTTATGGGGGAGGGGCGGATGTGGGGGAGGGGGATATGGGGGAGGGGGGATATGGGGGAGGGGGGATATGGGGGATATGGGGGAGGGGGGATATGGGGGAAGGGGGATCTGGGGGAGGGGGGATATGGGGGAGGGGGATATGGGGAGGGGGATATGGGGGATATGGGGGAGGGGGGATATGGGGAGGGGGGATATGGGGGAGGGGGGATATGGGGGAGGGGGGATATGGGGGATATGGGGGAGGGGGGATATGGGGGGAATATGAGGGATATGGGGGAGGGGGGATATGGGAGAGGGGGATATGGGGGAGGGGGGATATGGGGATATGTGGGAGGGGGGATATGGGGGAGGGGGGATATGGGGGAGGGGGATATGGGGGATATGGGGAGGGGGGATATGGGGGATATGGGGAGGGGGGATATGGGGAGGGGGCATATGGGGGATATGGGGGGGGTAGGGGGGAGGGGATATGGGGAGGGGGGATGTGGGGAGGGGGGATATGGGGGAGGGGGGATATGGGGGATATGGGGGAGGGGGATATGGGGGAGGGGGAGATATGGGGAGGGGGGATATGGGGGAGGGGGGATATGGGGGATATGGGGGAGGGGGGAATATGGGGAGGGGGGATATGGGGGAGGGGGGATATGGGGAGGGGGATATGGGGAGGGGGGATATGGGGAGGGGGGATATGGGGGAAGGGGGATATGGGGGAGGGGGGATATGTGGGAGGGGGGATATGGGGGAGGGGGGATATGGGGGAGGGGGGGATATGGGGGAGGAGGGATATGGGGGAGGGGGATATGGGGGAGGGGGGATATGGGGGAGGGGGGGATATGGGGAGGCTCACCCTGCCTGCTCTGACGAGGTCGTTCACCTTCTTGTGGCACTGGGTGCCTGTCCGTGGTGTCAGGGCCGCAGCGGCGACGCCCTCACTCCTCCCCGTGTCTGCGTGGGTTTCCTTCAGGTTCTCCGGTTTTCTCCCGCAGTCCAAAGATGTGCAGGTTAGGTAACTGGCCATGGTCAACTGGACGTTATTATCCTATGATATTCACCATTATCACCGGGCAATGACTGGTTCCATCAGCCGTTTAAAGCCTGTGTCGGGTACAATTCTACCCTAAGTATGCGTAGTTTGAGAGTACAAACTGAATCTCCAGTTAATTCCCTAAGAATTAGAGGATCATTTGACCCTCTAATTGTTGACATTTACGGCATCTGTTATCTATTCAGGGGTCACTTTGCACCACAGTGCTTCTTAACATTTTCCACCTTTAATCAAAACACCCCCAATGGTTTTTCAGTTTTTCACTGCAATATTTAATGGATTATCCCAGAATGTTGAGAGTCAATTAACACTTTGTATTTTTGCCAGTTCATTTTTAGTCATCAAATTTATATATATTGTATTTATCAGACTAGATAAATCATTCAACTGTTCATGAGCAAACAATTCTCATTCCAGCTACTTTCTTCATACTCTCGCTTTATTCAGGGCTTAATTGTAGCAAACACCAGTCCGAGAAAGGTGACTATCAAAAGATTATCGTTCACGAAACTATCAGAAAAGCACAGAGGACCAGAAACAAATCTCCGACACGATGGCACAATGGTTAGTGCTGCTGCCTCAAAGCATCAGGGACCTGTCGTGTTGGATGTTCTGATGTACAAATGATCCAACACGGCTGTAGATGGTACAACTCTGTTTTATTGTCTAATCAACGGTAACAACTAACTACTGGCTTGGGTACGTGCTTCACCAGCTAACCTGTGGACCCAGCCCTATCACTATCTTAGTGAGGCACTCAGCACATGGTCTATGTCTGAGTGGCACGCTGTGAGCTCTGTGCTCTGTCCTGGTAGAATGAGCGGGAACTGTGATGTTCCCTGTTTTATAGTGCGTGTGCTCTCACTGGTGATTGGCTGCGATGTTATGTGTGTGCTGGTTGGTCCAACTGCCTGTCCATCAGTGTGTGTGTGATTGCACCATGATATGCTGATGTGGATATCATGACATCCCCCCCTTTCACAGAGGATGTGTGCCTACATGCTAATAAATAGAAATGTGTACTGAGTGCATCTGAGTATGTGTGCAATATTTACAACATGTACATGAGGCTAAACTATATACAGAAGAAGGTGTCAGGTCCAACAGAACAACGAGGTTGTACCAATAACAGAACAAATGCAATCAACAAACGACGAGAGAAAACTTCGGGAACAATGAACGACAAGAAAAGAAACTCGTTAACAGTACTGTAAAACAATTCAGTGAGTCCAATGTGCTAACAGGCTCATAAGTCAAGTCTCTCAGGTGGGCGACGAATTCGGGTTGACCGCCTCAAGGGTGGGCCAGGACCCACTGGCTGAGGAATGGGCCTGGCCACGGGCGAGAGAGGAAGAGGCAGAGTGGCAGAAAGCTCAACAAAGTCGACATCAGGGACAACAGGAGAGCGTGGTACCGGTGCATGATCTCGTAGCAAGCGCGGAACCAGACGAAGGGCCCGCCGATTACGGCGGCGAATGGAGCCATCAGGCATACGAACCAGGAATGAGCGGGGAGCCACGTGGCGGAGACCCTCAGTGGTTGCCGACCAGCCACCCTCCAGTAGGTGGATACGGACGTTGTCTCCAGGCGCCAGGGCAGGAAGATCAGTCACCCGAACGTCATGTGCCAGCTTCTGTTGAGCACGCAGTTGTTGCATCCTTCGCAATACTGGAGCATGGTCGAGGTCAGGAACATGAATGGACGGCACAGTGGTCCTGAGGGTGCGACCCATCAACAGCTGGGCTGGCGAGAGGCCCATGGACAGTGGGGCCGAGCGATAGGCCAGCAGGGCTAAACAGAAGTCAGATCCGGCATCAGCAGCCTTGCAGAGGAGCCGCTTCACAATGTGGATGCCCTTTTCCGCCTTGCCATTTGACTGAGGATGCAAGGGACTGGACGTCACGTGTGTGAAGTTGTATGAAGTGGCAAAGGAAGACCATTCTTGACTCGCAAAGCAAGGCCCATTGTCAGACATGACAGTGAGCGGAATTCCATGGCAAACAAAGGTTTCTTTGCATGCCCAGATGACAGCTGATGATGTCGTGTCGTGCAGGCCTATGACCTCCGGATAACTTGAGAAGTAGTCAATAAGAATAATGTAGTCCCTGCCGAGCGCATGAAAGAGGTCCACCTCCACCTTCACCCAGGGGGTCGTGACCAACTCATGGGGCTGAAGGGTCTCAGTGGGTTGCGCCGGCTGAAACCTCTGGCCGGTGGGGCAGTTGAGCACCATGTTGGCGATGTTGTCGCTGATGCCCGGCCAGTACACAGCCTCCGGGGCCCTCCGCCTGCACTTTTCAACTCCAAGATGGCCTTCGTGCAGTTGTTCGAGGACATGCCGGTGCATGCTGTGTGGGATCACGATCTGGCCCAACTTCAAGAGGACACCATCAATGACAGCCAAGTTGTCCCGGACGTTGTAAAATTGTGGGCACTGCCCCTTGAGCCACCCTTCCGTCATGTGGCGCATCACACGCTGTAGAAGGGGGTCAGCCGCAGTCTCACGGCAAATGTGGGCCAGACGTGCGTCGGTAGCCGGCAGATTGGCCGATGTGAAGGCTACTTGTGCGTCGACCTGACAAACGAACCCCTCCGAGTCGGGCGGTGTGTTGACCGCCCTGGACAGAGCATCTGCGATGATGAGATCCTTCCCCGGGATGTAGACAAGTTGGAAGTCGTACCTCCGGAGCTTGAGCAGAATGCGCTGGGAGGCGAGGGGTCATATCGTTGAGGTCCTTCTGAATGATGCCAACCAGGGGGCGATGGTCGGTCTCCACAGTGAACTGCGGAAGACCATATACATAGTCGTGAAACTTGTCGATGCCAGTCAACAGGCCTAGGCACTCCTTCTCAATCTGCGCATAGCGCTGTTCTGTGGGGATGATGGCCCACGACGCATAGGCGACCGGAGCCCATGAGGGGTGTCGTCCTGTTGCAGGAGTACCGCCCCAATGCCAGACTGGCTGGCGTCAGTTGAGATCTTTGTTTCCCGTGTGGTATCGAAAAACGCCAGTACCGGGGGGTTGGTGAGCTTGACCTTGAGCTCCTCCCATTCACTCTGGTGTGCGGGCAGCCACTGGAATTCCGTTGTCTTTTTGACCAGGTGGCGATGAGCAGTCGTGTGCGAAGCAAGGTTTGGAATGAACTTCCCTAGGGAGTTCACCATCCCGAGAAAGACAGGACCCAGGTTCAATTCCGGCCTTGGGTGACAGTGTGGATGACAAGGTAAAATCAAACACTAGTGTTTTGTGCTTAAACAAAGGCGATTACAATGGGGTGAGAGAAGAACTAGCTAAGGTAGACTGGGAGCAAAGACTTCATGGTGAAGCAGTTGAGGAACAGTGGAGAACCTTCCGAGCGATCTTTCACAGTGTTCAGAAAAGGTTCATACCGACAAAAAAGAAAGACGGTAGAAAGGGGAAAAATCGACCGTGGATATCTAAGGGGGTGAGGGAGAGTATCAAATTGAAGGAAAAAACATACAAAGTGGCAAAAATTAGTGGGAGGCTAGAGGACTGGGAAGTCTTTAGGGGACAACAGAAAGCTACTAAAAAAGCCACAAAGAGTAAGGGAGACAATGAAAGTAAACTGGCTCAGAACATAAAAGCAGATAGTAAAAGCTTCTACAAATGTATAAGGCAAAAAAGAGTGGCTAAGGTAAATATTGGTCCTTTGGAAGATGAGAAGGGAGATTTAATAATAGGAGACGGGGAAATGGCTGAGGAGCTGAACAGGTTTTTTGGGTCAGTCTTCACAGTGGAGGACACAAATAACATGCCAGTGACTGATGGAAATAAGGATATGATAGGTGAGGACCTTGGGATGATTGTAATCACTAAGGAGGCAGTATTGGGTAAGCTAATGGGGCTAAAGGTAGACAAGTCTCCTGGCCCTGATGGGATGCATCCCAGAGTGTTAAAAGAGATGGTTAGGGAAATTGTAAACGCACTAGTGATAATTTATCAAAATTCACTAGACTCTGGGGTGGTCCCAGAGGATTGGAAAGTAGCAAACGTGACACCACTGTTTAAAAAAGGAGGTCGGCAGAAAGCGGGTAATTATAGGCCGGTAAGCTTAACTTCGGTTGTAGGGAAAATGCTGGAATCTATCATGAAGGAGGAAATAGCGGGGCACCTGGAGGGAAATTGTCCCATTGGGCAGACGCAGCATGGGTTCACAAAGGGTAGGTCGTGTCTGACTAATTTGGTAGAATTTTTTGAGGTCGTTACCAGTGCAGTAGATAACGGGGAGCCAATGGATGTGGTATATCTGGATTTCCAGAAAGCTTTTGACAAGGTGCCACACAAAAGGTTGCTGCATAAACTAAAGATGCATGGCATTGAGGGTAAAGTGGTAGCATGGGTAGAGGATTGGTTAACTACCAGAAAGCAGAGAGTGGGGATAAATGGGCGTTTCTCTGGTTGGCAACCTGTAACTAGTGGGGTCCCTCAAGGACCGCAGTTGTTCACAATTTACATAGACGATTTGGAGTTGGGGACCAAGTGCAATGTGTCAAAGTTTGCAGACGACACTAAGATGAGTGGTGAAGCAAAAAGTGCAGAGGATACCGGAAGTCTGCAGAAGGATTTGGATAGGTTAGGTGAATGGGCTAGGGTCTGGCAGATGGAATTCAATGTTGCCAAGTGTGAGGCGATCCATTTTGGGAGGAATAACAGAAGAATGGATTATTATTTAAACGGTAGGATGTTAAAACATGCTGCTGTACACAGGGACCTGGGTGTGCTGGTGCACGAGTCGCAAAAAGTTGGTGTGCAGGTGCAACAGGTGATTAAGAAGGCTAATCGAGTTTTGTCTTTCATTGCTAGAGGGATGGAGTTCAAGACTAGTGAGGTTATGCTGCAGTTGTATAGGGTATTGGTGAGGCCGCATCTGGAGTATTGTGTTCAGTTTTGGTCTCCTTACCTGAGAAAGGACATATTGGCACTGGAGGGGGTGCAGAGGAGATTCACTAGGTTGATCCCAGAGTTGAGGGGATTAGATTATGACGAGAGGTTGAGTCGACTGGGACTGTGCTCATTGGAGTTTAGAAGGATGCGGGGGATCTTATTGAGACATATAAAATTATGAAGGAAATAGATAGGATAGATGCGGGCAGGTTGTTCCCACTGGTCGGGGAAAGCAGAACGAGGGGGCATAGCCTCAAAATAAGGGGAGGTAGATTTAGGACGGAGTGTAGGAGGAACTTCTTCACCCAAAGGGTTGTGAATCTCTGGAATTCCTTGCCCAGTGAAGCAGTTGAGGCTCCTTCTTTAAACGTTTTTAAGAGAAAGATAGATGCCTTTCTAAAGAATAAAGGGATTCGGGGATATGGTGTACGGGCCGGAGAGTGGAGCTGAGTCCACAAAGATCAGCCATGATCTCATTAAATGGCGGAGCAGGCTCAAGGGGCCAGATGGCCTACTCCTGTTCCTAATTCTTATGTTCTTATGTTCTTTCTCCCTGTGTCTGTGTGGGTTTCCTCTGGGTGCTCCGGTTTCCTCCAACAGTCCAAAGATATGCAGGTTAGGTGGATTGGCCATGATCAATGCACGGTGTTACGGGGATCAGGCCGGGAGTGGGTCTAGTTAGTGTGCACTTTTGGAAGGTTAATGCAAACACAATGGGCCGAATGGTCTCCTTCTGCACTGTAAGGATTCTATGGACATCTGCAATAGATGTACAGCAACTTTGAAATATAACTAAAATATACTTCAAATTTATTCTGCAATGATGAAGTGACATTTGGGGCGAAATTCTCCGGTATCGGCGCGATGTCCGCCGACTGGCGCCAAAAACGGCGCAAATCAGTCGGGCATCGCGCCGCCCCAAAGGTGCGGAATCGTCCGCATCTTGGGGGGCCGAGCCCTAACCTTGAGGGGCTAGGCCCACGCCAGACTGATTTCCGCCCCGCCATCTGGCGGAAGTGCCCCGCCAGCTGGCGCGGAAATTACATTGCCGGGCGGCGCATGCGGGGGAGCGTTAGTGGCCGCTCACGGCATCCCCGCGCATGCGCTGTGGCGGGAGTCTCTTCTGCCTCCGCCATGGTGGAGAACGTGGCGAAGGCGGAAGGAAAAGAATGCTCCCACGGCAGAGGCCCGCCCGCGGATCGGTGGGCCCCGATCGTGGGCCAGGCCACCGTGGGGACACCCCCCGGGGCCAGATCACCCCCCCCCCCCAGGACCCCGGAGCCCGCCCGCGCCGCCTTGTCCCGTCGGTAAGAGAGGTGGTTTAATCCACGCCGGCGAGACACGCATTCTAGCAGCGGGACTTCGGCCCATCCGGGCCGGAGAATCGCACAGGGGGCCCACCAACCGGCGCGGCGCGATTCCCACCCCCGCTGAATATCCGGTGCCGGAGAATTCGGCAACAATGCGGGGGCGGAATTCACGCCAGCCCCCGGCGATTCTCCGACCCGGCGGGGGGTCGGAGAATCTCGCCCCTGATCACATTGTCATTTGTGCCATTGACAAGGAAAAAACAAATTAGATCAATGAAATCAAACCGAGAGTGGACCCTTGTAAGAACCACTGTGCTGCACTCGTCCCTGCTACTTTAGCCCCCATATAATCCATTCCCAAGTCTTCAAATATTCGGCACAGGCCATTCTACATCCACAGAGATGCCTGCGCTGCTCGCATGGGAGCGAGCGTTCACATTACCTCCAAGTCTCAACATCATAGCTGTCCATGGGACTGGCACACAATGAGTGTGGGATACTTATGCTGAGCATGGGTACATTGTGTATCTGGGCCTAAAACAAGGATAATTCCTTAAGATTAAGGAGCTGATAAAATGTGTGAAATTTTCTCATCCGTGTCTCTACAGTCTGGGGTTGTTGAAATGGTCACTTGAGTTTTACAGTAATAAGGGGCTAATGAATAATTTGTGAGGTCAGTAGAACCAGAAAGTTCAAGTGGGCCATAATAACATGATAACAGAATGATGAGAGGAGATTGAGAAGAGACAAGTGCTTTTTGTCTCATTGTTATGCTGATGTTATTTTATCTATATTTTAAGTGCAAACGTTTAGTGCTAATGTGCATGAAACTCAGAGATCAAAGGTAGAGGTAATATCAGCTGTTATTGCATATATGGATTGAAGTGAGTAGTAACCCGAATTACATATATTGCATTATGTAATATGAACTCAATATAGGTTTGATTCTGTAGTGTTATTGTAGACCGAGTGGTCATGTCATATGACAGAAGTGCAAGAATTCCTTTGGAGCGCAGAGTACAAGCATGTCATAGCTGCGAGGCAAGTGAATAAACAATTTTTTGTTGTAAGTCAGAGGCACAGTGGTTAGCACTACAGCCTCACAGCACCAGGACCCTGATTCAATTCCGGCCTTGGGTGACTGTCTGTGTGGAGTTTGCACTTTCTCCCCCTGTCCACATGGGTTTCCTCCGGGTGCTCCGGCTTCTTCCCACAGTCCAAAAATCTGCAGGTTAGGTGGATCAGCCATGCTAAAATTGCCCCTTAGTGTTCAAAGATGTGCAGGTTAGGTGGGGTTACAGAGATAGGACAGGGGAGTGGTCCCAGGTGGGGTGCTCTTGGCTGCTGTGTTTCCACCATTCTAACAGTCACCACACTTCAGAAATCACTTTCTGAGCTATAAAATAAAAGTCGTATTGAAATTCTACTGGGCCTTTAGGAGGTGAAAGTTCATAAACTCATTACTGACAAGCTTGGTGGAACTTTCAACAGAACTCTCAAAATCCACAGTCAAAACTGTCTAAAGCATTTGTCAAAGGAATATGTCAAGCTATTTAAAAGTCCTGCCCTTTAAATCACCAGCAACATTGTCCGGACTGGCCAGCAGTGCAGGAAGAAACTGCATGACCTCCTCAGGGTGACCAGGGTGAGTAGGCAACACTGTGCCCCTGGCACTAACTCCTGACCCACACACCCGTAACCCCACCCCCACCCTCCACCAGGAGGGCTACCAAACCCCCACCACATGTCAGTACCCAGACCGGCCGCAATGGCCGGGTGCCCTGGCCAATGAGGCCATCAGTTACCCACCCCCTGGGCTGCATGTGTCACACTGTCGAACACTGTCGTTTTCTGTTTCCCCACCTCAGGAGAAGCCCGCCCATAACCGACGAGAGCGGGAGAAAACAGGAGGGGGACTGCCGGACCTACAGCCCCTCACCATGGCTGATAGAGGGCCCTGGACATGGTCAGTGGCCAAGAGAAAGAGAGATCGCCAGGTGGAAATTGATCACATTTGAGGAATTGAGACCCTGCTGAGTTGCAGTTCCCCATGCCACATGTGTCAACCCCCACCCCCAAAACCACTTCCACACCACCCTCACCCTCACTCTCACCCTCACCCCACCATCACCCTCACTCTCACCCTCACCCCACCATCACCCCCACTCTTACTCTCACCCCACCCTCATCCTCACTCTCACACCCACCCTCACCCCCACCGGCGCCACCATCACCCCCACTCCCCCCTGGCCCGCAGTCTAATCATGCATCTTGTCTTGTGTCTTGCAGAACCTGTTGGTGATAGGGCGGGTCCACCTGGTGTCCCCCGCCTCCAGCCAATGCCATAGCCGGAGCTCCGGTGCTGAGCAGCGATGAGGAGAGCAGTACGGTGCGGAGCCATGGACCTGGGACCCAAGACACCCCGGAGCTCGAGTCCAGCGATGATACGGATTGCCCGTCACAGCTGTCTCCTACACACTCCACCATCCCAGAGACAGTCGAGGGGACTGACGGTCAGTGAGCGGCTGACCCCAGGAATTAGCTGCCGTCCAGAAGGGTTTTGGGCTTCTGGAACGGACGGTCCCATCGATTGTGAAATGCAGTCGCAGAGCCAGGGACTGTATTAGGGGCTGTCGGCGAGCATCTAGCATCTGCAGGCGCAGGTGGAGGAGTCCAACCGCATGCAGGAGTAGGAGGTGGTGCCAACCATGCATACCACCCAGACCAACACTGCCTGGGTGGCGTCCGTGGTGATGACATTGGGGGCGAGGGTTGTGTCTATGGATCATCTTGTCCAAGGTCTGGGCATACTGTGCAGGCGCTGGCCGTGGCCCAGGGCAAGGTTGTCGCCTCACAGGCAGCCATGTGTGAGAGCCATCTGGAAATTGCAACGGCGCTCCTGAGCCCAGTCACAGCGGGCCATGGCTGAACACGTCGGCAGCATTGCCCAGGTGCTGGCTGACGTGGCGCAGACACAGAGAGGTGGCCCAGGCCCAGAGGGAGATGGCGCAGTCACTGGCTGATGTGACACAGACCCAGTAGGTGGTGGCACAGTCAATGGACGATGTGGTGCAGTTCCAGACGGCGATAGTCCACTCCCCGTGCTCCACGGCTGCGAGCATGCAGGCCCTGGTTGAGACCTGAGCGGGCCTCCAGGACTGGCAGCGCCAGGTGGTGACAGAGCCTCCGAGGATATCTCTGGTGAAGCACCCATCACATGGAGTAGCACGGGGCCATCGGGCACCACGAGGGAGGGGGGCGATGTGGCCCATGCCACTGACTCCTGCAAGGGAGGTGCTGGAACACCGCAGCACCTTGGACTCCCTCCCTCTTGTCCCTGGCGCACCATGCCACCTGCAACACCCGAGCAGCAGCCAGGCCCATCTAGGCCTGTTCACCACAGAAGATGGCTGCCAACGGGGACCCAGGTCGCTGGGCGGGAATCGCAGCAGGCCACCTCCACTCGTGCTGTACCATCTGGGGATCCATCAAATGTAGCGTAAGGGCCAATAAGGCCAGAAAGGTAGACACCAGTTACATTTGCACGGGTGCAGGACACAGTTTAGTGATAGGGGCGAGGGCACGTAGATGAATATATTTGTGCACATTGAACACCTGTTCTCACAGTTGCAACCTGCCTCGGTGCTGTGCCACATGGGTGTGAGGGGTGGGCTGGTCTGGGCTGGCCAGAGAGGGGGTGTCGGGGGGTGGGGGGAGTGGGCGGAAGTTGTGGGTGGGCTGGGCTCCCTACTCCTCCCCACCCAACCCCCGAGCGGCACCCCAGGGATCCGATGTGTGATTGAATGGCCAGCTCGCACACAGGGATCACCCAGGAGGACGGTGGAAAGTGCAATCTTGGGTAGACATTGTCATAAGATGCGAATCACCAGAGCGTATCACAGAGCGTGTTGTCATCATCCTCCATCTAATGCTCCAGTCCTGGTGTTACTGTCAACCTAGGTCCAGCACAATGTAGTGGGGTTGCAGGTGGGGAGTTGGCTGGGGGTGGGGGGAAGCGCGGTGGCCGGGTGTGGGAGTGCGATGCGGTGTCTGTGTCCTTGGCCAGTCCCCCCGACTAGTCGGTGAACCTGGCGGTGATCACAGTTTCCCATGCACTTTGGTCCTGTCGCACACGTCGTGAGGCCTCCCGTGCTTGCCTGGGCCCCATGTCCTGTGCATCCCCACCCTCCCCCGCATCCTCCTCGTCAGATATTCTTCCTCCTCCTCCAGCACGTGGCCCTTCTGCTGTGTGATGTTGTGGAGGACGGAGCAGGCCGCCACAACGTGGGGGACCCTCTCAGCTTCATACTTGAGGGCCCTCCAGGGCGATCCAGGCACCTGAACCTCATCTTCAGGAGGCCGGAACACCACTTGATTATGCCCCTGGTCGCTGCATAGGCATCATTGTAATGGGTTTCTGCGTCGGTCTGTGGCCTCTGGATAGATGTCATCAGCCATGACCGCAGTGGATAACCCCTGTCTCACAGGAGCCAACCCCCAGCCCTCGAAGAGGCCGGGGATCATCGAGTGTGCAAGGATGAAGGCGCCGTGCACACTGACTGGGTATCGAGCACAGACGTGCATGTTGCACATCTGATCGTCACATATCAGCTGCACATTCATCGAGTGGAACCCCTTTCAATTTGTGTAAGCAGCCTGTCAGCTGCAAGTGCTTGGAGGGGGACATGCATCCCGCCGATCACCCCCTGGACCAAGGGCATCCTGGTGGGCTTAGTCCACATTGAAATGGATGTATTGTGTCGACTGGGTGTAGGGCCTCCGTGACGGCACGGATGCACCTGTGAACTGAGGCCTGGAAGAAGCCAGACAGATATCCACTCGGCGCCTGGAAGGCCCCGTGGCATAAAGGTTCAGGGCAACCATCACCTTGATGGCCACCGGGACTATGGTGTCCGCCCTCATTCCACCAGGGTGCCAGGTGCACTATGATCTGGCAGATATGTCGCAGTGACTCCCTGCTCAGCCGGAGCCTTTGGTGGCATGTCCAGTCCGGCAGGACCTCGAATGACAGGCACTGCCGGCAAACACAAGGCCTCATGCGGCGCCTCCTTGGAACCTCCTCCTCCCCAGCCTGTTGGGCAGCCGGCTCTCCATCCTGGGCAGCTGACTCCTGCTCCGCTGCTTCACGCTCCTTTGCTGCAGCTTCCTCCTCCTCGAGCAGCTCCAGCTCATCCAGCCGCAGGCCTTCATCCAGGGTGGCAGCTGGCTGGGTGTTGGGGGTGTAGCGGAGGGTAGGATGTGGAGGTGGGAGCTGGAGTGCGGAGATGGGGGGGTTGGGGGCACCTATACGGCCGATATCACTCTGCAGAACCAGGGGCCAAGGTGGTCAGTGGGGTGCGCAGCAAAATGGCTGCCTTGCAGGCAGTGGCACTGGTGGTCCATGCCTGGACACTTCGCCAGTTCCATGGGGGGGTTACCCCGGCCACTCGGCCCATTCCCCCATCACCCCGCCCCCTCCAAGCTTTGGCAGGGCGTCCCCCAACCCAGACAGCACAGCTAGTGTCCGGCCTGGCAGCCCACAGTGGTGCCTCTCTGTGCCCTACCTCCTCTCTCTCTCTCCCTCATCACCCACGATACCGGTTTCATGGTTTTTAAAAGCACAAGTCCATTGGAGAGCAGAATTGCAGAGACCCCGGAGAGTACCGGGTCAGGCCTGCTAATGATATGCAAACAGTTTTTACTGTGCGTGCGTTTCGAAATGCTGTCGAGGCGATGGAGAATCGTGATTTGGCATCAAATCAGCACCCACCACGATTTCGGTGTCAGAACCGATTCTCCGCTCAATCGCATTTCTCGGTTTTGGCTTTGGCTGATGGAGAATTCCGCTCTTGAATTCTGCAATAGACAATAGAACTTTATTTTATGGGACTTTATTTTCTCTCATCTCTGCAAGACTCCTGAGCTCTGCCTATGGTGGATACTGTTGTTTCATAGAATTTACCGTGCAGAAGGAGGCCAATTGGCCCGTCGAGTCTGCACCGGCTCTTGGAAAGAGCACCCTACCCAAGCCCACACCTCCACCCTATCTCCATAACCCAGTAACCCCACCTAACATTAAGGGCAATTTTGGACACTAAGGGCAATTTATCATGGCCAATCCACCTAACCTGCACATCTTTGGACTGTAGGAGGAAACCGGAGCACCCGGAGGAAACCCACGCACACACGGGGAGAACGTGGAGACTCCGCACAGACAGTGACCCAAGCCGGGAATCGAATGTGGGACCCTGAAGCTGTGAAGCAATTGTGCTATCCACAATGCTATCGTGCTGCCCATGCCTGTTAGTTATTTGAAAGATCATGCTCCGCATCTTTGGGGGCCGAGCCCCAACATTGAGGGGCTAGGCCGACGCCGGAGGAATTTCTGCCCCGCCAGCTGGCGGAAACGGCCTTTGTTGCCCCGCCAGCTGGCGTGGAAATGACATTTCGGGGCGGCGCATGCGCGGGAGCGTCAGAGGCCGCTGACAGTTTCCCACACATGCGCAGTGGAGGGAGTCTCTTCCACCTCCGCCATGGTGGAGACCGTGGCGGAGGCGGAAGGGAAAGAATGCCCCCACGGCACAGGCCCGCCCGCGGATCGGTGGGCCCCGATCGCGGGCCAGGCCACAGTGGGGGCACCCCCCGGGGCCAGGTCGCCCCGCGCCCCCCCAGGACCCTGGAACCCGCCCACGCCGCCTTGTCCCGCCGGTAAGGTAGGTGATTTAATTTACGCCGGCGGGACAGGCAATTTATCGGCGGGACTTCGGCCCATCCGGGCCGGAGAATCGAGCGGGGGGGGCCCGCCAACCGACGCGGCCCGATTCCCGCCTCCGCCGAATCTCTGGTGCCGGAGACTTCGGCAACCGGCGGGGGCGGGATTCACGCCAGCCCCCGGCGATTCTCCGACCCGGCGGGGGGTCGGAGAATGTCGCCCAGGGTCTTTATCTTGCTTTTTCCTATCTTAAGCTGTTGTTATGTGCGGACTTGTCAAGTGCATCTGCCTTCTCATGTCTGCCAAAGATTAATCTGATATGTGCAGAGTGGGTGAGTCTGCACCTGTTACATTTTCTAGCTTAGTAGTAATTGTCTTGATTTTTTGCAAACATTTTTTGCAGTTGGTATAAGATTCAGCACAACATTTCAAATGAGCAAATGAAATTACAGAAACCTGCTCATATGAGATGCTTTTATTAACGTCAAAGGCACTCCTATTCCAATATCATATGCAAATAACTGGATGGGGAGGATGGAAAGCTAACAAGGGCCTTAGCACAAATCAGGTTATTACCCTGCCATTATACTGCATTAAAATCGTTGTATTATCAGTTATGAGTTTGTCTGACTCAAACCAGATTATCTTCTGACACACAGAACAACACAAGTTGGCAAATACACAAGTGAGGAAGATTGCAGTCTGGAGCAGCACTAGAGTCCTCTTCAACATGCTCTACGGGAACGAGGAGGACTTAATTTACAAAGTCGGATTTCAACCGGAGAATTTTGAAGAAAAGGATCAACAATTATTCAGAAATTGATAATAATGTTGAGCTCATTGGCCCAAACAATTTTTCGGAAGGCATTAGAAGATTTTTCCAAACAGCAATCGGTACTGTTCAGAAAGTTACTTCCTTTTAGGAGTTTCCCACTCTCACAAAGAGAACTCATTTTGTTTATTTATGCTCAACTTTCTACTTGATAAATCACAGGAAGAATAATGATTAATTGACAAGATCAATAAAGAATGAAATTTGAAGTTCATTTCATTAGTTAGATTTAATGGCTGAAATAGAAGTAAACAAACACAAGGGGCGCAATTCTCCCATCGGGAGACTAAGTGCCGACGCCGGAGTGAAAACCGGAGTGTTTCACTCCGGCGTCGTGGCCGTTCCCAGCCCCCTATTCTCCCGCCCCCGGGGGGCTAGGAGCGGCGCCGCATCATTTACGTGGCCTTGGCGGCGCGTAAAAGCGGCACCGTGTAAATGACATGACCGGAGCCGCGTAAATGACGTCACCCGTGCATGCGCGTTTACCGTCCTCCCCACAAGAAGATGTCGGATGGATCTTGCGGGGCAGCGGAGGAAAGGAGGTCTCCTTCAGAGAGGCCGGCCCGCCAATCGGTGGGCACCGATCGCGGGCCAGACCCCTTTTGAGCCCCGCCCGGTGCAGGAACCCCCCTCGCTCCCCCACAGGCCGCCCCCCCCCCCAACGTTCACACCAGCAGCGACCAGGTGTGGATGGCGCCGGCAGGAACCCGTCGTGTTGGGCAGGCCGCTCGGCCCATCCGGGCCGGAGAATCGCTACTCGCCCATTACCAACGGCAAGCGGCGATTCTCCCAGCGGCCAGCCGTGATTTGCGCTGTGGTGGTTTGGGGGGGGGAGAATCGCGTGCGGGCGTCGGGACGATGTGGCGGGACTCGCGTGGCGCCCGGGCGATTCACCCACCCGGCGTGGGGGGGGGGAATTCCGCCCAAGGATTCTGGGGCGGGATTCTCCCCTACCCAACGGGGAGGGGGGGGGGGTGGTCCCGGCGTGATGGAGTGGCGGGAACCACTCCGGCGTCAGTCCGCCCCAAAGTTGCGGAAGTCTCCGTACCTTTAGGGGCCAAACCCTCACCTTGAGGGGCTAGGCCCGCGCCGGAGTGGTTTCTGCTCCACCGGCTGACGGGAAAGGCCTTGGCGCCATGCCAGCCGGGACGAAATGTCTTCGCCAGGCGACACGTAGCGTCAGCGACTGCTGACGTCATCCCCACGCATGCACAGGGGAGGGGGTCTCTTCCGCCTCCGCCATAGTGAAGACCATGACGAAGGCGGAAGAAAAAGAGTGCCCCCACGGCACAGGCCTGCCCGCAGATCGGTGGGCCCCGATCGTGGGCCAGGCCACCATCGGGGCACCCCCCGGGGCCAGATCACCCCGGCCAGGACCCCGGAGCCCGCCCGTGCCGCCTTGTCCCGCCGTTCAAAAGGTGGTTTAATCCACGCCGGCGGGACAGGCATTCCAGCAGCGGGACTTCGGCCCATCGCGGGCCGGAGAATCGGCGGGGGTGGGCCCTCCGACCGGCGCGGCGCGATTCCCGCCCCCGCCGAATCTCTAGTGGCGGAGACTTCAGGACATGACGGGAGCGGGATTCACGCCAGCCCCCGGCGATTCTCTGACCCGTCGGGGGGTCGGAGAATCCCGCCCCCCAGGTCATTAGAATGACGCTGAGGACCATTCGAGTAACATTACCATTGGCTAAACCAAATTCTTCAGACCCATGAGTAAGTACCTTTATTGTTCCGAAAATAAATGCGTCTTTTTCTTGTTGAATTGAAGCAGTAAAGTTCCACAATAACTGCTTTATGGTTGATCCACAAGCTGCTTGAACATCCCTTTATGGACTTTAGTGAGCTATAAGGGACAATAGTGAGGAGTAGGGATGCAGAGTCTTGGTTTTGATTTGGTCTCTCAAGTCCCACAAATTGAATATTCAGAGCTATTACCAAATAATGGAAGCCTGTGATTACTGGTTAGCATATATGTCTCTTAAACTGGAAAGTAATTAGAGAACCGCGCTGTATGGATTGAATAGTTGGAAGCAAACTGCACAATGTGCAGAATGGCGGCAGCTATGAAAAAGGAGCATTCATTCTCAAATTAATCACGAAATCAGGGCTGCGAATAATTTAAAAGTGTTGTTTGAGAAAAATATTTTATTCTCTATTTTATTTGCACTTTGCCATGTTTAAATATTTTGTCAGGAATGGGAAGTTTTCCATTCAAGATGCTATCTTTAATTAGGAGTCCAATAAGACAAAGTTCAAAACAGAGAGTTGAGGATGGGGGTCAAGGATCAAGATTTTATCTTCCTGTGTCCCGGCAGGTTTGATCCGATCAAGTCAGAGAAACGTACAGAGGGTTCTCAATTTCTAAAGTTAGCGCTGGACAGTTCAATGACTTGATTTTGTAAAGTTAGGTATGTCAGAAAGAGAAGTTTGATGTTTTGATATCAGTAACAGCAACAGAAATCTAGCAAATCTCACGGTTGATCCAGCCTTTGAGGAAAAATAAGCCACTTTCTTGGTTTCCAGTTGACCTCTCTTACTCGATACTTTTCATTCTGCCTTCTACTAAATCAAATTTGGAGGAAAGTACTTGGGGCCTGGTGATCACAAAATTCCATCTTCCACTTATGTTCTGCTGGGTCATACTACCATCCAGTAAATTTGGATTTAGATTTGTTTATTGTCACGTGTACCGAGGTACAGTGAAAAGTATTTTTCTCCGAGCAGCTCAAACAGGTCATTTAGTACATGAAAAGGCAAGAAAATAAAAAGAAAATATATAACAGGACAACACAAGGTACATAATGTAAATACATGGACACCGGCATCGGGTGAAGCAGACAGGAGTGTGATATTAATCAGGTCAGTCCATAAGAGGGTCGTTTAGGAGTCTGGTGACAGTGGGGAAGAAGCTGTTTTTGAGTCTGTTCGTGCGTGTTCTCAGACCTTTGTATCTCCTGCCCGATGGAAAAGTTGGAAGAGAGAGTAAACCGGGTGGGAGGGGGCTTTGATTATGCTGCCCGCTTTCCCCAGGCAGTGAGAGGTGTAGATGGAGTCAATGGGTGGGAGGCAGGTTTGTGTGATGGACTGGGCTGTGTTGGATAATAAAATTATTACCGGTTATAGGAATCTCATGGTCCACTTCAGAGTTGGCTAGTGATAGTGAACCTAATCGACTATGCAGTGTCGATCTGGAATGGGCATGCCTGGAGCTTCATCTCAATTCTGCTGTTCTTTTCCAGATGTTGGTGAAACCGAGACAAACATCAGTGGAATTTTAAGCGCAGTTTGCATTTGGTGCAACTCAGATTTCTGCGATAATTTGTGATTGTTTTAAAAACATTGACCCATAACTTCCTGGTTCTTCAGCATCACATTTAGAGTTACCCCAATGATGAGCTGGGGAATCTCTCCAGGAGGTTCCCATGTAAGGGTTCACCCAGCAATTGCCCAGAAATGCTGACTTCCTCCGGCCATCCAACAGAAGTGATTTAAATCGCTAACTTTGGATGGTATTGCAGTTTTACCCTGATAGTTAGACGGAAAAAAACTTTGAACTCCAAAGTAACTTTATAGACACCCAGACCCAGCCTTGAACAGGACATCTCCCACAAATACGAAAGGGCGCTGGATCTGGGCTGCGGGGCGGGGTCATCCAACCTCTCAATGATCTATTCTGTTGTTGTGGATTTCATAATCATTACCTCTGGCTATTTAGAGTGTGCATCCACAATCAAGAGGAATATGTGTCCCTCTACTGGACCAACATAGTCTATATATATTCTCTGCCTTGGTTGTGTCGACCATCCCATGGATATGGTGGTTGCAGTGGTCAGGTGTTTCTTAGTTTTGCACAGGACTGACATTGCCCTACTTTCTCTTCGATTTGTGCCACCACAAATAACTGTGCCAGTTCCTTCATCGTCACCACACCAGGACATCTCTCGTGTAGCTGGTCAAGGGTTTTACCATGCAAGCACGGAGGAATAATCTCTCAGATTCCCAATCATAAAACTCCATTCTGGACTGTCGACTCAACTCTTCTTATGACGTAGGAGTTGAGGTCTGGATATTTACGATGTACGTCTGACATTGTTCCTTTTCGGACCATGTTCATCACCTTCCCCATCACTGGATTGTTCCTTGTGTACCTCTGTACTTGAGATGAAGTTGCAGATACATTATCCAGGAGTGAGAAATATAGGGTGTTGACAAAAATGTTCTTCAGTTTCTTGTTTGACTTGTAACGGTAATCTTGCAAAGCATCAGCATGTGCTCCGATTTACGATATTGAATATCATACATTGGGTTGGATTGGATTTGTTTATTGTGACGTGAGCCAAGGAACAGTGAAAAGTATTTTCTGTGTGCAGTTCAGACATGTGGGCCGATAATATCAAAGACTGTCTTTCTGACCTAGTAGCAGCTAAAGAAGGAAGACCTTGCTACAGTCCGAAGATTGTCGCGAAGTCTCGATGACCCATCAAAAAGACTAAAATAACATCCATAAAAGTGGTAGTGAAACCTTCTTACCCCAAATGTGATGCTCAAAGCCTCTTTTCCTAGCTGAGCGTAATTCATTTCAAAGCTAGTGAGAGTTTGTGAGGCAAATGCTATCAGTCATCCCTCCCCTGAAGGCATCATGTACGAGACAACTGCCAACACCATAGGGTGAGATGTAACTTCACCTTGGGATTGTAGCGAACCAATAGATCTGACTTCTTTAAGGCTTATTTTACCCCTTTATACACACTTTCGCATTCTTCTGTCCAGTGCTGTACCTGCTTGGCACATAACAAAGCTTGTAAATGCTTCAATCGTGTTGCTATGCATTCACCAAAATAATTTATTAATCCGAGAAACAACATCAGTTGTGTCAAATTTTGAGGACGTGGTGCTTCTAAAGTTGCTGTCATCTTTTTCAGCTCCTTATGTAAGCCTTCTTTGTCAATGATATGACCCAAGTCGTTTATGGATGTCTTGAAAAAAATCATATGCGGGATTCTCTGGTCCACCAGCCGCGTTTTCCAACGAGGCTCATCCCTGTTTCACTGAATAGCCTCATTACAGAGTCCACCTACCAACCGATCACAAAAGATGTCGTCTAGTGTTGCACCAAACAGTATTTGTCTCTATGAATTGTAAGATGCTTTCACCTTCTTCCTGACTATGGCGGTGGAAACAAAATGTTTCTGCAATTAATAGTGGTCTTGGTGAGAAATATTCTTCTTGAATCTTCATTAATTCCTATGTGTCTTATCTCCCGGCTTTGCTGGATGAATTAAGTTTGGCAGTAGCATAAAAGTTTTACACCCTACCAAACTGAGAAACGTTGCAACCTCTAGATCCTCCAGTGTTTGATTCGCTATGTGATAAAGTTGAAATTTCTCTTCATACGAGTGGTAAGTTTCACAGTCTTCATCAAATGCATCCATGGTGCCCATTTTTCCTTCCATTCTGGATACTGGCTGCTAGGGTCTCTACTTCAACCATGTTCCTCCCTTCTTTTTGATATATGACACAAGAAATCTCCCGATCCACAATGCAAATATTAATTTTGCCTGATTGTGGCTTGTCCAATTCAAATACTGACTTGTACAGAAGTGGAAGACTTCTGAATTCCCATTCCTGCAGCCCGTTTAACTTTGCCATTAAGGAAGCCCCTGTAGCCTAAAATCTATCCACTTCAACAGTAAGCAGGTTTTCCAATTATTGTTCTGCTTACTCATGGTTGTGCTCCGTTTTTTTTGAAACCTTCAACAACAGCGGCTTTTGCTTCGCCCGACGTTAAAGTCCGGTCCCAAGAATCTGGGGCGTCATTCGCCGACCCCCCGCCGGGTCGGAGAATGGCCGTTGGCCGCCGTGAATCCTGCCCCCGCCCCTGCCGAAGTCTCCGGTACCGGAGATTGGGTGGGGGTGGGAATCGGGCCGCGCCGGTTGGCGGGACCCCCCGCTGGATTCTCCGGCCCGAATGGGCCGAAGTCCCGCCCAGAAATTGCCTGTCCCGCCGGCGTAAATCAAACCTGGTATTTACCGGCGGGACAAGGCGGCGCGGGCAGGCTCCGGGGTCCTGGGGGGGGCGCGGGGCGATCTGACCCCGGGGGGTGCCCCCACGGTGGCCTGGCCCGCGGTCGGGGCCCACCGATCCGCGGGCGGGCCTGTGCCGTGGGGGCACTCTTTCCCTTCCGCCTCCGCCACGGCCTCCACCATGGCGGAGGCGGAAGAGACTCTCCCCACTGCGCATGTGCGGGAAACTGACAGCGGCCGCTGACGCTCCCGCGCATGCGCCGGGAAACTGACAGCGGCCGCTGACGCTCCCGCGCACGCGCCGCATTTCCGCGCCAGCTGGCGGGGCAACAAACGCCATTTCCGCCAGCTGGCAGGGCGGAAATCCCTCCGGCGTCGGCCTAGCCCCTCAATGTTGGGGCTAGGCCGCCAAAGATGCGGAGCATTCCGCACCTTTGGGCCGGCGTGATGCCCATCTGATTGGCGCCATCTTTGGCGCCAGTCGGCGGACATCGCGCCGTTGGGGGAGAATTTCGCCCCTGTTCACCACTCTAGTCGCTGTCCCCACTTTTCTTGTCAATGATTTTTAAGCGTCAGCAGTTTTTTTCTGCCTCAATCCTCATTGCCAGCTTTGTCCTTTTTTATATTCTCAATGTGCCGCAAAGAGAAACGGGATGGCAGTGCCATGCACTTGGCTTTCTTGCAAACACTTCTTTAAAAATACATTTTTATTCAGAAAAAGTCTTCAATTATCACATAAAGAATAGTCTGGTAAATTCATGCAACTTTTATAAAAATATTCCCCCAACACGACCCCACCTAACATGGATTAACCCAGAGCCCTCCCCATCCCTGCCCCTTCCTCAAACCTCCCCACCCCCCTCTATTTGCTGACAACAACCAGCTCCTTAAAGAAGGTAATGAATTACATCCATCTCGAGTAGAACCCCTCCTCCGATCCCCTAATGATGTACTCACTTTTTTCCAAAAGCAAGAATTCTGCCAATTTCCTCAGCCACGCCAACGCCTTAGGCTGTGTCGGTGCCCTCCATCCAAGCCAGACTTGCCTCCGAGCTATTAAAGGGGTGAATACCCCCTCCCCCATCAGTTTCTCAAACATCTTTGCCACATGATCCTTGGCACTCGTACCTTCTATGCCCTCCAGCAACCCAGCGATCCTCAAAGTTTGGCATCTGGAGCGATTCTCCAGATCGTCAGCCTTGGCCTTCAATATTTTCTGACCCTCCGCCAACATAGCCACCTCTGCCTCCGTGCTCCATGTCCATCTCCTCCACCTTCTGAATCTTCGAGCCCTGTACCTCCAGCTGTTATTTCACCCTATCCAAAGTTACACGAATGGGTGTCACCGCCATCTCAATCACCTTCACCAGGTCATCTGAGACCGCTTGTTTCTGTTTCTTAAACTCCTCCGTTAGGAATTTCACCAGCCTCTCAGTTGTCCACGGAGGGACAGGGGCCCCTGCCATTTTCTCCCCTCCTGCGACACGAGGGCCTTCCAAATCAGATGAGGCCCCGTATTCGACATGGTCATCTCGATATCACACGCCGGAGGAGGAACCAAAACTCTCAAATTATACCACTTTTCTTCCCAAACAGCACCTGTTAAATGTGCAAAAAGGATCAAAAACCAACTCGCCAAGCAAGTGCCACCTTATAGGTTGCAGTTCATCTCATGGCCGCCACCGGAATCGCCATTCCTTACAAACACAAGAGGTTTATGAAGAGATGTTGCTCATACAAACTAAGATGGAGAACTGAAAGTCCATGCAAACTCTCTGTTGACATCACTATAGATCACATTAATGACATTCTACAGCAGGAATGTATACTTTAATACATACTAACCTTTAATTTCATGGACTTCAAAGTTATCGACTTGTCTTGATGAAGGATTATATCACATGCCCTCTGGAAACAAGAAAAATAATATCCAATAGCATTTGCCAGTCCCCTCACTCTGGCATCAGGTTGGCAATGTACCATTGAGGTGTGGTGGCACGAGACAATACACTGGAACAAAGAAATGTACAGCACAGGAACAGGCCCTTCGGCCCTCCAAGCCCGTGCCGACCATACTGCAAATGTGGAGACTTCAAGTAACAACTAAAAGAAGTTTATTAACTGTAGGCAAAAGCAACTGTATACAGGCACAGAGCAATGCTGGATTAACTCTCCCCTCCGGGGTCCACATTGCCCTGGACCCTGCTCCTAAGGCCCCGCACTTTCTCCCTGTCGGTCATGGTCCACACGCTCCCGCACGGTTCATCCCAAGTCGGTCACATGGTTTGCATATGGGCCATGTGGTTTTGTTCCTCCCCCTTTAAGTCCCTCACTACATTTTGCAAATGAAGCTATACACAAATGCTATATATAAGGTCAAGAGACATAACAGAAAAAAGGTAACCAAAGAGACCTCCTTCGTCCCCCAGACGGTTCCACCGTCTCCAAGGTCGTCGTGTTGTCTGAAGAAGATGACGGTTCAGGTGACTCCCCCTCCTCGGTAGGGCTGCTCACCTCGCCAGCTCCCCCCGGACTGCTGGCGGGGCTGACTCTGAAATTCACGGCTCCCTCCCTCTGGAACGGCCACAGGAGTGCCGACGGCACTAGTTGGCCCCATTTGATCTGGAATGCGGATTACCATTCTCAGGTCCTCACGTGGTCAACATGTTTCCGACCAGTCTTTGTCCGCATTGGTGGAATGACGATTCGAGAGCCCCAAAATAGTACTCCATCTTCGCAGGTTAGTTCATCCCTGCAGGTTAGTTAGGGCCTCAACTGTTCAGACGTCTTCTGGTGCCAACTTGTTTATATCATCTGTTTTACCTTCGACACCCAGATCTCACTGAATCCAATTCTGTATGTGTCCAGACAGCACCAGAAAGGTCTAAGAAGTTCAGCGCCAAGATGATTTCTTGGGGTACTGGTGGTGGAGCCACATGCTTCGGTGAGGGGGGTCAACTCAATGCATCTGCATTAGAAATTTGTGAGCCAGGCCTGTGCTGTAAAGTATAACTGTAGACCATCAGCAGTAAGGCCCAATGCTGCATCCTATCAGAGGCAATTTGGGGTATTGGCTTGTCCTCTCTCAAAGACCCAATAGTTGCTGATGGTCGGTTATTTGATGAATCACCATCTATAAATATATTGGTGGAACCTTTTAACACCATAGGTGATGGCTAATCCCTCCTTTTCAATTTGGGCATCATTTTGCCCGTTTCTGAGAGGGTTCTTGAGGCAAAAGCAATCGTCCCTTCTAATTAGTCCTCCTCCATCATAGAATTCACAGTGCAGAAGGAGGGCACTCGGCCCATCGAGTCTGCACCGGCCCTTACAAAGAGCACCCTACTGAAACCCACGTATCTACCCTATCCATGTAACCCAGTAACCCCCACTTAACATTTTTTGGACACTAAGGTCAATTTAACATGGCCAATCCACCTAACCCACACATCTTTTGACTGTGGGAGGAAACCGGAGCACCCGGAGGAAACCCACGCAGACACAGGGGGAATGTGCAGATTCCGCACAGACAGAGACCCAAGCCGGGAATCAAACCTGGGACCCTGGAGCTGTGAAGCAACTGTGCTAACCACTATCCTACCATGCATACAGATCTTATGGGATAGAATAGCCTCAAATCCATATGGCGAGGTGTCGCATGTGAGAACAATTAGTTTCCCCAGGTCGAAATGAGCTAAAAGATTTGATATTTGCAGAGCTTGTTTTACCAAGTGGAAAGCTTCCTTTTGCTGCTTCTTCTATTGCCAACGTTGTTGTTTCCTTAGTAACTGGTGTAGTAACGCAAATGTCGTGGCCAGGTTTGGAATGAACCTGCCATAATAGCTCACCATTCCCAGGAAAGATTTCAGCTCATCTACATTCCTGAGTTCTGGGACCTCTCATGTGGCTTTGACTTATTCTTTGAGCGGGTGTAGACCTGTGGCATCCACTCGGAACCCAAGTCCATGACCTGGAAGGTACATTTCTCACATTTAAGGTGAACTCCCGCATCTCTGAACCTCTTTAATACCTCTTCCAAACTTGCCATGTACTCTTCATGTGTGTTTGCAGTGACTTTTGAATACACTGAAGGAAGTTTTCCATGATGCGCTGGAAAACAGTGCCGGTCGAGGAAATGTCGAAAGGTAGCCTTGTGTATTAAAATGGGCCCTTAAATAGGCCCTTATGTGTATTGGTCGTTGCAAACCTTTGGGACTCTTCATCTAATTCCAACTGCAGGTACGTGTGGCTGAGGCCCAGCTTGGAGTAGGTGAGACCTCCCACCAGCTTGGCATAAAGGTCCTCGATTTAGGGGGTGGGTACTTATTCACCTGGGCGGCCTGGTTGCCAGTGAATTTATGGTCCCAATATATTCTTATTCATAGAATCATAGAATCACTACAGTGCAGAAGGAGGCCATTCAGCCCATTGAATCCTCACCGGCACTTGGAAAGAGCACCCTTCCGAGGCCCACTCCCCTACCCTCACCCCATAACCCAATAACCCCACCTGACCGTGGAAATTTAGCACGGCCAATCCACCTAACCTGAACATCTTTGGACTGTGGGAGGAAACCGGAGCACCCGGATGAAATCCACCCAGACACGGGGAGAAAGTGCAAACTCCACACAGACAGTCACCCAAAATAGAACTGAACCCGGGTCCCTGGCACCATGAGGCAGCAATGCTAACCACTGTGCCACCATGCTGCCCATATCATTCTGACTTCAGCAGCGGAACTATGGGGGCTGCCCGCTCAGAAAATTGCACTGGTTTAATTATTCCTGGTTCCTCGAATTGCTTTAGCTCAGCTTTAACCTTCTGATGCAAGGCCTAAGGGACTGGTCCGATTTTAATAAACATATGTGTTGAGTCCGGATCAACATCATTTTAGCATTCACGCCCTTGACCTGGCATAACTCATTGTGGAACACCTCTTCATATCTTCGCAGGACGTTTTGACAAACACTGTTGGAGAGTTTAAAGAATTCCAGCCAATTTTCTTGTCTCTTGTTCGCTTGTTCCTTCTAAGCTCCTGGTCCCAAAGATTTTTAGGGCTCCGCTGTATGGGCTGACAGTTTGGTCATCATGCCACCCAAATTCAGGATCTGAGCACCTTCTTGTATATAATTAAATGTCCGCTCCCCACAGCCATAACTGATGCCCTGGTATCAACCTCCATTTTCAAAGGTCTTCCATTCGCTTGCAGAATTATTTCGGTTGGGCCTGTCTTATTTATCTTGAGTACATTCAGACGGTACATTTTGTGCTCTGCTCCGAGTTCTTCTCCATTTGGTTCAGTGGTGACATGGATTGCTGCTGCTGCTTTTTTTTTTGCATTTGCGTGCTTTGCCTCACACAGCAACAAGCCTGGATATTGTTACGCCAGCCTGGGCAAGTTCACTGTTAATTCCAGCCCTACTTTGCCCAGAGTCACAATAAAAATCAATTAACCAATTAATCTTATAAAAATTTCCGAAGTCTTTGGCCCTTGGCTGCCCAATAATTACAGTCACCAGGTTTGTAAGTTGCAACACAAATACTGTTTATTTATACCAAGAACTATCATGAAATGTTCAGTACATATAACTGGATAAAAAGTTAATACTTACTACCCCCCGTCCCCCCCATTGACTGTCCCACCCTCTACCACACACACAAGACAGACAACCACAAAAGGGCAGAAAGGGGTAAAAATAATAAAGATGAAGGTTAAAAGATAGGTGTCTTAGCTTCAAATGGTGGTTCTTTAGTATGCTTTCCTCACAGCCCGCTGGCTGATCAAGGTCTCTGATTTACAGGTGGTAATAGTCTTCTTTGCAGAGTCATTCATTTAGGGTCCCCGTAGGTTAAATAATGTAGGGCTCACTGACAGCAGGCTTTCTGGAGAGACACTTTGGCCAGGATCTCCGACCCCGCGCAGGGTCGGAAAATGCTTGGGGGGTGCGCGAATCACGCTGCACCACCCTGACGCCAGCTTACCTATTCTCCGGCGCCGATTCTCGGGCACCCACGGGAAAGCAGACCCCCAGCGATTCTACGGGCCCCGACGGGCCGAGTGGCCGCAGAGTTCGGCCAAGTCCAGCCGGCGTGGGTTACTCAGGTCCCACATGGCGCGACCTGGAAGGTGTGTTTGCGGGTGCCGTCCTGGAGGGGTGGTGGGAGGGATCTGACCCCATGGTGGTCTGGCCCGCGATCGGGCCCTACCGATCGGCGGGCGGGCTGGTTCGTGAGGGCCTATGCTCCTCCGCGCCAGACCCCTGTAGGGCTCTGCCATAATGCCTGGGGGTTGGAGCGGAGACGGGAACCCACGTGCATGCACGGAATTGTACCAGCAATAGCGGCATGCGCAAACTCGCGCCGGCCATTCCACGCCAGCTGGAGCTGCAGGGACCACTCCGGCACCGACCTAGCCCCATAGGAAGGGGAGCATTCCTCAATATCGGAGACAGTTGACGGCGGAGTGGTTGACGCCGCTTTTCACGCCGGCGTCAGAACTTGGCCGCGGGATTGGAGAATCCTGGGTTTTATTTCTTATCAAACTGGACCTTCAGCTAGAGGTTCACACTCAGGTCTATATCTTTCTGTCAGGGCGAGAGTCTCCTTTCACGGGACTAAGTTCCCCACGCCGGTGGGAAAACCGGAATAAATCACTCCGGCGTCAACAGCCCCAGAAAGTACGTAATTCTCCGCATTTTCAGGGCCTGGGTGAACGCCGGAGTGGTTGGCGCCACGCCAGCTGGTGACGAAGGGACTACGCGAGTCCACGCATGCGCCAAAGAGCCGGCGTGATCCCGCGCATGTGCGGAACCGCCAGCGTGGTTCCACGCATACGCAGACAAGCCGGTGTATTCTGCTGCATGCGCAGGGAGTGTCTTCTCCATGCCGGCCATGGCGGAGCCCTACAGGGGCCGGCGCGGAAGGAAGGAGTGCCCCCATGACACAGGCCCGCCCGCAGATCGGAGGGCCCCGATTGCGGGCCAGGCCACTGTGGGCCCCCCCTCCCTCCCCCGGGGCGGATCCCCCCGCGCCCCTCTGAGGACCGCCCCAGCTCACTTACCTGCCAGGTCTCGCTGTGTGGGACCATGTCTAACCCACGCCGGTGGGACTGGCCAAAAACGTACTGCCGCTCGGCCCATCGGGGCCCGGAGAATTGCCAACGGCCCCCGGCCATTGTGGTGTGAACACCGCCATCGGCTGAAAACCGGCGCTGGAGAATACGGCAACCGGCGTCGGGGTGGCGGGGTGAGATTCGTGCCGCCCCGCGGGGCTTCTCCGACCCGGCGGAGGGTCGGAGCATCCCGCTGCCTTTATTTCAAATCAAACCTGGCTTTTGGCTCATGGTTTGACTTCAGGCCTCTGCAGTCTCAAGAGAACGATATCCAGACTTGCTGGCGAGAGTCATCCCTCACCGTGGCCTTATGTAGAGAATTAGATCTTTTTAGAGAGTGTTGGTTAGACTTTTTCGTCCAGGCTTCAAAATCAAAAGTCAAACCAAATTAGAACCTTGTGACTCTGAAAACATTCCAGTGGGATAATATGCTATCACTACCTGCTACGGAGCAGGGCACAGCCTTTTGGGTAAATTCATTAGCCACCAGCCAAATCAATCAAACTGAATCATCACTGATGTCAGTCAGTCTATAATCACTAACCTAAAATAATAATAATAATAATTGCTTATTGTCACAAGTAGGTTTCAATGAAGTTACTGTGAAATGCCCCTCGTCACCACATTCTAGCGCCTGTTTCGGAAGGATGGTACGGGAATTGAACCCGCGCTGCTGGCCTCGTTCTGCATTACAAGCCAGCTGTTTATCACACTGTGCTAAACCAGCCCCTGGCCTTCTGGAACTTTCTGTTTTATTTTAAAGGCACAGAACACTGCTTAAAATAAAGACACAAGCTGCCTTAAAGACACAGGTCCATTAATCATCCATGGATCAAAAATGTAACGGCAAAAATAAATAAACAGGGGAAATAAGGGAATAATTGGGGAATAAACAGGAAGATCCATTACAATATGGCCTCCTCGGTTGCAAAGAAAACAGCCAAAATCACGACAATGGCAAGCTTCCTGAGGGTGATCGCCCACACATCGAAAGCAATCCACCACTGTCTTGATAAGCCATTCTTTTCCCGGTTCTTTGACTTCCATCCAGTACCAAGGACCTATCCCAACAGTGCGTTGTTTGATAGGATCAATTTCTGCAGAACCACATTTTCTATCTCACCTTATTCTGTACATTATCAGTCACACCTAACTTCATTCTGAACCTACACTTCTCTACAAGGGGTGGCCAAAGTCTTGAGCCAACTGTCCAGATACTCTTCCGCTTCCCTTAAATGCTGGAGTGTCTCTAACTCGCACACTGAGTCAATGACCCTGACTCAGAGAGATTCGAAATGTAAGCATCGACTGCAGATTTGTTCACTTGGAACAGTTCCGCTGTCCACAACCTCCCACTTAACGCAGTCCAGCTACAGAACCAGTTTGGCCATATCTCAGTTTGGATTATTTATATTACTTTTGCCTATGTTTTAGTTTGTTGTAAGTATTCTTTCTTTTCCTACACACAGGCTTGAATTAAAGCATTAAAATGATGGATAAAAATGTTAAATACTTTCTACTTTCAGCGTGCATGAGGTACTACAAGTACTGGATAGTTACCTCCTGTTCCCGCTGCGCTAAATTGCCACTTTCACTAAACCCCCTGCTTTTGCACTTTATTTGCAATGTTCTCCTTTTATAACCAACCTGTGTGTCAGTGGATAATCTTATTTTATTGTCTTTTTGAGCCACTTCCAAATTGTCATATTCCTGCACATAGTAATTAGCATCTATACAGGCAATCACAACTGATTGATAGTTCCCACTGATAGACAGCTTCTGTTAACAATCTTGGAGTTTCTTTTACATTTTTTTGAAGTTCTAATTTAAAATCAAACATGAAATCAAATGTTGGTTTGAGAGTTACTCATCTCTGATCAGAAAAATCGCACTCTCATCAAATAGCAATTTTTTAAATTTTATTTACAATGCACCCCTGATAAACTATTCTGTGATGACTCTGTGCAGGAGCAGGTACTTTGCAAAGGGTTGGAGCAGAAACTTGGTAATAGAAAACGCTTTTCAAAACAGCCACAACCTAACCTAGATTGGACAATAATGGCCAAAGAATTCTCAGTCCCTGAAATGATGGAAATGGAAAACAAAGCGATAGAAATTGGTTAGGCCCTTTTCTCAGGTCTGAAATAGGTGACACGTTCAAAGTGTGGATAACAACCCGAAGGCCAGAACCTTATCCCAAATTATGCCCAGAACCCCCTCCATATATTTCTAATGAGCTGTGAGAGCAAATTGGATATCCAGAGGCAGCTCTTCTGTTTGGGAGTGGACAGTATGCATGAACCAGCTCATGGACAGATGCCTTCCAGTAAGCGGGGTGCAGGGGTGTGCGGGAATGAGAATGGGATGGGCCTCGCACTGGCCCGCAGTGGTCTGCAGCAGTCCTGTAGAGATTGGACAAACACCCCAGCTCTTCCTGTGCGCCACATCAGGGTACGTTTAAAAGAGGAAAACTTACCTTTTTGTGGCAGTCTCAACCAGACTGCAAGTTAGGCCATTGAGAAGCACCACAAAAAACAATTCATGGGACAGACCATTAGAGGGTTAATGCTTTTTGCGCCGCCATTCTCTGCCCGCAATATGGACACAGCAGGATCCTTTCACTTCTGAAGGTTTTTATACAGTGTTCACGATGAGAATAAATAGCCCAATCACCATGAACCAATTATTAAAGACTATTAAAGTAAAGAAAAGACAAATACACATGAATAGGACTACTCTACTCTCACGCAATTAAGCTGTATGAATTATTAAGCACACACAGTTTCTATTGAATGTACCCCTTGTTATAAAATATATCCATGATATCTGAACTCTGTAAGACTTCCCTTGTTTCCCAAACAATATCCAAATTAAATAACCAGCTATAGTTACTATACAATACAGGGATGATATTCAAACCTGGGAACCATCTTTTCCAAGTCAAGGGAAGATATTTTAAAATTGCTGTTATGGAGGTTCCCTGCATTGTCTTGGGTCTAAACGTTAGATGTCTGTTTACTGTAAACCTGGCCTACAGGGTTGGTGGCTGGAAACTGGCTTGTCTGCTTTCTGAGACTGCTGGCTGGTAACTACCTCTCCTGGCTTCTCAGGTTCCGGGCAATTATACCTTTGTTGTTCATTGATTATGCCTTCTGTATATTCGGCTGTCTGCCCCCATCAACTTCCTTGATAATACATTAACATATGTATATCTCAGGGACCTTCCCAATTGCCTGTAATCTGTTTCACCTGCATAAGCTTGAGTATTATCTAAACTCATTGCCAGGAGAGACACATACCAGTAGAGGCTCCTTGAAATACTGTCTACACTGACTCCAGGCAGATTCATGACAGTAGGTCTTGATGAAGTCTTCATAGTCTTAACTTGGTTAATTGCATGTATTTAATATCTACGAGAACTATGTACATATATATAGAATTTGTCAATCCCACATTAACCTTAAATGTGCCAAACGCTTATACTATACCTCCCTAAGCCTTTAGCCAATGTATTTCAAGTTATTCTAGTTTACCTCATATATTTGCAACTCCATCATTTCCTTCAAGTCTCCGAATTCATAGGTTCAAGTGATCTGGAAGCCTTATAACCCTTCCCTATCTCATCTGCACTGCTGTCGAAGGTGTGGTACGCTCTGTCATTGCAGGTAAACGCTGCTGATTTGGAGTTTGTTCTAGCATCGGGGTATCATTTTATCCTCTTTTTCTATTTGTTGCTACTGAACCAATTTTTGTCAATTCGGCAGTTGTGGTGATAGCTAGTTATTGCTCCATCCCATTTCTTGTGGGGTGGGTGAACATTATGTTCGGCTCCATGTTGTTTTCTCCTCTTCTTTTGCCACATGGATCATTGTGATGTCCTCTGTGTTGGAAGGTGGCCATTCCTGTTATGAGGATGTGGATGTTTTGGTAAACCCGCTTTTATGTTCGGTGGTGTGATTTGCAGTTGGCAATGGACAGCTGCTATTTGATTCCAGAATCTTCTGAGACACTGTCGTGTTGGCCAGGCATTTGTTCTGTGGTTGCAGTTTTAACCTCATCAACAGTCATTCGTGCTGGAGGCTGAAGATTTTTGGGTTGTTGTTTGCTGTCTTGTCTCTCCTCCATTGGAGGTATCATGATAACTATCTAAATGGTTGGCTAGTCTGACGAAGGAGGGCTTTCCGGCACCTGTAACAAAAATGGGCAAGCCTGCTCATCGATGGGAGAAGCCAGTTCAGAGCTGAAATCCCAGTCAGAATAATCTTCCTTGTTGAACTCTCGGCAACTTGCAGTCTGTGTAACTTGTGACAGTGGTTGTCTTGACATCTTCGGCCATTTGGAGGAGATTCAGGGCTACACAGACATATCTGCTCAAGAGAGAAAAAGACTGGTTACGGGTGCCATACATCAGCTTGAAGATTTGTTTGTCACCATACTTTAGTGGTTCCATAATCATGCCTTTGACTGGAAGTCAGAATCCCCCCCACCCATAGGGTGGTGTGCCTATTATTCGAAGTCACAGCTCTTTGTCGGATAGGACAAGAACTGATTCTTGTGTCCAATTTAAAGTTTGTGAGATGGCCATTAATCAAAGCGTCCAAATACCAAAATGAAAATGCAGGATCTTTCACCTCACCTAATGAGTATGACTTTGTGAACTCTTGTTATGCAGTCTCGGCCTTATGAGCCACCTTTGCGGTTAGATGTTTTAAACTTCACAGTTTTTACCTAAGTGTCAAATTCTGTTACTTTGAAAGCATTGGGCTAAAACTGCAAGACTTTGGTCTCACCTGCGGCCTCGCACTTTGCTCCACAGTGGTCACTCTACTAGTCGATTTGAGTATTGTTCCCCTAGGTCTAGAGTGTCCCTGTTTATGTGCAGTTTAGCTAACTGGATTGTCGGGTTTCTTTTGTGCGATAGGTTAATTCCTATCTTAAAATGGGCCTGTGCTGCACACAGAGTTCAGACTACAGAAGAGTCTGAATTGCTTTCTCAAGGGTTAGATCTTCCTTTGCTTGTTGCAAACCAAATCCCAGAGGAAAGCTTAGCTTAGTTGGAAACTTGTATTCTGAAAACGAGAAGAAAAGTACCGAGCTCAGTGCAGAAAAATCCAGTAACACTTTTTGGGTTTTTAAAGATTAAAGTTAAAACGTTTATTAACAACAAGGAAAGAAAACCTAAGCACACAATATTACAATTACATAGTTAAAATTAGCTTGATAAAACATTTCCAAAAAGACTCCCTACTTGGTCAGACTTACAAGTAAACATCTTCCAGGCAATACTCGCTTATAGATGTTTAACTTTAAAAATCCAGTAAAATTACCCAAGGCAACATTGCTGTCACTTTAATAAGGGTTACCACACAACACCTCAAATGCAACCCCACTCAACTGTGGAAATCTAAGCAACCTTCTGAAACAAAATATTTTGCAGCCCAAGGATTTTCTGGCTTGACTGGATGGCTAGTTCAAATTACACCTTCTCCCAGCCCAGAGCTGTTTCTAGGAGATCATCCTCACACAGCCAACCCCTAATCAACTCAACACCTCTCCTTAATTCTACTTTTTCCTTTCGTCTGCGATTCCGCTGTCCTCAGCATTTATTTGAACTCAACTTTTCAGAGATATAAAAATCTTTCATGTTTTGATATGACCTCCATTTACAGCTCAAATAAAATGCAATAACCTTCTCTTGTTTACTTATGAAATCTTTGCATGTTGCAAAGGCTGCTTCCTCCTCTTTGAACATTAACAGCAAAAAAAATGTCCTGATGTATCTCATAATGCAAATTTATATTGCATATTTACTTATAAAACCACTTCACCATTAATAGTTGCAAATGCATGCATTTAATACCTTCACTCCTTCTCATGTCTGAATTCATCCAGACAAATGGTGACCATGAACCTTTTCCAAGCTTAATTAAATCATTTACACACACACACACACACACACACAGACAAACAGCCTTCTTTACAGAATAACACAATATTCCCCAAAAATGTTTTAAAAGATAACTTCCATTCTCAAAGTATTCGCAGCCTTCAGCCACATTGTATGAATCATTAATGAATGAATTGAAGGTACCCCTGGCCGCTGGGCATTATTATGGGCCAGGGTTTAGAGAACACCAAAGTATATCATGGAGTTCGCCTGACCCACAACTTTTAATAGATTTTGGTTATGGGGAGCACAAGGACCCACTCTACAGGTGTGATGCAACAGAGATCAAAAGTATTTTTACACAAAAACAATATTTATTCTATGAATCCACAGTAAAAACACAGTAAACATCTTATCATCTACCAACACTGATACCACCACCCCCTCCCAAAGATACAGTACTCTATAGGTAAAGCTTAGTAACTTTCCTAACAACATCCATTTTAACTAAGACAGTAGGTTTGCATTTTTTACAGAAACAGGTATTACTTTGAAATCGTCAAGTGATCTGTGGACATTCTTTAGCATGCAGAGAGAGAGAGACCAAAATATACCTCCTTGGTTTGAATGCAGCTCTCCAACTGAAACCGAAACTAAAACGCAGAGCCAAAAACAGCTTCCAGCTCAAAATGAAAGTAAAAAGCAGAGCCAGAGCCCAGCTCCACCCACACACTGACATCACTGCAGCCACTTGAGAAGACGAACATTTCTTAAAGTGACATTCCCATGACAACATGCTTACTAAATTTAGTTCTTTCAAGGATTTTGTTGCTTCTTAGGTTAAAATGAACATGGAATGCTTCCGGTGGCAGCTATGGAGGAGAGTAAGTCGGAGTAAGTCGCACATTTGGTGGCTCTCGATTCGGTCGGACTTTTGGACCTTTTCCCCGACTTTTTTGTACTTTTGAGCGCTGGATTTGAAGACATAGGCACTCAGGCACTGATTCCAAACATAGGTGTATGAAATTAGGAAGCAGAAAAAATCGCAAACAGCTGAAGAAGTGGGCAAACAAGTCCAGTGTAGAAGCTGTTGCTGAGGACAATATTGCCGATGTCCGGACCCCGGTGCAGACAGGCCAACCAACGACGGAGCATCTGCTGAAGGTCATCCAAGGGGGCTTTACCGTGTTGAAATGGGACAGTTTAGACCTGATTCAGAAATCTATTGAGTGCCTGGAGCATAGGCTGGATGCCCAGGATCGGACGATCCAGAAGCTGGTAAAGGCATTGGAGGAGCAGGAGGATCACCAAACGGTGGTGGAGGCAGAGATGGAGAGGCTGAAGGGTCAACAAAAAAGGCTCCTGGAAAAGGTGGAGGACCTGGAAAATAGGTCTCATCGGCAGAATTTGAGAATCATTGGTCTCCCGGAGGGGGCTGAGGGAGAGGATGCCGCAGCGTATGTGGTGGACATGTTCCAGAAGCTGTTGGGGGGGGTGATGTCTTCCCTCGCCCGGTGGAGGTGGACAGGGCGCACAGAGCGCTGGCAAGGCAGCCGCGAGCAGGGGGCCCCCCCAAGCGATGGTGGTCCGGTTTCACAGGTTCCTGGACAAGGAGCGGGTGCTACAGTGGGCCAAGCGCACGTGGAGCTGTCATTGGAATAACAGTGTCTTGCGCATCTACCAGGACCTGAGCGTGGAGGTGGCCAGAAGAAGTGCAGGCTACAGGCAAGTCAAAGAGATTCTATTTAAGAAGCAGGTGAAGTTTGGGCTGCTGTATCCAGCATGCCTGTGGGTCACACACGAGGGACGGCACCATTACTTTGAGGAACCCGAGGATGCGATTGACTTGGCCAAGAGAGAAGGGCTGGTGCCGAACTGAGGACTTTTTGGTCTTGTGTTAAAACGACACTAAGCGATGTTTACACTTTCTTTTCCTGTTTTTTTCTTTTCCTGTCCTGTATTTGAGCTTTCGCTGGAGAAAGAGGGTAGTTAAGGTATTTGGTGCTGGGGGCTTTTTGTGTTCGGATCGGGGTGTTTGGAAGTGCCTATTACTTATTCTGTTTTATTCGATTTGCACTAGCGTCGGGGTTTTCTTTGTTTCTTGTTTTTTAAATTTATTTCCAGAGCAATTGCTTGAGGATGGCTGGTTTGGGGAAGTGATGTTGATGGGCGGGGTGGATGGGTCAGAGGGAACAATAGGTGGGAGACTTGTTGGCGCCAGCGTCGAGAGTCACCAGGCTAGCTGGGTGATCTGGTCTATGGAAGCCAGGTGGGGGGGGGGGGTGAATATAGCTAGATTATGGCAGGGGTTAGGTTACAGTGTGTTGTTGCTAGGGGGGGAAGGGTTGGGTTTGGGAACATGGAGGAGGTCGGGGGTGGGGGCTGCCAGGAGGCGGGCCAGGGGAAGCACGACACAGGGGCTGGGGGAAGCCCCAAGAAAGGAGATGGTTGATCAGCGGGGGGGGGGGGGGGGCACGGTGCCCCTCAACCAAGCTGATCACCTGGAACGTTAGAGGGTTAAACGGGCTGGTAAAGAGGGCACGTGGTTCGTGCATCTGAGGGCGCTGAAGGCGGACGTAATAATGCTTCAAGAGACTCATCTGAAAGTAGCTAACCAGGTCAGATTGAGGAAGGGCTGGGTTAGCCAGGTCTACCACTCGGGGCTCGACACTAAAACCAGGGGGGTCGCGATTTTGGTCAACAAACGGGTGCAATTCGAGGTAGGCACCACAATCTCGGATGGGGGAGGCAGATTTTTCATGGTGAGTGGCAAACTTGAGGGGATGAGGGTAGTTTTGGTCAATGTATATGCCCCAAACTGGGATGATGTGGATTTTACTACGAGACTGCTGGGGAAGATACCTGACCTCGACTCGCACAGTCTGATTATGGGAGGGGATTTTAACACAGTCCTTGACCCCGGCCTAGACCGGTCGTGTTCAAAAACGGGTAAGATGCAGGCAATGGCAAAAGAACTGAGGGGGTTTATGGAGCAAATGGGGGGGGGCCGATCCATGGAGGACTAGTCGGCCGATGGGGAGGGAGTTTTCGTTCTATTCACATGTTCATCATGAGCAGGGATTTGCTGGCGGGGTGGCAGACATAGAATATTCGGCAATCACTATTTCAGACCATGCCCCGCACCGGGTGGATCTGCTGGTCTGCAAGGAGAGTTTTCAGCGCCCTCAATGGAGGCTGGAGGTCGGTTTGTTGGCGGACGAGGCAGTGTGTGAGAGGGTGAGGAAATGTATGCAAAACTACCTGCAGGCCAATGACATTGGAAGTCTCAGCTGCGGTGTTTTGGGAGGCGCTGAAGGCAGTGGTGAGAGGGGAGCTGATTATGATTAGAGCACGTAGGGACAGGACGGACAGGGCAGAAACGGACCGACTGGTAAAGGAGATCTTACAGATAGACAGGAGATATGCGGAGACCCCGAGGGCAGAGTTATTAAGGAAACGACGAAGGCTACAGACTGAGTTTGGGGTGTTGTCCACAGGTAAGGCTGTGGAGCAGTTTAGGAAGGCGAGGGGTGTGATTTATGAGCACAGGGAGAAAGCCAGTAGAATGCTGGCACAGCAACTGAGGAAGAGGGAGGCGGCCAGGGAAATAGGGAAGGTAGTCGACGGGGGGGGTGGGGGGGGGGGGGGAACTTGGTAGGGGATCCGGCAGGGCTGAATGAGGTGTTCAGGGACTTCTATAGTAAGCTTTACACCTCGGAACCCCCTGCGGGGCTGGAGGGGATGAGGTGCTTTCTGGATGGAGTGACCTTCCCAAAAGTGGGCAGTGGATTGGTAGACGGGTTGGGGGCCCCGATCAGGAACAAAGAAATATTGGTTGGCTTGAGGCCATGCAATCGGGTAAAGCCCCAGGGCCAGATGGGTATCCGGTGGAGTTTTATAAAAAGTTCTCCGAGATAGTGGGGCCGGTGCTGGTTAGGGTTTTTAATGAGGCAAGAGACAGAGGGGTGTTACCTCCGACGATGTCACAGGCCACCTCTCTGATATTGAAATGGGACAAAGACCCGGAGGCATGTGGGTACTATAGGCCGATCTCTCTGCTCAACGTAGATGCTAAAATACCGGCCAAGCTCTTGACGGCTAGGATTGAGGACTGTGTGTCGGACGTTATTATGGAAGATCAAACCGAGTTCGTCAAGGGCAGGCAGTTGGTGGCCAACCTAAGAAGGCTGCTGAATGTGATCATGATGCCCCCGGAGAGTAGGGAGGCAGAGGTAGTTGTGGCAATGGATGCCGAGAAGGCTTTCGACTGGGTTGAGTGGGAGTATCTATGGGAGGTGTTGGGACGATTTGGTTTCGGGGAGGGCTTTATCGACTGGGTTAGACTGTTGTACTAGGCTCCGGAGGCGAGTGTGAGGACGAATAGGACGACATCTGACTATTTTAGACTGTACTGCGGGTCAAGGCAGGGGTGTCCCCTTTCCCCACTGCTGTTTGCGCTAGCAATAGAGCCGCTGACAATTGCCCTGAGAGCTTTTAGGGGTTGAAAGGGGCTGGTACGGGGGGGGGGGGTCAATAAAATGATAATGGGATTTGTGTGGGTGGGAGGGGGGGCTGGCGCTGCCAAACTTTAGTAACTACTACTGGGCGACCAACATAGCTATGATAAGGAAGTGGATGGTGGATGCGGGGTCGATTTGGGGGCGAATGGAGGCCGCTTCGTGCAGGGGCACCAGCTTGGCAGCCCTGATCACGGTGCCCCTGCCGCTCCCGCCGGCACGGTACTCCACCAGCCCTATAGTGATGCCGACTTTGCGGATCTGGGGCCAATGGAGAAGGCATGTGGGGGAAGTGAGGGCATCTGTTTGGTCCCCAATCTGCGACAATCACCGGTTTGCCCCGGGGAATATGGACGGTGGGTTCCGAGCATGGCGGAGGGCTGGGATTGAGAGGATGGGGGATTTGTTCTTGGAAGGGAGCTTCCCGAGCGTGAGGGCGTTAGAGGAGAAATTTGGGCTGGTGAGAGGGAATGAGTTCAGGTACTTGCAGGTGCGGGTCTTTCTATGCAGACAGATTCCATCCTTCCCATGCCTGCCACTTAGGGGGATCCAGGACAGGGTAGTGTCCAGTGGATGGGTGGGGAAGGGGAGAGTCTCGGATATATATAAAGAACTTATGGGAGCAGAGGAGACGCAGATCAAGGAACTGAAGCTTAAGTGGGAAGAGAAGCTCGGGGGTGAGATGGAAGAGGGCTTATGGGTGGAGGCGTTGAGAAGGGTAAACGCAACCACAACATGCGCTAGGCTCAGCCTGATTCAATTGAAAATCATCCACCGGGCCCACATGACAGTGGCCCGGATGAGTAAATTTTTTGGATTGGAGGACAGGTGCGCCAGATGTTCGGGAGGACTGGCGAACCATGTCCACATGTTCTGGGAATGTCCAAAACTCCGGGGGAACTGGCAGGGATTCGCGGACATTATGTCCCGGGTACTGAAAACAAGAGTGGTGATGGGTCCAGAGGTGGCTATATTTTGGGTTTCGGAGGACCCGCGAGTCCAGGAGGAGAGAGAGGCTGACGTTTTGGCCTTTGCTTCACTGGTAGCCCAGCAACGGATTCTGTTGACATGGACGGACTCAAAGCCCCTGAAGCTGGAGGCCTGGCTATCGGATACGGAGAGCTTCCTCGCTCTGGAGAAAGTTAAGTTCGCTTTGAGAGGGTCACTGTGAGGGTTCGCCCAGAGGTGGCAACTATTTATCGATTTCTTCGCGGAAAATTAATTGTCAGCAGTGGGGGGGGGGGGGGGTTAGGGTAACGTAGATTCGGGGGGTAGTTAGGCTGGTCCTTGTAGGAGGTGAGCTGGTTTTCCGGCGCTATATTGATTGTTCTTTGCACACTGTTTTATATTGTTGTTGTTTACTGTGCCAAAATGTCTTAATAAAATTGTTTAGCAAAAAAAAAACATGGTATGATTTTAATATTTCTTCACATTGAGCAGATGATTCATTAAATCCTTATATCGCAATAATGTTATCCACTATCAGGCCTACCGAACAGCATAGTCTGTTAACTTGTTCAGCTTCTGCCTTTTTATCCAGACCTGAAGCAATCATGTATTTAAGGGATTTCATTATCCAAAGTCCCCAATTATGTGATTGATCTGGGCCTTGGATTATCTGCATTTATTTCAAGATGATGGATTTTCCCATTCACTGCCAACATATTGTATCTTTTTGTAGGACTTAAGTCTTTGTAGTCTTAAGCAGATTAACTGTAACAAGAACTGTGTACATATAGACAATAAAAGGTTCAAGCTAGGAGTTGTCTCCATGCTTGTTTTTGCACACTGCCCTGTCCAACACTTGACTGACCCCTATGTGCGGGTCATGTGTTCTCTTAAATCACTGTGTGGACGGTACTGTACTCAGTCCCACATTAACTCCATATATGGCAGACCCTTATACTGCAGGCTGGGCCTAGGACACTACTCTGAGGAACTCCTGCAGTGATGACCTAGGACTGAGATGATTGACCTTCACCAGCACAACCAATAAATGTACTTCTTCGAGGAAATTGAATGGCTTTTAATTCATTTTTTCAGTTGAAATAAATTAAAGGCTATCTGCAAATGTTATTAATGTCTTCTTTGTGCCTGACCTTTTTGGCACACCTTTGTCCAAACACAAAACAATGTTTATTTCAAGGCAAAGTTGTATTCTTGGAGGGGAAGCAAAACTAGCTTAGCTACTCAAACTTCATAAATCAAAATCTATTTTTGTAGCATTTAGAAAAATATTGTTTAAGTGTCAGATTTTCATTTTATTTTTGCACATTTAAAGTGATAAATGGACACTTTCCAAATTATAAATTAGCAGGATTAACATCCAATTTGAGATAGCTTGGCAAATCAACATTCAGCACATTTAATTCTTCTCAACTATCTCTGCTGCTCACCTGTCTAAAAAGAAATGAGAAATATGCAGCTCTATGAAAAACACTCAACTCACATTTTCAATGGTTTCAGGCTGGTCGCCTTGCAAAGGTTAAGTCTGGCCAATAGCTTACATGCGCTGTTTAGGTACCGAGCCAAACATTTGGTGAAAATGGGGTCAAATTCCTCTTTTCACAAAACATAATGCTATTTTACTCCATAACCACCCCCCTGCGAAATTCCATTAAGAGAAATTATAAAATTAAAGCTAGATGTGCCTGGGATTTTGCCATTATTATGGAAACAAATGAGTATTCCTCCCAGTTAATGTACAACTACTTATTGAGTGTTGTAACATGTTTGCACAATACCTGCAAATATCTAAATCCAATTATTTCCAAAATATGCAATTTTTCTTTACTCTTTTTGGTTAGTATTTTTCATAAATATATTTAAACAGTTCCTTTTGCATAATTTCAGAAGTTTCAAAATATTGCTTTTGCACATGTTGCATTCTGACAGAAATGTCGAAGAATTCATTGGAAATGCTGTCCTGGTGCATCTCCAAAGCCACACTTGTAGATGGATCAAGCTGCTCCACTGATTGTTCTGCAAGGGAAGGGAGCTGGCATTAGTGCATGGCAGGGACACATGGATAGGAGAGAGAGAACTCATGTGACGCTGGTGAGATGGATGATTGCATTGTAAGTCCTCAATTTGTAAACAGGACCTGTGCCGGGTCAGATGGTAAGGATGCATGGCATGTATGATTAGTAAGTGGGAGCTGGGATGTGATGAGGAGAGGAGCCATAGGGGGGAATGAGGAAGCTTATGGGAGGGCAATTGGTGGGCCCCTTGAGGTACCAGAGAGTGAGCTCTCTGTGGATATGTGATAGGTGTGGAGTGGAGAAGGGTTGACAAATGGGACGAGTGACTTACCTTGGCTGCACAGATGAGGTCAATCATCTTCTTCCTGCACTGTATCTCAATCCCATTATGCAGGGAGTCTGTGCTTACCAGTGCTGCCACTGCCTGCCATGCAGGGTTGGTAATCATGCTGGTTCATCTTTTGCCAGCCCAAGTGTACAGTATCTCCCACCTCGGATCACTACTCCATCAAATAAACCTAAGGGCAGCCTTGCTAGTAGCCATCCTCCTGACTGGACCTGGAACAAGTGCTAGGGAGGTGTTTCAATGGAGAGTCCCCCTGATCAAAGTGCTCACCTGATGGCGGGGCAAACAAATCAGCATCAGCCCGCCATGGGCACGGCAACATTTTTAACATTTGAAGTGTCTAAAAATACAGTGTGACAACTCACCAGCGCATCGGTGGGCTACTCACTGCTTTTCTCGGCCAAAGTGACAAGACCAAAAATTGAGAAAATTCCACCCATCATATCAGTTCACCTTGCACTAGAGATATTCAATATTCCCATTTACTGCTGTCATCTGGATAGGGCACTTACTTTCTTAATTCTTGGCAAGCTTGGGCTTCTGCAGCTTGGAATCACTGCTCTGCAGGTTTGTCTCTTACCTGCCTTCGACTTATAACAGCTTTACTGCACCATCTGAGAACTCCAAACACTCACCATTTGGATTTGTGTCACACAGTAATCTGCAAATGTCTTCCACTCACATGGCAGCTTTACATCTTGAACTCTCAACTCACATCACAAGTTGTGAATTAACAACAAATGGCTTGGTCAAAAAGCAAGCACTACGTTGTGCTGACACAACTTAGTAGTAGTTCAGGATTTAGTCTTGGCTGGTAAAAGATTTAGACTCAGACAATCAGTTGTCTAGAAAATCATTGGAGCTGCTCAATGTTGTGAGAACAATAGCTGGGGAGGCAGTGGAATTGTGGTATTGTCACTGGACTAGTAATCCAGAGACCCAGGGTTATGTCTGGGAACCTGGGTTTGAAACCCACCAGGGCAGATGGTGGAATTTGAATTCAATAAAACGAAATTCTGGAAATAAAAGTCTAATGACGACCATGAAACCATTGTCAATTGTTGTAAAAACCCATCTGGTTCACTAATCCCTTAGGGAAGGAACTCTGCAGTCCTTACTGTTGTGTTCTCTATTTTGCTTTACCTGGATAGCTTGGATGCGTAGTGTTGAATAAAGAACACAAAGCTTTGTTAACGAAAAAAACTATACATTTATTACACTACTAACTAAGATTCGTTCACATTTCTAAAGTAGAAGATTTCTATATTAAACTATGCTATCTCTAACTAACAGAACTCTCAAGTGCGCAACTGCTCTTTCTCTCATGCCTCACCATCTTCTCCCAGCATCCCCAAGTCAAATGATATATTTATGGATATTCTGTGATTTCCTCTAGTGGTAAGAAGCATTATCATTAACTTGTTAACTCTTTATATCCCAGTCAATATACATATCATTACATCCCCCTTTTTTTCAAAGATGTTTGGAGATTTCTACAAACATGTGTAGAGTAAGGAGCATTGTATGTTCTTTACATGTAATTGAGCACTGATATTGTACAGTAGTTAACAATTTTTAACTTTTTCAGTCCACAAATTGAGTCTGTACACAGTCTTCACTGTTACAGTGCCAAAAAGTCATCAGTCCAAATCGATCAGGTGTTCGACTGGTTGAACCACTTTTGTTGTCTGACCTGGTCTTTTTTCTGTGCTTGTGGTGTTGATTTTATATGTCCTTTGCCCTAAAAACCTGTTTGGCATCTGTTTTTTCAGCAAGACCTTTTCTTCTAGACTGTTGGAACGTCGTTGTTTCTTTCCAAACAAAGTACCATGTTGGAACTTTCCACTCCTGTTCTTCTTGACATTGGTGCCATTATACGTGAATTTTGTAACGTCTACACAAGCATTTGTCCATGTTACCTCGACCGGAGCTGTGTTTCACACACTATGCTGCAATCCCTTGGCTGGTTGTCATCTGGATTGCTTCCCATGCTATATGGTCTGTCAAGTGTGACTGCGAGTTCAAACAGTTTCTTGTCATTACATTGGACTGTGCTGTTCAGTTGTCCTTCGGTTTCACAGGCATAACTTTGTGTACAGTCTGTTGTTCCGTAGTGACATTTTGCGTGCTCAGGATCCGTTCGTTGCACTTTCTGATCGCAGGCTCCTGTGGATGATCTGATGTTTCATTGAGCTTTGTGACATCAGTCCCTTCTGGATGATCTGATGTATCGTTGAGCTTTGTGACATCAGTCGCCTTTGGATAAGCTGATGTATCATTGAGCTCTTGGTGCTTCTCATCTGGAGTCAACTTCTCCAAGATGTCATTTTCTTGTAGGCTGTTCATGATCGATGCGCTCTCAATTGATCTGTTCATGTGTCATGTTCACTGTTATGCTCTTGTTGGTTGTTCACAATTGATATGTTCTCAGTTGATCTGTTCATTGGTGCATTCTGATTGTCAGCTTTTCTACAGTCCAGCTGAGATCTGTCAGTCTCGCTTATGTCCTGCACAGCTTGCATGCTACTTGTGATCACTTTGTCACTATATGCAAATAAAGTGGGTAGACCTTCATAGTCTTCCCCATTCCTGGTACCATGTTGTGTTCTCTATTTTCTTTACCTGGATGGCTTGGATGCGTAGTGTTAAATAAAGAACACAAAACTTTGTTAACAAACAAAACTATAAATTTGTAACACTACTAACTAAGATTCGTTCACATTCCTAAAGTAGAAGGTTTCTATATTAAACTATGCTATCTCTAACTAACAGAACTCTCAAGTGCACAACTGCTCTCTCTCTCTCATGCCTCACCATCTTCTCCCAGAGTCCCCAAGTCACATGATAGATTATGACAAATGGTGGCCCAGCCAGCGACGTCCACATCCCATGAACAAATGTTTTAAAAAGCTACAAATATAGCCTGGGGCAGGATGAGAATAGAAGGCAATGCACTGATTATGAATAATCAGCAATCCCAGGGTAGGTCTGAACAAGCGGAGTTGGGGCTTCAATGCAGGTGGGAATCAGCCAAAAATAAGTTTTTGTTTCCAACAGTCTGATTTGTTGTGCTGTCGCATGGTTAGCAAGATCCAATCAGCAACAACACAGATTTATTAATATTATAATTTAAGAATCCTGCACACAGGAAAGTTTAATAATATGGATAGACTGATTTTTCAAAAGAGTTTCTTTTCCTTATCCTATCCTCAAAGCTGACTCACAATATGAGTTCCTGCTGAACACAGTTTTGCTTGAATTCCTATTGATGTACCATCTAACAGAGTGCTGAAAGAAAAGGCAACTTCCAAACAAGGTATGCAGGCAGCAGTACCGGTGTAGTTTTACTGGAGCCATATTTGAGACAGGCAGACACCAGGTATGACTACAAACTATTGTTGAGTTTAAACAGAGGTTTAAAAATGACTGATTTTACATGAATCGTCTTTACCCTTTTATGTAATTTGATATAACCCCATCCAAATAATAAACAATGACGAGGAATAATTGTAGTCATCGCAGCAGAATGTTTCAGCTGGTAGTACTTGAATATTTAAATTCTAACAGCTCTCCGTCTTGTCGCTGATCACCTGATAAAGCTGTTATAATTCTTTAATGTCACCAACTGTTGTGATTTTTGTAACTGATGTGTCTAACTAAACATTACTGTAACCATGCCAACAGGATAGTATGGCACGAAACTGGAGCATCGCTCTTTTTTGCTATTTCTCCCCTACTGTGACCCTGATCTTTTGCAGTAAGTATCAGGCCAATGCATTCACTACAGAGTATGAAGATGGTATAATATTGTTTCACAAAGAAAGTAAAAGGAAAATCTTTTAAAATACGCTTGCTATTTTGAAACATCTTTTTAACCGACGCCTAAAAGTGGGAAGGGAACTGATCCGAGTTTAACCGTTTTGCAGCAGGGATACCTTGCGGAATTCTCGAGCTGTTTCAGTGGGAAGGAGTCACTGCCTGCTGCTTTTTGGCAAAGAGCTATATCAGCCCCTTCATACCGGGCCTTATATAAACCAACCATAAAATACCCGCTCAGACTGGATAACAAACAGGCTTTCATACATAAAATAGAATAGACAGCAGGATCAAGATAGCATTTAAAGCATAATAATTTTCAAAATGCAATGGTGAATAGGCTATTGATATCACGGCAGCAAAACTCTCAAACTGAAACTCCTGTGTAGGTACTGGAAAATATATCAATATCAAAACATTGATATGGCTCCTTGAGTTCCTTGTAATAAAAATGGACTTGTTCAGTTAGCATAAATCAGTCAGTCTGTTAATGAAAATATGTTTTTCTAGTCATGCTGAATAAAGTTATGTTTAGCTAACATTGGGGTCATGATATGAAGCAAATCTATAAATGTTTCCTTTCAGAAAGAGCTTAAAAGTTTGCTAGGAATGCTGAACGGACGGGATTTTCATAAAAGCCCAGGTCAGAACTGGGGTCAAGTGACGCTGATGAGGATTCCTAACTATACCCTCTGCCTTTTGAGATAATGGTGGGCCAGAAGGAATGATTATTTGTAAAAGTGACCCACTCATTGCCTCAACTATCTCCAGTCAATAACAAGCTTTAAGGAATGTTCTTCAGGATGAAACTAGCATCTTTACTCACTTGCCCATCCTAAAAAGTGTAAGCTTTCACTTTTAAGAACAAGCACAACTCAGCAACTTGAAACAGGGGGCTAGATTTTCAACTCTCAGATTATGTTGGAGCTTAAATCAGAGCAAAATGCAGAAGAGAGGACTTCCGCCAAATTCCAGCCCCCAAAATGGCCTCTTCTATTTTCCTCCCATTGGGGAAAGACTTCACCCGCTGCCAATCAGCTGCCTGTCCCACTTGTCCCACTACCTACAAGATAGTAAGAGCGTAGCTAAGTGGATTGGCCTATTTACCTTTGCAGCCACATCTGGGCCACCTTGTAAAACCATGATCTCATTGGAAACATCTATTGTGGAAAGACCTATTTGTGGCAAGCTAGAAACATAGCAGAATAAAAGACTACTGGACGGATTCTTTGTTCCTGAGACTAAGTGTGACGCCATGGCAGGATTAGTGGTCTTCTGCGACAGCAAAACTGGCTCCGCACCTGGACCAATTCACCGAGCGTTGAGGGGTTAGCACCGGAGCCACGTGGAATACGATCGATTCCAATGTAAAATGGTGTTGGATCCGCCGGGGTTGAGATTAGCCCTCGGCAGGCTGACAAGCTGCAGCCGCATATTAGCACTCCACTCCCCACACACACTCATCTCAGCCAACAAGATGGCATTGGTTGGGTTGGAGCATGCCCATCCCATTGATGGGTCGGCTGGGGCCAGAGGGTACCCAGGGGGGTGGCCTGGGGAGACACCCATACCACCTGTGGCGCTAAGTTAACAGAGGGAAATCAGTGGCACGCGCAGCGACGTCAGGCTACAGCAATGGCGTTCCGTGCCTGTCCATCCCAACCACACAGCCCATCTCCTGGCCAAACCCCGTTACTCCCCGGGCCCTGGAAGAAGCCCCCCCGGTCAGCAGCAGAACTGTCAGCACACTATGGCGATGTTGGACACTTTCCGTAACCCCTCTCTCTCCCTCAGCAGCCACGGCGCCTGTTTCACTATTTTTGAAAGCACAAGTGAACCTCTCCGTTGGGAATTCCCCCCGGTGAAGGTAGAGGATCGCGGAGGCCTTGGAGAATACCAGGTCAGTCCCACTCATGATATGTCAATGGCGCTTGCTGTACATGAGGAATGGAAATCATTGACGCTGCTGTGGAGGCACAGGAAAATTGCGATTTGGCATGAACCTGGCACTCGTCACAATTTCGGCATCAAAGTGGATTCTTCACCAAATTGCGTTTCGCGATTCCAGTGTCCGTCAATGGAGAATTCCGCCCCACAGGATTTCGATGATTATTTTAAAAGTTAATTTTAAAAGCTTTCAAATGAACTCAAATTTTGAAAATGTTTAAGTTAAATATTGCACACCGGGCCTCAGAAACCAGTGGGGTCTCTCATGGTCTTTTCACAGTTCCTTCGCGATAAAAAGGTGAGGGTGAGGGAACAAACACCTTAGCTTGCCTCTGTCCACTGCTCCTGGTGCTTGCCCCTTTCTGTCTACAGCTCTAGACAAGGGAGTGATTCTTGGCAATGATATTGAAGGATGCACCTATCCCAGTAAACAGTAACTGAGGCTGTGAATACAGTTACAAAGGGAAATCTTCAACTGACTAAATTATAATCCCTTTGGTTTTCTTCACAGTGCTGCACTACCAACAAATTCCATCACTTATGGACAGTTGGCTCCCCAATCAGCTGCAAAGACTCCCATTTGGAGATTGTTCTACCACACACGTTCGCGTCAGTATTCCCCAAACATCCCCCATCATTCCACCCAGATGTCTGTCTCAAATCTGATCTCGTTCCTGCTGTATGAGGCAATTGTGTATCCTGATTGGTGCCTACAAAGTGAGATTCCTCCTTCTATATGAATATTGAGTGAAGTTGCAGCAAGGCAAATTTGACTAATGGGGTGGATTTTCCACTTATGAAATGAAGTGCAGTGGCGGATGGTTTTGGCGGGGCCCAGCCCAACTGGCCAAAATGGCAGGAACTCACACCTGGGGCGTCGGAGAATGGCCGTTGGCCGCCGTGAATCCCACCCCCGCCGGTTGCCGAAGTCTCCGGTACCGGATATTCGGCGGGGGCGGGAATCGGGCCGCGCCGGTTGGCGGGCCCCCCCCGCTCGATTCTCCGGCCCGGATGGGCCGAAGTCCCGCCGATAAATTGCCTGTCCCGCCGGCGTAAATTAGTGTACCTATTTACCGGCGGGACAAGGCGGCGTGGGCGGGCTTCGGGGTCCTGGGGGGGGCGCGGGGCGATCTGACCCCGGGGGGTGCCCCCACGGTGGCCTGGCCCGCGATCGGGGCCCACCGATCCGCAGGCGGGCCTGTGCCGTGGGGGCACTCTTTCCCTTCCGCCTCCGCAACGGTCTCCACCATGGCGGAGGCGGAAGAGACTCTCCCCACTCCGCATGCGCGGGAAACTGTCAGCGGCCGCTGACGCACCCGCGCATGCGCCGCCCCGACATGTCATTTCCGCGCCAGCTGGCGGGGCAACAAAGGCCGTTTCCGCCAGCTGGCGGGGCGGAAATCCCTCCGGCGCCGGCCTAGCCCCTCAATGTTGGGGCTCGGCCCCCAAAGATGCGGAGCATTCCGCACCTTTGGGGCGGCGCGATGCCCGTCTGATTGGCGCCATTTTGGGCGCCAGTCGGCGGACATCACGCCATTTGGGGAGAATTTCGCCCCAGATTCTGTGCTCACTAATTATGCACAGGCAAGTATTGATCCGGATCACCCAGCAGATTGGGAGATGATTCGTCCATCCAACATCAGCTAGCAGGGTGGAACGTTGCCCAGGTGTGTACTGCACACAAGAAACAGGACAAATCCAACCCAGCCAATTACCACTCTATCAGTCTACTCTCCATCATCAGCAAAGTGATGGAAGGAGTCATCTACAGTGATTTAAGCATCATTTACTCAGCAATAACCTGCTCACCGATGCTCAGTTTGAGTTCCGTCAGGGTCACTCAGCTCCTGACCTCATTACGGCCTTGGTTCAAACATGGACAAAGAGCTGAATTCCAGAGGTGAGGTGAGAGTGATTGCCCTTGACATCAAGGCAGCATTTGACCGAGTATGGCATCAAGGAGCCCGAACAAAACTGGAGTCGATGGGAATCAGGGGGAAAATTCTCCATTGGTTGGAGTCATATGTAGCACAAAGGCAGATAGTTGTGGTGGTTGGAAGTCAATCATCTCAGCTCCAGAATATCACTGCAGAAGTTCCTCAGTAGTGTCCTAGGCCCAGCCATCTTCAGCTGCTTCATTAATGACCTGGTTTCATCATATGGTCAGAAGTGGGGATGTTTGCGGATGACTGCACAATGTTCAGCATCATTCGGGGCTCCTCAGATAATGAAGCAGTCCATGTCCAAATGCAGCAAGACCTGGACAATATCCAGGCTTCGGCTGACAAGCGGCAAGTTACATTCACGCTACACAAGTGCCAGGCAATGACCATCTCCTACAAGAGAGGACCTAACCATCGCCCCTTGACATTCAATGTCATTACCATTGCTGGGGGTTAACATTGACCAGAAACTGAACTGGACTAGTCACATTACGAGAAAATGCTGGAAAATCTCAGCAGGTCTGGCAGCATCTGTAGGCAGAGAAAAGAGCAAACGTTTCGAGTCCGATGACTCTTTGTCAAAGCTCATATTAGTCATATTAAGACTGTGGCTACCAGACCAGGTCAATGGCTAGGAATCCTACGGCGAGTAACTCACCTCCTGACACCCCCAAACCCTGTCCACCATCTACAAGGTACAATTCAGGAGTATAATGGAATACTCTTCACTTGCCTGGATGAGTGCAGGTCCAACAACACTCAAGAAGCTCCACACCATCCAGGACAAAGCATTCCCTTCCACAATCATTCAATCCCTCCACCACTGACGAACAGTGGCAGCTGTGTGTACCATCTACAAGATACACTGAAGTGGCTCACATAGGTTCCTTCGGCAGCACCTTCCAAACCCACACCTACTACCATCTAGAAGAACAAGCACAAGAGATAGCTGGGAACCCCACCACCTGGAGATTCCCCTCCAAGTCACTCACCATCCCGACTTGGAAATATATCGCCGTTCCTTCATTGCGCCGCTGGTCAAAATCCTGGAACTTCCTCCCTAACAGCACTGTGGGTGTACTTGCACCTCAGAGTCTATCCCATAAGACCATAAGATATAGGTGCAGAATCAGGCCATTCGGCTCATCAAGTTCCGCCATTCAACCATGGCTGATAGGTTTCTCATCCCCATTCTTCTGCTTTCTCCCCATTACCCCTGATTCCCTTATTAATCAAGAAATCCTATTATTAATCAAGAATACCAGATTTGTGCTTGAGGTGTTGTAACCCACAGGATTACAGACCACAAGCTGGAAGTTAGAATTAGACAGGATCGATCTTTCTTAGAACAGAAGAACAAGGAGCAGGAACAGGCAATTTAGCCTCTCGAGCTTGCCTTGGCATTCAATACTGTAGCCATCTGGGATGCCCACTTACAATTAGGTACAGAGAAACTCGCAAAGCCTAGCGGGTAAAATGGACAAGCCAAGATTCAGGCAGGCTCAGAGCCTGAAATGCATATTTGTAAGCAAGAAGTCCAGACGGTGTCGAAACTCCATCCAATTAGCATTGCAATGGGGCCAATTAGCATTTGATGGCCCATCTTCACCAAAACAAAAGACTGGTACTCGAGCGACCGGTACAGTCCCAGACATTTCGGCGCCACTCCCTGTTCAAGAGAAGGGTAAACAATAGGGTCAGTGGCCGCTTGGGACACGCCCAGCCATCCAGATCCCCGCCCACCTATTGGTTAGGAATCGAACAGAGTGATCAGGGATCACCCAATTAGTGGGGCCCAAACTGAAGGACCGCCCAAAAGAGCGCAAAACCCCCCAAATATAAGAAGAAGAGTTCGCCACATGTTCGCTCTCTCTTGGCCTTGGTACCCCGGTCACGGCCATCTCCAATCGCAGCAACACCAGAAGTGAGTCCAAGTTCAACGCTCGCTACCAGATGGATGAGCCTAGCTGAGCAGCAGTTACTCCTTCGAACCTGATAGAACCAGAATCGAACAGCGGCCACTGTTTCTCTGATCTAAGCCGGGTGCCCGAAGTTAAGTACAGGTTGTCTTAGTCGACAGGTGTAGTTAACTAGTAGTGATAATGTTGCATGACTAATTGTGTGTAAATAAAGTACCCTTGACCTTGAACTAACTAACTGGTGTTTGGCTCTTTGATCGATATCTGGTTGAACCTTGTGGTGGTATCATTTGATACCTGGCGACGCTGAGCAATATAATATCGATAACATAGAAAGAAGGGCAAATTCACTGATTGCCATAATTGGAACAGAGCCACAGAAAGGACAGAGTAAAAGAAGAAAACGCAACAATACAATCATGACTGATCTCATCATGGCCTCATCCTGCCCGTTCTCCGTAACTCTTCAACCCATTCCAAATTAAAAATCTGTCGAACTCCTCCTTAATTGTCCCAGCATCCACCACACTCTGTGGTAGCAAAGGCCACAGATTCACGACCTTTTGGGAGAAGTAGTTTCTCCTCGTCGCTGTTTTAAATTTGCTACTCCTTATCCTGAGACTATGACCTCTCGTTCTAGAATGCCCCACAACAGGAAGCATCCACGTCTACAGTTCTGTACTGTGCACTACTGTACAGTACTGACTGTGCAGTTAGTACAACTGATTGCAACAGTTCAAGAAGGCAACTCACCATCACCTTCTGAAGGGAAACTAGGGATTAGCCCTAAATGCTGGCATAGCCTGTGCTGCCCACATTCCGTAAATGAACTTTTAAAAATGTAAGATGCAGCTGTGCCTCCTTCATTATTGTCTGCGTTCCTAAATTTTAAATTCATAGGTGTTACTCTTGAGGTGCAGCAACTACGATCTTAAGCCACTGACTTCTGACTAAGCCTTAAACAGCATTAATAAAGGTATTGGCTTACATTGGCTTTCTTCCCAAGGAGGGCTTCCTCCTTTCGCTCCGAGCAGACTCCTGTTCACTCTTGAGCACCAGCAAGTTAGAGGGTACCCCCAGAAAGGGCCCCTTAGCCCAGCAGTACGCTCTTCCCAAGTTGTCTCAGACCCCTCTCAATCAGATTCGCTGGTACTTTCACTTTGAGCCAGCACCATTACTGGTATAGCAAGATGGTGATTCTTCACTTTTTATTTCCAAACAGAATTCAGCATTCCATCTCGCACTGTCCAGGTGTCAGATATGGAACTAAAACTCCACGATGTGAAGGTCGAGCTCCCTCCTGTTATTCTTCAGCTTCCCCAAATAATACTAGACCCTGTATTCATTGTGGTAGGCAATCCTACCCTACCCTCTGAGGCAAGCCCATGATCTGCGACATGTCCATGCCCCGTGTAGACCTCTACCCTCCCCATGCTCACCTACTGGGTGTTGACCAATATTTGGTTAACTTAGCCGTCTGTCATTTAAAGTTGAGACATCTTGAACAGGAGCCTATTCATTCCCTCTGGTCAAGGTTAACAAGTCATGTTTCTTTTATTACGCTCCTGTATTATCTTTGATTACACTTCTCTGTGTGTTTTGATATACTACAGAGTGTAATATGTGTTACTCAAACCTTGGTTACTGATGAGGTTTTCTGAATCTCGATGAAGAAGACTCGAACTCGTCCAATAGTAACAAAATGTTTATTGAGTAACTATAACAATAATTGCGTGAGTTCTTTACTTTAACATTGATACTAGTGATAAGGTTAACAAGATCTAACTACAGTAACTATGCGTAACTACACTAACCATCTGAGCTAATCTGATACTCCTGCCCTGGTCACAGTCCATCCAAAACAGAGAGAGAGAGACCCAATGTGGTTTCTTTAATACCCCTGTTGGTCCGGCCCTCTAGTGATCATCTGGTGCTACTGATTGCACATTAACCCCTTATGTACATGTACATACAGAGATCACTACAATGTTATCTTGTTTTCTGTTTGAGAAGAGCACAGGCTTATAATTTCCACAGCATGTTAAGAATCTGTATTAATAATCAAGTGTTAATAATGTGTTTATAATTATAAAAGTTATAAACTTTTGTGTTCCAATTACCCTTCCAGCCTTTCTAACATATCTAGTAACAAAGTACTTGTACTTTAATTGTCTCAGACTTAAGGTTGGCTTCTTAAATAATCTGGCTGGTTTCCAATAATGCTGGTTTAGTTTTTATTAAACTGGCTTCTATCAATTTAGCACAAAATGCGTAAGAACATATTAATTCAAACTACAAAATGATAGTCACATTAAAACTAGTGATTTTAAAACTATAAACACCATGCGATATCAAGAAAAGGCTGAAGACACTGGAAACTGCAAAGGCCATAGGCCCTGACAACAATCCGGCAACAGTACTGATGACTTAAACTCCAGTGTTTGCCACGCCCATAACCAAGCCATTCCAGTACAGCTAAAACACTGGTACCTACCCGGCAATGTGGAAAATTGACCAAGTATGTCTTGTCCCCAAAAAGCAGGACAAATCCAACCAGGCCAATTACCGCCCTATCAGTCTACGCTCAATCGTCAGTAAAATGACGGAAGGATTCAACAACAGTGCTATCAAATGGCATTTGTTTAGCAATAATCTGCTCACTGATGCTCTGTTTAGGTTCTGCCAGGACCATTCAGTTCCTGATTACAATACAGTCTTGATTCAAACATGGACAAAAGAGCTGAACTCCAGAAGTGAGGTGAGGGTGACTTAACTTAACCACAAGGCTATGAGTGTAATATCGAGGAGCCCCAGTAAAAAAGCAGACAATGGGAAGGAGGGGGGTTAAAACTCTGTTGGTTGCAGTCATACCTAACATTAAGGAAAATGGGTGTGGTTGTTGGAGGTCAGTCATCTCAGCTCCAGGACATCACTGCAGGAGTTCCTCAGGGTGGTGTCCTAGGCCCAACCATCTTCAGCTGCTTCATCAATGACCATCCTTCTGCCATAAGGTCAGAAGTGGGGATATTCACTGATGACTGCACAATGTTCAGCACCATTCTCAGCTCCTCATGTTGCTAACTTTTGGTTGGTTCTTAATTTGGCTCTATTTAATCACGTTTGCTCAAGAGTCGCCAGGTATCTTTCGACACTGCCACAAGGTTCAGAACCGAATACTGATCAATGACTCGATACACCAGTTAGTAAGTTCAAAAGCAATGCTCATTTATTTACACACAGTCAAATCTACTCATGCATAAACTCTACAAACTAAACTACCACTATTACTAAAGCCTATACTTAGCTTCGGGTGCCCACTCAGTCAGAGGAACAATGACCGTTGCTCGGTTCTGAGGCTGCTGGGTTGAGCTGTTTACAGAGTAGCAACTAGGAGCGTCTATCTTGTAGCGTGCGTTGACTTGGGACTTACTTGGTCTGATGCAGCTGCTAGGCTGGTCTCTCTCTTCGCTGAGAGCCAAAGCCAAAGGAGGGCGTTCTCCCTTGGGGGATACCTTTTGTACCCAAAAGGACTTTGTGCTCTTTTGGGCGGGCCTTGAACTTGGCCTCAACTAATTGGGTCTTTCCCAATCATCGGTATTGATTTTCCTCCAATAGAGGGATGGTTCCCTGATCGCTGGGCGTGTCCTGGTGACTGTCAGTTAGCTTTGTCTTAGCTTCTTCTGGCGCCGGGGAGTCTGTCCTAACATTGTGTATCTAAATGTTTCCCTTTTTGTCCCCGGAGATGGCTCATTAGTATGTAAATCGTTTGGTAGTTTCTGTCCTGTCTGAGCTTTTAAGGTCCTAATCAACAGACAGAGCTTGCACCTGCTTGTTTCTTAGCATTGTCTAATTTTCCCTGCAGTCTTTGCAAGTGACCATTTTGTAATCGGGACGTGGCCATCCCAGATGGCTACCATCCCTCCTTGTGATCCTCAACAGTTTAAGATGTATAGATTATTTTTGGATTGTTTGTATTTTTGGATCACATTACCATGGCATCGTCATCCTCTGATCCCCGGGGCACCCATGCTTAGGCCCTACACTGTCCTATCCTATGCATCACAATTTTACCTAAACCATTTTAAATACATTCATTATCAAAAAATTCTACAGGGCGCTATGACATTAATACATGCATTACAGAAAAATTAAAAACTGGAACCTCTACAGGACGCACGACAACGCAGAATCGCCGAGCAGAAGCTTATAGCCAAGTTCCGCACACATGAGTGCGGCCTCAACCGGGACCTGGGATTCATGTCACATTACATTCATCCCCCACCATCTGGCCTGTGAAATCCTACCAACTGTCCTGGCTTGACACAATTCACACCTCTTCAACCTGGGGTTACCCCATCTCTGGATCTGTAAAGATTTAATCACCTGCTAATGCTTGCATTCCAAGCATTGTCTGGCATCTTTGAATCTGTCTATATATATGTTTCTGGAACATACCTCTTCATTCACCTGAGGAAGGAGCAGCGCTCCGAAAGCTAGTGACATCGAAACAAACCTGTTGTACTTTAACCTGGTGTTGTAAGACTTCTTACTATTCTCAATAAACTATACTCATTTAAACAATCCAAAAATACAAACAATCCAAAAATAATCTATACATCTTAAACTGTACAAAATAGCAGCACACAAATTTCTCTGGCCTGGCAGACAGACACAGAGGTTTACATCTCTTTATTCCATAGAATACATTAAACAAAATGGATGCTCTTTAATCCATCCCAATGGGTTCGGGGGTCTGGTGAAATCCGAAAATGGGGGACCTAAATCTGTATACCGGGGTGCGAGAGCGATATGCTCTGTTTCACCATTTCCTGACTCTAAACATTTGCACGACACTGCAAAGTATCGCCAGCACTAAGAGTGCTTCGACTACATATGAGAGTGAGTATCAGGTGATAAACTTATCACAATAGGTCGGGGTATTGCTAGCTGTCGCTGGGCTAGTTATCTCGGGGTTCCGTGTATTACAGGGGTGAGAGTCAATTACGGTTTGTGTGGTAGGGGTCAGGGGGGTAGCGTCCGCGCGCAACTGAAGGGATCCCGCTAAGATCCATGTGAACACGAAGGCTGTCTTCATTTTTGTCAGACTTCTTTGTCTTCCTCTGTGGTTCCTGGGTTTCTGGAGTTCTGTGAACACAAGCATAATTTCTGTTATTATCTTGCTTAAGATCTCGTATGTCTGTCTGTCTGTCCTTTACTGACAATTTCCCTTTATAATTGGTCACCATCTGTGACTCCCTCATTTTAAAAAAAAACGAATATTTGGACAAGACATCTAAGAAAATACTGCCGTACTGCGAGCCGTCTCGCAGCCTGCGAGATTTACCATCCCAGTGTTTGAGGATGTAAATAGCATAGGGAAGCAAACTAAGGGTTGCCAAAACCAAACAAAAGAATTTTCAACGTAACGAGCCAAAATAGGGTGCGTATGGGCCGCGGCGGGTAAGAAATGGGTGGAATCCCCAGGTAGGATGGTGATCAGTACCGTATGTGCTCTACCCGAGCATAGCTGACCAGAGTGGGAGGTCCTCAGGCAGGGCGGGGACCAATGCCGTTTCTCCACTGCCTGAGCAACCGGCAAGAACGTGGTCGTCGTGGGGGGCTGCCTTTCGAATTAGGAGAGCAACTATGAGTCGGGTTCTGTCGACAGACTAGTTCCTCTGAACTATTGTGTGGGAAAAATGTGTTCCATTAACAGGTTTCTGGGGACAAACTAGATCCTCTAACAGCCATTGGCCGTCAAAGGGGGTGGTGACGTGGGGCCATGAAAAACTTTCCGAGTTTACACACAACACTTAACGATAACACTAACGAACAAACATTCAACAAACATGGTGCAGGTTCCATCAGAAAGGACACCGTATCTCTCCATCGGTTCCTTTTTCCTCCATCATCTGAACACCTCACTGCTCAATAGCGAACAGGGTCGCAAAGGGATTTGTTTGGTGGGAGTCAGACTCTAAGTCATCATCTTCTCCCAGCTGCCAAACTCTTGTCTGTAGTAACCGTGCTAAAGCTGCTTGGGGCGAATTGGGGTCCATCTCATCATTCCGGATGAGCCTGAACGAATTGTCTCGGTGCCAGAATCGTGTGTCGAGGTTGGAGCTACAATGCTTCAATCCGAAATCGTCAGGTGGTGGGTCTGGGTCAGGGGCTTTGATATAAGTGATTTCAAATGGGTCAGTAGAATCATGCTCAGATTCGCTGGGAGTGGGGCCTGGTGCAGGGGTGTAGTTGTATCGTGGTGTGCTGTGGCTATCGTCATCTTGATCGCTATCACTGTTGCTGTTACTGCTGGTTGAGGGAAGGGAGAGGCGGATTTGTGCCTCTGGGGGAGGAGTTGAAGTCGTTTCTGAGGACAGGCTGGAGTGGTTGGGGGAGGGTAGGAATATGTCATATGTGGGCGGGGCGTGATCGTCTGCTGCTGCGAGCAGGATGTGGTGTGTGTGGTTATTCTGTGAGCCATAAGCCTTGAGCTGGTTTATATGAAACCACGCAGACTTACCATTGGGATAGGTTATTTTGTATACTGAGGGGCTGACTTTGTCCGAAATAGAGTACGGTCCGGAAAATTTTGGGGAGAGGAATGAACTGGGGTTGTAAAGGGAAAGCATAACTTGTCGCCCTACAGTAAACTCAGTGGTGTGTACTGTTTTGTTGAAACAGGCCTTGCTCTGTTTCTTCCTGGTTCCAAGTCTCATTGCTGCGGTGAGTTGGGCTGCCTTTATGTTCTGTACTAGTTTTGTAACCGCATCTTCATGTGTGAGGGCTGTAACTGCGGGGCTGGCCAAATCCAGTCCTAGTAAATACTCAGTGCATTTCATGGGGTGTCCGGTCACGAGGGTGTGGGGGGTGTATCCTGTGGACGTGGATACCGTGTTTCTTAAAAACATCAAAGCAAATGGGAGTACTGAATCCCAGGTGCTATTATTTTGCTGAACCATTTTCATGAGGGCGGCTTTCAATGTCCTATTCATTCGTTCTACAATACCACTTGACTGGGGGTGGTATGCGATATGGAACTTTTGTGTAATTCCGAAAATCGTGAGGACGTTTTTCATTACACGTCCGGTGAAATGGGAGCCTTAGTCGGACTCTATACTGGTTGGGAGACCCCATCATGTAAAGATGTGGTGTGTTAAGATTTTAGCCGTCGTCTTGGCCGTATTAGTTCTTGACGGAAATGCTTCCACCCATTTTGTGAAGGTGTCTATGACCACCAACACATACTTGTAACCATTTCTGCACGGGGGTAGGGGTCCTATATAATCTATCTGGAGATTTGTCCAGGGTCCATTAACGGGGCGGGTATGGCTAAGTTGAGCCTTTTTTGCATATCTGTCTGGATTGTTCTGGGCACAGATTAAACAATTCTCTATGGACTGTGTGACATCGATTTTTAAATCAGGCCACCAGCAAAGCGGTCTGAGGTGGGCGAGGGTGGGTTCAATTCCTTGGTGTCCATGATTGTCATGGAACTGACAAATGATCTGGTTCCTGTCCTGGCTGGGAACTATATTAAGGCCATCCTTTAAAATCACACCGTCGTGTGTGGTGATTACATTTCTAAACTTGTCGTACGGGGCTGGGAAGTTTCCCTTTAAAACTTCCCTGAGTTTCTCGTCCTCTTTCTGGGCCTTCGCTAAATCCTGAATGTTGGTCTGTGAGACCGGAACTGCGTGTACTGGGGTGCTTTCGGGTGGGTTCCAAAAATAACCGTGCCTGGAGCCTGCCTTCGCTAGGGCGTCTGCTTTAACCTTTCCAGGGGGGGAAGAACGGTGATGACTGCGAACCTTAATTATTCCGTATTTCCTATCCTTCGCTGTCTCTAAGATATGGCGGAGTAATGGGGCTGAGGGTAGAGGTTTACCGTCCGCGGAAACAAATCCTCTTGGTTCCCAGAGTGGTAGGAACTCTGTCAAACTATTACAGACATACAAGCTGTCTGAATAGATGTCTGCTGGGGTCGGGAACGAGTCTGGGTGGCCTACAATATACGCAATCGCTGCCAGCTCTGCTGCCTGCGAGTCTAAGTGTCCTGGCAACTTCAAGGAAATTTCATCTAGGGCGCGTACTCTACATATATACCGCAACCGGTAATTCTCTTTCCGTTTAACACTATGGATGAGCCATCCACATAAATCCTTAGGGGTGCGCACGTGTCTGTGGGCTGGGGTCTCTGGGGTGTACTACCTGTTTTCCTGGGGGGTGTTTTGGGAATAAATGGGCCTGTGTTGTGTTTAGTGGTGATGATCTCACATTCGTGAGGGGTGCCTGCATACTGCAAATTATCGGCAAGGAATGTGTGGGTTTTGGTTCTCTTTACCGTGATGACCCGTCCCTGTAAAAGAAGGGTCCAACAGGCTGCACGGATTTGGCTGACTGTGCCATCTTTAAGTCGGCCGTCTAACAATAGCTGTGTCGGTGTGTGTTCTGTGAGGATGGTGATGGAGTTGAGTCCTGTAATGTAGGCGAAGTATTGCACTACCCAAAAAACTGCGAGCAGGTGCCTTTCACAGGCAGAAAATCCTTGCTCTACGGGGTCTAACATGCGTGAGGCGTATGCTACGGGGCGTAACTGGTCGTGGCGTTCCTGGAGGAGCACGGCCCACGGTGCTTGCTACCTCTATAGCGTACGGGGAATGTGGATCTGGGACCTGGAGTGCGGGGGCTGTGCTGAGTGCTCTTTTTAAAGGGTCCACGGCATCTGTATGGGGTGGAAGCCATTCCCAAGGTGCCTGCTTCTTGAGAAGTTCGGAAAGGGGCGCTGCTTTAGTGGCGAAACCGTCAATATGGTTTCAGCAGTAACCAACTAGTCCTAAAAATGACCGGAGAACTGAGACATTATGGGGAAGGGGCAATTTGACGATCGAGTCAATTCTCTTGTGCTCAATCTCGCGTTTACCATGAGTGATCACTGTTCCCAAGTAAATCACTTTTTCTTTCAGAATCTGGGCCTTCTTGGGGTTGACTTTACAACCAATTTCTTTTAGGAGTGCTAGGAGTTCGGCGAGAAGTAAAATGTGCTCTCCCTTTGTGTCTGTCTGTAGTAACAAGTTGTCTACATACTGGACCAGACAATCGGGGTGGGAAAATTTTGCTAATCCATTTGCCAGCTGTCGGTGGAAAATGGAGGGGGAGTTGTGGAGGCCTTGTGGAAGGCACGTCCACGTGTACTGTTGCCCTTGGAATGTAAAGGCGAATTTGTACTGGCACGCTTTAGCCAGTGGAATGGACCAGAAGCCATTACTAATGTCCAAAACCGAAAAAAATGTTGACTGGAGTCTCTGTTTGAGCATGGTCTCGGGGCTCGTGACTATGGTGGGGGCGGCTGCTGGGGTTACTTTGTTCAGTTCCCGGTAATCAATGGTCAGTTACCATGATCCATCCGGTTTCCTGACGGGCCAAATCGGTGTGTTGTTTGTGGAGGCTATTGGTCTGAGTACGCCTTGATCCAACAAACTCTCTATTACTTTGGCGATTTCTCCCTCTGCTCCCTGGGGAAATCCGTACTGCTTCTGGGGTTTAGGGTCAGGACCTGTAATGTTCACAAAGCCAGTCAAATTGCCACAGTCGTGCTTGTGCTGTGCCAATGCTGCTTTGTGTTCCTGCAGGACTGCCCTAGCCTGTTTGTCTGCACTAATGGCTCGAGGGTCGAACCAGAAGTCTCCTACTGAGCTAATCCTATTTACTTACTCTCCTACTGTGAGCGTGGTGGGGGCTCGTGCTGCCTTTGCCATTTTCCAAACACACTTGTTCACTGGGTCAAAAGAAAGGTTATGGGAGCTCATAAAATCGATCCCAAGGATATGTTCTGCTGTCTGGGTCAGATCAACTAAAACTACGGGGTGCTTGGTTGCGATGTTCCCTATCTGTATTGCTATAGGGGCTGTGATGTGTCCCTGTTGTAAATGGCCTGTAAAGCCGCTGAGTGTAATGGTGTCTGTTGTGGGCCACGTGTCTCGCTGAAACATCGCGGAGGAATTGAGTGTGGTGCGGGACCATCCTGTGTCCCAAAGAAATTCCACGGGTTGTCCCCGAACGTTGCCTGCTACTACCGGTCCACCGGACTTGTCCCAAAGGGTATCGCAGACCCAAGTTGGGGAGCCCGAACACTGTCAGTCGGTGCCGTTCATGTCTGTACTCTCTGAATGGGCGCTAACGCTATGGATCGGCTTTGCCCTATTCTTGTTCAGGGTGCCTGTCTGTTGGCTTCTCTGCTGCTTCTGGGGCGCGTTGCACTCTCGTGCAAAGTGTCCTAGCTGTCCACAATTATAACATTCCTGGGCATTGGGCTGTGGTTGGCTGTTCCTGCCCTCATTTACCCATGCGGGGTTCTGGTGTGCCTTAACTGGGTTCATTTCTACCTGCTCTTCATCGGGTTTTATAAATGCAGTTTTACCTGCAATTGATTGTTTCCAAGTGCGGGACAATCTCTTCAAAACCCATTTTTCATTGTGGGCCTCATCTGAGGGGTCATAATTTGCTCAGCCTTTCGACCTGCTTCTGTGGCGTGGGAGACTAGAATTCGGGTCCATTTGGCCATATTATCTGGGGACAAATAGGCACGGGCTAACTCTCCAAAAACTGCAGTGAAGTAAACCCACAAACGTCCAGCAAACGCTGTGGGGTGCTTTGTCTTCTTTTGCCTACACTTATTTAGGCCTTCTACGGGGTCTCCTATGTTGAAGCCGATCGCATCAAGGATCGCTGTGTGCATATCTTGGAGTGTGCCTCCTCCTACATTCCGTGGTTCGGGAAGGGCTGCTACGACTGAAGGGTCAAGGCTTAAAACTGTGAGCTTCACTTGCTCCTTTTCGTCCAGGCCGTACATGGTTGCCTGTTGTTTGACTTTCACGAAAAATTGGTGGGGGTCGGTTGTGGGAAGGAACGGTGTAACTTTTCCACACGCGTCCCGTAATTGGGTTAACGGGGTTGTGTAAAGGAAATCTGCTTCTCCTTCTCCTGCAGCCCTGCGGTGTGTGGTCACAGGATTCATGGGGGTGTGTTCTGTCTGTTCGGTTGGGGGTTGGGGCGCTTTCCTTTTCTGGGGTTTTTCCTGCGTATATGTCCCATGTACGTTTCTATGGGCAGTCTCGTTCAATTCCTGCCAATCGGGGCCGTTTTCCTGATCTAACTGGGGTCCGAATGTACTCTGAAATCCATTTTGCACGGACAGCAGAGATTGCAATTCTGCAATTTGCTTTCGGCACTTTGCATGGTCTACGGAGCTCTGCCTTTGTTCCGTCGTGGAAGTATGGAGTGCTCGTAGGGCTGCTTTTAAATTGTTGCACTGCTTCTGCAATTTCTCAACTTCCTGTTCTGTTTCTTGTCTTACCAAGACCGCACGTTGCGTGTCCTGGTAGGCCTTATCGTATTGTGTCTGAAAGCTGTTCAAATGCACGAGACAAAACTAATGTGCCACTTGGCATCATCCACATCTCTGTCACTTGCTGCTATCTGCTCTTTCAGATCTCGATTCTCTTTCTCTACCTCACTCACATCTACCTCACTACTTCTGTCTCTCTCCTCTATCTCTCTACGGAGCGTCCTAACGACGCCCTCTGTGCATCACAATTGTGCCAAACAGGACACGATTGCCATCAGCTTGCAAGCTTTTCCTAAGCTCTTCTTGTGGATCTCTGACAGGTTCTCCCACCAAGTATGTCCTATACTCCCGGGTCCTGTTTCCTCATTATCACAAAATTCATTCCAAAGGGGCCATCCTTTCCCTTTGAGATATTTCCTGATCTCTTCTTCCCAAACAGGACACTGTCCTGCGCTACTGGTCGCTGCGACCTCGAATTCCTGGGGGTTCATAAGGCGTTCCATTGCCTTCATTGCCATTTTACCTACTAGGATCTCTACCGAATTTGGAACAGGGGGTGATAAAGCGGTGATATAAACATGGGTACAGCTGACGCTAATTTCCGGCCTACAAAACTCCCGACAGTTTCTCGCAGCTAAATCTCTCAGGTTTACCTTATATCCCTGTTAGTACGCATGCATTAACACACTTCCGAATCTCAGAGGCTTGATCAATACTGTTTTGACGCTTGTGGTTTTTCTTTCTGTTCCCAATTGGATTCTCAATTCAAATTTTGGGTCTCTCGGAGTGGTTAGGCCACTTCTAAATCGAATCCCACCAGAGTCGCCAGTAAATGTTGCTAACTTTTGGTTGGTTCTTAATTTGGCTCTATTTAATCACGTTTACTCAAGAGTCGCCAGGTATCTTTCGACACCGCCACAAGGTTCAGAACCGAATACTGATCAATGACTCGATACACCAGTTAGTAAGTTCAAAAGCAATGCTCATTTATTTACACACAGTCAAATCTACTCATGCATAAACTCTACAAACTAAACTACCACTATTACTGAAGCCTATACTTAGCTTCGGGTGCCCACTCAATCAGAGGAACAATGGCCGTTGCTCGGTTCTGAGGCTGCTGGGTTGAGCTGTTTACAGGGTAGCAACTAGGAGCGTCTATCTCGTAGCGTGCGTTAACTTGGAACTTACTTGGTCTGCGGTAGCTGCTAGGCTGGTCTCTCTCTTCGCTGAGAGCCAAAGCCAAAGGAGGGCGTTCTCCCTTGGGGGATACCTTTAATACCCAAAAGGGCTTCGCACTCTTTTGGGCGAGCTTTGAACTTGGCCTCAACTAATTGGGTCTTTCCCAATCATCGGTATTGATTTTCCTCCAATAGAGGGATGGTTCCCTGATCGCTGGGCGTGTCCTGGTGACTGTCAGTTAGCTTTGTCTTAGCTTCTTCTGGCGCCGGGGAGTCTGTCCTAACATTGTGTATCTAAATGTTTCCCTTTTTGTCCCCCGAGATGGCTCATTAGTATGTAAATCGTTTGGTAGTTTCTGTCCTGTCTGAGCTTTTAAGGTCCTAATCAACAGACAGAGCTTGCACCTGCTTGTTTCTTAGCATTGTCCAATTTTCCCTGCAGTCTTTGCAAGTGTCCATTTTGTAATCGGGACGTGGCCATCCCAGATGGCTACACTCAGATAATGAAGCAGCCCGTGTCCAAATACAGACATGGACAATGTTCAGTCCTGGACTTACAAGTAGCAAGCAATATTCACATCATACAAGTGCCAGGCAATTACCATCTCTAACAAGAGAGAATCTAACCATCGTCCCTTGACATTGAAAACATTACCATCACTGAATCCCCCACTATCAACATCCTGGGCTTACCATTGACCAGAAACTGAACTGGACTAGCCATATAACCCCTGTGACTACAAGAGCAAGTAAGAGGTGAGATTTTGTGCAGGAGTAACTCACCTCCTGACTCTCCAAAGCCAGTCCACGATCTACAAAGCACAAGTTGGCAATTTGATGGATACTCTCCCAATTGCCTGAATGAGTGCAGCTCCAACAAAAAGCTCGACACAATCTGGAACAAAGCGGCCCCTTTATTAACACCCGATCCACAAGCATTCTCTCTCAAGCACCGATACACAGTGGCCGCGTTGTACCATCTACAAGATGCACTGCAGTAACTCACCAAGGTTCCTTAGATAGCACCTTCCAAACCCACGGCCACTAGCATCTAGAAGGACAAGGGCATCAGATGTATTTGAACCCCACCACCTACAATTTTCCTTCCAAGCTACTCACCATTCTGACTTGGAAATATATCACCGTTTCTTCACTGCCAGTGAGTCAAAATCCTGGAATTCCCTTCCACCAGCACTGTGGATGTACCTACACCACAAGGACCACAGCTGTTCAAGAAAGGAGCCACCACCACCTCTTCAAGGATAATTAAGTTGGGCAATAAATGCTGTCCTATTCAGCGACACCCATATCCCTTGAATTAAGATTTAAAAAGAAAGCCCATAATATTTATTGACTTACCAATTAAAACCATTTCACATTTCTTGTTTCACTCACCAAAGTCCCTCATTGGCCAAAAATTCTGCTTCTAATCTTCTGCCGTTATCCAACTCCCAAAGGTTGACACAGAAATGAATCCTGGCCCTATGTGATACAGTGTTTTACTTTAATTCACCAAGAAAAGCCAACAAAATCCATTCTCTGGTAATTCATATCATCATGATTCTCCTTTGTGATAGGGCAGCACGGTAGCACAAGTGGCTAGCACTATGGCTTAACAGAGCCAGGGTCCCAGTTTCAACTCCCGCTGGGTCACTGTCTGTGCGGAGTCTGCACGTTCTCCCCGTGTCTGCGTGGGTTTCCTCCGGGTGCTCCGGTTTCCTCTCACAGTCCAAAGACTTGCAGGTTAGGTGGATTGGCCATGCTAAATTACCCTTAGTGTCCAAAAAGGTGAGGAGGGGTTATTGGGTTATGAGGATAGGGTGGAAGTGAGGGCTTACGTGGGTCAGTGCAGACTCGATGGTTCGAATGGCCTCTTTCTGCACTGTATGTTCTATGATAGCTGATTCTGAATCAATTACTCCTATGAAATTCTCCCTGAGTAGCACTGTGGGTCGATCATGGCTGGATGGAATGCTTCTACGTAATCCAGAGATGATTCTTGCCTCTGATTAGCTTCTCAGTTGAGGTTTAAGGTTTGTTCAGGCTCAGAATTCCTACTACCAGAGCTGAATGTAGGAGGCATAGTACGTGTGGTGGACAATAAAATGGCCCCACCGTCTAATTAACGACAGCAGCTTGTCCCCAAGTGCTGCTGGTCCAATAGGAGAGGTGGAAGATCAGCCTAAGCAGCACACCGATAGCAGTGACCATTGTTAAGGTTACAGAGAGAGAGCACCACAAAGGATAGATGGCGCTCACCATCCTGCTGCCGACTCTCAAAAGCCCACTGCCATTTAACGCTCACTTGAGTGTTAGTTGTCAATGGGAGGGACTGCCATCCACCTTTGGAAGGAAATCCCATCCATGAGAGCTGTTGCCCAATCCCATGCGCTGGTAGTAAACTTTTAAGAATCCTTAAACTCTGGAAAATTCAAAAAAAACACAGGGTGACAAAAAACAAGTAAGTATAGGGCAGTTATCTTAACTTCTGCCATTGGGAAAATGTGAGAGTCTATTATAAAGGATGTAAAGGCAGAGCATTTAGAAATACATAATGCAATCAAGCAGAGTCAGCATGGCTTCATGAAGGGGAAATCATGGGCGAAATTCTCCGGTATCGGCGCGATGTCCGCCGACTGGCGCCCAAAACGCCGCAAATCAGTCGGGCATCGCGCCGCCCCAAAGGTGCGGAATGCTCCGCATCTTTGGGGGCCGAGCCCCAACCTTGAGGGGCTAGGCCAGCGCCGGACGAATTTCCGCCCTGCCAGATGGCGGAAAAGGCCTTTGGTGCCCCGCCAGCTGGCGGGGAAATGACATCTCCGGACGGCAAATGCGCGGGAGCGTTAGCGGCCGCTGACGGCATTCCCGCGCATGCGCAGTGGAGGGGGTCTCTTCCGCCTCCGCCATGGTGGAGACCGTGGCGAAGGCGGAAGGAAAAGAGTGCCCCCACGGCACAGGCCCGCCCACGGATCGGTGGGCCCTGATCCCGGGCCAGGCCACCGTGGGGCACCCCCCGGGGCCAGATCACCCCGCGGCCCCCCCCAGGACCCCGGAGCCCGCCCGCGCTGCCTTGTCCCGCCGGTAAGGTAGGTGATTTAATCTACGCCGGCGGGACAGGCATTTTAGCTGCGGGACTTCGGCCCATGCGGGCTGGAGAATCGCAGGGGGGGGGGGGGCCCGCCAACCGCACAGTGCGATTCCCGCCCCCGCCAAATCTCCGGTGCCGGAGAATTCCGCAACCGGTGGGGGCGGGATTCACGCCAGCCCCCGCTGATTCTCCGACCCGGCGGGGGGTCGGAGAATCTCGCCCCTCACCTGACAAATTTATTAGAATTTTTGAGGTGGTAAAAAGCTGGATAGATGTAAGCAAACCAGTAGATGTAATATACTTGGATTTCCAAAAAACATTTGATAAGGTACCACACAAAAGGATACTTAATAAGATAAGTGCCCATGGTGTTGGGGGTAATATATTAGCATGAATAGACAATTGGCTAACTGATAGAAGGCAGAGAGTTGGGATAAGAGGGGTATTTTCAGGACAGCGACCTTTAATTAGTGGGGTGGTACAGGGATCCGTTCTCCGGCCAGAATTATTCACAATATATATTAATGACTGGGACGAGGGAAGTGAATGCACTATTGCCAAGTTTGTGGATGACACAAAAATAGCTGGGAAGGCAAGTGGTGATGATGACACAATAAATCTACAGAGGGATTTAGACAGGTTAGGTGAGCGGGCAAAAACTTGGCAGATGGAATATAATACAATAAAATGTGAAATTATGCACTTTGATAGGAAGAATAAAAGAGCTGAGTATTATTTAAATAGAGAAAGACTGCATAAAACTGCAGCATAGAGGGATTTGAGGGTCCTCTTGCATAAATAGGGCAGCATGGCGGCACAGTGGTTAGCACTGCTGCCAGGGACCCGGATTCAATTCCAGCCTAGGGTGATTTGTATATGTGGAGTTTGCACTTTCTCCCCATGTCTGCGTGGGTTTCCTCCGGGTGCTCTGGTTTCCTCCCACAGTCCAAAGTTGTGCAGGTTAGGTGGATTGGCCATAATAAATTGCCCTTTAGTGTGCAAAGGTTAGGTGGGGTTGTAGGGATAGGGTGGGGAAATGGGCCTGGGTGGGGTGCTCTTTTGGAGGGTTGGTATGGACCAAATAGCCTCCTTTTGCACTACAAATATTCTATGATTCTCTAAATCACAAAAAACTAGCATGCAAGTTCAGCAGGTAATTGGGAAGGCAAATGGAATGTTGGCCTTTATTTCAAAGGGAATGGAGTATAAAAATAGGGAAGTCCTGCTAAAACTATACAAGGCAACTAGTTAGACCACATTTGGAATACTGTGAACAGTTCCTTCTCGAAGGAAAGATACACTGACATTGGAGGCAGTCCAAAAAAGGTTCACAAGGCTGATCCCGCATATGGAGGAATTTTCTTATGAGGCGAGGTTAATAGGTTGGGCCTGTATTTATTGGAGTTCAGAGGAATGAGAGTTGACCTTATTGAGCCATATGGGATTCTCAGGGGACTTGACATGGTAGATGCTGAGAGGTTGTTTCCTCTTGTGAGAGAGTCTGGGACCAGAGAGCATAATCTCAGAGTAAGGGGTCACCCATTTAAGACCGAGGTGAGGAGCAATTTCTTCTCGCAGGTGGTGGTGAATCTGTGGAATTCTTTACTACAGAGAGCTCTGGAAGCTGGGTCATTAAGTATGTCAAACTGAGATAGACAGATTTTTAATCAGTGAGGGAATCAATAGTTCTGGGTGCTACAGTACCCGGGCCAAGCCCCAATTTATATGAGGAAACCAAACGAGACGCCAACAATTTTTCAATTTGTAAACTGTGAGGAAATGACAGACGGAGGTGTGGTGATGTGCATCAATGTAAATGTATGTATGCTAGCTAGACACTAGAGGGAGCACCAAAGACATCACACACACATACTCAACCAATAGATCAGTTAGATAGGACATGACCAATGGACATTCACGATACACACAGAGGTTACACAACACCAGGAGGGCATTACACCAACCCATATATAAAGGACACCACACACATGATCAGCCTCTTTCCAGTGGAGACAGTCAGTGAGTAGAGACACAGGGTTGATTCAATATTACACCCACCACGTGGAATGCAGCAACTGGTTAGTCAGTCTGGGTAGCTATAGTAGGATTAGCAGTAGTGTCGAACCCGAGTAATAGAAGTGTAAATAGTTTAATAAACGTGTTGAAGTTATCTCCACATTTGAACCTTCCTTTGTCAAGTGCACCACAAGGAAGCCGCTTATGTTACACCGAGAACATAACAAATTAAGAGGGGTCTGGATGTACAGGTCCACAGGTCACTGAAAGAAGCAACGCAGGTGGAGAAGGTAGTCAAGAACACATAGTGCATGCTTGCCTTCATCGGCAGGGGCATTAAGTATATAAATTGGAGAGTCATGCTGCAGCTGTATACAAATTTAGTTAGGTCATACTTGGAGTGTAGTGTTCAATTCTACCAGAAGGATGTGGCGGCTTTAGAGAGGGTGCAGAAGAGATTTACCAGGATGTTGCCTGGTATGGAGGGCATCAGCTATGATGAGAGGTTGGATAAACTCGGTTTGTTCTCACTGGAACGCCGGAGGTTGAGGGGTGACCGGATAGAAGTCCACAAAGTTATGAGGGGCATGGACAGAGTGGATAGTCAGAATCTTTTTTCCAGGGTCAAAAAGTCAATTACTGGTGGACATAGGTTTAAGGTCCGAAGGACAAAGTTTAGAGGATTTGGATTTAGATTTGATTTATTGGCACATGTACTGAGGTACAGTGAAAAGTGTTGTTCTGCGTACAGTCCAGACGGATCATTCCATACATGAAAAAACAAAGGACACACATAAATACATAATGTAAATACATAGATACAGACATCGGGTGAGCATCTGGAATGTAGTACTACTCAGTAGAGAAGATGTGTGAAGAGATCAGATCAGTCCATAAGAGGGTCATTTAGGAGTCTGGTAACAACGGGGAAGAAGGTGTTTTTGAACCTGTTAGTGCGTGTTCTCAGACTTTTGGATCTCCTCCCCATTGGAAGAAGTTGGAAGAGAGAATAATCCGGGTGGGAGGGGTCTTTGATTATACTGCCCGCTTTCCCAAGGCAACGGGAGGTGTCGATAGAGTCAGTAGGTGGCAGGCGGGTTTGCGAGATGGACTGGACTGTGTTCGCTCCTCTCTGTAGTTTCTTGCGGTCCTGGGCCGAGCAGTTGCCATACCAGGTTGTGATGCAGCCAGATGGGATGCTTTCTATCGTGCATCTGTAAAAGTTGGTAAGAGTTAATGTGGACATGCCAAAATTCCTTTGTTTCCTGAGGAAGTATAGGCGTTGTTGTGCTTTCATGGTTGTAGCATCGACGTGGGTGGACCAGGACAGATTGTTGGTGATGTGCATCCCTAGGAATTTGAAGCTGTCAACCATTGGCATCATTGATGCAGACAGAGGTGTGTACAATATTTTACTTCCTGAAGTCAATGGCCAGCTCCTTAGTTTTGCTGGCTTTGAGGAAGAGATTGTTGTCATTGCACCAGTCCACTAGGTTCTCTATCTCCCTCCTGTACTCTGGCTCATTGTTGATCGAGATCTGACCCACTACGTTCATGCCATTAGCAAACTTGTAGATTGAGTTGGAGCCAAATTTTGCCACGCAGTCGTGTAAATACCAGCCTTGAGGGGGCCCGGTATTGAGGGCTATCGAGGAGGGGATACTGTTGTTTATCCTTACTGATTGTGGTCTGTGGGTCAGAAAGTCGAGGATCCAGTTGCAGAGCGAGGAGCCAAATCCTAGGTTTTGGAGCTTTGATATAAGTTTTGCTGGGATTATGGTGCTGAAGGCAGTGCTGCAGTCAACAAATAGGAATCTTATGTAGGAGTCCTTGCTGTCGCGATGCTCCAGGGATGAGTGTCCGCTGTCACAAAGGATCGATGGCACACATGTCCCCCTACGAGCACCAGCTCATCAGGAGTGCCCTTCATCAATAGGAAGAGCTTCCACTCCCTGAATGTGCAGTTGCTATGTGACCAGCAGCTGCACATCATGCACATCTACACCCGATACCCGGGCAGCGCGCGCGATGCCTACATCCTGGAGCACTCGTCGGTTCCCGGCACCTTCGAGGCGCTCCCTCAGGTGAGGAGTTGGCTCATCAGCAACAAGGTTATCCGCTGAGCTAATGACAGCTGTACTGATTCCCCAGTCCAATGCAGAGAAACATTATAACGATGCCCATGCAGCAACCAGGAGCGCATTGAGCGGTGCATTGGCATCCTAAAGATTCGCTTCCGATGTCTGGACCGCTGCGGTGGGGCTCTCCAATAGAACCCCAGGAGGGTCTCTGACTGAAAAGTGTGAGGTTGTCCATTTTGGAAGGACAAATATGAATGCGGAATACAGGGTTAACGGTAGAGTTCTTGGCAATGTGGAGGAGCAGAGAGATCTTGGGGTCTATGTTCATACATCTTTGAAAGTTGCCACTCAAGTGGATAGAGCTGTGAAGAAGGCCTATAGTGTGCTCGCGTTCATTAACAGAGGGATTGAATTTAAGAGCCGTGAGGTGATGGTGCAGCTGTACAAAACTTTGGTAAGGCCACATTTGGAGTACTGTGTACAGTTCTGGTCGCCTCATTTTAGGAAGGATGTGGAAGCTTTGGAAAAGTTGCAAAGGAGATTTACTAGGATGTTGCCTGGAATGGAGAGTAGGTCTTACGAGGAAAGGTTGAGGGTGCTAGGCCTTTTCTCATTAGAACAGAGAAGGATGAGGGGCGACTTGATAGAGGTTTATCAGATGATCAGGGGAATAGATAGAGTAGACAGTCAGAGACTTTTTCCCCGGGTGGAACAAACCATTACAAGGGGACATAAATTTAAGGTGAATGGTGGAAGATATAGGGGGGATGTCAGAGGTAGGTTCTTTACCCAGAGAGTAGTGGGGGCATGGAATGCACTGCCTGTGGAAGTAGTTGAGTCGGAAACATTAGGGACCTTCAAGCAGCTATTGGATAGGTACATGGATTACGGTAAAATGATATAGTGTAGATTTATTTGTTCTTAAGGGCAGCACGGTAGCATTGTGGATAGCACAATTGCTTCACAGCTCCAGGGTCCCAGGTTCGATTCCGGCTTGGGTCACTGTCTGTGTGGAGTCTGCACATCCTCCCCATGTCTGCGTGGGTTTCCTCCGGGTGCTCCGGTTTCCTCCCACAGTCCAAAGATGTGCAGGTTAGGTGGATTGACCATGATAAATTGCCCTTAGTGTCCAAAATTGCCCTTAGTGTTGGGTGGAGGTGTTGACTTTGGGTAGGGTGCTCTTTCCAAGAGCCGGTGCAGACTCAAAGGGCCGAATGGCCTCCTTCTGCACTGTAAATTCAATGATAATCTATGATTAATCTGGGACAAAGGTTCGGCACAACATCATGGGCCGAAGGGCCTGTTCTGTGCTGTATTTTTCTATGTTCTATATTCTATCGTGGGGGCCTGCTGCATCCCACACAACATCACGTAGCAGAGGGGTGACATGCTGGAGGAGGAGGAAGAATGCCAGGCCTCATCTGACGAGGAGGATGGCCAGTAGGAACCGGGCATTGACCCTGGGCTGGCACAGCAGGGCGCCAATGTGTGGTCCAGGGCCGCCGCATACATGACAACCTCAACACCTCCAGATAAGAGGCCTGGATACCGGCAGTTCCACCACCCTGTCCCACCTCTCCGAAATATCCCGCAAACTCCCCACCCCCTTCCAAGTGGTGACTTCTTCCCCATAGCCACTCATATCCTGCCCTGCCCCTCCTCTCTTCACTCAACCTTCCCTGTCCCTCCTCCCTTCACTCCATCCCACCACCCCTGCACCCCTCCCTCCTCTGAGGGTCCTACCAGCATCACTACCGCGTGTTGGGCCTGGGCAGGCAGTATCAGCGGGTCTTGTCCAGGGGACCGGAGGATGATGACAACTGGCTGTGAGATGTGCTCTGGAGCTCCTCATCGTTTGACAAAGTCTGACTCCTGCCTTGGGGATCATATTCCACTGTCCACACGGATGATCCCTGCATATGTGCTGGCCATTGCATCTGATGGGTCCATATATCCTTTGGGGGTGTGGTGGTGGGGGTGGGAGTGAGGGGATTCATGGAGATGGTGAGGGGTGATGGGTCACTCACTGGATAAACTGCCCTAAAAAGTGCCCGTACACCTCTGGCCCCATTTCCTGCCGCCTCTGAGGGTGACCCCAGGTGGAACATCCAATTGTCCTTGGGGTCCTACCCCATGCCATCCTCCAACACCCACACCCCACACCTCCAACCTCCCACATGCTCCCCCTCCTGGCACACCCTCTACACCCAGCCCAGTCCATCCCTCACACCATTCACACAGAGGATTGGGGCAGGTCGGAATGTCGGTGACTATGTACATTATTGTGCCCTGACCCCTACCTCTAACCTATGTGCTGCACTCATGCCAATTTAACTAGTGTCTAATTTCCTTAGCTTACATGGTATTCCGTCCCTTCTTGGTGTGACACTGGACAGCATATCAGATGTGGAGGTCGCCTGCTGCGTATCTCGCCCTCTGACCTGCGACACCTTTGGCGGCCATTCTCTGGAGGGCCTGGACCTGAATGGGCACAGCCAACCTTTGGGTGTCACAGGTGACGAGGTGCCATCCTGTTCTGCCCACTGCCCATCGGATACGGCAGTGCCAAGTGGGGGAGATTCAGAAGCACTGAGGTGTTCCAGCACCTCCGAGGCACCGGCATGGGCCCCATCACTTCCACCGCTCACGGGTGCTCGATGGCTGCCGGGCTTCTCAATGGGGTGGAGATGAGGCTGGAGTGAGCTCCAGAGGCTCTGCTGTCACCTGGCGCTGCCAGTCCTGGATGGTCGCTATCATCTCAGCAAGGGTCTCGATGGAACACAGAGACTGGGCCAAATCCCTCAGCGAGTGTCTCAGGCCTCTCTCTGCCTGGCCCAGGTCAGTCAGCATCGGGCCTGCTCTCGATGCCCTGAGCCATGGCCCATTGTGAACGGGCCAAGCTCCGAAGCACCACCGCAATGTCCATGCGGGCCCAGTACCGCTGCCTGTGATTGGGCTCTCCTGTTCTGAGCTTCAACCATCGACCACTCAGTCTGCCCCAAGCCGTGGACGTCTTGACCCCTGGCTGTGTCTTTTTCACCCAAGGCTTCCACTATGCGTGCAATCCGTGTTGTCCTGGGTACCATACATTGTCGGCACCATCTGGCCTGGGGGAGAGGGGTGACACTCTTGCCATAGGAACATCGCTTTGCATTTGTTCACTTGCTTGTCCCTTGCTAACCTCTGCCTGAGAGATAGTCATTTCTTCCGCAACCCAGGCTAATTCCATCACCCTCCGCTTGGAGGCAGTGAGAGCCTTGAGGTCTGGTGTGCCCCCTCTGGTCTTCTCCTCCTCCCGGCGATTATGGGCCACCTTTTCCTCGGGGACACATAAAGAACATGGTGAGATGTCTAGGCGCTGGCGGCCTGTGTGTGCAAGGCACTTGTCCAAAGAGGGCAATGCAGGTGATGGGGTTTGATGCAGGGTGGGATGGAAGGGGGATGCAGGCTGATGAGTTTTGATTGGCCTCTGGGGAGTGGGGGGTGGAGGGGGTTGGGAGGAATGAGGGACAGGAGTGATGCCAGTGCAACAGAGGGGGTGACTCACCCGTGCTGCCCTAAAGAAGTTGTTCATATTTTTCATGCAGTGTGTGCCAGTCCACCTGGTGAGGCCTACAGCACTCGCTGCCTCAGCCATCTCCAGATGGTTCACATCCACGGGGAATAGCCTCTCCTCCAACGCATCCAGCATTCTATCCAGCTCTGCATCCATAATCATGGGGATAGGTTTTCAGGGGGTCTTTCTTGGCTGTAATGAGAGTGTGTGGGGAGTGGAGTGCTTATAAGCAGCTCCAGCTTGTCAAGCATTCTAGTGCTAATTCCAGCCCTGCGAATCCAATGCTGGTGGGAATAAGAATTGCCCCAGATTCACATGGGCAGAGTGCTTGTCCATTAGCATGTCCTGAATTGCTCCACCAATAGCGCCCCAATGGGAATGCAACCCGCACGCAAAGATGTGCCATAGAGAGCATCCTATCCAGCTACATCACAGATTGATATGGCAACTGCTCGGCCCAAGATCGCAAGAAACTGCAGAGTGTGGTGAACTCAGCTTGAACCAATTGATTCTGTCTACACCTCCCGCTGCCTCAGGAAGGCAGACAGTATCAACAGAGACCCCTCCCACCGAGGCTTGCCTTCTTCCAGACCCTTCCATCAGGCAGAAGATACAAAAGTCTGAAGATCCAGACATCCAGACATAGGAACAGCTTCTTCCCCACAGCTACAAGACTCCTCAACGACTCCCCCTCGGACTGATCTGTTCCCTGTGAGAACACTATTCACGACGTCCAACGCTGCTCTTGCTCATGTATTTGCTTTCTTTGGCCCCTTGTTCCGAACTGTAACCAATCACTGTTTGTCGATGTACCCTTTGTCAATGTACTCTGTCGATTATTATTTCTTGTCTACTGTGTACGTACTGTATACGCTCCCTTGCCCGCAAAAACAAACTTTTCGCTGTACTTCGGTACTTGTGACAATAAATTAAATCAAATCAATTCAGTCCCAGCATGAATGGCAAATTCCGCTGCCAGTGACGACACGCCGCTGAGAACCCCGTGACTGTGGAGGCAGAGAATTCACCGCTTCGTCTCGCAAACAGAGAATCTTGCCCTCTGTTTCTCTGCAGATGCTGCTTGACTTGCTGAGGATCACCAACATTTCCTGTTTTTATTAAGGGAAACATGGGGATTGGTGGATTCAAGGCAACGCAAGTGTTTGAGTGTCATTTTACTGACATTCTGGCCAGAGGATGTTACTGCTCCCCAGAATGGCAATATTCTTGGGGCAGAGCGAGGTGTCAAAGAGGTGGAACTGAGTCTTAACAGCATACATGTAGAAGCTAATAACCACAATGGGAACTTAGGCTTTTCGTCGTAATTCAGAGAATAGTACACAAGTGTTTTCAAGGCAAGCTGTGTGGTAAGAGTAGGTTGTGAAGAAAAACAAGCTTCCTCAGGAGCTGTAAATATCTGCAAAGGAAGCAAGTCATGTACAGTGAACCTGTTGTTCCACAGCCTTCCAGTAGAATTTAAAAGTGACATTGCAGCAGATGTTATTGCAGCTTCTGATTTAATTTATATGCAAAGAATTTAATAAGATTCCACTTGATCCATGAGAAGAACAGTGAGATGTTCAGGGAGTCGTTCCGTGGACATGAATGAAAGCATCAACACAGAGAAAATAAAAAATACAGAAATACAAATAGAACCTAGGCATGTTCGACCTCTGCTCCTGAATTCCTGAAAATGTGGCAGCCATTTTGTGAAATTCTGTGCCTGAAGTCCTAAAACGTAAATGAGGTATGCCGTGTCTAACCCTCGGGTGAACTGGACAGTACGAAGCAGGTGGGAATAACAGTGAAGGCAGGGAAGGAACAGAAAGACCTAGGAAAATTGGGAGTCATGCGCCTATTGAGTGATGGCCACGGGGGCAGTGAGGGGAGAAATGGTCAGACCCTGACTCCTTGTCAGCAGTTGAACACAGAAGCCAGGAAAGGGATGGGTCTCAGAGCTGAATTTTGACTGCTTTACTGCTGCTGCCCCCATCTGATGTAGCGTGAAGTGAAGATGGCAAAAGAAAGTCTAGCCTATAACTTCCGGAAGATGTGCGGAATGTATGGGCTGAGAGCTGCACTGACAGAGGTCAGGGTAATTCCAGTATGTAACTACATTTTTATTAAAAACATGAGTCAAACTGATCACAACACAAATGATGTGATACTTCTTCAGTTGTCGGAATACCAATACAACGCAAGTTCACATTTAGTTTATGGTGTTTCCCACAGAAGCTGCTTGAGCCAATTCCTCCCCCTGCTGGTAATACATTAACGTCAGGGTTATTAAGTGCAGTAAGTGTTACTCCTGATCCCACACAATGGTGACACTGCTTCAGATACTATAACAATGTTCTGCTTGTGACTGGCTGCTGGTTCCACGCACGCAAGATGTTCCAGTGTCTTCTGCAAGAAATATAGATGACATCTATTAGCACCTGGTGATGTGTTGCTCTTTACTATGGTTTCATACACAAAATAATGAACAATACTCAATATTTTGGGTTAGGAGACGTTGGATTTCTAATCAAATATATTACACAGATACATTTTACAGTTTTGGGAATTATTGTCAGAATAAATAGGGATGATTTTGAAATTTTCACCCGCTTCTAAATATTAGTTTACCAAGATTATTCAGGCCCTCTTGGGCTTTCCCTTTCTGAGTGTATGTGTGTGTGTCTCTGCATGTCAATCTGTCTTTGTCACTGTGTGAGTGTTTGTGTGTCTGTCACTCTGTCACTTCCTGTGTATGTCTCTGCTACTCAGTCTCTATGTGTGTGTGTGTGTCTGACTGTCTGTCACTCTGACTCTCAGTGTGTGTGTTTCTCTCACTCAGTCAGTGTGTGTGTGGCTCTGTCACTCTGTCTCTGTCAGTGTGTGTGTGTGCCTCTGTCACTATGTCTCTGTCAGAGTGTGTGTCTCTGTCACTCTGTCTCAGTCAGTGTGTGTCTCTGTCACTCTGTCTCTGTCAGTGTGTGTCTCTGTCACTCTGTCTCAGTCAGTGTGTGTCTCTGTCTCTGTCAGTGTGACTATGTCTCTGTCACTCTGTCTCTGTCAGTGTGTGTGTATCTGACACTCTGTCTCTGTCAGTGTGCGTCTCTGTCAGTGTGTGTGTCTCTGTCACTCTGTCTCTGTCAGAGTGTGTGTCTCTGTCACTCTGTCTCTGTCAGTGTGTGTCTCTGTCACTCTGTCTCTGTCAGTGTGTGTGTCTCTGTCACTCTGTCTCTGTCAGCCCCCATCTAACAAGGTTGAACAGTACTTAAGCAGCACTGGCTCAGCCAACCCCAGCTAGCTTGCAACAATGGCGCTGAGGAGACCGGTCCCAAGATACCCCAGAGCAGACCTGGGGATTCTCCTAGACATGGTGGAGCCAGAGAGATGTCCTGTTCCCCTGAAGGTCCCGGAGGGTCAGCTACAGGGCAGCCCATGAAGTGGCTATGGTGGTAAGCTCGGGGAGTGTGACCAGGATGACTGGCCTCCAGTGCCATCAAAAGGTCAATGACCTACACCGGGCAGCACAAGTGAGTAGACACCAATGTCCTCTTCCGCCCCCCCCCCCCCCCCCCCCCCCCCCAACACCCACCCTCCCACCCCGGCAGCTTTCGGCCTCAACGCGAGCATCCACCGCCTCCCCAATTCTCCATGCGACCCCAATCCTCCCTTCATACATCCCCTCCCTTCAGACCCCCCCCACAACTCTTCCTTCTCCCTCCCTTCCCACTACTGTGAACCATGCGTGTGGCTAACAATGCCCTCTCTGTGTCTCCTCAATCGTAGAATCATAGAATTTACAGTGCAGAAGGAGTTGTTCAAATGTGAGTTGTTTTTGCCTTACTGACCGACCTTTCCCTCCCACTGACCACATATCCATTCGCCTGCAGGTCCTCCAGCCAATGACGCTGGCCCATTCTGGATGGACCCCTTTCCAGCTCCCAGGCGACCACCTCAGAGGGGAGTACGAGGATGCCACGATCGAGGCATCACAGCTGTCATCCCCACACTCCACCAGCGCAGATACACACACCTCAGTGGTCAGGAGTCCGGGGAACATTCTGGTGAGCACCACACTGCTGCTGATGCACATCAGGTGGAGGCAGGAACCCCCAGGCGAGACAGCAGTCAGAGATCTGCTGGATCCCAGGACCCAGCTGGGTCCCAGTGTGATGCTAAGCCCATGGAGGAGGTATACCCGGAGCTGATGGAGACGATAGGGAGCGGTCAGGACATCCAGAGGGAGATTTCAACGCCTCTCCAGCAGATCCATAGCCGATTGGAGGAGTCCCAGAGGCGACAGTTGCAGGAGACGTCGCCGGCAATGTGTGATATTGAGGCCAACACTGCCAGGGTGGCGACAACAGGGGCAAGCCTGGTGCACGACATCGGCACCATTAATGAAGGTATCCAAGGCATTGCACAGTCGGTGACAGCCATGGCTGAGGGTCTCGGCAGGATGTCCAACTTGCTGGGAGATGTTACCCAGTGCCAGGCTGACCTTGATGAGGTCCTGCGGGACATGTCCCGCTTTCAGATGGGAATGGATGAGGCGCTGCGGAACTTGTCCCAGCCGCAGGTAGGTGGTCATTCCCAAGGCACTGCAGAGCATTGCCCAGTCACTGAGGTGCATCGCTGAGGGCATCGACAGGATGGTGCAGACAATGGGGAGCCGCCAGGGCTGGCAGAGCCAGATCTTGCAGGGGCAGCCGCTGCCCGTCCATCCCAAGGTGAACTCCAGGGCCCTACAGGCACCAATCAGGAGGAGGGGACGCTGTGTGCCAACCCGGTCTCGTCCCATGGAGTGGCGACTGTGGCCACCAGCTCCCCCAAGTACAAACCCTCTGATGAGCCCACGTCTCGCAGACCCCCCTTCTGGGTCCCTCCTTAGCCTGATGGGCGGCCGGGTCCTTAGTGTGTGGGGCGGGGTCTGGCACATGGGACGCCGCCTCGAGCATCTGCAGATGCTGCCGCTGCTGTCTCTGGCATCTGGCCGCCCACACTACCAGCAGTACCACAAGGGCAAGTTCAGCTGGATCCAAATTCCTGCCATAGCGTTCAATACCTGTCAGGAATTGCGAGAGGGCGTTAGACTGACAAACAACTGTGGCTCTCACCCCGAGACCCTCCATTCCTCCATTGATCTCCCCCCCTCGACCCGGAACGCCCAACCCATGCACTCCCAGCTGCACTAGGCCCCCTCTCACTAGACCCTAGACCCTGTACCTCGGACACCCGCTCATAATGTCACCTGGATCTGGCGCTGGTCCTCTCCTCGTGGCACATACCTACCCTCCCGCTATGGACATGTCCCCGGAGCCGTGTCCCATCTCCTGGGTGTTGGGATGTTGGCTGCTGCATGTGTGGTGTTGCCTCCTGCAGTGTCCAGGCACAGTGTCCAGGCATCGCCGTCTAACTGGAATGATATGCAATGACTCCCACATGCTACATGGCCCGCCCACCCACAGGTATCCACTTGGGTTGTGTGAAGTGCTCACTTAACCACAACTGCCAATTCCCTATTAATAATAGCCTTCAGCCGGAACGGCCAGAAGCCTCGGCAGTCAGTAGGGATAATGGGTAGTCGGTGAGGCAGGGACAAGGATGGTCCCGGAATGGATACACACGATCCAGGAGTTTGCATGGTAGTGCTGCACGCGGTTGGCTCCCGGTTGCCCACTCCCCCCACCACCCCACAGCACCTTTCCCCACCCACCCATGGAGGCCAGCCCCTGCGGAGGGTCCCCCCCCCCTCCCTCAGCCAAGAGACCCCCACCTCCCCGCCGACCACTGGGGTTGCAAGTCTAATGTCCCCAGGCCCTTTGCCTGTGAGTAAAGAAGGCTATTTACCTCCTGTGCTCCCCACAGAAGTCCTTCCACCAGGTTCACGCTTTTAACAAGGAGTACTAATCGGCGCCAGCGTGAGCACTCGCTGGGGAGGCCGCTGAATGATGGGAGGCCGTTGGATATGGGGTGGCTCTCGTTAATTGTACGGAAATGGGCTTAAGTGGTGAACATTGATTTCTTGATAGGTTACGGTGGGATCCTGATTTTGCCTATGGGAGCAGGCTGGTTGTATCGCAAGCTGTTTGGCCTGATGTGGTTCTAGTTTTCGGCTTCTCCAGCTATTAACCGGCCTCGTTTCACTCGAGCGAGAGCATACCGAGTCTGGAGAATTGCGCCCTCTGTCAGTGTGTGTGTGTATCTCTGTCAGTCAGTGTGAGTGTCTCTGTCACCTTGTCTCTGTCAGTGTGTGTGTCTCTGTAACTCTTTCTCTGTCAGTGTGTGTGTCTCTATCACTCTGTCTCTGTCAGTGTGTGTGTGTCACTGTCACCCTGTCTGTCAGTGTGTGTGTCTCTGTCACTCTGTCTGTCAGTGTGTGTGTCTCCGTCACTCTGTCTCTGTCAGTGTGTGTGTCTCTGTCACCCTGTCTCTGTCAATGTGTGTGTGTCTCTGTCACTCTGTCTCTGTCAGTGTGTGTGTGTCTCTGTCACCCTGTCTCTGTCAGTGTGTGTGTGTCTCTGTCACTCTGTCTCTGTCAGTGTGTGTGTGTCTTTGTAACTCTTTTTCTGTCAGTGTGTGTATCTCTGTCACTCTGTCTCTGTCAGTGTGTGTGTGCGTCACTGTCACCCTGTCTGTCAGTGTGTGTGTCTTTGTCACTCTGTCTGTCATTGTGTGTTTCTCTGTCACTCTGTCTCTGTCAGTGTGAGTGTCCCTGTCACCCTGTCTCTGTCAGTGTGTGTGTCTCTGCCACCCTGTCTCTGTCAGTGTGTGTGTGTCTCTGTCACTCTGTCTCTGTCAGTGTGTGTGTGTCTCTATCACTCTGCTTCTGTCAGTGTGTGTGTGTGTGTTTGTGTCTCTGTCACTCTGCCTCTGTCAGTGTGTGTGTGCTGTCACTCTGTCTCCGCCAGATGTGTGTCTCTCTGTCACTCTGTCTCTAACAGTGTGTGTGTCTCTATCACTCTGTCTCTGTCAGTTTGTGTGTGTCTCTGTCACCCTGTCTCTGTCAGTGTGTGTGTGTGTCTGTCACTCTGCCTCTGTCAGTGTGTGTGTGTGTCTGTCACTCTGTCTCTGTCAGTGTGTGTGTGTCTCTGTCACTGTCAGTGTGTGTGTCTCTGACACTCTGCCTCTGTCAGTGTGTGTGTGTGTCTGTCACTCTGTCTCCATCAGATGTGTGTGTCTCTGTCACTCTGTCTCTAACAGTGTGTGTGTCTCTATCACTCTGTCTCTGTCAGTTTGTGTGTGTCTCTGTCACCCTGTCTCTGTCAGAGTGTGTGTGTCTCTGTCACCCTGTCTCTGTCAGTGTGTGTGTGTCTCTGTCACTCTGTCTCTGTCAGTGTGTGTGTGTCTCTGTCTCTGTCAGTGTGTGTGTGTCTGTCACTCTGTCTCCGTCAGATGTGTGTGTCTCTGTCACTCTGTCTCTGTTAGTGTGTGTGTGTGTCTCTGTCACTCTGTTCCTAACATCTGAGCACTTTGAGGACCGATGATCCACCCCGTAGAGTGCATCCAGGAGAATTACTTCCTCTTCACATCATATCCTGCAGTTCTGCGCCCTTCCTTTTATTTGGCGATTTACTGCTTTTCCCGGCACAAAGTGACAGGTTGCATTCTGCTCCCCGAGTGTTGCAGCATGTTTGCAGGATCTAATATTGCTTCACACCAGCCAAGCATTAACCTTTCTAAAGTGCGGCTTCCGTGCTGACCAGCTGCCTGTCATTTGTAATCCTGAACATTGGCAGACACAAAATTCCTTAGGAAGGCTGCATGGCAAATTATCAAGTGATTAATTCATTGCAAAATTTTTAATTCTACTTGATTTGAACAGTTAAATGTGACTCTTGTAGAATTTTGTGCTGCACATGACAAAAATCAGTGGAAGAAATATCAGGCACATTCAGTAAAGGGCGAGGGACCACTCTCCTGGATTACCATCCCAGCAGCAAGGTTTTAAATTAACAATATCACAGAATTAAAACATCTGGAACCAAACTTAGTTCATTCTTGGACATTATCATCATCATCGGCAGGTGAGCTGCAAACAGCAGCTCGTCTGTCCACTGAAGCAGTATTGGTTGGCGTTGAGGCCCAGAGGGTAAATTCGACGAGGGCTAGGAAACAATTGGAGGGGTAGGATGCAGGAGAGATCTGCAGCCGAACACCTTTCAATTCCTGAAAAGGTGACGTTTAGTGAAATTACAGGAGATTTTATTGACTGGGTTCAGTGGGCCCGTTATTGGGTGCTTCATGGGCAGTTTCTGTTTTCCTGCTGTGGAAAGTATGGGCGAAACTTTCTGCCTCGCGATAGAATCGGGCTTCCGGCCAAAATCAAGGTCCGCGCCCGCCACCAATTCCAGGGCCATGTTCCAGTCCCTCGCTGGTGGCTATAACAAGGTTTGAGTCACTTGCCGGCAGTGGCCTGCAAAACCACCATTTGCTTGCACTTAAATGTACGTTTAAATGCGCGTTTGACCCACTATGCTGTGATGCTCCGGGCCTCTTCGGCAGAAGTTACAGGGGCGCAATTTACGACAGGTATTTACAAACAGTGTTATGGGCCAGGGTTTAGAGAACCCCAAAGTGTATCATGGAGTTCCCCTGACCCATAACTTTTAATAGAGTGTGGTGTGGGGAGCACACTGCCCACTATACAGGTGTGGTACAGCAGAAATGGAAACGTATTTTTTAAAAGCAAAACAATGTTTATTCTTAAGTTAACCTTTTTAAAACATACAGTGAACACCTCAGCAACCATCAATTCAAATACAACCCTCAAAGAATACAACACTAAGTAATCCTTAATAACTTCCCAAACAACATCAAGACAGAAGAAACACCTTTCAACAGAAGCACATTAGGTTTACATTCACTACTGAGAACATTTATAATTCTGAATTCACCAAATGATCAAGAGATAGTCTTTTGATGGCAGAGAGAACAGCAGTACTCCTGCTTGGTCTGGCTTCAGCTCCAACACTGAGAACGAAAGTAAAACACACCCGGGAGCCTGCTCAAAAACAAAAGTTAAAAGCTGACAGACAGCCCAGCTCCACCCACACTCTGACATCACTGATAACACTTGACAACACTTAAAGGTACATTTCTTAACCACCAATTTCTTAAAGGTACTCTCACATGACACCTCCCCCCCCAAGAAAAAATAAATAAACCATCAGCTTCAAGATGGTTTCATTTTTCACCTTTTCACCATTCTTTAAGAAATGCACACAGTAAATAGACATTTTCGTTTCAAAAAACAACACACACAAACAGGAATAATAATATAGTCCATTGTTCTTTCTTCCTCCAACTGAAATCCTTCCTGATTGACAGTCTCTTTGAACAAGAAGGTCTCTGCCCGCTCCGTCCATTTCTCTACGCCTCGGCATTTCTCTTTAAAGTCAAATATTTGAGTTCAATCTGATCACAGAGTCCCTTGTAATTCTCCAACACATGAGCATTGGTTATCACAGCTTTCAGGCAGTCAAATGCCTGTTGAAACTCCGCTGTCCATTGAAATTTTCAAAGTTTCTTCAGCAAGTCTATCAGTGGAGCAATCATGCTACAAAACTTTTGCACAAATGTTCGATCAAATCCACTCATGCCAAGAAATCGCATTATTTCCCTTTGTCTTGAGGGTATCGGAAGCTCCTCAATAACTGTTGGTTTCACATCCCGTGTGACCATTCGGCCCTGTCCGATTGTATGGCCAAAGAAAGTGACTTTGGCTTTTCCAAATTCACTTTTGGCTAGGTTTATCACCAAACCCGCCTCCTGAAGTCGATCGAATAACTCCATCAGATATTTTAAATGTTCTGTCCATGTCTGGCTGAAAATTACCAGATCGTCGATGTGTACCGCACAATTGGGTAATTCTGAAACAACTTTGTTAGTTAACCGTTGAAATGTGGCTGGTGCGTTTTTCATGCCAAATGGCATAACTTTGAATTGGTATATACCATCTGGAGTCACAAAAGCTGAAATCTCCTTCGCCCTTTCGGATAAAGGTACCTGCCAGTAACCTTTAAGTAAATCCAGTTTGGAAGTAAAAGCTGATTGTCCCACTTTCTCAATGCAATCCTCCAAACGTGGGATAGGATAAGAGTCTGTTCTTGTAACTGCATTAACCTTTCTATAGTCCACACACAGCCATTGGGCACTATCTGGTTTAGGTACCATTACTATGGGTGAGCTCCAATGGCTGCAACCCACTTCAATTATGCCTTTTTTAAGCATACGCTCAATCTCTTTGTTAACCTGTGCCAATTTTAAAGGGTTAAGTCTGTATGGATGTTGTTTGATTGGAACAGCATTTCCATATCTACATCATGTACAGCCATTTTAGTACATCCCAATTTATCTCTACAAACTTGCCCATGTGATAGCAATAATTCTTTCAGGTCTGTTCGTTTTTCCTCCGGAAGGTAACTCAATAATTTATCCCAACTTTTAAGAAGATCCACGTTTTCCAATTTAATTTGATGTATGCCAAATTCACAGTCATCTGGATTTAGTTCGTCCCTTTGAGTTAGAATCATTAAAACCTCCCCCTTTTTCTCTCCTTCCCTTTCAAAGTAACTTTTAAGCATATTCACATGACACACTCGGTGAGTCTTCCTTCTATCTGGTGTTTTTACCACATAATTCACCTCACTTAATTTCCTTTCAATCTGATACGGTCCACAAAACCTTGCTTTTAAAGGTTCACCTACCACTGGTAACAATACTAAAACTTTAACTCCACTGGCAAAACTACGAACTTTGAATTTCTTGTCCGCTATCATTTCATCACATGTTGTGCAACTTTCAAATGTTGTCCAGCCAATTCACCTGCTCTATTTAATCGTTCCCTAAAATTTGACACGTAATCCAATAATGTAATTTCTGATTTCTCTCACACACCAATTTTTCCTTAATCAATTTAAGTGGTCCTCTTACTTCATGACAAAAAATTAGTTCAAAAGGACTACATTTGGTTCACTCATTCGGTGCATCCCTAATTGCAAAAAGTACGAATGAAATTTCTTTATCCCAATCCTCTGGATAATCGTGACAATAAGCCCTCAACATTGTCTTTAATATCTGATGCCACCTTTCTAACTCTCCCTGCGATTCTGGATAATATGCATTTGATTTAAATTGTTTTATTCCTAAGCTATCCATAACTTCTTTAAATAACCTTGAGGTAAAATTTGGTCCTTGATCCGATTGTATTTCTATGGGTAGTCCATATCTAGTAAAGAATTTAAGTAACCCCTCCACAATCTTTTTAGCTGTAATATTACGTACTGGAATGGCCTCTGGAAACCTAGTAGACACATCCATTATAGTCAAAAGATATTGATTCCCACTTTTTGTTTTAGGAAGCGGTCCTACGCAATCAATTAGGACCCTTGTAAAATGAAATGAAAATTGCTTATTGTCACAAGTAGGCTTCAAATGAAGGTTCCTCAAATGCTGGAATGGATATTAAGGGCGTTGGTTTTATCACTGCTTGAGGTTTCCCTATCACTTGATATGTGTGACATGATTGACAAAATGTAACTACATCTTTATGTAGTCCAGACCAATAAAAATGTTTCTGGATTTTAGCTTGAGTTTTCCTTATTCCCAAATGACCTCCCACTGGTACCTCATGTGCAACTCGCAACACCTCCTTTCTATCCCCTACCGGCAATACTACTTGATGAACTTCTGCCCACTTTTCATCTGCCTGCATATGTAAATGTCTCCATTTTCTCATCAAAACATCACTTTTATGGTAATAAAACTCTGGTATACACTCAGATTCCTCTTCCGTAAATGCTTTCTGATACATCCGTTTTATTTCTATATCTTTTTGTTGTAACTCCACCAATTTTCCTGAACTAAAAATATCTGCCTCATCCTCCACCTGTTCTTGTTCTTTTTCAACCATCTGATCAAAAATTGTTTCTGATAATTGCACTTCAACTTCATCTTCACTCTTTGATTTCTCCTCTTCTTCACTCTTTGATTTCTCCTCTTGTCTTAACCTGCGTCTTTGCGACTTTGTTACTACACAATCCGGAAAAATCCCAGGATATTCATCCTTCAACACTTCGGTTGTCTGATTTTCCACTGGCTTATCAACCACAGTAGGTATCACTCCCACCTGCTATCCAGCTATATCATTACCCAAGATAAACTGTATTCCTGGACAAGATAGTTTCTCTATTACTCCTACTACCACTTCACCACTCTTCACTGGACTTTCCAATCTTACCTTATATAATGGAACACTACTCCTCTCACTCTGAATTCCACATATTACCACCTTTTCTGGCAACATTCTTCCCAAACTACATAATTCCTCATCTCTTACCATTAAAGATTGACTAGCTCCCGTATCTCTTAAAAGTGTGACTTCTTTACCTGCTCCTCCTGATATACATGAGTAAACTTTACCCACACAAGTAAATTCTTTAAAGAGATCTGGCACCTTCTTATCAATCACCTCTTGATCAGGCTGTACAATCTTTTGCACCTCTTTCGCTTCACTTGGGCTTTCCTTTTCCACTTTAACAAACCCCACTGTCTTATCCTGTTTTACCACATCAGCCTTCCCAGTGCTTTTCTTCAACCACCAACACTGTGACTTTGCATGGCCTAGTTTATTACAGTGAAAACTACAGTGGACTTCTTTTTTAATCTGAGGTACACTCTCCATATTATATCGCATCAGATCACCTTTACCTTTACCACTTGAGTATTTCTCATGTCCCCAGTTTCTATCCCTCACAGGCTGAAACTGATGTCGGAAACCAAGCTTTGATTTATGAACTAATTCATAATCATCTGCCATTTCTGCTGCCAATCTCACAGTTTTAACCCTCTGTTCTTCCACATGAGTTCTCACTACATCAGGAATTGAATTTTTAAACTCCTCCAAAAGTATAATTTCTCTGAGAGCTTTGTACGTTTGGTCAATTTCAAAGCCCTTATCCACCTATCAAAATTACTCTGTTTTCTCCTTTCAAACTCCATATATGTTTGACCAAATTTGTTCCTTAAATTTCTAAACCTAGGCTTCAGGCACTAGTTCATATGCATCTAAGATGGATATTTTCACCTCCTCATACGTCTCAGATTCCTCCTCCGGTAGTGATGCAAACATTTCACTAGACCTACATACCAACTTTGTTTGAATCAATATAACCCACATGTCCTGTGGCCATTTCATTTGTTTAGTCACCTTCTCATCACTATCATCCAACTGTATGTTTCCCTTTACGTCTGCCAATTTTAACTGACTGTCATGTTTCATGGCCATTTTCTGAAGTTCAAACTCTCTCTCTTTATCTTTTTCCCTGATCTGTATATACCTTTCTCTTTCTTTTTGTTCTGCTAGGGCTATTCTTTCTTTTCTCCTTTCTTCTCTCTCCTTTTCTTTTTCCTATCACTCTCTTTCTTTTTCTTCTCTATCGCTTTCTCCTTCTTTTTCCTCTCACTCTCTCTTTCGCATTCAAGCTGCTTTAATTCTTTCTCATGTTCCATTTGTGTGCTCCCCATACCACAGAAATGGAAAAGTATTTTTTAAAAGCAAAACAATGTTTATTCTATGAACTCAAGTTAACCTTTTTAAAACATACAGTGAACATCTTAGCAACCATCAATTCAAATACAACCCCCAGAGAATACAACACTAAGTAATCCTTAATAACTTCCCAAACAACATCCAGAAGACAGAAGAAACACCTTTCAACAGAAGCACATTAGGTTTACATTCACTACTGAGAACATTTATAATTCTGAATTCACCAAATGATCAAGAGATAGTCTTTTGATGGCAGAGAGAACAGCAGTACACCTGATTGGTCCGGCTTCAGCTCCAACACTGAAAATGAATCTAAAACACACCCTGCATTCTTCTCAAAAACAAAAGTAAAAGGCTGGCAGACAGCCCAGCTCCACCCACACTCTGACATCACCGATAATACCCATTTCTTAAAGGTACATTTCTTAAACACCCATTTCTTAAAGGTACTCTCACATGACAACAGGAACTGGGCACCATAGCTGCTGATGGGGAGAGAGAAGGTAAAGAAAGTTTGAAAAGCTGTTAAAAATGGTAGCGCTTGCTGGGAGGTGGCTGCCAGGGTCAGAGCTGACTGCACAGGGTGTCCTGTAAATGTTCACAGAGCCTCTGGTCATTTGGGAGCCCACCCAGGCCGCCCCTCTGGAAACCCTCAGACCCCAACTGACTCGTCACCGGGATGGGCGTGGCCAAGCTCAATCAGTGACACACCGGTGGTGCCACTTCTCAATGCCTTCATCAGAAGCTCAGCCCCTCTGCAGGAGAAGCAGGGGATAAGCAGAACTCACCCCAACCAGGAGACCTGGCTCACCCCAAATTAAGGACATATGCACCGTGGCCTTTGACACGCTCCCTGGCACACTGCCCTTCTCAGGGCAGAGACCACACCAGTGACACTGTCAGCTACCATCCATCCTGCCCCGGGACAGGTTGTCACGACCTGTGCGTCACACAGGGAGATAATTTGATATTAGGAGTTCACTTGGTTGTCGCATGCCAATCTCTGCCTCAGAGACAACCCTCTCCTGCACCTGCCCGGACAATTCCATCGCCCTCCGCTCAGTTGGGGTGAGAGATCTGAGATCCGGGACACCCCCTCCGGTCTTCTCCTGCTCTCTTCTGTTATGGGCTACCTTTTCCTTGGGGATGCATTAAGGACATGGTGAGACTCGTGGAGGGGTGTTACGTGGGGGGGGGGGGGGGGGGGGGGGATCTGTAGCTGGTGGCTTGTGTATGCAAGGCACCTGGCCAAAGAGGATAATACAGGTGTAGAGGTTTGGTGCAGGATGGGATGTCAGGGATATGCAGGCAGGTGGGTTTTGATTGGTCTGTATGGGAGTGGGGGTGTGATGTGAGGAGTGAGGGACAGGAGTGATGCCAGTGGAACAGAGGTGGTGACTCACCCGAGCTGCCCCAAAGTGGTTGTTCCTGCACTGCTTGCCAGTCCGCATGGTGAGGCTGACAGCACCAACCGCCTCCGCCCAGGCTCGGGTAACGACCGCGGGCGTGAGCCTCCTGTTCATCCTGGGGAAGAGAGTATCCTGCCTCTCCCCCATCGAATCCAACATTGTATTGAGCTCCCACTCGGTGAAGCGTGCTGCTGTTCTTCTCTGAGTCATGTTCTTGGCTGAAATGAGAGTGTGTGGAGAGTGAAGCGCTTACAAGCAGCTCCAGCTTGTCAAGCTGTCCAGCGCCAATTCCGGCCCCAGTGAATCCAACGCCGACAGGAATGCGAATTGCTCCAGATTCACGTGAGCAGAGTACTGGTCCATTAGCATGTCCTGAATTGCTCCACAAATAGCGCCCCCAACGGGAACACAAACCGCATGCAATTCGGTCCAGGCCTCAACACTTAGGGGTGGATTCTCCATTTGCGAGACTATTGGCGGGATTCTCTGTCGGCCATCTCCAGAATCGTGAAACGCGATTGGGTGGAGAATCGGTCGTGACACAAAAATCATGGTGGGTGCATGCCAGAATGTCATGCACCAGTGCCTCGACAGCGGCGTCAATGCGTTCTACTCCACATGTACAGTAAACACTGTCCACATATCATTAACGGGCCTGTCCCAGTATTCTCGGGGTCCTCCGCGATGCTCCGACTCTGCCAACGAGAATTCCCGATGGCGAGTTTCATTTGTGGTTTTAAAAATCGGGAAACACACGCCATGGCTGATGAGACAGAGAGAAGAGAAAGACATGCAGAGGCCCAACAGCCGGCACTGTCATTGGCAGGGCTGGCTGGGGAAGGGCGGGCACCTGCCAGGCCCAGGGGAGGTCAACGGGGGGTTGACCAGGGGTTGCACCGTGTTGGGGTGGCCCCCCTGTGGTGGTATGTATTAGGGGTAATAAGGTACACCACGTGTCGACAGGCTATTGGTGGAGGGATGCCAGGTCCTGATAGGATCTGCCACCTACTGGACTCCACCCAGAAATGCCGGTATAAGAACCCAGTTTTTCCCTCCATTTCCCTCAGCAGTTGCATTCTGTAACCACGCTGCTGGGGATAAAGTTCTGCTTAATAAAGCCTTCAATTGACATTACCTCAACCAGCCTCGCGTCATATTGACGGTGCTACAATTTATTAAGCAGAATTTAAATTGAAGAAAACGACATGGGAACATGGAGCTCCGAATTACCCCGGAGTGCCTGCGCATCGCACCCCAAGCAGCTAACTCGGCCTCTATCTTCAAACACTGGATGGCATGCTTTGAGGGCTACCTCCGAACGGCCCCCGGCACACCGACTAACGAACAAAAGATGCAGGTCCTTTATTCCAGGGTGAGTCCTGACGTCTACTCCCTTATCGAGGACGAGGACGGTTTCACCGGTGCCATCGCCGCGCTGAAGGATATCTACATCCGGCCCGCCAACCAGGTTTTTGCTCGCTACCAGCTCGCCACACAAAGGCAATTTCCGGGGGAATCGCTGGATGAGTTTTATAACGCCCTGCAGATCCTGGGTCGAAACTGCAACTGCCCGGCGGTAACAGCGAGTGAACACACAGAGCTCCTCGTCCGCGATGCGTAGGTGGCAGGTTTGGCCTCTTCCCAGATCCGCCAGAGGCTTCTGGAGAAAGAATCTCTGGGACTTACAGAAGCTTGGGCCCTGGCGGCATCCTTCGATGTGGCCTCGCGTAACGCCCGCGCCTACGCCCCCGACCGCACTACAGCCCCTTGGGCTCCGTGGACCCCCGCGACAGTCGACTCTCCGACACCACCCCCACCCCCGCAAACCTGCGCGGCCAAAACACCAGACCAACCGGGGGGGCCCCGCTGCTATTTTTGCGGCCAGCCGAAGCACCCTCGGCAGCGATGCCCGGCCCGCGCGGTTACCTGCAAAAGCTGCGGGAAGAAAGGCCACTACGCGACGGTGTGCAAGGTCCGCGGGGTCGCCGCTATCTCCGGGGAAGAAACGGGACCACAGACCCAGCCCCCCCAGCGATCCACGTGTGACCAACGGACGCCGCCATTTTGGACCCCAGACGCCACGAGGGAGAGATGGGCGCCGCCATTTTGTCCACCCCCGACCGCGCTCGAACCGTGGACACCGCCATCTTGGCTGAAGGACCCCGACACAGATGGCCACATACTGCCTGATTACGATGCTCAACTTCAACAACCACGTCTGGCTTCGACGACCCTCGACCACTCGCGACCCCGGACGCTCCAGACTGCAACCACTACAGTCCTAGTGAATGGCTACGAGACGCCGTGTCTTATCGACTCTGGGAGCACGGAGAGCTTCATTCATCCGGACACGGTAAGGCGCTGTTCCCTCACAATTCGGCCAAACACCCAGAAAATTTTCCTGGCGGCGGGATCCCACTCCGTTCAGATCACGACGTTCTGCATCGCTAACCTAACGGTGCAGGGGAGGGAGTTCCGAAATTACCGGCTGTATGTCCTCCCCCATCTCTGTGCGCCCACACTCCTAGGGTTGGACTTCCAATGCAACCTCCAGAGTTTAGCATTTAAATTTGGCGGCCCTATACCCCCACTGACTGTCCGCGGCCCCGCGACCCTCAAGTTTGAACTGCCTTCCTTGTTTGCGAACCTCACACCGGATTGCAAACCCGTCGCCACAAGGAGCAGACGGTACAGCGCCCAGGACCGAGCATTTATCCGGTCCGAAGTCCAGAGGCTGCTGAAGGAAGGCATCATCCAGGCTAGCAACAGTCCCTGGAGAGCCCAGGTGGTAGTTGTTAAGACCGGGGAGAAACAGAGGATGGTCATCGACGATAATCAGACCATCAACAGGTACACGCAGCTAGATGCGTACCCTCTCCCCCGCATATCCGACATGGTCAATCGGATTGCACAGTACAAGGTCTTTTCCACCGTGGACCTCAAGTCCGCCTACCACCAGCTCCCCATCCGTCCCGGTGACCGCAACTATACTGCCTTCGAAGCAGACGGGCGGTTATACCACTTTTTAAGGGTTCCATTCGGCGTCACGAACGGAGTCTCGGTCTTCCAACGAGAGATGGACCGAATGGTTGACCAGCACAGTTTACGGGCCACGTTCCCGTATCGCGACAACGTCACCATCTGCGGCCACGACCAGCAGGACCATGACGCCAACCTCCAAAAATTCCTCCAGACCGCTCACGCCCTGAACCTCACTTACAACAAAGAAAAATGCGTGTTCCGCACCGATCGTCTAGCCATCCTGGGCTACGTAGTGCGTAATGGAGTGATAGGCCCCGTCACTGAACGCATGCGCTCCCTCATGGAGTTCCCTCTCCCCTACTGTGCCAAAGCCCTGAAATGTTGCCTGGGCTTCTTTTCTTATTACGCCCAGTGGGTCCCCCAGTACGCAGACAAGGCCCGTGCACTAATCAAGTCCACTACTTTTCCCCTGACGACAGAGGCATGCCAGGCCTTTAGCCGCATCAAAATGGATATCGCAAAGGCCACGATGCGCGCCATCGACGAGTCCCTCCCCTTCCATGTCGAGAGCGACGCATCGGATGTAGCTCTGGCGGCCACCCTCAACCAAGCAGGCAGACCCGTGGCCTTCTTCTCCCGAACCCTCCACGCTTCAGAAATCCGCCACTCCTCAGTGGAAAAGGAGGCACAAGCAATAGTAGAAGCTGTGCCACACTAGAGGCATTACCTGGCCGGTAGGAGATTCACTCTCCTCACTGACCAACGGTCGGTTGCCTTCATGTTCGATAATGCACAGCGGGGCAAGATCAAGAACGACAAGATCTTGCGGTGGAGGATCGAACTCTCCACCTTCAATTATGAGATCTTGTATCGTCCCGGAAAGCTGAACGAGCCATCCGATGCCCTATCTCGCGGCACATGTGCCAATGTACAAGTGGACCGTCTACAAGCCCTCCACGAGGACCTCTGCCACCCGGGGGTCACTCGTTTCTACCACTTCCTTAAGGCCCGCAGCCTCCCTTACTCCGTCGAGGACGTCCAAACAGTCACCAGAAACTGCCAGATCTGCGCTGAGTGCAAACTGCACCTTTTCAGGCCAGATAGAGCGCACCTGGTTAAGGCCTCTCGACCCTTTGAACGCCTCAGTTTGGATTTCAAAGGCCTCCTCCCCTCCACCGATCGCAACGCGTACTTCCTGAACGTCGTTGACGAATACTCCCGTTTCCCTTTCGCCACCCCCTGCCCCGACATGAACTCGTCCACGGTCATTAAAGCCCTCGGTACCATTTTTACACTGTTCGGTTTCCCCGACTATATCCATACCGACAGGGGGTTCTCCTTTATGAGTGACGAACTGCGTCAATTCCTGCTCAGCAGGGGCATAGCCTCGAGCAGGACAACCAGTTACAACCCCCGGGGGAACGGGCAGGTAGAAAGGGAGAATGGAACGGTCTGGAAGGCCGTCCTGCTGGCCCTCCGGTCTAGGAGTCTCCCAATTTCCCGCTGGCAGGAAGTCCTCCCGGATGCCCTTCACTCTATCCGGTCCCTGCTGTGCACCACCACGAATCAAATGCCTCACGAGCGCCTCCTCCTCTTTCCTAGGAAGTCCTCCTCTGGAACGCCACTTCCGACCTGGCTAGCAGCTCCGGGACCCATTCTGCTCCGGAAACATGTGCGGGCGCACAAGTCAGATCCGTTGGTGGAACGGGTGCATCTCCTTCACGCCAACCCGCAATACGCCTATGTGGAGTACCCCGATTGGCGACAGAACACGGTCTCCCTGCAAGATCTGGTGCCCGCCGGAGCTACCCACACCCCCCCAACGCCAATCACCACCTCCTCACTCTCGCCGGTTCATCCCGCAGCCACCCCCTTCCCGGGGGGTTTGGTTCTCCTCCCAGACCCGCCCAGGAGTAAGGACACAGGGGACAGCGCTACGCTCCCAGAGTCGACGGGACTCGAGCCAGCGCCATCACCACCACGCCCGAGACAATCGGAAAGGTCGACCAGGGGGCCCATCCGGCTCATCGAATCACTTTAACTCTCAACGTTTTCAGTTATTATATCTTGTTATAGTTATGGCATCATGCCGACCCTGTTTGGCCCAGTTGAAGCGATAATTTTGTGTTTTGTTCAAAGTTACGGCACAATACCGACTCTGTAAACCCCTACCACCATGCGAACCATCATCCCGCCGGGTTTTTTTTCAACAAGGGGTGAATGTGGTGGTATGTATTAGGGGTAATACGGTACACCACGTGTCGACAGGCTATTGGTGGAGGGATGCCAGGTCCTGATAGAATCTGCCACCTACTGGACTCCACCCAGAAATGCCGGTATAAGAACCCAGTTTTTCCCTCCATTTCCCTCAGCAGTTGCATTCTGTAACCACGCCTTCAATTGACATTACCTCAACCTGCCTCGCATCATATTGACGGTGCTATACCCCCACAGGACTGGGGTGTCCAGGCACGGACCGCCATTGCCGCAGCCTGAAAGGCAGCCATCTTGCTGCTCACCCCAATGACAGCTCACCATGGTCCTGGTTGTTCAGATTGCCGCAGGCTGTATGGGTGCCCCCACCTCACCAGTCCGCACTCTTCACCCCACCACTCCTGTACCCCACTGTCCACCCTACCCCTCACCCTCTATCCCAACCACTCTTCCCCCCCCCCCAAAACCAGCCGCCAGCCACCGGGAGGGCAGCACGCTAGTCGCCGCACCCCGCGGGGATGCACTAAGGCTTTACGATCTGGAGCTGCTCGAGGGGGACCCCGGAGCAGCAGAGTTTCCCTCAAGGGAACAGGAGGCAGCCGGTGAAGATGGAAAGCCGGCCACCCAACAGGCCGAGAAGGAGGAAGTAGGAAGGAGGGGCCACATGAGGCCTCGTGTGTACCGTCAGAGCCTGTCATTCGAGGACCTGCCGGTCTGGGGATGTCGTTAAAGACTCTGGCTGAGCAGAGAGACAGTGCGACATGTCTGCCAGATCATGGCGCACATGGCACCGCGGGGGTATGGGGGAGGACCCGCTGCCCCAGCCATCAAGGTGACAGTCGCCCTGATGTTTTACACTACAGGGTCCTTCCAGGCGCCAAGTGGAGACCTGTCTAGGATTTCGCAGACCTCGGGTCAGGACCCTGGGTCGCTCTGGAGGACCTTTGAGTATAGCACTAGGAGAGTCTCCCACATTATGATGGGCTGCTGCATTCTCCACAAAATCACACAGCAAGAGGGCCGATGTGTTCGAGAAGGAGGATGAAAGCCAGTCCTCATCCATTGAGGAGGATTCGGAGGCGGACGAGGATGGGCAGGACATGGGGCCCGAGCTGGCATGGGAGGTCGCATAATGTGAGCGCCTAGGCATGGGATGCTCTGAACACCTCCAGATGGACAAACTAGGGGGCCTGGCCAATGGCACAGACAACCCATCCTCTCCCATGAACACCCTCCCTGCGACTCCCTCCTTGCAACCCCCCCCGTGATTCCTACATGCCGCACTATGGGGTGCAGGCCCTGGGTTGTCAGTAACAGTGGGAGTGGTCCATGGGATGGAGGATGATGACAACCCGCTCTGCGATGAGCTCTGGTGCTCCGCATCATATGACAACATCTGACTCCTACCCGCAGTAGCACTTTCCACTGTCCACCTGACCGATCCCTGCATTGAACTGGCCATTCCATCATACGGTACCACAGTAGCCTTGGGATTGCAGAGATGGGGTCAGAGTGAGGGCGGGGCAGTGATGTGGTGGGACATCAATGCAGTGAACATTGGTGAACTGGGGTCCTTGGGTCAAGTCCACCCCTAACATCCACCCATCCACCCCACCCACAGTGCCCCCTCTGCGACCAGCCCAGATTGTGACATTATGGGAAATGTTCAGGATACAAAGGGTTAATGATATATCATAATTAACCACTCGATGGAGCTAGGTGCAGTACTAGCCACTGGGTCTGGTTTAGCATAGTGGGCTAAACAGCTGGCTTGTAATGCTGAACAATGCCAGCAGTGCGGGTTCAAGTCCCGTACCGGCCTCCCCGAACAGGCACCTGAATGTGGTGACTAGGAGCTTTTCACAGTAACTTCATTGATGCCTACTTGTGACAATAAGCGATTATTATTATTATATAAAGCACTGACTCACAGACTTCTGGGAGAAGGCTGGAGAGGAGAGCATAGGAGCAATGAGAGAGATCAGAGTAAAGTAATGGATAGAGTGTAGAGACTAGTGTTAGTATAATGTAGATTGTAGATTATTATTAACTGTAGGAGTAAGTGGTTGAGCTTCAATAAGTAGTGTAAATAAATGTTAGCTTTGTTAATGAACTTAGCTTCTGTGGTCTTTGTGAACACTACGACATCCATCCTGATAACTGAATCACAAAGAACACCACCCAGCCCATCCCTCACACCCTTCTGACAGAGCACCAAGGCAGGTTGGAACATCGTACACACCCCTGTCTGCATCAACGGGGCCAAGGTGGAGATGGTGGAGATTAACATAGATTATCATAGAATTTACGGTGCAGAAGGAGGCCATTCGGCCCATCGAGTCTGCACCGGCTCTTAGAAAGAGCATCCTACCCAAGGTCAATATCTCCACCCTATCCCCATAACCCAGTAACCGCACCCAATACTAAGGGCAATTTTTGGACACTAAGGGCAATTTATCATGGCCAATCCACCTAACCTGCACATCTTTGGACTGTGGGAGGAAACCGGAGCAGCCGGAGGAAACCCACGCACACACGGGGAGGATGTGCAGACTCCGCACAGACAGTGACCCAAGCTGGAATCGAACCTGGGACCCTGGAGCTGTGAAGCAATTGTGCTATCCACAATGCTACCGTGCTGCCCATGGTTGCAAAAAAACTATGTTGACAGCTTCAAATTCCGAGGTGTGCACATCACCAGAAATCGGTCCAGGTCCACCCACGTCGATGTTACCACGAAGAAAGCACAACAGTGCCTATACTTGCTCAGGAAACTAAGGAAATTCAGTGTGTCCACATTGACTCTTATCAACTTTTACAGATGCACCTTAGAAAACATCCTATCTGGCTGCAATACAGCCTGGGTATGGCTACCGGGCCTGGATGGACCCAGCTACTGCTCATGTGTCCCAGGTGGAATGGTGCCACCCTGTTCTGCCCGCTGCCCATCAGATGCACCAGGAACAGGAGGGGGAGAGTCCGAGGTGCTGTGGTGCACTGGCACCTCCCCTGCGGGAGTCACCGGCACGGGCCCCATTTCCTCCTCCTCCCTCAGTGTGCCCGATGGACCCGGGCTAATCCGTGGGACAGGGGTGCAAGCGGAGCTACCCTCTGAGGCACCCCCCAGTCACCTGCCGCTGCCAGTCCTGGTGGACAACTCTGGTCTCGACAAGGCTCTGCATGCTCGCGGCAATGGAGCACGGGGAGTGGACCAATGACATCTGGGACTGCGCCACATGACCCATTGACTGTGCCGCCACCTTCTGGGTCTGTGCCACATCAGCCAGTAACTGCACCACCTCCCTTTGGGACTGGGCCACCTCCCTCTGTGTCTGTGCCACGTCGGCCTGGGCAATGCCATCAACGCTGTCAGCCAGGGCCTGCTCTGACAGGGCCATGCTCTGGAGTGCCGCTCTAATAACCAGGTGGCCCTGGTACATGGCTGCCTCTGATAGGGCAGCCCTGTCCTGGACCTCAGCCACTGCCTGCACAGAATGCCCCAGACCTTGGACATCTTGACCGATGGACAAAACCTTCGCCCCCAAAACCTCCACTGTGGACGCCACCCGTGCGGTGTTGGCCTGAGTGGCACGCATAGTCGGCCCCCCGCTACTAATAATAATAATCTTTATTGTCACAAGTAGGCTTACATTAACATTGCAATGAAGTTACTGTGAAAAGTCCCTAGTCGCCACATTCTGGCGCCTGTTCGGGTACACGGAGGCATGTACAATTTACCTAACAGCACGTCTTGCAGGACTTCACAGAATTTCATAGAATTTACAGTGCAGAAGGAGGCCATTCGGCCCATCGAGTCTGCACCGGCTCTTGGAAAAAGCACCATACCAAGGTCCACACCTCCACCCTATCTCCATAACCCAGTAACCCCACCCAACACTAAGGGCAATTTTGGACACGAAGGGCAATTTAGCATGGCCAATCCACCTAACCTGCACATCTTTGGACTGTGGGAGAAAACTGGAGCACCTGGAGAAAACCCACGCACACACGGGGAGAACGTGCAGACTTCACACAGACAGTGACCCAAGCTGGGAATCAGACCTCGGACCCTGGCGCTGTGAAGCAACAGTGCTAACCACTGTGCTACCATGTCCTGCAGGCGGTGGACTCCTCCAACTGTACCTGCAGGTGCTTATACCCCCTCATGTAGTCCCTGGCTCTGAGACTGCATCTCCAGTATAGATGGGACCACCCTTCTGAAACCCGTCCAGGCGGCAGATAGTCCCTGGGGTCGGGCCACCCTCTGTCCATCCGCCCCCTCAGGGGCTCCTACCTCCACCTGCTGTACTGCTGCATATGTGTGGTGCGCACCAGATGGTGCTCAATGAGCCTCTTAACTGAAGTGGCCAACTGAGGTGAGTGTCTCTGAGATGGTGGAGGCTGTTGGAGACAGCTGTGATGGAAAGTCAGTGTCGTTCCCAGGCTGGTGCTCTGGGTAGTCTTGGGCTGCGGGTCGAGGGCTCCCGTCAGTCTGTAATCTCCTCCTCGCTGCTCTCCTCCTGGGGTTGGGGAAGGGGGCGGAGTGCACCAGAGACGCCTGCCTCATCGCCAGGAGATCCTGCAAGACACAAGACAAGACGCATCAATGGACCACGTGTTGCGGTGGCAGGTGGTGGAGGCGGAGGGGGTGTGGGGTTGGTGGTTATCGTCGAGGGGGTGTGGGATAGTGGTGTTCGAGGGGGCAGTGTGGGGGGGTGGAGATATGGTGGTTGTGGTGGAGGGGGATGTGGGAGTGGGTGTTGGGGTGGTGTTAGGGGGGTTGTTAGGGTGGTGGTGGTGGAGAGGGTGGAGTGGGGGGGGTGTTAGGATGGGGGTGGTGGAGGGGGGGTGTGGGGGTTTGGGGGTGGTATGGGGGATGGGGTTAGGGGTGGTGGAGCGGGTGTTGACACACGTGCCATGGAGAACCTCAACTCAGCAGGGTCTCACTTGCTCACCCGATGCCTACCTCCGCCTTGGTGACTGCCCTCTCCCGGGCCCCACTGGTCAAATCCAGTACCTGCTGCTCTGCTGCCGTGAGTGGCCGCAGGTCCGGCGGTCCCCCTCCAGTCTTCTCCCTCTCACGATGGTTATGGGCCGACTTCTCCTGGGAGTGGGGAGACAGAAAATGCACAATGTCAGACAGTTGAAAGCATGCAGCACAGGGGCTGGGTAGCTGATAGTCTTTATGGCCAGGACAACAGCCATGGTGGCCGGTATGTGTGCTGGCAGGTGGTGCAGATGGGGTTTGGTCCCCTCCGGGGGCGGGTCACCGGTGTGTGAGTCGGGGGTAAGTGCCAGGGGCACAGTGCTGCCTATTCAACCTTGCCGGTCCTGGCAGTCACGGCCCACGGCACCTCCCATCTGTGCCCAGGCCTGGGCAAGGCGGCAATGGCAGTCTCCTCCCACCCTGGGTACAGGATGACCTTTCCTCTCCTCCGTGCCATCCAGCAGGGTCCCTGAGGGGCGGGTCACCCTATTATAGAAGTCCCTGGGAGTGTATCCTTATTACCGGGGTGCCTGGAGAGGATCTCCCTAATACAGGGGGCCCAGGGGGAATCTCCCTATTACAGTGGTTCCTCCGGGGGGGGGGGGGGGGGGGGTCACCACATTAAAGGGATCCGGGGGCTGCGGGCGTGAGGGGGGAGGTCTGGTAGAGGAGGAGTGGGCAGTTAATGCATTGTAGATGGGAGGGTGGCTCTTGGATGGACTTTGGGGGCAACTCCCTTACGGAGTTTACCCCTTGGCAAACTGCGAGGTCCACGACGACAGACTCACAAATGCTGAGGGCATCCGTGATCCATGAGCAGCATGGTAGCATTGTGGATAGCACAATTGCTTCACAGCTCCAGGGTCCCAGGTTCGATTCCGGCTTGGGTCACTGTCTGTGCGGAATCTGCACCTTCTCCCCGTGTGCGCGTGGGTTTCCTCCGGGTGCTCCGGTTTCCTCCCACAGTCCAAAGATGTGCAGATTAGGTGGATTGGCCAAGATAAATTGCCCTTAGTGTCCAAAATTGCCCTTAGTGTTGGGTGGGGTTACTGGGTTATGGGGATAGGATGGAGGTGTTCACCTTGGGTGGGTTGCTCTTTCTAAGAGCCGGTGCAGACTCGATGGGCCGAATGGCCTCCTTCTGCACTGTAAATTCTATGATAAATGCCCACGTGATTCCCGGTCCGGGAACCGGGGAATCACAGAGGGCCAGAGAATAGGGTGCCAGGCCCGCTAAATGGATGCAAATTGGTTATTAAGACCTATTTGCATTCATTAACATTCTCCTGCCAGCGTGAGGCCGTGGACCTTGATTCCGACACCAGCAGGGGGATGTTGGAGTATCGCGTTCGGATCAGCACCTGCCAATGCCCGGCGCCAATCCCGATTTTGTGATTCTCCGCTGCATCCTGGACCCCGATACCGGCTGACAGAGAATCTACCCCATAGTTTCTCAAATGAAGAATCTTGCCCTATGTTTCCTCCTGGACACCTGGGCATGATTTATTCTTTCCATGAGGACAGACACAGTTCCATCAGTTCCAATGGAGCATCATCAGACATTTTCAAGATCAACAGTGGAGTAAATCAGGGCGCCAAGCCTCTTTAGCATATTCTTCTCCAGGCTGCTATTGTACACTTTAGGTGACTCAAATGTGGGCGTCTATCTACATACCAGAGCTGACAGCAAGCTGTTCAACTTGGCAAGACTGTGCGCCATGACCAAAGTGTGTAAAAGTTCTGTTTACTGACGGCTACATGCAAAGATAAGAATTAGGAGCAGGTATAGGCCACTTGTACCCTTGAGCCTGCTCCGCCATTCAATTAGATCATGGCTGATGATGCTGCACATGCATCCCACACTGAAGGGCACTTGAAGCAGCTTGTAGATCAGTTCTCCAGGGCCTCCAAGAAGTTTGGACTGACAATCGGCATCAGGAAGATCAAAGTTATGGGTCAGGACATGGAGACTTCCTCCTTCCACCAACAGCGGCAACCGCACTCTGGAGGTCGTCAACCGTTTCACTTACCTTGGATCAACGATTACCAGCGATCTGCCCCATGATGCCAGAATGATTACCAGTATGGCAAACGTCACAGCTGCCATGTCATGGTTGTGAATTTGAGTGTGAACCTTCAGCAAACTAACATGAAATAAAAAAACTCAGTTGCCGCGAGGACTGCCGGCCGGGAGAAATTCAGGTCATAAAAATGGGCCAGCACACAGCCCTTGTGCAACCCGCCCGATTCCCGGCCCTGCAGGTGTTTGATTTGTTGGTGTCGGGAATCGCATTCAGAGCCTGACAAGCTGGAGCTGCCTTTAAAACTCCACTCACCATAGACTGGCATTCCAGCCAAGAAGGTGGCTTCAAAAAGATCAGGTCCAAGATGCCTGGACTTGGAAACTGAACGAATGCTGGACGGGGCGGGGCGGAGACAAAAGCTTGCCGTACTGAACAAGGCCTGGGATGAGGTGGCAGGGGTTGTGAGCGCTGCCAGCCTCACTGGGAGGATTGGCACGCAATTCTGTAGAAAGATGAGCGACCTCCTTCGAGCAACTTGGATAAGCAACCACTTTGTGCCCCTGACATCACTCCTGTACCTCACTCCTCACATCTGCATCCAATCCCCCAGAGGCCAACACCCCACCTGCCTACAGATGCACAATCAATTACACAAAGGCGAGAGTAGGATGTAATCGAGGCTTTATTACACTGAGATGTGTGGCCTCCGACAGCAGCTGACGAAATGGCTGCTGTACTGGGAGCACACATATTTATACTCCGCCTACTGGGCGGAGCTAGCAGGCAGGGATCTACCCCCGTACCTGTAGTACAGGGGCTTTACCGTAAAGCACCTATATCAACATCCTATATGTACAATATATACATCAGTGGTGACTACCACATTCACCCCCTGTTAAAAAAAATTAGTCCGGCGGGGGTGGTGGAGAACTATATACAGAAAGTTGTGTTTTAAAAGTACAGATAATCTTACAAATTCAGGGGGTCCGGTGCCTTGATCCGTCGTTGAGAGCGCCGCAGTGCTGGTGGCTACTCCGGCGGCGGCTTGGTCTTCGGTGAATCCGGGAGCGAGTCGAAATCCTCTTCATCCCTGGGTGTGAGCAAGGAGAGGACGGATTATCCCGGAGCAGGGGCTGCGGTGGGGTGCGCCGGGGGAGGGGAGGGTGGTGCCGGGGCGGGGGGGGGGGGGGGGGGGCGGGGGCTGTGTGTGTGTGGAACCAGCTGGTACCAGGTCCCTGAGGGAGACTGTGTCTTGGCGGCCGTCGGGGTACGCTACATAGGCGTACTGCGGGATAGCGTGAAGTAGCTGTACCCTCTCAACCAACGGGTCCACCTTGTGGAGCCGAACGTGTCTACGGAGGAGAAAAGGGCCAGGAGCTGCCATGTTGGGAGCGAAACCCCGGAGGTGGACTTCCTAGGGAAGGAGGCAAGGAGACGTTCATGGCGGGTCTCATTAGTCGCAGTGCACAGGAGCGACCGAATGGAGTGAAGTGCATCGGGGAGGACCTCCTGCCAGCGGGAGGCTGGGAAATTTCTGGACCGTAGAGCCAGCTGGATGGCCCTCCAGACCGTCCCATTCTCCCTCTCCACCTGCCCGTTTCCCCTGGGGTTGTAGCTGGTCGTCCTGTTCGAGGCAATGCCCCTGTTGAGCAGGTTCTAGTGCAGCTCATCGCTCATAAATGAGGAAATGCCGGTCGCTGTGGACGTAGGCGGGGAAACCGAACAGAGTGAAGATGGTGTTGATGACGGTGGCAGACGTCATGCCGGGGCATGGGACGGCAAAGGGGAATTGGGAATATTCATCGACCACACTGAGAAAGTACATGTTGCGGTCGGAGGAGGGGAGGGGCCCTTTGAAGTCCACGCTGAGGCGTTCAAAGGGGCGGGAGGCCTTCACCAGGCGCGCACGGTCTGGCCGGTAGAAGTGCGGTTTACACTCCGCGCAGACCTGGCAGTCTCTGGTGATCGCCCTGACTCCCGCAATGGAGTAGGGCAGGTTGCGGGCCTTGATGAAATGGTAAAAACGTGTGACCCTTGGGTGACAGAGGTTGTCGTGCAGGGTCCAGAGTCGGTCCACTTGTGCGCTGGCACATGTACCTCTGGATAGGGCATCGGGGGGCTCGTTGAGCTTACCGGGGCGATACAATATCTCGTAATTGTAGGTGGAGAGCTCGATCCTCCACCTCAAGATCTTATTGTTTTTGATCTTGCCCCGCTGTGTGTCATTAAACATGAAGGCAACCGACCATTGGTCAGTGAGGAGAGTGAATCTCCTGCCGGCCAGGTAATGCCTCCAATGCCGCACAGCTTCAACAATGGCTTGGGCCTCTTTTTTTTTCGACGGAGTAGTGCCGAATTCCGGAAGCGTGGAGGGTGCGGGAAAAGAATGCCACGGGCCTGCCTGCCTGGCTGAGGGTGGCGGCCAGAGCGACGTCCGATGCATCGCTCTCGACTTGGAAGGGGAGCATCTCGTCGACCGCGTGCATTGCAGCCTTAACGATGTCGGCCTTGATACGGTTAAAGGTCTGGTGAGCCTCGGCCGTCAGAGGAAAAACAGTGGATTGAATGAGTGGGCGGGCCTTGTCCGCATAGTTTGGGACCCACTGGGCGTACGTTTGAGGGCCTTGGGGCAGTGGGGGAGGGGGAGTTCCATGAGGGGGCACATGCGATCGGGGTCGGGCCCCAGAACTCCGTTCTGGACCATATAGCCGAGGATGGCTAAGCGGTTCATGCTGAACACGCACTTCTCCTTGTTATGTGTGAGGTTGAGGAGAGTGGCGGTGTGGAGAAATTTGACAAGGTTGGCGTCATGGTCCTGCTGGTCGTGGCCGCAGATGGTGACGTTATCCAGGTATGGGAAAGTGGCCCGCAGCCTGTACCGTCAACCATTCGGTCCATCTCCCGTTGGAAGACCGAGACCCCTTTGGTGACGCCGAAGGGAACCCTAAGAAAGTGGTAAAGGCGGCAGTCTGCCTCGAAGGCAGTGTACGGGCGGTCCGCCTTGCGAATGGGGAGCTGGTGGTGGGCAGATTTCAGGTCTACTGTCGAGAAGACCCGGTACTGTGCAATCTGATTGACCATACCAGATATGCTTGGGAGGGGGTACGCGTCGAGCTGCGTGTACCGATTGATGGTCTGACTGTAGTCAACGGCCATCCTGTTCTTCTCCCCGGTTTTCACCACTACCACTTGGGCTCTCCAGGGGCTGTTGCTGGCCTCGATGATGCCTTCCCGAAGCAGCCGCTGGATTTCAGACCTGATGAAGATCCTGTCCTGGGCGCTGTACCGTCTTCTCCTGATGGCGACGGGTTTGCAATCCGGGGTTAGGTTTGCAAAAAGGGAAGGTGGGTCGACCTTAAGGGTCGCGAGGCCGCACACAGTAAGGGGTGGTAAGGACCCGCCGAATTTCAGGGTTAGGCTCTGGAGGTTGCACTGGAAGTCCAGGCCGAGTAGCAAGGCACGCAGAGGTTGGGGAGAACGTAGAGGCGGAAGCCGCTGAACTCCACGCCCTGGACAGTGAGAGTGGCGATGCAGTACCCCCGGATTGCCACGGAGTGGGACCCGGAGGCCAGGAGGATTCTCTGGTTAGCGGGGTGTACCGCGAGGGAGCAGTGCCTTACCGTATCAAGGTGAATGAAGCTCTCAGTGCTCCCGGAGTCCAGCAGGCAGGAGCAGTCACGAGGTTGTGTGGTCGAGACTGGTCAATTGTGACCGAGGCGAGACGCTGGTCATTGAAGGTTTCAGGCGATGAGCGGCTGGATGAGGTGCCCGACGACATGGGTCCTGAGTCAGGTAAGATGGTGGCGCCCACGGGCCGCACGTGTCGTGGGGGAAGCAAGATGGTGGCGGCCGTTGATCCTGGGAGGAACAAGATGGCGGCGTCCACTGGACGCACGTGGTCCTAGGAGGGGAAGATGGCGGCATCTACTGGCTGCACGTGGGGGCTGCCGGGACAATAGCGGCGATTGAGCGGGCCTGGCACACTGCAGCGAAATGTCTCTTCTTGCCACAGGCCTTGCAGAGGGTGCTCCGCGCTGGGGCAGCGCTGTCGGGGGTGTTTTGACTGCCCACAGAAGTAGCATTTGGGCCTCCCAGGGTTGGTTGGCTGCCGCGCGGCACAGGCGTGCGGTTGGCTGAAGGCGGTCGCTGATAGGGTCCACGATGGGGCGGCCGTCTGCGGAGTCCACGATGCACAGGGTGGGTGGGCCGCGCGGTCGGGGTCATAGGCCTGAACGTTACGTGATGCAACAGTAAGTGAAAGCGCTAGTTTTGTGGTCGCCGCGAGGTCGAGCGTGGCCCCCTCTAAGAGGCGCTGGCGGATGTAGTCAGACCCTATGCCCGTAACAAATGCGTCTCTCATTAGCAAATTCGAGTGTTCCGTGGCCGAAAGGGCCTGACAGTCACAGTCTCTAACTAGGGGGAGCAGGGCGTGCCAGAAATCTTCCACCGACTCACTGGGAAGTTGACGCCACGTGGAGAGGAGGTGCCTGGCGTAGAGTGTGTTAGTCCGCTGAGCGTAGTTTTCCTTCAGTAGCGCCTTGGCCCCTGCGTAGGTCGGCGCGTCCTGGACAAGTGGAAAGACGTTGGAGCTCAGCTGCGTGTAATGGATTTGGAGCTTCTGTGCTTCTGGAATTTCGTCTGGCGCAGACCCGATGTACGCTTCAAAACAGGCTAGCCAATGTTCAAAGTCCTTTTTGGCGTTGTCTGCTTGCGGATGCAGCTGCAGGCGATCCGGCTTGATGCGGAGATCCATCGTCTGAAAAACTCAGTGTAATAAATCGATCAATTACACAAAGACGAGAGTAGGATGTAATCGAGGCTTTATTACAATGAGATGTGTGGCCTCCTACAGCAGCTGACAAAATGGCTGCTGTACTGGGAGCACACATATTTATACTCCACCTACTGGGCGGAGCCAGCAGGCAGGGATCTACCCCCGTACCTGTAGTACAGGGGCCTTACCGTAAAGCACCTATATCAACATCCTATATATACAATATATACATCAGTGGTGACAACCACACCTACATCCCGCTTACAACCCACCCTCCACAAACATGTATTGTTTCCTTTGGCCAGGAGCTTTGCACAAACAGAGCATGGGCTATACACCCCCTGTAGAACATGCCTCCCAGCATCTTACTGTGTGCTTTGTGTGTCCCCAGTGAGAAAGCGGCTCATAATTGCCGGGAGACGGGAGGGGGCATCACTGACATTCAGGTCCACACTCCCTCTGAGGAAAGGGCCCTGCAACTCGCGGGTGAGGCCAAGGAGATGACAGTGGCTCCAATAGAGTTTGGCATGTGTCAAACAAGTGAGAGTCCAAGGTGATGTCCCGATAGCAAGATGTCCCTCTCTCACAGTCCAGTCCTTCACAAGATCTTACCCCAAGCCTTTTGGCTTGCAGGATCCCCATCAGCTGAGGCTGGGCAGTCCCCCTATCCAGACCCTCAGAACACTCCGGAGCACCACTCCGGGAAGATACCAATGTCTCGGCACTGCTTTCACCTGCACCATCCACCATCACAGAGACTGTCACTTCGGTCGGCCATGTTAGCAATCAGGCTCCTGGATCACCCTCTGGTGAGCACCACACACATGCTGCAGCACATCAGGTGGAGGCAGGTACTCCCGAGGGAGAGGACGGTTGGAGGGAATCCCGATCCAAGGGAACAGCTGTCGCCCTTACAGATGTTGCGCTTCTGGAAAGTATGATCCCATCACTGGTACAGATACAGGCACAGAGCCAGAATCTACAAGAGGGGGTGGCAGCAGCTTTCTGGTATCTGCAGGCACTGCTGGAGGAGTCCAGCCGCCTTCAGGGGACAATGCGTGGCACCTAGGCCAACATTGAATGGGTGGCATCAGCGGTGGAAGGCCTGGGGCAAGATGTCAGCGCCATGTGTCAGGATGCCCAAAGCTTGGGGCAGACTGTGGTGGGCATGGCTGAGGCTCAGGACAGGGGAGTCCAATCACACTTGCCTCGGGCACACATGGACAATGCTGTGGCACTCCAGAGCTTGGCCCATTCACAAAGGGTTACGTCTGAGGCCATCAAGAGCATTGGCCGAGCGCAGACTGACCTTCGCCAGCTGACTGACCGTGACCGGGCCCATCCAGGTCCTCAAGAGGGCACACACCAAGGGCATCACAGGGCAGAGAGTGAGACAAGCATCAGGACACATCCACTCCTGATGTGCTGTCTGGGGCAACACCTAGAAGAAGCGGGAGGCTAGGAAAGGTAGATGACACTTGCATTGGCATGGGTGTGGTAAAGAGTAGATTGCCAGGGAGAAGGGCACACACATGCTTTAAATAGTCACCATGAAACACGTTTGCGCCGCCAGTCCGATCTGCCTCTAACCTCTGACTCACGGGTGTGAAGGATGGGCTTGGGAGTGGGTGCTGTACGCTGGCCGGGTGGCTGGCATGTGAATGCCCCAGATGGTTACACCCTCACTGTGAAGTGGCAGGGCATGGGGGCAGCAGTGTGAGCCCACCTTGTATCCCCAGCATCCCCAGTGAGTGAGCACTAACCATTCACCACCTCCCACATCCACTCTGACCCCCCCACCCCCCGCCCACAAACCACAACCCCACGAAACGCATCCCCCCCCCACCCCACCCCCAACTAATTTGGTCCATAAGAAGGAATTGTCAGCACATATGCTGAGATCACCCGACCAGAAAGTTTTATGTTCTGTTAAATACATTGTCAGACAATGAGGAACAATAGATTTAATTTCACAGTGAGTCATCATCCTCCGCCGTCCCCTGGACAAGATCTGCTGATACTGTCACCCACTGATACTGTCAACATCCTACGGTGATGCTGCTGGGACCCACGGAGGGGGGAGATGGAGCTGTGGTAGTGGGAAAGAGTGGGAGGCTAGGGTGAAGGGGTGAAGGTGCAGTAAAAGTCTAAGGGAGGTGAAAGGGTGGATGGACTGAGAGAGAAGCAAGGGGTGGATGGACAGAGGGAGAGGGAGGGGGTGGATGGACAGAGGGAGAGGGAGGGGGTGGATGGACAGAGGGAGAGGGAGGGGGTGGATGAACAGAGGGAGAGGGAGGGGTTGGATGGACAGAAGGAGAGGGAGGGGGTGGATGGACAGAGGGAGAGGGAAGGGGTAGATGGACTGAGAGAGAAGCAAGGGGTGGATGGACAGAGGGAGAGGGAGCGGGTGGATGGACAGAGGGAGAGGGAGGGGTTGGATGGACAGAGGGAGAGGGAGGGGGTGGATGGACAGAGGGAGAGGGAAGGGGTGGATGGACAGAGGGAGAGGGAGGGGGTGGATGGACTGAGAGAGAGGCAACGGGTGGATGGACAGAGGGAGAGGGAGGGGTGGATGGACAGAGGGAGAGGGAGGGGGTGGATGGACAGAGGGAGAGGGAGGGGGTGGATGGACAGAGGGAGGGGTTGGATGGACAGAGGGAGAGGGAGGGGGTGAATGGACAGAGGGAGAGGGAAGGGGTGGATGGACTGAGGGAGAAGCAAGGGGTGGATGGACAGAGGGAGGGGTGGATGGACAGAGAGAGAGGGAGGGGTTGGATGGACAGAGGGAGAGGGAGGGGGTGGATGGACAGAGGGAGAGGGAAGGGGTGGATGGACAGAGGGAGAGGGAGGGGGTGGATGGACTGAGAGAGTGGCAACGGGTGGATGGTCAGAGGGAGAGGGAGGGGGTGGATGGACAGAGGGAGAGGGAGGGGTTGGATGGACAGAGGGAGAGGGAGGGGGTGGATGGACAGAGGGAGAGGGAGGGGGTGGATGGACAGAGGGAGAGGGAGCGGGTGGATGGACAGAGGGAGGGGATTGAAGGACCGAGGGAGAGGGAGGGGGTGGATGGACAGAGGGAGAGGGAGGGGGTGGATGGACTGAGAGAGAGGCAACGGGTAGATGGTCAGAGGGAGAGGGAGGGGGTGGATGGACAGAGGGAGAGGGAGGGGTTGGATGGACAGAGGGAGAGGGAGGGGGTGGATGGACCGAGGGAGAGGGAAGGGATGGATGGACAGAGGGAGAGAGAGGGGATGGAAGGACCGAGGGAGCGGGAGGGGGTGGATGGACAGAGGGAGAGGGAGCGGGTGGATGGACAGAGGGAGAGGGAGGGTGTGGATGGACAGAGGGACAGGGAGCGGGTGGATGGACAGAGGGAGAGGGAGGGGGTGGATGGACAGAGGGCGAGGGAGGGGGTGGAAGGACCGAGGGAGTGGGAGGGGGTGGATGGACAGAGGGAGAGGGAAGGGGTGGATGGACAGAGGGAGAGGGAGGGGGTGGATGGACAGAGGGAGATGGAAGGGGTGGATGGACAGAGGGAGAGGGAGGGGATTGAAGGACCGAGGGAGATGGAGGGGGTGGATGGACAGAGGGAGAGGGTGGGGGTGGATGGACAGAGGGAGAGGGAGGGGGTGGATGGACAGAGGGAGAGGGAAGGGGTGGATGGACAGAGGGAGAGGGAGGGGATGGATGGACAGAGGGAGAGGGAGGGGATGGATGGACAGAGGGAGAGGGAGGGGATGGATGGACAGAGGGAGAGGGTGGGGGTGGATGGACAGAGGGAGAGGGAAGGGGTGGATGGACAGAGGGAGAGGGAAGGGGTGGATGGACAGAGGGAGAGGGTGGGGGTGGATGGACAGAGGGAGAGGGAGGGGGTGGATGGACAGAGGGAGAGGGAAGGGGTGGATGGACAGAGGGAGAGGGAGGGGATGGATGGACAGAGGGAGAGGGAGGGGATGGATGGACAGAGGGAGAGGGAGGGGATGGATGGACAGAGGGAGAGGGTGGGGGTGGATGGACAGAGGGAGAGGGAAGGGGTGGATGGACAGAGGGAGAGGGAAGGGGTGGATGGACAGAGGGAGAGGGAGGGGGTGGATGGACAGAGGGAGAGGGAGGGGGTGGATGGACAGAGGGAGAGGGAGGGGGTGGATGGACAGAGGGAGAGGGAAGGGGTGGATGGACAGAGGGAGAGGGAGGGGATGGATGGACAGAGGGAGAGGGAGGGGATGGATGGACAGAGGGAGAGGGAGGGGGTGGATGGACAGAGGGAGAGGGAGGGGTTGGATGGACAGAGGGAGAGGGAGGGGGTGGATGGACAGAGGGAGAGGGTGGGGGTGGATGGACAGAGGGAGAGGGAAGGGGTGGATGGACAGAGGGAGAGGGAAGGGGTGGATGGACAGAGGGAGAGGGAGGGGATGGATGGACAGAGGGAGAGGGAGGGGATGGATGGACAGAGGGAGAGGGAGGGGGTGGATGGACAGAGGGCGAGGGAGGGGGTGGAAGGACCGAGGGAGTGGGAGGGGGTGGATGGACAGAGGGAGAGGGAAGGGGTGGATGGACAGAGGGAGATGGAAGGGGTGGATGGACAGAGGGAGAGGGAGGGGATTGAAGGACCGAAGGAGATGGAGGGGGTGGATGGACAGAGGGAGAGGGTGGGGGTGGATGGACAGAGGGAGAGGGTGGGGGTGGATGGACAGAGGGAGAGGGAGGGGGTGGATGGACAGAGGGAGAGGGAGGGGATGGATGGACAGAGGGAGAGGGAGGGGATGGATGGACAGAGGGAGAGGGTGGGGGTGGATGGACAGAGGGAGAGGGAAGGGGTGGATGGACAGAGGGAGAGGGAGGGGTTGGATGGACAGAGGGAGAGGGAGGGGGTGGATGGACAGAGGGAGAGGGAAGGGGTGGATGGACAGAGGGAGAGGGAGGGGATGGATGGACAGAGGGAGAGGGAGGGGATGGATGGACAGAGGGAGAGGGAGGGGATGGATGGACAGAGGGAGAGGGTGGGGGTGGATGGACAGAGGGAGAGGGAAGGGGTGGATGGACAGAGGGAGAGGGAGGGGATGGATGGACAGAGGGAGAGGGAGGGGATGGATGGACAGAGGGAGAGGGAGGGGTTGGATGGACAGAGGGAGAGGGAGGGGGTGGATGGACAGAGGGAGAGGGAAGGGGTGGATGGACAGAGGGAGAGGGAGGGGGTGGATGGACTGAGAGAGAGGCAACGGGTAGTTACCGTAGTTAGATCTTGTTAACCTTATCATTAGTATCAAAGTTAATGTAACAAACTCATGTAAATATTGTTGTAGTTACTCAATAAATCTTTTGTTACTACTGGACGTGTTCGAGTCTTCTTCATCGAGATTCAGAAGACCTCATCACTAACCAAGGTTTGAGAAGCACATGTTACCTACCACACAGGGAACAAAACAGATGGACTGAGAGAGAGGGAAGGTGTGGATGGACTGAGAGAGAGGGAAGGGGTTGATGAACTAAGAGAGGGAGAAGCGATGGAAGAACTGATGGGGAGGGAAGGAGAGAATAGACTAAGGGACAGAGGAGGAATGATATTCTCAATGGAAGGTGGATTTTGTGTGGGTGGGTATTGAGGTGGGACAGGGCGGTGGAGCAGGCCTTCTAGTTGGTAAATTGTGGGTGATGAGGTTGTGCATCGGCCCTGAATCACACGTTGGGTGGCCTGCTGTGCCAGCTCAGGCAACACGCCCGGGTCTTCCTGAAAACAATCCTTGTCCTCCTCTTCAGATGAGGCCTGTTATTCTCTCTCCTCCTCCAGCATGTCGCCCTCTGCTGTACGATGTTATGAAGGACGCAGTAGGCCACCATGATGCCCGAGACCCTCTGGGGGTGTGATTGGAGCGCCCTGCCAGAGCGGGCTGTAATGGGGGGAGTCTATCTCACCACCCATCTCTGCCAACAGGGATACCGGTGGGTTCCACAATCAGCGTTAGCGATAGGCTCTGTTGCACCTGTCCTGTCCCTCCCAGTGTGGTCTGCGGTGGGTCTCCTCACTGGGTGAACCTTGTGCTATCCCGCAGGAGGGTGGCAACTGGTTGTGTGGTGGAGACATTAGTACTGTGCAGCCATTGGTCTCCATGCTAAGAGCCGGATGTGCAGATTGAGGTGAGGGAGGGATGTGTGCGTTTGCTAGGACCTTAGCTGCAGGGTTACGTGGAGCCTGGGTTTTACACACAGATTGTGACAGACAACAAGTCATGTTTGTGTCTGGGGGTGGGGTGGGTGGGATCAGGGAAGCGGTGGACAGGAAGGGCTTGGAGATATCTCGTGATCGTCAAGGGTGGGCTAGCTGATAATGTCACTGGTGAGGCTTTTACTCTGAGTGTGCCAGCAGCCACGGTTCATGTGTCCTTTGGGGTGAGCTCTCCTAATCCTCTGCTTCCTCTGCTGTTGGGCTGTGCTTCTGAAGAACGCATAGGAGTGCCAACACCCAGTGGGCTGGCAATTGAGCATGACCCCGCCCATCCTCGTGATGATACCGCGGGGTATGAGAGTCTCCAGATGGGTGGGTTGCCACATGACCAGAAGCCCTCAGAGCATTTGCAGGATACTGTCTGCAGGCTCAGCATCCAGGAGTCTGTAAGTTGCAGCTAGGGAGTGGGTTTAAATGAATGTATGCGGCAATAGGGGACCCCAATCCCGAAGGAAACATCTCAAGTCCACGTACCTTTCACCAATTTGTTCCCCACTACGCTCTGATGTTCAGGCAAACACCCCCACGCAAGCCCGGAAAGTTTGAAAAGTTTGTGTACCTCCTTGCTCTCCCTCAATGGCCATGGCACCCAGGCACTACTTACACCAATTCAAGCCTGCGTTACCCCTCAGGTGAGAGGGCTGGAGCATTATGGGGGGTTGGAGAATCGGTTTCCAGCCCGTTAACCATATTTAAATGCATACAAATCGCAGTTTTGCATGGAGCCACTGGTACCATGTGTGTCACTCTCTTCTGCTATGCGAGATACCCGAACGTTATGGCGACACATGCCCTGCGCAGTCGGGGACTCGGCACATCGAGGGCAGAGCAATGGGGGAGACCCTCAGGTGGGGCGTCCTGAGGCCGTCCATACGGCGTGCAGCATACTCCCCGAGTACGCTGTTTTTGAGGGGCCGGAGCTTCGCAAAACGGCAGTGTGGTAGTATGTATTGGGGGTCATGTGGGACTGGAAGCCCTAATGTCATTGGCTGACAGATCCCGGGTCCTGGTTGGCCGTTGACCTCTAGCTCCGCCCTGAAGGCGAAGTATAAGAAGCCGGTGCCTTCCCCCGCAGGCCAGTTTACTATCGAGCTGCGGCGGAACAGACACGCTTAATAAAGCCTCATCGACTTCACTCTATTCGTCTCACGGAGTCTTTGTGCGCCACAATTTATTAAGCGTGCCTAAAAAGGACTATGGAGCTCAGGATCATTCCAGAATGCCTGAGGATCAGCCCCCACGCAGTGAATGCGGCAGCAGCCTTCAAACACTGGCAGACTTGCTTCGAGGCCTACCTCAGAACGACCACCGGCCGAGTCTCAGACGAACAAAAACTGCAGGTCCTGCACTCGAGGGTGAGCACGGAGATTTTCACCCTCATTGAAGACACCCGCGATTTCCAGACGGCCTTCACAGCACTGAGAAGTCTCTACGTTCGCCCAGTTAACCAAATCTACGCTCGCTACCAGCTCGCGACAAGACGGCAAGCTCCCGGAGAATCGATGGACGAGTTCTACGCCGCGCTGCTGATTTTGGGACGAGCCTGCAGCTGCCCGTCGGTGAACGCAAACGAACACACGGACATGTTAATGCGCGATGCTTTTGTTGCAGGTATGCAATCCTCCCAAATCCACCAAAGACTTCTAGAAAAAGAGTCACTAGGACTCTCAGAGGCACGGGCCCTGGCAGCCTCGCTGGACGTAGCCGCGCGTAATACCCGCGCCTACGGCCCCGACCGCGCGGCAGGCCATTGGGCCCCGTACGTACCCGCCGCGGCAAACCCCCTACCCCCCCCCCCCGGACACCCCACAGGCTTGCGCAGTCCAAACGCCGAGTCGCACCGGGCGCGCCCGCTGTTATTTCTGCGGCCAGGCGAAGCACCCCCGACAACGCTGTCCGGCCCGCGCAGCCATCTGCAAAAGCTGCGGGAAAAAGGGCCACTATGCGGTGGTGTGCCGATCCCGCGTGGTCGCCGCCGTCCCGGGAGAACAGGGAGCCCTACAGGCAGTCTATGCCTCCCAACCCCCCCAGCACGCCATGTGCGACCCGCAGGCGCCGCCATTTTGGGTCCCGACCACCGCGGCCCCGGGAGAACTGGGAGCCCTGCACGCCGCCTACGCTCCCCAACCCCCCTCCCCGCAGTCCATGTACGACCCGCCGCCGGCGCTCCCGATTTGGGTGCCGGCCAACACTCTCCACGGAGAGGAATGGGTCTTTCGCGTCCCGAACGCCACCCTCACCCCCCTCCCGCGCCCCACGCCTGACCCGCCAGCGCCGCCGACCTGGGCCCTCACCCCCGTCCCGCGCCCCACGCCTGACCCGCCGGCAATACAACTTACCTGGACCCCGATCACCTCCGGTCCCAGCACTCGCAGTACTGACCCGCCGGCCTGGGCCCCGACCACCGCTGTCCCCGGCGAGGGAGCTCCGCGCGGTCCTAGCGCCCGCGGCCCTGGCGCTCGCAGCCAAGGAACTCCGCGCGGTCCTAGCGCCCGCGGCCCGGGCGCTCGCAATGCTGGAACTCCGCGCGGTCCTAGCGCCCCCCCAGACCCCCCAGCACTCAATGTGCGACCCGCAGACGCCACCATTTTGGGTCCCGACCACCACGAGGGGAGGAGGGGCCCCGCCATCTTGGACCGCCCCCGACCTGTACGACGCATGGGGGCGGCCATTTTGTCCACCCCCGACGCCATCTTGTGACCCCTCAGCCACGGGCGAGGTATGGGGGTGGCCATTTTGTCCATCCCCGACGCCATCTTGGACGGCAACAACGGACCCCACCCCACTACTACAACCACGGCTCGCTTCGGTTACACTCGATCAGGCTCGGCCCCGGACTCTCCAGACAACGACGACAACGGTCCTAATTAATGGCCACGAGACGCCATGCCTAGTCGACTCCGGGAGCACGGAAAGTTTTATACATCCCGACACGGTAAGACGCTGTTCCTTAACTACCTTCCCCAGCGCACAAAAGATTTGCCTAGCTGCAGGATCCCACTCCGTACAGATCCAGGGATTCTGCATAGTTACCCTAACGGTACAGGGGAGGGAATTCAAAAACTACAAACTTAACGTCCTTCCCCAACTCTGTGCCCCCACCTTGCTGGGCTTAGATTTTCAATGTAACCTACAGAGCCTTACGTTTAAATTCGGCGGCCCCATACCCCCACTCACTATCTGCGGCCTCGCCACCCTCAAGGTGCAACCCCCGTCCTTGTTTGCGAACCTCACCCCGGATTGCAAACCCGTCGCCACTAGGAGCAGGCGGTACAGCGCCCAGGACCGGACCTTCATTCGCTCCGAAGTCCAGCGGCTACTAAAGGAGGGCATAATCCAGGCCAGCAATAGTCCCTGGAGAGCGCAGGTGGTAGTAGTGAAGACAGGGGAGAAACAAAGGATGGTCATTGACTATAGCCAGACCATCAACAGGTACACACAACTAGACGCGTACCCTCTCCCCCGCATATCCGACATGGTCAATCGGATTGCCCAGTATAAAGTCTTCTCCACCGTGGACCTCAGGTCCGCCTACCATCAGCTCCCCATCCGCCCAAGTGACCGCAAGTACACAGCCTTCGAGGCAGACGGGCGGTTATACCATTTCCTACGGGTCCCTTTTGACGTCACAAACGGCGTCTCGGTCTTCCAACGGGAAATGGACCGAATGGTTGATCAACATGGGTTACGGGCCACGTTCCCGTACCTCGACAATGTAACCATCTGCGGCCACGATCAGCAGGACCATGACGCCAACCTCCAAAAATTCCTCCAGACTGCCAAAGCCTTGAACCTCACGTACAACGAGGACAAGTGCGTTTTTAGCACCGATCAGCTAGCCATTCTGGGCTACATAGTGCGCAATGGGATAATAGGCCCCGACCCCGAACGTATGCGCGCACTCATGGAATTTCCCCTCCCGCACTGCCCAAAAGCTCTGAAGCGCTGCCTGGGGTTCTTTTCATACTACGCCCAGTGGGTCCCCCAGTATGCAGACAAGGCCCGCCCCCTAATACAGACCACGACTTTCCCGCTGTCGACAGAGGCTTGCCAGGCTTTCAGCCGCATCAAAGCGGACATCGCAAAGGCCACGATGCGCGCCATCGCGAGTCCCTCCCCTTCCAGGTCGAGAGCGACGCCTCTGACGTAGCTCTAGCGGCTACCCTTAACCAAGCGGGCAGACCCGTGGCCTTCTTCTCCCGAACCCTCCACGCCTCAGAAATCCACCACTCCTCAGTGGAAAAGGAAGCCCAAGCCATAGTGGAAGCTGTGCGACATTGGAGGCATTACCTGGCCGGCAGGAGATTCACTCTCCTCACTGACCAACGGTCGGTAGCCTTCATGTTCGATAATGCACAGCGGGGCAAGATCAAGAACGACAAGATCTTGCGGTGGAGGATCGAACTCTCCACCTTCAACTATGAGATCTTGTACCGGCCCGGGAAGCTGAACGAGCCGTCTGATGCCCTATCCCGCGGGACATGTGCCAACGCACAAATTGACCGCCTCCAAGCCCTCCACGAGGACCTCTGCCACCCGGGGGTCACTCGGTTTTACCACTTCATCAAGTCCCGCAATCTCCCATACTCCTTAGAGGAGGTCCGTACAGTCACAAGAGACTGCCACATCTGCGCAGAATGCAAACCGCATTTTTTCAGGCCAGATGGAGCGCACCTGATTAAGGCTTCCCGTCCCTTTGAACGCCTCAGTCTCGATTTCAAAGGGCCCCTCCCCTCCACCGACCGCAACGCGTATTTCCTTAATGTAGTGGACGAATACTCCCGCTTCCCTTTTGCCATTCCCTGCTCCGACATGACCGCGGCCACAGTCATTAAAGCCCTGAACAGCATATTCACACTGTTCGGTTACCCCGCATACGTCCACAGCGACAGGGGGTCCTCTTTCATGAGTGACGAGCTGCGCCAGTTCCTGCTCAGCAAGGGCATAGCTTCAAGCAGGACGACCAGCTACAACCCCCGGGGGAACGGGCAAGTAGAAAGGGAGAACGGCACGGTCTGGAAGGCCGTCCTACTGGCCCTACGGTCCAGGGATCTCCCAGTTTCACGGTGGCAGGAGGTCCTCCCGGACGCTCTCCATTCCATCCGGTCGTTATTATGTACGAGCACTAATCAAACGCCTCACGAGCGTCTCCTTGTCTTCCCTAGGAGGTCCTCCTCTGGAACGTCGCTGCCGACCTGGCTGGCGGCCCCAGGACCCATCCTGCTCCGAAAGCACGTGCGGGCACATAAGGCGGACCCGTTGGTCGAAAGGGTTCACCTCCTCCACGCAAACCCCCAGTACGCCTACGTGGAGTACCCCGACGGCCGACAGGACACGGTCTCCCTGCGGGATCTGGCGCCCGCCGGCACCACGCACACCCCCCCGGCACCATCAACCCAACCGCCCCCCTTCCTGCCACCGCCGCACCCGGCGACCGCCCCCTTCCCAGGAGGATCAGTCCCCCTCCCCTTTGCACCGACAGCTGAAACCGTGCGGCTCCCGGAGGCGACAACGCTGGTACAAGCACCACCACCACCGCCGGGGCCGAGGCGATCGACACGGACGACCAGACCGCCCAACCGACTCGTGGCGTCGATGTAAAACAAAGATGGACTGTCCAATGAACATTTTGTTTTTCCTATATCCTCTGTAAATAGTTGTAACAGGACGATACTGTCCAATACGGTACTACCATGTAACTGTTCTATCCTCCCAGGACCAGTACTGTAAACCCTTACCACCATACAAAGCATCACCCCGCCGGGTTCATTTTTGACAAGGGGTGAATGTGGTAGTATGTATTGGGGGTCATGTGGGACTGGAAGCCCTAATGTCATTGGCTGACAGATCCCGGGCCCTGGTTGACCGTTGACCTCTAGCTCCGCCCTGAAGGCGAAGTATAAGAAGCCGGTGCCTTCCCCCGCAGGCCAGTTTACTATCGGACTGCTGGGGAACAGACACGCTTAATAAAGCCTCATCGACTTCACTCTATTTGTCTCACGGAGTCTTTGTGCGCCACAGGCAGCGCCCTGAATTCCAGCGTAACGTGGATTCTCTGGCCGATCGCCAAATGCGATTTCGGCGTTGGCAATTGGAGAATCCCTCCCAGGGTGTCTCTGTACAGGGACAATTTATTATTATATATATCAGAGCCGAGTGCGTCGGTGGGGAACATAATGGAACTTCTCCAAAGATTTGGGTCATTTTTAGGATATAAATTGAATCTGGAAAAGAGTGAATATTTTGTGGTGTCCCGGCAGGGAGTGCGGCCGGGAGTGGGAGGGCTGCCGTTTCACATGGTGGCAACGCACTTCAGGTATGTGGAGGTGAAGGTGGCACAGGACTGGGGGGGCTCCGTAGGTACAATATTATTAGCTCGGTGGGGAGGGTGAAAGCGGATTTGGTAAGTTGGGACAACCTCCCTTTGTCATTGGCAAGTCGGGTGCATGGGATTAAAATGAATGTGTTGCCGTGATTTCTGTCTCTATTTCAGTGCCTGCTTGCCTATTTGCTGAAGACATTTTTTAAGGAAGTGGACAAGTCGGTCACTTCATTTATTTGGAGGGGGAAGGTAACCCGAGTTAGGAAGGTGGTCCTGCAGAGAAGGCAGCAGACGGGGGGGTTGGGCCTCCAGAATTTATTGTGTTACTATTGGGCGGCCAATGCCGAAAAGGTGAGGAGTTGGGTTGGAAGGGGGGAGTCCCAGTGGGTTGGAATGGAGGAGAGTCTGTGAAGGTGGTCTTGGTTGAGGGCGCTGGCAATGGTGTCGCTCCCGATGGCCCTAGTCAAGCACTCTGGGACTCCGGTGATGTTGGCAACACTGAAGATTTGGAGGCAGTTGAGGCAGCATTTCAGGGGAGATTTTGATTAAGGGGAATCACAGGTTTGAGTCGGGGAGGCTGGACAGGCGGTTTCGGAGATGGGAAGAGAGGGGGATCAGGCTATTAAAAGACCTGTTGCTGGGGGGGATGTTGTGCGAGGTTGGAAGAGTTGGGGGAAATATGGATGGGGCAAGGGGAAAGGTTTAGGTACCTGCAGCTGTGAGACTTTGGTAGGAAGGTGGTTCAGAGCTTCCCGGTAGTGCCGGCCCCCTCATTAATGGAAGAGGTATTGACGGCAGGGAGGATGGAGAAGGGGGTGGTGTCGGCGAACTACGGGATGATTTTGAGGAAGGTCGAGGTGTCCAAGGAGGGGTTAAAGCTAAGTGGGAGGAAAAGTCGGGGGAGATTATGGAAGAAGGTCTGTGGTGTGAGGAAGGTGAACGCCTCAACCTCGTGCACGAGGTTGGGGCTGATACAGCTGAAGGTCATATATAGGGCACACCTCATGAAGGCGAGGATGAGCCAACTCTTTGAGGGAGTGAACATTGTGTGAGGGGCCCAGCAAACTATGTACATATGTTTTGGTTCTGTCCGAAGCTGGAGAGGTAGTGAAGGAGATTTTCAGTATCATCTCGGGGGTACTACATAAAATATAGAACATACAGTGCAGCGGGAGGCCATTCGGCCCATCGAGTCTGCACCGACCCACTTAAACCCTCACTTCGACCCTACCCCCGTAACCCAATAACCCCTCCTATCCTTTTTGGACACTAAGGGAAATTTAGCATGGCCAAACCACCTAACCTGCACGTCTTTTGATTGTGGGAGGAAACCGGAGCACCCGGAGGAAACCCACGCAGACATGGGGAGAACGTGCAGCCTCCGCACAGACAGTGACCCAACGGCGAATCAAACCTGGGACATTGGCGCTGTGAAGCCACAGTGCTATCCACTTGTGCTACCATGCTGCCCACCGGGTGGAGGGGAAACCGGCGGGTGAAAAGCACGTGAACTTGGAACCAGGTCCTCTAGAAGCCTTTTCGGGCGTCAGACCGGCCCAAGCTGCAGGCGGGTGCGGGGGCAGATGTTTTAGCTCGGAGCCGGATCCTGTTGGGGTGGAAGTCATCTTCTACGCCCTGTGCCTCGGCTTGGCGGGGGGATCCATTTGAATTTCTGACTTGTGAGAAGGTGAAATTTGAGCGGAGGGGGATGAAGGCGTGGTTCTACAATTCATGGGGACTGTTTATTATGCACTTTCAAGAATTGGTTGCCATTGAACAAAAGGGGCGGAGGAGGGGGGAGCTGGGGTTATTGTTGTTTTTGATTGCATATTTACTAATTGATTGTTAATCTTTTTTACATTCGAGTGAATGTTTTGGTCTGTATATTGAGTGGGGTGTTGGTTTTGTTTGGGGGATTGTTGGTGTATTTGTGTTTTCTTTGTTTCTTCTTTTGTTGTTTATTTGATGAAAATGTTGAAAATGTTGAAATGCAGAAGAGATTTACTAGGAGCAGAAGAAATTTACCAGGATGTTGCCTGGTATGGAGGGCATTAGCTATGAGGAGCGCTTGAATAAACTCGGTTTGTTCTCACTGGAACGACGGAGGTTGAGGGGCGACCTGATAAAGGTCTACAAAATTATGATGGGCATAGACAGAGTGGATAGTCAGAGACTTTTTCCCAGGGTAGAGGGGTCAATTGCTAGGGGGCATAGGTTTAAGGTGAGAGGGGCAAGGTTTAGAGTAGATGTACGAGGCAAGTTTTTTTACACATAGGGTAGTGGGTGCCTGGAACTCGCTGCCGGAGAAGGTGGTGGAAGCAGGGATGATAGTGACAGTTAAGGGGCATCTTGACAAATACATGAATAGGATGGGAATAGAGGGATACGGACCCAGGAAGTGTAGAAGATTTTAGTTTAGACAAGCAGCATGGTCGGCGCAGGCTTGGAGGGCCGAAGGGCCTGTTCCTGTGCTGTACTTTTCTTTGTCCTTTGTTCTTTGAGGAGAATAACAAGGTTTTTTAAAAAAGAACAAGGGCATTCCCATAAAAAATTCTTACTTTGTTCAAAATATTATAAATGTTGACTTCCAGTGGCGGCTATGAAGGAGTAGGTCACACATTTGGTGGCTCCCGCTCGGGTTTGACTTTTGGATCTTTTTCGCCGATGTTTTACTGGACTTGATTTGAAAAATCGATGACAGGCAAATGTGTACTGGATTCCCACATCGGTACATGGAGAGGAGGACAAGAAGTTCTCGCAAAGGCAGAATCAGATGGACAGAGAAGGCTTGGGCTGAAGCTGCAGGGGGAGAAAGCGTGGCAGAGGACTGGACCTCTCGTTTGTCGACCCAGGGATCAACGAAGCAGCTGATGCAATTTATCCAGGTGGGCTTCACCAAGCAAAAGCAGCCTGCTTGGACCAGATTAAAGAGTCAATTGCGCGGCTGGAGCTTAGACTTAATGCCCAAGATCGGGCGATCCAGAAAGTGGAGAAGGCGCTGGCTGACCAGGAGGAACATCAAACTGCGGTGGAGTTGGAGGTGGGGATGCTGAAAGACCAGCAGAAAAGACTCCTGGAGAAAGTGGAGGACCTAGAGAATAGGTCCCGCCGGCAGAACTTGAGAATCGTTGGGCTACCGGAGGGATCCGAAGGAGCGGACGCTGGGGCATACAAAGCAGACATGTTTGAGATGCTGCTGAGGGATGGGGCATTCTCCCGACCTTTGGAGGTGGACAGGGCCCACAGAGCGCTTGCGAGGAAGCCACGAATGGGAGACTACCCCGAGGGCAATGGTGGTGAGATTCCACAGGTATTTGGATAAGGAGCATATATCACAGTGGTCCAAGCAGACACAGAGCTGCAAATGGGAGAACAGTATCCTGCGGATCTATCAGGACCTGAGTGCAAAGGTGGCCAGGAGAAGAGCGGGGTTTAACCAGATCAGTTCGGACTGCTGTATCCGGCCCGCCTCTGGGTTACATACGAGGAGCAACATTTTTATTTCGAGTCACCTGAGGAAGCGCTGGACTTTGCGAAAAGGAAAGGACTGGTGGCGGACTGAGAACTTTTGAACTTTGTTGCAACGTTCATGTTTAAAAAAGTTTCTCGTTTTGTGGACACTATTTGTCATGCCTTCTGTATTGATTTGGGGCCAGTTGCAGGGCTGAGTGAGTTAAAGTTTACATTTCCACTGTTGGGGGATGGAGGTGTGTTTGTTCAGATGCTGGATCTCTTGCTTGATCTTTTCTTTGTTTAATGGTTTTTTTTCTCTGTCGGGATTGTGCTAGGATTGTTTGTCATTTGAATATGTGTGTATGAGCGGGGGTGAAGTGGGGAGGGAACAATAGGTGGGAGAATGTCTGGCGCCAGGGGTGGGGGCCAGCAAGCTAGCTGGGCGGGCTAGCTCACGGAAGCATCGTGGGGGGTGAGCAGATGTTAGGGTTATTAAAGGGGTCAATTTACATTGTGCTGTTACTAGGGAGGGAGGGGGGAAATACTCTGCTGACGAGGGAGGGACTGTTGCTGTGGGACAGAGAGGAGGTCGGGGGCAGAGGCTGCCTGGGGGCGGGCCGGTGGAGGCGCGGGTGGGGGCTGGAGACTGGACCAAGAAAGGTGATGGCAGATCAGCGAAGGGGGGGGTGGCGATAAGCCCCCCAACTAGGCTGATCACCTGGAATGTACGAGGGCTAAATGGGCCGGTCAAGAGGGCATGCGTGTTCGCGCATTTGAGAGGACTGAAGGCGGACATGGTAATGCTGCAGGAGACGCACCTTAGAGTAGCTGACCAGATTAGATTAAGGACAGGTTGGGTCGGATAGGTTTTTCACTCGGGACTGGACTCAAAGACCAGAGGGGTCGCGATCCTGATCAACAAGCGAGTGGTGTTTGAGGCGGGTACAATAGTTTTGGATGGGGGGAGGCCGGTACATTATGGTCACTGGTAAATTGGAGGGGTGCAGGTGATACTAGTAAATGTGTATGCGCCAAATTGGGACGATGTGGAGTTTATAAAGAGGATGTTGGGGAAGATACCAGACCTGGATTCGCATAAGCTGGTCATGGGAGGGGACTTCAATACAGTTATTGACCCTGGCTTGGACTGGTCAAGCTCAGAAAAGGGTAGGGTGCCAGCAATGGCGAAGGAACTAAAAGAGTTCATGGAGCAGATGGGGTGGGGGGGGGTGGACCCATGGAGATTTGGGCAGCCAAGAGTGAAGGAATTCTCCTTCTACTCACACGTGCATAAAGTGTACTCCCGGATTGATTTCTTTATTCTGAGCAGGGCCTTACTGACGGGGGTGGTGGACACGGGGTACTCGGTGATCACAATCTCAGACCATGCCCCGCATTGGGTTGACCTGCAGGTTAGTAAAGACAGTAATCAGCGCCCGTACTGGAGGTTAGACATGGGCCTCCTAGCTGACAAAGAGGTGTGAGGGCGGCTGAGGAAATGTATTCAGAACTACCTGGAAGTCAACGACACGGGGGAAATTTCGGTAGCGGTGGTCTGGGAGGCATTGAAGGCGGTGGTTAGAGGGGAGCTGATCTCGATACGGGCCCATAGGGAGAGGGTGGACAGGGCAGAGATGGACCGACTGGTAAAGGAGATACTACAGGTCGACAGGAGGTATGCGGAGACCCCAGAGGCAGGGCTTTTAAGGGAACGGCAGAGGTTACAGGCGGAGTTTGGCTTGTTAACCACAGGGAGGGCGGTGGAACAGCTGAGAAAGGCAAGGGGGGCATGGAGAGAAGGCCAGCAGAATGCTTGCACAGCAGCTTAGAAAGAGGGAGGCAGCCAGGGAGATAGGGAAAGTAAAGCATGGAGATGGGAACCTGGATTGGAGACTCAGCAGGGGTGAATAAGGCTTTTAAGGAGTTTTGCAGTAGGCTGTATGGGTCGGAACCCCCAACGGGGCTGGAGGGGATGAGGCACTTCCTAGGGAGGCTAAATTTCCCGAAGGTGGACGGGACCTGGTAGAAGGGCTGGGGCCCCGATCGGAATGGAAGAAATAGCGGAGGGTCTGAAAGCCATGCAGTCGGGTAAAGCCCCGGGGCCGGACGGGTACCCAGTGGACTTCTATAAAATGTTCTCTGGAATATTGGGGCCGTTGTTGATGGGGACATTCAATGAGGCAAGGGAGCGTGGGGTGCTTCCCCCGACAATGTCACAGGCCACAATTTTGCTGATCCTGAGGCAGGACAGGAACCCGGAGCTGTGTGGGTCCAACAGGCCGATATCCCTATTGAATGTGGACGCCAAACTGCTGGACAAAATTTTGTCCTCTAGGATTAAGGATTGTGTTCCAGACGTTATTCGGGTGGACCAGATGGGGTTTGTTAAGGGAAGGCAGTTGGTGGCCAATGTAAGAAGGCTATTAAAAGTGATCATGATGCCCCCGGAAGGTAGGGAGTTGGAGGGAGTGGTCGCAATGGACGCAGAGAAGGCCTTTGATCGAGTAGAATGGGAATATCTGTGGGAGGTACTGGGACGGTTCGGATTTGGACGGGGCTTTATTGACTGGGTCAGGTTGCTGTATCAGGCTCCTGTGGCGAGCGTACGGATGAATAGGACAACATCGGACTATTTTAGGCTGCATCGGGGGATGAGACAGGGGTGCCCCCTCTCCCCACTGTTGTTCGCATTAGCCATAGAGCCGCTGGCAATTGCACAGAGAGCTTCAAGGGGCTGGAAGGGGCTGGTCCGGGGGGGGGAGAGGAACACAGAGTCTTGCTTTACACAGACGACCTGCTCCTGTATGTATCGGACCCAGCAGAGGGGATGGAAGAAATGATGAGGATTCTGGGGGTATTTGGCCGGTTTTCGGGGTATAAGCTAAATATGGGGAAAAGTGAGATGTTTGCGGTCCAGGCGAGGGGACAGGAGAGGCGACTGGGGGAGCTGCCGTTTTGAGTGGTAGGGGGAAGCTTTAGGTATCTCGGCATCCAAGTGGCACAGGATTGGGAAGGCTGCACAAACTAAATCTGGCCTGACTAGTAGACCAAATGAAGGACGATTTTCGGAGGTGGGACGCGCTCCCGCTGTCACTAGCTGGAAGGGTCCAGATGGTGAAGATTACGGTCCTCCTGAGATTCCTGTTTGTGTTTCAGTGTCTTCATCTTTATTCCGCTGTCCTTTTTTAAACGGGTCAACAAAGTGATCACTGGCTTTGTATGGGCGGGTAAGACCCCGCGAGTAAAGAGGGGGATGCTTGAGCGGAGGCGGGGAGAGGGCGGGCTGGCGCTGCCAAACTTCAGTAACTACTACTGGGTGGCGAACATAGGCATGATCAGGAAGTGGGTGGTGGGGGGAGGGCCGGCATGGGAGCGTATGGGCGCACCTTCATGTAAGGGCACCAGCTTAGGGGGGTTGATAACGGCTCCTCTGCCTTTCGCGCCGGCACGGTACTCCACCAGCCCCGTGGTGGTGGCAGCCCTGAGAATTTGCGGGGAATGGAGGAGGCATGTGGGAGCTGAGGGAGCATCGGTTTGGTCTCCAATTTGTAATAATCACCGGTTTGCCCCAGGAAGGCTAGATGGAGGGTTTCGGAGATGGCAGAGAGCAGGAATTGAGAGGATGGGGGATATGTTTTTAGAGGGGAGCTTTCCTAGCTGGAGGGAGCTGCAGGAGAACTTTGTATTGGTGAGGGGAAACAAATTCAAGTACCTGCGGGACTTCCTACGCAGGCAGGTTTCAACCTTCCCGCTCCTACCACCAAGGGGGATACAGGACAGGGTAGTTTCCAGAGGGTGGGTAGGAGAAGGGAGGGTCTCTGACATTTACAAGGAACTTATGGGGTCAGAGGAGACGCAGACCGGGGAGCTGAAGCGCAAGTGGGAAGAGGAGGTGGGAGGAGAGATAGAGGATGGTCTATGGGCGGATGAGTTGAGTAGAGTCAACGCGTCCGCAACATGTGCCAGGCTCAGCCTGATACAATTCAAGGTCGTTCACCGGGCTCACATGACAGTGGCCCGGATGAGCAGGTTCTTTGGAGTAGAAGATACTGATGAAGTGGACAGACTCACACACATTTCCTTGGCATTCTTGGCATAACAAAAGAATGCTGGCAGACACGAGAGGACTAAGTGCTGCTGTTTGTGGGGTGAGCGGTTTGGTGGTGAACCTTCCATGGATGGGGGGTTGTGAGGAGTGGGGTTGGAGGGCCCATGCCAGGAACAGTGCGGTTTTACTGCGTCATCAGTGCGGGAGATGGGAGAGGACTGGAGCTGCCATTTTCGCTGCACAGGAGTAAAGCACTGGGTTTGTGCGAGGGTTTGCAGAGTATGGTGCCATGACATGACATTGTGGAAGGCCGATGTGGATGAACAAAGTGATTTTTAATACAAGTGCACTATTACAATGATGTCTCATCTCTACTAGTGCCTAGGGTCACCTGTGCCCACTGGGTGCCTATCTTTTCTTACACTACCTCACCCTCCCACTAGCTCTAGGTGTATCTCCAGGATCACAGCTGAGGTTGAGGTAGTTGCTGACTTCCACACCCTGTTGCCTGAGATTACCTAAGCAGAGTCCCCTGGGAGGCCTGGATCTCGAGGATCTGGGCCTAGTTTTGGGCTGCATCGGTGTTGCCATGCTATGCTCCGCGGGGTGTGGGGCTGGAGGTGTGTCGCTCACAGACAGTGGACGTCAGATGGCTGGTGACCCCAGGTCTCCTGGGGGGAACGGTCTGGGCTGTGCTCCAGCTGATCCTCTTCCCTTCGGGTGCTGAGGGACCACCATGGGATAGACGGGCAGCTGGAGTAAGATCCAGAAGGCTCACCATCCTCTGGTACAGACACTGATGGATGCCCACTAATGCCTGCACCATGCAGTTGAAGCCCTGCAACATGGAGTTCATGCTCTCAGCCATGGAGGTCATCGGCTGAACCACGGAGCGGACATCCTCTGCCATGGATTGCCAAAGTCTCCACTGTGGATGCCACCCTCGCAGCATTGGCCTCCTTACGTAGGAGTGGCAGCACCATCCTCTCATACAGAAGGTGATGGGACTCCTCCATTCAGCCCTGCAGTCCGAGGAGGGATTCCGTCATCCCTTCCTGATGGCCATGACTCGGCCTTTCTCGCTCCATCAGCTGGAACAACTGTACCCAGGGGCACATCATCGGTGTGGGGCTCAGCAGAGTCCTGGGTGATGTGCCATCAATTATAACAAAGACGAGTTGTGGAATGAAACTGTGGCTTTAATAAGCTAAATGAGAACCTGCTGGCAACTGATCCCGAACTGGGGCAGGGCCAGAGGTCGGCCACCTTTATACAGAGCCTGAGGAGAGAAGCCACAGGCAGAGACAGCAGAGACAACAAACAATATATACATTACAGTAACAGTGATTTACCAGAATATATATAATACAGTAACAGTGGTTTACCACATTCACCCCCTGTTTAAAAAAAAAAGAGTCTGGCGGGGGTGAAGTGGACTTAAAGATCGAGTCTGTCGGGGGCTTTGACCTTCCGCCGCGAACGCCACAGTCCCAGCTGTGGTGTGGGCACTGGTGTCGAGACCTACGTGTCCGGGAGCGTGTCGTCTTCTTCTTCATCCAGTAGTTGAGTCAGTGGAGAGCGAAACGGTGTAGGGGCGGGGGTGGTGGTGATGGTCACTGAGGGGCCTTCGGGTGCCAAATTCCGAAGTAGCTGAGTAGCGGTGGAGGGAGACGGTGTAGGGTCGGGGGTGGTGATGGTCACTGGGGAACCTGTGGGTGCCAAATCCCGAAGGGAGACTGTGTCCTGCCACCCGTCATGGTGTGCCACGTAGGCATATTGTGGGTTGGCATGGAAGAGAAGAACCCTTTCGATCAGGGGATCCAATTTATGACTCTTCGCGTGCTTCCGGAGAGGACGGGATCCTGGGACTGTCAGCCAGGATGGGAGCGAGACCCCTGAGGTAGACTTCCTGGGGAAAACAAACATTCGTTCGTGAGGGGTCTCATTAGTGGAGCGACCGGATGGAGTGGAGCGCATCGGGAAGGACCTCCTGCCAGCGGGAGACTGGGAGACTTCTAGACCATAGGGCAAGAAGGACGGCCTTCCAGACCATCGCGTTCTCACTCTCCACCTGTCCGTTGCTCCGGGGGTTGTAGCTGGTAGTCCTGCTTGAGGCGATGCCCTGCTAAGCAGGAACTGACGCAACTCGTCACTCATGAAAGAGGAACCCCGATCGCTATGGATGTAGGTGGGGAAACCGAACAAGGTGAAGAGACTGTGCAGGGCATTGATGACAGTGGCAGAGGTCATGTCAGGGCATGGGATGGCGAAAGGGAAACGTGAGTACTCGTCAATAATATTGAGGAAGGACTTCCGGGTGCGGCGATGACCAGCTAAGTCGCACGTTTCGGCAGCTCCCGGTGGAACGGACTTTTGGGCTCTTGATAAGAGCCCCAACGGCAATTTTAACGGCTAAAAGCACTGTGCGGTAAACCAGAAGGGAATCCCCCCTGGATACGGATGGAAAAAGGAGAGGAAAGTGGCCGGATTGCGGTGGATCCTTTAGAGCAGCGGCAAGGAAGGCAAGCAAAAACCAAGATGGCGTCGGAAGGTGGCAGTTTAATATGGGGCCCTGAACAACACGAGTTTTTGAAACGCTGCGTAGAAGAGCTTAAAAAGGAGATGAAGAAGGAGCTGTTGGCCCCGATATTACAGGCGATCGAAGGGCTAAAGGATGAGCAAAAGACCCAGGGGCGGGAGCTTCGGGTCGTGAAGGCAAAGGCTGCCGAGAACGAGGACGATATACAGGGCCTGGTGGTGAAGACGGAGATGCACGAGGCACACCATAAACGATGTGTGGAAAGATTGGAGGTGCTGGAGAATAACGCGAGGAGGAATAATTTAAGGATTCTTGGTCTTCCTGAAGGTGTAGAAGGAGCAGACGTCGGGGCATATGTGAGCACGATGCTGCACTCGTTAATGGGAGCGGAGGCCCCGGCGGGTCCACTGGAGGTGGAGGGAGCATACCGAGTGATGGTGCGAGGACCGAGAGCAGGAGAAATTCATAGAGCCATAGTGGTGAGATTCCTCCATTTTAAGGACAAAGAGATGGTCCTTAGATGGGCAAAGAAAACTCGGAGCAGTAGGTGGGAGAACGCGGTGATCCGCGTATATCAAGACTGGAGTGCGGAGGTGGCGAGAAGGAGGGCGAGCTTTAATCGGGCCAAGGCGGTGCTTCACAAAAAGAAGATACAATTTGGGATGCTACAACCGGCAAGACTGTGGGTCACATATCAAGGGAGGCACCACTACTTTGAGACGGCGGATGAGGCGTGGACTTTTATTGTGGAAGAAAAACTGGAATAAGTGGGTTACTAAAAAAGAACGTTTGAAACAAAGTGGTGGGGCGAGTATGGGGGGCGAAGAGGGGGGGAAAAAGGGGGGGAAAGATGAGTCTTATGTTATTAATCCTGCGATGCGGTAACTTTTCTCTCTTCCACAGGTGGTGGTGGAGGGAGGAATGGAGGTGGAGGAGATGGGGCGTTGGCCATGGGGGGCGGGGCCAAAAGGGAAGCGCGGGCTTTGTTCCCGCGCTATGATAATCATGGCGGGAATAGGGAAGCAGGAAGGAGGGGGCGTCGCACGGTGCGAGCCGAGGTCACGGGGGGAAGCCGAGGTCGGCCAGAGTTTGCTGACTTCTGGGAGCAACATGGGGGATGTAACTACGCTAGTGGGGGATCTAGCGGGGGGGGGTGGGAGGGGGGAGTTACTGGGTTGCTGCTGCTGGGGAGAGGGGGGAGCCGGAATGGGGTGGGGTGGGCGGGGGGGCACCACCTGGGGGGACACAGCTGCGTGGGAACCGGGTGAGGAGCTGGAAAAAGGGGATGGCTAATCGACAAGGGGGGGGGGGTAAAAAGCCCCCCAACCCGGTTGATCACGTGGAATGTGAGAGGGCTGAACGGGCCGATAAAGAGGGCACGAGTACTCGCACACCTTAAGAAACTTAAGGCAGGCGTGGTTATGTTACAAGAGACGCACTTGAAACTTATAGACCAGGTTAGACTACGCAAAGGATGGGTGGGGCAGGTGTTTCATTCGGGGCTAGATACGAAAAACAGGGGGGTGGCTATACTAGTGGGGAAGCGGGTTATGTTTGAGGCAAAGACCATAGTGGCGGATAGCGGGGGCAGATACGTGATGGTGAGTGTCAAATTACAGGGGGAGGCGGTGGTCTTGGTAAACGTATATGCCCCGAACTGGGATGATGCCAATTTTATGAGGCGCATGCTAGGACGCATCCCGGACCTAGAGGTGGGAAAGTTGGTAATGGGGGGAGATTTTAATACGGTGCTGGAGCCAGGGCTGGACAGGTCGAGATCCAGGACTGGAAGGAGGCCGGCTGTAGCCAAGGTGCTTAAAGATTTTATGGAGCAGATGGGAGGAGTAGACCCGTGGAGATTTAGCAGACCTAGGAGTAAGGAGTTTTCGTTTTTCTCCCATGTCCACAAAGTTTATTCACGAATAGACTTTTTTGTCTTGGGAAGGGCGTTGATCCCGAAGGTGAGGGGGACGGAGTATACGGCTATAGCCATTTCGGATCACGCTCCACATTGGGTAGACTTGGAGATAGGGGAGGAAACAGAAGGGCGTCCACCCTGGAGAATGGACATGGGACTAATGGCAGATGAAGGGGTGTGTCTAAGGGTGAGGGGGTGCATTGAAAAGTACTTGGAACTCAATGATCACGGGGAGGTCCAGGTGGGAGTGGTCTGGGAGGCGCTGAAGGCAGTGGTTAGAGGGGAGCTGATATCAATAAGGGCACATAAAGGAAAGCAGGAGAGTAGGGAACGGGAGCGGTTGCTGCAAGAACTTCTGAGGGTGGACAGGCAATATGCGGAGGCACCGGAGGAGGGACTGTACAGGGAAAGGCAAAGGTTACACGTAGAATTTGACTTGCTGACAACGGGTACTGCAGAAGCACAGTGGAGGAAGGCACAGGGTGTACAGTATGAGTATGGGAAGAAGGCGAGCAGGTTGCTGGCCCATCAATTGAGGAAAAGGGGAGCAGCGAGGGAAATAGGGGGAGTGAGGGATGAGGAAGGAGAGATAGAGCGGGGAGCGGAGAGAGTGAATGGAGTGTTCAAGGCATTCTATAAAAGATTATCCGAAGCTCGGCCCCCGGATGGGAAGGAGAGAATGATGTGCTTCCTGGACCGGCTGGAATTTCCTAAGGTGGAGGAGCAGGAGAGGGTGGGACTGGGAGCACAGATCGAGATAGAGGAAGTAGTGAAAGGAATTAGGAGTATGCAGGCGGGGAAGGCTCCGGGACCGGATGGATTTCCAGTCGAATTTTATAGGAAATATGTGGACTTGCTTGCCCCGATACTGATGAGAACCTTTAATGAGGCGAAGGAAAGGGGACAGCTGCCCCCGACTATGTCGGAGGCAACGATATCGCTTCTCCTAAAGAAGGAAAAAGACCCGCTGCAATGCGGGTCCTATAGACCTATTTCCCTCCTAAATGTAGACGCCAAGATTCTGGCCAAGGTAATGGCAATGAGGATAGAGGATTGTGTCCCGGGGGTAGTCCATGAGGACCAAACTGGGTTTGTGAAGGGGAGACAGCTGAATACGAATATACGGAGGCTGCTAGGGGTAATGATGATGCCCCCACCAGAGGGGGAAGCGGAGATAGTGGTGGCGATGGATGCCGAGAAAGCATTTGATAGAGTGGAGTGGGATTATTTGTGGGAGGTGTTGAGGAGATTTGGCTTTGGAGATGAGTATATTAGATGGGTACAGCTGCTGTATAGGGCCCCGATGGCGAGCGTGGTCACGAATGGACGGGGGTCTGAGTATTTTCGGCTCCATAGAGGGACGAGGCAGGGATGTCCTCTGTCCCCATTATTGTTTGCACTGGCGATTGAGCCCCTGGCAATAGCATTGAGGGGTTCCAGGAAGTGGAGGGGAGTACTCAGGGGAGGAGAGGAACACCGGGTATCTCTTTACGCGGACGATTTATTGGTGTATGTGGCGGACCCGGCGGAGGGGATGCCAGAGATAATGCGGATACTTGGGGAGTTTGGAGAATTTTCAGGATATAAGCTGAACATGGGGAAAAGTGAGCTGTTTGTGGTGCATCCAGGGGAGCAGAGCAGAGAAATAGAGGACTTACCGCTGAGGAAGGTAACAAGGGACTTTCGCTACTTGGGGATCCAGATAGCCAAGAATTGGGGTACATTGCATAGGTTAAACTTAACGCGGTTGGTGGAACAGATGGAGGAGGACTTCAAGAGATGGGACATGGTATCCCTGTCACTGGCAGGGAGGGTACAAGCGGTTAAAATGGTGGTCCTCCCGAGATTCCTCTTTGTGTTTCAGTGCCTCCCGGTGGTGATTACGAAGGCTTTTTTCAAAAGGATTGAGAAGAGTATCATGAGTTTTGTGTGGGCCGGGAAGACCCCGAGAGTGAGGAAGGGATTTTTGCAGCGTAGTAGGGATAGGGGGGGGGCTGGCGCTACCGAGCCTAAGTGAGTACTACTGTGCCGCCAACATCTCAATGGTATGTAAGTGGATGGGAGAAGAGGAGGGAGCGGCGTGGAAGAGATTGGAGAAGGCGCCTGTAGGGGGACTTGCCTACAAGCCATGGTGACGGCGCCGTTGCCGTTCTCACCGAAGAAATACACCACAAGCCCGGTGGTGGTGGCTACTTTGAAAATTTGGGGGCAATGGAGACGGCATAGGGGAATGACGGGAGCCTCGGTGCGGTCCCCGATAAGAAATAATCATAGGTTTGCTCCGGGGAGAATGGATGGGGGATTTGGAACATGGCAAAGAGCAGGAGTAACACAATTGAGAGATCTGTTTGTAGATGGGACGTTTGCAAGTCTGGGAGCGCTGGCCGAAAAATATGGGTTGCCCCAAGGGAATGCATTCCGGTATATGCAACCGAGGGCTTTTACGAGGCAACAGGTGAGGGAATTCCCGCAGCTCCCGACGCAGGAGGTGCAGGACAGAGTGATCTCAAAGACATGGGTGGGGGACGGTAAGGTATCAGACATATATAGGGAAATGAGGGACGAGGGGGAGATTATGGTAGATGAGCTGAACGGGAAATGGGAAGAAGAGCTGGGGGAGGAGATTGAGGAGGGGCTGTGGGCTGATGCCCTAAGTAGGGTAAACTCATCGTCCTCGTGTGCCAGGCTAAGCCTGATACAATTTAAGGTGTTACACAGGGCGCATATGACTGGAGCACGGCTCAGTAAATTTTTTGGAGTAGAGGATAGGTGTGCGAGATGCTCGAGAAGCCCAGCGAATCACACCCACATGTTCTGGTCATGTCCGGCACTACAGGGGTTTTGGGTGGGGGTGACAAAGGTGCTTTCGAAGGTGGTGGGGGTCCAGGTCGAACCAAGCTGGGGGTTGGCTATATTCGGGGTTGCAGAAGAGCCGGGAGTGCAGGAGGCGAAAGAGGCTGATGTTTTGGCCTTTGCGTCCCTAGTAGCCCGGCGCAGGATACTGTTGATGTGGAAGGAAGCCAAGCCCCCGGGTGTGGAGACCTGGATAAATGACATGGCAGGGTTTATAAAGCTGGAACGGATTACGTTCGTCCTAAGGGGATCGGCTCAAGGGTTCACCAGGCGGTGGCAACCGTTCGTCGAATACCTCACGGAAAGATAGAGGGAATGGAAAAGAAGAACACAGCAGCAGCAACCCGGGGGGGGGGGGGGGGGGGAGGCGGGGAACCAGAGGGATTCTCAGGGATGTCAACATATAAGTATATAAGTATAATATGTATAGGTTGTTGTTATAGATAATTGTATATTGGACGGTTAAAACATATTTTTGGAGAATATTTATCTGGGACAAGGCAGTTGCCATTTAGTTTTGTTTTTGTTTATATATTATTTATTTCTTGTTTATAAAACTGGCCATTGTTATTTATATTGTGACATTACTGTGTAAAGGATACACAATGTACTGTGATGGTTGGCCAAAAATTTTCAATAAAATATTTTTTTTTTTTTTAAATAATGTTGAGGAAGTACAGTCACAGTCAGTGGAGGGGAGGGGCCCTTTGAAGTTGATGCTACTGCGCTCAAAGGGGTGGGAAGCCTTTACCAGGTGCACTCTGTCTGGCCGATAGAAGTGTGGTTTGCACTCCCCGCTGACCTGGCAGTCCCTGATCATGGTTCTGACCTCCTCGATGGAGTAAGGCAGGTTGCGGGCCTTGACGAAATGAAAAAAACGGGTGACCCCCGGGTGACAGAGGTCATTGTGGAGGGCCCGAAGTCGGTCTACTTGTGTGCTGGCACATGTACCACTGGATAGGGCATCTGGGGGCTCATTGAGCTTCCCAGGTCGATACAAGATATCATAATTATAGGTGGAGAGTTCGATCCTCCACCTCAGGATCTTGTCATTCTTGATCTTGCCCCGCTGTGTGTTATTGAACATGAAGGCAACCGACCGTTGGTCAGTGAGGAGAGTGAATCTCCTGCCGGCCAGGTAATGCCTCCAATGTCGCACAGCTTCCACAATGGCTTGGGCTTCCTTTTCGACGGAGGAGTGTCGAATTTCGGAGGCCTGGAGGATACGGGAGAAGAAAGCCACGGGCCTGCCCGCCTGGTTGCGGGTAGCGGCCAGGGCAAAGTCAGACGCATCACTCTCCACCTGGAATGGGATGGACTCATCTACTGCGTGCATCGTGGCTTTGGCAATATCTGCCTTGATGCGGTTGAAGGGCAGGTGGGCCTCAGCTGTCAGGGGAAAAATGGTAGATTTAATGAGTGGACAGGCCTTGTCCGCATAATTGGGGACCCACTGGGCATAATAGGAGAAGAACCCCAAGCATCTCTTCAGGGCCTTGGGGCAGTGGGGGAGGGGAAGTTCCAGGATGCTGTCGGGGTCAGGCCTTAGGACCCTGTTTTCCACCACGTAGCCAAGGATGGCGAGGCAGGTTGTGCGGAAAACGCATTTCTCCTTATTATATGTGAGGTTAAGGAGCTTAGTGTTGTGGAGGAAATGTCGGAGGTTAGCGTCATGGTCCTGCTGGTTATGGCCGCAGGTGGTGACATTATCCAGATACGGGAACGTGGCCCGCAGCCCGTACTGGTCAAACATTCGGTCCATCACTCATTGGAAGACCGAGACCCCATTGGTGATGCCGAAGGGGACCCTGAGGAAGTGGTAGAGGCGGCCATCTGCCTCGAAGGCAGTGTATTGGCGGTCCTCCGGGCAGATAGGGAGCTGGTGGTATGCGGATTTCAAGTCAACTGTGGAGAAGATTCGATACTGCGCAATCTGGTTGACCATGTCAGATATGCGGGGGAGGGGGTTCGCATCGAGCTGCGTGTACCGGTTGATGGTCTGACTGTAGTCGATGACCATCCGGTGCTTCTCCCCAGTCTTGACGACCACCACTTGGGCTCTCCAGGGGCTAGTACTGGCCTCTATGATCCCTTCCCGCAGGAGTCACTGGACCTCTAACCTGATAAAGGCCTTGTCCCGGGCACTGTATCGTCTGCTCCTAGTGGCGACGGGCTTACAGTCTGGGGTGAGGTTAGCGAAGAGCGAGGGTGGAGCGACCTTAAGGGTCGAGAGGCTACAGACAGTGAGGGGGGGGGGGGGGGGGGGGGGGGGGGTCCACCGAACTTCAAGGTAAGGCTTCGGATGTGGCACTGAAAATCAAGACCCAGTAATAGGGCAGCGCAGAGATGAGGGAGGACGTGGAGCTTGAAATTAGCGTACTCCATGCACTGTACCGAAAGGGTTGTGACACAATACCCCTGGATTTCCACGGAATGTGATCCGGAAGCCAGGGAGATTTTCTGGGTCTCGGGTAAAATTGGGAGGGAGCAGCGCCTTACCGTATCTAGGTGGATGAAGCTGTCAGTGATCCTGGAGTCGAAAAGGCAGGTTGTCTCGTGCCCGTTGATCCGGACGGCCATCATGGATTTAGTGAGATGATGAGGTCGAGACTGGTCGAGGGTGATGGAGGCGAGCTTCGGAAGGTGGGTGGGCTGGTCGAGAGTAGCGGAGGCCAGCGTACGACTGGGTGAGCAGGGGTTCCGGGAGGCGGCGGGGTGATTCCCAGATGGCGGTCCCCACGGGTCGCACATGGCGGATGACGTGGTAGATGGGGGCAGTCCCGACAGGCAACATGCAGCGCTGCTGCTGCTGCGTCTGGAAACTTTAGGTTGGGCCTGGCAGACTTTGGCGAAGTGGCCCTTCTTTCCGCACCCGTTGCACATCGCACTCCGTGCTGGGCAGCGTTGTCTGGGGTGCTTACCCTGGCCACAGAAGTAGCATCTCGGGCCTCCGGAGTTGGCGGATTGATGTGCGGCACAGGCTTGCGACGCACCAGGGTCGGGTGATGGCGGCGTCCACGACATCCACAAGGTTGCCGCGTGGTTGGAGGTGAAGGCATCCATGTTATGGTAGGCCACTTCCAGCGAATTCGAGAGCTGCACTGTCTCTTGGAGGCCGAGTGTACCCCCTTCTAGCAGGCGCTGGCGGATTTAGTTAGATTTCATGCCAGCGACATAGCCGTCCCTGATCAGCAGCTCCGTGTGCTGGACAGCCGGTACCGCCTGACAACTACAGTTCCGGACAAGTACCCGCAAAGCGCGCAGGAATTCAGCCTGCGATTATCTGGGGCGTTGACGCCTCGTGGCAAGGAGATGCCCAGCATACACCTAATTTACTGCCTTTATTTACTGCCCCTTCTTCAGTGTTATCGCCTCCGCGTATGAGGCAGCGTCCCTGATAAGGAGGAAAACCTGCGGGCTTTCCCAGGTGTTGAGGACCCGAAGCTCGTGGTTGTCGGAGATGGTGTCGGCGGCAGATTCGAGGTAAGCTTCGAAGCAGCTTAGCCAGTGCTCGAATGTCGCAGTGGCGTTGGCTGCTTGGGGGTCCAGTTCCAGGCGATCAGGCTTGAGTGGTGCATCCATCTTAAGCGTTTAGCTTATTAAATTGATGTCCCATCAATTATAACAAAGATGAGTTGTGGAACGAAACTGTGGCTTTAATAAGCTAAAGCTAAACGAGAACCTGCTGGCAACTGATCCTGAACTGGGGCAGGGCCAGAGGTCGGCCACCTTTATACAGAGCCTGAGGGGAGGAGCCACAGGCGGAGCCAGCAGAGATAACAAACAATATAGTAACAGTGGTTTACCACAATATATATAATACAGTAACAATGGTTTACCACACTGGGCTCTGGCATTCCTCCGAGTGTCGGGTCCCTGGGACGTTCCTTCCTCTACCTGCTGTGAATCTTCAGCAGTGAGGTGCTTACAGTGAGTGGCCCAGAAGCCTGCATACTTGTTATTCCCACTGAGGTGTAAGTATCTGCACTGGTGGAGGGAGCAGGTAACAGCTGTGACCCCTCCTTGGGTTTGTGATCTCCAGAGGGCATGAATATAGTCCAGGCTGGTTGACTGACTGACATGCAAGGGAAACAAGATAGCTTTAGTACATCACAGGGGCAAACTGATGGAAGAAAGTTAACTCACGTGAGACTTGCTCCATGGCTGCGTGCATTAAGGATTCTCACTTTTGTCTCTTGCCCCCACCTCACCGTCTGCACAGGTGTAATCCTACTCCTCGCCGGCCAACTCAAGGGCTCTTTCCTCAAAGGGCATGAGACTTATCAGGTCGGATATGACTCCGGGTGGCTGTGCCCATGCATGCCAGTTGTGATCGGACTTGTCCGGCGATGACACTGATGGGGAGAATGTGGGCAGGAGTCTTGCCAGGTCAGATGGTGATGAAGCCTGGCATTCAGGGGAGGTTAGTAGGAGGGGGGATGTGAGGAACAGGGAGCTGGATTCTCCGTTTGGGAGACGGAGTCCCCACGCCGGCGTGAAAACGGTGGTGTTTTACAGCTGGAAAACTGGCGCAAAACAGCCACCGATTCCCTGCTCCGGAGGGGGCGCTAGCAGCCAGGCAGCGTAGTGCTCCCAACTCTAGCTGCCGATATGGCCCGGTGCATTGCCGGGTCTGTGGCCGCGCTGTGCTTCATGGCGGCAGCCTGCAGTGGCCGCGCTGTGCTTCATGGTGGACGCAGCCCACAGACCCGGTCCACAAAAACAGTCCCCCCTTCAGCTGGCACGCGTGCCCTGGGCCACCCCCCACCCCCCACAGTGCCCCCAGTCCCGTTAAAGCCCCCCTCTGCCCCTGGATCGGCATTCCCCCGACAGTGGTGGCGCTGGACTGAGTCCGGAGCCGCCTCGCCGAGTTCCCCACAGGTGAGACCACATGTGTCCCATGCCGTCGGGAAGTCGGCCAGTCGGAGACGGAGCATCGTGAGATGGGCCTCAGGCAATGGTCTCAGGCCGTGGATACTGCGTGCAGCGTACTCCTAGAGTACGCCGCTTTTCAGGGGGCGGAGCATCATGAAAGCAGCGGCGCCCCGATTCTGTCATCATCGGGGATTCTCCACCCCCTCGCCGAACACGATTTCAGCGTCGCGGATCGAAGAATCCAGCCCAGGATATCTACTTGGGGGACTTTGTGGAGTTGGGGAGGGGTGGGGGAATGAGCTAGTTGGGAGTGAGATCATCATGGAGGTGTGATGGGTGTGCTCAGGGGTGCAGCCTGAGACATGAGGAGGCAGACTTATCCTGACTGCATGAAGAAGGTCTTTAATCTTTTTCCGGTCCTATGGCCCTGCCCTGTTACAGAGCAAACTGGCACTCACTAGCATGGCCACCGGCTCCCAGGCAGGGTTGGTGACCTCGCTTGCTGGACATCAGGCTGATCCTGGGTACAGGATATCATGCCTGTGCTCAACACCATCCAGAGGTTTGGTGAGGGCTCCCTCTGTGAAGGGGATGCTGTTTTCCTGGTAGCCACCCCCACATACTAGACGTGGAACAAGTGCTGGGGAGCCGTTTAAAAGGAGCACTTCACTGATTGCAGAGATGAAGGTTGCCTGCGGTGAGCGAGTCAGAGACTAGCCGCCACGAGCACAGCGTGAAGCACGTGAAAAAAAATTGTTAAAGAGGCAAGTTTTTCCCACCTTTGCCGCTGGCGGAACTCTCCCTGGTATTCTTGCTGGGACCGATACTTTGAATAATAATAATCGCTTATTGTCACAAGTAGGCTTCAATGAAGTTACTGTGAAAAGCCCCTAGTCGCCACATTCCAGCGCCTGTTCGGTGAGGCCGGTACGGGAATTGAACCCGTGCTGATGGCATTGTTCTGCATTGCAAGCCAGCTATTTAGCCCACTGTGCTAAACCAGCTAAAGATATGGGAAAGTGCCACCCTGTGGTTGTCTCTGCTGCTGCTGCCGCTGCTCCTGATCCTGCCAGTCCACAGTGCCTCATGGTTACCGGTCTTGAGTTGCTAGATCTGTTCTGAATCTATTCCATTTACCATTGTGGTAGTGCCCAGAACATGGTGGAGGCTACTGTCAATGTGAAGACAGGTCTTCATCACCACATGTAGTGGTTACTATTAACAATACTGTCAAATAGGCAGCACGGTGGTGCAGTGGGTTAGCCCTGTTGCCTCACGGCGCCGAGGTCCCAGGTTCGATCCCGGCTCTGGGTCACTGTCTGTGTGGAGTTTGCACATTCTCCCTGTGTTTGCGTGGGTTTCGCCCCCACAACCCAAAGATGTGCAGGGTAGGTGAATTAGCCACGCTAAATTGCCACTTAATTGGAAAAATTCAATTTGGCACTCTAAATTTATTCAAAAAAACAATACCGTCAAGGATAAATGTATCTGTGGCAGGTAGATTGGTGAGGATGAGGCCCAGTATGTTTTCCCCTCTTGTTGGTTCCCTCACCACCTGTTGCAGGCCCGGTCTGGCAGATATGTGCTTTAGGACTTTATACCAGTTTGTTCATCATGGTGCCATTCAATCACTTTTCCTGGAGAGCTTTGAAGACCCCATCCAGAGTACGTTCTGCGTCCCCACATGTCGGTCCTTGGCCTGTTGCAAATCTCAAGTGACCTCGGTGCAGACTGGAAAACTACACCTCGTTTTCTGATTCGGCACTTCACAACCTTCAGGACTCAACATTGAGTTGAATAACTTCAGACTGAACCTTCTCCGCCATCTTGCCATTTTAATTAAATTCAAAATTAGTTTTTGTCCCAGCTCAAAGACCCCCACCGGGCCATCTGTCACTTGTTCTTTAGTTTTGCTTTCACAGGGCACTGACCTTTGCTCTGCTTGAATCCATTCTACTGTCTTACCTTTAGAGTCATAGAGTCATAGAGGTCCACAGCACAGAAAAGGCGCATCGGCCCATCACGTCTGCACCAGTCAAAAACAACCACTTAATTCCAATCCCATTTTCCAGCACTTGGCCCATAGCCGTGCATGCCTTGGCCGCTATCAGCAGCTGTCTTAGTTCTCAACACTGCCATTAACACCTACTTTGTCTTGTCCGCTAAATATCTTCCAATCACCCCTGAGGTCACACCTATCCCAGACCTCCTGCTCCATCCCAAGCAGTACAAAATCTATTACATTTCTCCCTCTCTTCAGCTCTGAAGAAGAATCATACAGACTTGAAATGTTAATTGTGTTTATCTCTCCATAGAACTCTCAGACCTGCTAAGTTTTCCCAGCATTTTCTGCTTTTATGCTGTCCTGATCTCCAGAGAATTTATATAAAAAGCTGTTCACACTGTTTCCCCAGTAGTTCTGTTGGAGAAGCCCTACAGAAAAACTAGCCGATTTCCTCATTAGCAAGAGTATAAATTTAATTTGACTAAATTATTTGAGGTCCCCACTTTGTACTTAGGTTCATTTCCGCTTTTCATCAATCTCACTCCAATTATGCTTCCACACAATGTAGGTATTGTGTCCTCAATGTCTTGTTTCATCTTTATATGTTTAACATGTGAGGAACCTGATGCTCTATCAATAACTCCAGAAGCGAGATTGGAGACAATTGAAGGCTTTATTACACTAGATGTTTCCCCCAGCAACGCAGGTACAGAAGGCAGCTGCTGGGGAGACACAGGCTCTTATACTCCACCTTACTGGGCAGAACCAGCAGGCAGGCTTAACCAATGAAAACAGTACCTCCTACACCAATGGTTTTACAGCATTACAGGGTACCGTAATACCTCTAATACCGACTACCACATTCACCCCCTGTTTAAAAAAAAGAGTCTGGTGGGGATGGTGGCCTCGCATTACACAGTGGTAGAGGTTAAGGTTATGGAGGCACCCGGTATACATCAGTACAGTGGTTTTGCCTCGTTACATCGCAGCTATTTACAAAATTTATTTACAGTTCAGAATGAAGCAATTAGTCGATGGGGGGCCCTGGTCGTCCTCTGCGATCACCGTAGCTTCGGTGGTGATGCAGGCGCTGGCTCGGGCATCTGCGGCTCCGGGAGCGTGGCTTCGGCTTCTTCGGCAGCTTCATCACCCCTAGACGGGACAGGTGGGTGGACCGATCCACCTGGGAAGGGGGCGGCTGTGGGGTGCGCCAGTGGGAGGGAGGGTGGGATTGGGGGTGTGTGTGTGTGTGGGGATCCAGCGGGCGCCAGGTCCCGTAGGGAGACCGTATCCTGTCGACCGTCGGGGTACGCCCCTAGGCGTACTGAGGGTTAGCGTAGAGGAGATGGACACTCTCGACCAATGGCTCCGACTTGTGCGCACGCACGTGTTTGCGGCAGGCTTGGTCCAGGAGCTGCCAGCCAGGTTGGGAGCGAGGTCCCGGAGGCGGACTTCCTAGGGAAGACAAGGAGACGTTTGTGAGGTGTTTGGTTGATCGTGGTACACAGCAGTGACCGGATGGAGTGGAGGGCATCCGGGAGGACCTCCTGTCAGCGGGAGACTGGGAGATTCCTGGACCGTAGGGTCAGGAGGACGGTCTTCCAGACCATTCCATTCTCCCTCTCTACCTGTCTGTTTCCCCGGGGGTTGTAACTGGCCGTCCTGCTCGAGGCAATGCCCTTGCTGAGCAGGAATTGACGCAGTTCGTCGCTCATAAAGGAGGACCCCCTATCACTGTGAATGTAGGCGGGGAAACCGAACAGCGTAAAGATACTGTGGAGAGCTTTTATGACGGTGTTTGTGGTCATGTCGGGGCAGGGGATGGCGAATGGGAACCGGGAGTACTCGTCAATCACGTTCAGGAAGTACGTGTTGCGGTCGGTGGTGGGGAGGGGCCCTTTGAAGTCCATACTGAGGCGTTCAAAGGGACAGGAAGCCTTTATCAGGTGCGCTTCCTCTGGCCTGTAGAAGTGCGGCTTGCACTCCACGCAGATTTGGCAATTCCTGGTGGCTGTCCTGACCTCCTCGATGGAGTAGGGCAGGTTGTGGGTTTTAAAGAAATGGAAGAATTGAGTGACCCCCGGTGGCAGAGGTCCTTGTGGAGGGCTCTGAGGTGGTCCACTTGTGCGTTGGCATATGTGCCACGGGATAGGGCATCAGGAGGCTCGTTTAGCTTCCCAGGACAATATAAGATCTCATAGTTGTAGGTGGAGAGTTTGATCCTCACCGTAAGATCTTGTCGTTCTTTATCTTGCCCTGCTGTGCATTATCGAACATGAAGGCCACCGACCGGTGGTCAGTGAGGAAAGTGAATCTCCTGCCGGCCAGGTAATGCCTCCAATGCTGCACAGCTTCTACTATGGCCTGGGCCTCCTTTTCAACTGAGGAATGGCGGATTTCTGAAGCATGGAGGGTGCGTGAGAAGAAGGCCACGGGTCTGCCCGCTTGGCTGAGGGTGCCCGCCAGAGCTACGTCGGACTCGTCGCTCTCGACTTGAAAGAGGAGGGACTCGTCGATGGCGTGCATCGCGGCCTTTGCGATGTCCGCTTTGATGCGGCTGAAGGCCTGGCGGGCCTCTGTCGACAGGGGAAAAACCGTGGATTGGATTAGCGGTCGGGCCTTGTCCACATAGTTGGGGACCCACTGGGCAAAATAAGAGAAAAGTCCCAGGCAGCGTTTCAGGGCCTTGGAGCAGTGAAAGAGGGGGGACTCCATGAGGGGGCGCATGAGTTCAGGGTCTGCGCCTATAACTCCATCATGCACTACGTAGCCAAGGATGGCTAGACAGTCGGTGCTGAACACGCATTTATCCTTGTTATATGGGAGAGTTAGGATTTTTGCGGTATGGAGGAATTTCCGGAGGTATGTGTCGTGGTCCTGCTGGTCGTGGCCGCAGATGGTGACATTATCGAGGTACGGAAATGTGGCCCGCAAACCGTACCGGTCAACCATTCAGTCCATCTCTCGTTGGAAGACCGTGACTCCATTAGTGACACCGAAGGGAACCCTTAGGAAGTGGTAGAGCCGCCCGTCTGCTTCGAATGCAGTGTATTTGCGGTCACTAGGGCGGGTGGGGAGCTGGTGGTAGGCGGACTTTAGATCCACCATGGAAAAGACCTTGTATTGTGCGATCCTGTTGACCAGATCGGATATGCGGGGGAGAGGGTACGCGTCAAGCTGCGTATACCTGTTGATGGTCTGACTATAATCGATGACCATCCTATGCTTCTCCTCGGTCTTTGCAACCACTACTTGAGCTCTCCAGGTACTGTTGCTGGCCTCAATGACACCTTCCCTCAGTAATCGCTGGACCTCCGACCTAATAAAGGTCCGGTCCTGGGCACTGTACCGTCTGCTCCTGGTGGCGACGGGTTTGCAATCCGGGGTGAGGTTCGCAAACAGGGAAGGCGGATCGACCTTGAGGGTCGCGAGGCTGCAGACAGTGAGGGGGTGTATAGGGCCGCCGAATTTAAAGGTTAAGCTTTGGAGGTTGCATTGAAAATCTAACTCGAGGAGTGTGGCAGCGCAGAGGTGGGGAAGGACGTAGAGCCAGTAATTTTCAAAGAGCCTTCCTTGGACCGTGAGGTTCGCTATGCAGAACCTTGATCTCCACTGAATGAGACCCAGAGGCCAGGGAGATTTTTTGGTTAACTGGGTGAACGGGGAGAGAACAGCGCCTTACCGTGTTGGGGTGTATGAAGCTCTCCGTGCTCCCAGATTCGATCAGACAGGATGTTTCATGCCCATTGATGAGCACGGTCATCGTTGCAGTCAAGGGCAGCACGGTAGCATTGTGGATAGCACAATTGCTTCACAGCACCAGGGTCCCAGGTTCGATTCCTGCTTGGGGCACTGTCTGTGCGGAGTCTGCACGTTCTCCCCGTGTGTGCGTGGGTTTCCTCCGGGTGCTCCGGTTTCCTCCCACAGTCCAAAGATGTGCCAGTTAGGTGGATTGGCCGTGATAAATTGCCCTTAGTGTCCAAAATTGCCCTTAGTGTTGGGTGGGGTTACTGGGTTATGGGGATAAGGTGGAGGTGTTGACCATGGGTAGGGTGCTCTTTCCAAGAGCCAGTTCAGACTCGATGGGCCGAATGGCCTCCTTCTGCACTGTAAATTCTATGATCTATGATCTAAGAGTGTTCGGGGCCGAGACTAGTCCAGGGTCACCGAGGCTAGTCGTGGCAGAAGTTGGATGTTCTCCTCGGGCGGTGTATGGTCATCCGAGTCGGGGTCCTGAGAGTCCAGCCAAGATGGCGGCGTCCACTGGTCGCACATGGCTGGGGGTGCACAAGATGGCGGTGCCCATCCATCACACGTGGTGTCCGAGAGACAAGATGGCGGTGCCCGGAGGCCACACGTGGCCCTGAAGGAGGAAGACAGTGGCGCCCGCTGGCCACACGTGGCCTGTGGAGAGGGTTGTGATGGCGGTTCCGATTCGCCTCTGGAAACCGCAGCGACAGCAGCGACTGCCCAGGCCTGGCATACATGCCACGAAGTGGCGCTTTTTGCCGCATCCTTTGCGAGCCGGACAGCGCTGTCGGGGGTGCTTGGCTTGCCCGCAAAAATAGCAGCGAGGCCCCCCCGGGGTTGCCTGGCAGTCTCTCAGCACAAGCTTGTGGGGGGTGGGGGATGCATCGGAGTCGGTCGCGGAGGGGTTCCACGCTGTCCAAGGGGCTGCCGCGCAGTCGGGAACGTAAGCGTGGGAGTTTCGGGAGGCCACATCCAGGGAGCTAGCAAGGGCCCGTGCCTCCTTGAGGCCTAGTGTCTCTTTCTCCAGCAATTGCTGGCAGATTTGGGAGGACAGCATACCTGCAACAAATGTGTCCCGGATCAAAAGTTCTGTGTGGTCGCTGGCCGAAACGTGCGGGCAGTTACAGTTCCTCCCCAGCACCAGTAGCGCATGGTAGAACTCCTCCAGCGATTCCCCAGGGATTTGTCGCCTCGTCGCTAGTAGATGTCGTGCGTAGACCTGGTTTACAGGGCGAATATGGTGTCCTTTCAGCAGATTCATTGCGGCCTCGAAATCGTCAGTGTCCTCGATGAGAGTGTAGATCTCTGGGCTCACCCTCGAGTGCAGAACTTGCATTTTCTGGTCCTCCGTGGGTGTAATTGTGGCCGTCCTGAGGTATCCATTGAAACACGCCAGCCAGTGCTTGAAGGTTGCCGCTGAGTTTGCCGCGTGGGGGCTGAGTTGCAGACACTCCAGCTTGATTCGGAGCTCCATTAAAATCTAGTGTAATAAATTGATGCTCGATCATTACCTCCAGAAGCGAGATTGGAGACAATTGAAGGCTTTATTACACTAGATGTTTCCCCAACAGCGCAGGTACAGAAGGTAGCTGCTGGGGAGACACGGGCTCTTATACTCCACCTTACTGGGCAGAACCAGCAGGCAGGCTTAACCAATGAAAACAGTACCTCCTACACCAATGGTCTTACAGCATTACAGTGTACCGTAATACCTCTAATACCGACTACCACAGAACCATTGGGGTTAAATTGGATAGCTTTCAGAAATGGGAGCAGAGATTGTAGTGCCCAATTAACACGCGCCCATTGACTGCAGTGCACTAGGCAGCGTGCCTAGGCAGCATGCCAACCTCATGCTGCCTGTTCATCTGAAGGGCCTCTGCATCTAGCACTAACCATGGGTGGTCTCTCTTGTGAATGGCATCATTACTTAAAGCTAGCCGGCACTGCTTATAGCTAATTGCACTTCTTAACGAGGAGGTGCATTGTAACTGGAACAGGTGCTAACAGTTGTGCAGTAAATGAAGGGACAAAAAGTAGACACCAACATCCTGCAGGAAAAGTCCGCAGTTAATCCCAGCTATCTAGAGATGACCCCTCTCAAGGGAGACGGTAACCTCACTCGATGAAATGATAGAGCCTGAGATTGCATCCAACTGTGTAGGTGGGCACCCAATGTCAATGGTTCTGAAAGTGACAGTCACCTACAACCTCTATGTCTCTGGTTCTTTCCAGAGTCCTGTTGTTGATCTGTGCAGTGTGTCACCATGCGCAGCACGCAGCTGCATAAAGCTTGTGATAGATGCACTTTTCAGAGGGATCAACACCTTCATACATTTCAGAACAGATGAGGATAGCCAGGCAGAGCGTGCAAGAGGATTTGCAGCTTCTGCCGGCTTCTCAAAGATTCAGGGAATGATTGATTGCACCCATGTGCCTATCAAGGCATCTGCTAGAGAGCCGGGGGCCTTTGTGAATTGTACGGGCTTCCATTCACTCAACATTTAGCTAGTGTACAATCAGCATCAGCAGATCCTCCGGGTTTGTGCAAGGTATCCTGGGTCTTGTCTTGATTCACATATTCTTTATCACTCCCAGGTTCCAAGGCTTTTCATTCTCGTTGGGGACTTGGATGGCTGGTGGGAGATAAAGAATAGCTTCTTTAAAGGTGGCTAATGCTACCAATCAGTCACCAAGAAAGCGCATGGAGGAGAGATACAATAGAATACATCCCTCCACGAGAGCCATAACTGAGAGGGCAATAGGCGACTTACCATATGGGCTAGTATTTACTACTTTCTTTTATCGCTCTATACTTTTTGGTCTATAGTTTGTATGGGCTATATTCTGTAGTAATGAGGATCAGGAAAGATGGGCGCTAGAGTAATAAATATTATTTCATTTTAAGTATCTTCCAAAAAGTTTCATTTAAAAGCCTAAGTTATGGCAGGAGAGCTCAAAGCCATGGTGTACTCCTCCTGCTCTAAGTGGGATGGCGAGAACAGTTCCAGTGCCTGGGGCGAGCATGTGTGTAGGAAGTGTCTCCAGCTGCAGTTCCTGGAAACCCAGGATTCGGAGCTGGAGCAGCAGCTGGGGATACTCTGGAGCATCTGCAAAGTGGAGAGTATCGTGGATACATCTATAGCGAGGTGGTCACACCGCAGGCCAAGACTCCACAAGGCAAGCAGGGAATGGGTGACCACGAAGCAGAGCAAGAGGACTAAGTAGGCAGTGCAGGAATCTCCGGTGGCCATTCCCCTGCAAAACAAATATACCGCTTTGGATACAGTTGGGGGGAAAGGTCTCTCAGGGGAAAACAGCAACAGCCAAATTCATTGCACCATGGTTGACTCTGCTGCATAGGGGAGGAACAAAAAGTGTGGAATGCTAGAGTTATTGGGGAATAAAATGTCAGTGGAATAGATAGGTGTGGTAGTTGGTATTAAGGGTATTACGGTACTTAGATTGGAGGTATCTGATGCTGTAAGATCGTTGGTGTGTTGGAGGTACCTGATACTGTAAGATCATTGGTGCAGCCTGCCTGCTGGATCCGCCCAGTAAGGCAGGGTATAAGAGTCTGTGTCTACCTAGCAGCCGCATTCTGTACAAATAAAGCCTTCAATTGTCCTACAATCTCGCTTCAACTCAGCGGCGACCTTTAAACACTGGCTGCCATGTTTCAACGGATACATCAGGACGGCCACAACTACACCCACGGAGGACCAGAAACTGCAAGTTCTCCATTCAAGGGTGAGCCCAGAAATCTACATGCTCATCGAGACGCGGATGGTTTCGACGCCGTGATAACCCTGTTGAAAGGACACTACATTCACCCAGTAAATGAGGTTTATGCCCGACATCTTCTAGCTACCAGAAGACAAATTCCAGGGAATCGCTAGATGAATTCTACCACGCACTGCTGGTACTAGGTAGGAACTGTGACTGTCCGCAAGTTTCAGCCAACGACCACACCAAACTTTTAATCCAGGACGCCTTCGTTGCAGGTATGCTGTCCTCTCAGATCCGCCAGCGGCTGCTGGAAAAGGAGACGCTAGGCCTCAAGGAGGCACGGGCCCTCGCAAGCTCCTTAGACGTAGCCTTCCGCAACACCCGAGCGTACATCCCCGACCGCAGCCAATTCCGACTCATCCCCCAATCCCCCACAAGCTTGTGCCGCGCTGCTGCCAGGCAATCCCAGGGGGCCCCAATGTTATTTTTGCGGGCAAGCCAAGCACCCCCGGCAACGCTGCCCGGCCCGCTCTGCAACTTGCAAGGGCTGTGGAAAAAAGGGGCATTTTGTGGTGGTATGCCAAGCCCGGGCGGTCGCCGCTGTCTCGGGGGGGGGGGGGGGGGGGGGGGGGGGGGGGGGCAAACCGGGGCTGCCGCCATTACCCTCATCGCAGGCCACATGCGGCCCATTGGCACCGCCATCTTCGATCCCGCGAGCCACGTGCAGACCCCAGGCGCCGCCATCTTAATCTTATTCCCTAGAGACCACGTGCGATTCGTGGGTGCCGCCATCTTGCACACCCCCGGCCATGTGCGACCCGTGGGTGCCGCCATCTTGGCTGGAGTCTCAAGACCCCGATTCGGATGACCGCACACCGCCCAAGGAAATCCATCAGCTCCTGCCACGATTCGCCTCGGTGACTCTGGACCAGTCTCCGCCCCAAACTCTTTCGACCGCTACGACGACTGTACTCATCAACTGACACAGGACATCCTGCCTGATCGACTCCGGGAGCACAGAGAGCTTTATAACCCCAGCACGGTAAGGCGCTGCTCCCTCCCTATACACCCAGTTAACAAGAAAATCTCCCTGGCCTCCAGGTCTCACTCTGTAGAGATCAAGGGGTACTGCATAGCTAACCTCACACTCCAGGGAAGAGAGTGTAACAATTTCCGACTCTACGTCCTCCCTCACCTCTGCGCTGCCACACCCCTGGGATTGGACTTCCAATGTAACCTCCAGAGCTTAACCTTTAAATTCGGCGGCCCTATACCCCCTCTCATTGTCTGCAGCCTTGCGACCCTCAAGGTCGACCCGCCTTCCCTGTTTGCAAACCTCACCCCTGATTGCAAACCCATCGCCACCAGGAGCAGACGGTACAGTGTCCAGGACCGGACCTTCATCAGGTCAGACGTCCAGCGGTTACTGAAGGAAGGTATTATCGATGCTAGCAACAGCCCCTGGAGAGCTCAAGTAGTGGTTGTAAAGACCGGGAAGAAGCACAGGATGGTCATTGATTATAGTCAGATCATCAACAGGTATACGCAGCTCGATGCGTACCCTCTCCCCCGCATATCTGACTTGGTCAATCAGATTGCACAAAATAAGGTATTTTCCACGGTGGACCTCAAATCCGCCTACCACCAGCTCCCCATTCGCCCGGACGACCGCAGGTACACTGCATTCGAAGCAGACGGGCGGCTCTACCACTTCCGAAGGGTTCCCTTCGGTGTCACAAATGGGGTCTCGGTCCTCCAACGGGAGATGGACCGGTACAGTTTGCGGGCCACGTTCCCGTACCTCGACAACGTCACCATCTGCGGCCATGACCAGCAGGGCCACGACACCAACCTCCGCAAATTCCTCCATACCGCTAGTCTCCTTAATCTGACCCATAACAAGGAGAAATGCGTATTCAGCACCGATCGTCTCACCATCCTCGGCTACGTAGTGCACGATGGAGTCATAGGCCCTGACCCCGAACGCATGCGCCCCCTCATGGAGTTTCCCCTCCCACACTGCTCCAAGGCCCTGAAACGTTGCCTGGGTTTTTTTTCATATTACGCCCAGTGGGTCCCCAATTATGCGGACGAGACCCGCGCACTAAACCAATCCACAGTTTTCCCCCTGTCAGCAGAGGCCCACCAGGCCTTCAGTCGCATAAAGGCAGACATCACAAAGGCCACGATGCACGCAATCGATGAGTCCTTTCCCTTCCAAGTCGAGAGCAACGCATCCGACATAGCTCTGGAAGCCACCCTCAACCAAGCGGGCAGGCCCGTGGCCTTCTTCTCACGCACCCTCCATGCCTCCGAAATCCGCCATTCCTCTGTTGAAAAGGAGGCCCAAGCCATAGTAGAAGCTGTGCGGCATTGGAGGCATTACCTGGCCGGCAGGAGATTCACGCTCCTCACTGACCAACGGTCAGTAGCTTTCATGTTCGATAATGCACAGCGGGACAAGATAAAGAACGATAAGATCTTACGGTGGACGATCAAGCTCTCCACCTACAACTACGAGATCTTGTATCGTCCCGGAAGCTAAACGAGCCTCCTGATGCCCTATCCCGCGGCACATGTGTCAACGCACAAGTGGATCGACTCCGGACCCTTCACGATGACTTCTGCCACACGGGGGTCACTCATTTCTTCCATTTTATCAAAACACACAACCTGCCCTACTCCATCAAGGAGGTCAGGACCAGGGGTGGTACCAGGGGATTGGAGAGTGACGAATGTCGTGCCCCTGTTCAAAAAAGGGACTAGGGATAACCCTGGGAATTACAGGCCAGTTAGTCTTACTTCGGTGGTAGGCAAAGTAATGGAAAGGGTACTGAAGGATCGGATTACTGAGCATCTGGAAAGACACTGCTTGATTAGGGATAGTCAGCACGGATTTGTGAGGGGTAGGTCTTGCCTTACAAGTCTTATTGAATTCTCTGAGGAGGTGACCAAGCATGTGGATGAAGGTAAAGCAGTGGATGTAGTGTACATGGATTTTAGTAAGGCATTTGATAAGGTTCCCCATGGTAGGCTTCTGCAGAAAGTAAGGAGGCATGGGATAGTGGGAAATTTGGCCAGTTGGATAACGAACTGGCTAACCGATAGAAGTCAGAGAGTGGTGGTGGATGGCAAATATTCAGCCTGGATCCCAGTTACCAGTGGCGTACCGCAGGGATCAATTCTGGGTCCTCTGCTGTTTGTGATTTTCATTAATGACTTGGATGAGGGAGTTGAAGGGTGGGTCAGTAAATTTGCAGACGATACGAAGATTGGTGGAGTTGTGGATAGTAAGGAGGGCTGTTGTCGGCTGCAAAGAGACATAGATAGGATGCAGAGCTGGGCTGAGAAGTGGCAGATGGAGTTTAACCCTGAAAAGTGTGAGGTTGTCCATTTTGGAAGGACAAATATGAATGCGGAATACAGGGTTAACGGTAGAGTTCTTGGCAATGTGGAGGAGCAGAGAGATCTTGGGGTCTATGCTCATACATCTTTGAAAGTTGCCACTCAAGTGGATAGAGCTGTGAAGAAGGCCGATGGTGTGCTCGCGTTCATTAACAGAGGGATTGAATTTAAGAGCCGTGAGGTGATGATGCAGCTGTACAAAACTTTGGTAAGGCCACATTTGTAGTACTGTGTACAGTTCTGGCCACCTCATTTTAGGAAGGATGTGGAAGCTTTGGAAAAGGTGCAAAGGAGATTTACCAGGATGTTGCCTGGAATGGAGAATAGGTCTTACGAGGAAAGGTTGAGGGTGCTAGGCCTTTTCTCATTAGAACGGAGAAGGATGAGGGGCGACTTGATAGAGGTTTATAAGATGATCAGGGGAATAGATAGAGTAGACAGTCAGAGACTTTTCCCCCTGGTGGAACAAACCATTACAAGGGGACATAAATTTAAGGTGAAAGGTGGAAGATATAGGAGGGATATCAGAGGTAGGTTCTTTACCCAGAGAGTAGTGGGGGCATGGAATGCACTGCCTGTGGAAGTAGTTGAGTCGGAAACATTAGGGACCTTCAAGCAGCTATTGGATAGGTACATGGATTACGGTAAAATGATATAGTGTAGATTTATTTGTTCTTAAGGGCAGCACGGTAGCATTGTGGATAGCACAATTGCTTCACAGCTCCAGGATCCCAGGTTCGATTCCGGCTTGGGTCACTGTCTGTGCGGAGTCTGCACGTCCTCCCCGTGTCTGCGTGGGTTTCCTCCGGGTGCTCCGGTTTCCTCCCACAGTCCAAAGATGTGCAGGTTAGGTGAATTGGCCAATGATAAATTGCCCTTAATGTCCAAAATTGCCCTTGGTGTTGGGTGGAGGTGTTGAGTTTGGGTAGGGTGCACTTTCCAAGAGCCGGTGCAGACTCGATGGGCCGAATGGCCTCCTTCTGCACTGTAAATTCAATGATAATCTATGATTAATCTAGGACAAAGGTTCGGCACAACATCGTGGGCCGAAGGGCCTGTCCTGTGCTGTATTTTCTATGTTCTATGTTCTATGTTCTATCACCAGGAACTGCCAAATCTGCATGGAGTGCAAGCCACACTTCTACCGGCCAGAGAAAGCACACCTGGTGAAGGCTTCCCGCCCCTTTGAATGCCTCAGCATGGACTTCAAAGGTCCCCACCTCTCCACCGAACGCAACACGAACTTCCTGAACATGATTGACGAGTACTCCCGGTTCCCGTTCACCATCCCCTGTCCCGACATGACGGCAGCCACTGTCATTAAAGCCCTCCACAGCATCTTTACCCTGTTCGGTTTCCCCGCCTATCCCCAGCGATAGGGGGTCCTCCTTCATGAGCGACGAACTGCGTCAATTCCTGCTCAGCAAGGGCATTGCCTCAAGCAGGACGACCAGTTACAACCCCCGGGGAAACGGGCAGGTGGAGAGGGAGAACGGAACGGTCTGGAAGACCATCCTACTGGCCCTACGGTCCAGGAATCTCCCAGTCTCCCGCTGGCAGGAAGTCCTCCCCGATGCACTCCACTCCATTCAATCACTACTGTGTACCACGACAAATGAAACACATCAATGAACGTCTCCTTGTCTTCCCTAGGAAGTCCTCCTCCGGGACCTCGCTCCCAACCTGGCTGGCAGCTCCTGGACCCATTCTGTTCCGCAAACACGTGCGGGCGCACAAGTCGGACCCGTTGGTCGAAAGGGTACATCTCCTTCATGCTAACCCTCAGTACACCTATGTGGCGTACCCCGATGCCCAGCAGGATATAGTCTCCCTCCGGGACCTGGCACCCGCTGGATCCCCACCCACACCCCCCTCACCAACCCCACCCACCCTCCCACTGGCGCACCCCATGGCTGCCCCTTTCCCAGGGGGATCGGTCGTTCCACTGGTCCCACCCAGGGGTGATGAAGCTGAAGTCGCCACGCTCCCGGAGTCACGGATGCCCGAGCCGGCGCCTGCATCACCGCCGAGTCTCCGACAATCACAGAGGACGACCAGGGCCCCCGATCAACCAATAGCTTCATTATGAAATGTACCTGTAAATAAATACCTGTAAATAATTGGTGTGACATGTAAAAAGGCAAAAAACTGTATCACCGAAGGGTACCGCCATACCCTCCACTGTATAACGCAAGACAACCACCCCCGCCGGAGTCTTTTTTAACAGGGGGTGAATGTGGTAGTCGGTATTAGGGGTATTACGGTACCTAGGTTGGAGGTACCTGATGCTGTAAGATCATTGGTGTTGGAAGTACCTGATACTGTAAGATCATTGGTGAAGCCTATCTGCTGGTTCCGCCCAGTAAGGTGAAATATAAGAGCCTGTGTTTCTCTAGCTGCTGCATTCTGTACCTGCGCTGCTGGGGGAAACATCTATTTCAATAAAGATTGTCCTACAATCTCGCTTCGGGAGTTATTGATCGTGCATCAATAGGCTGCAAACAAGACTCCAGGATGGTATGTTGCCTCCCTGGTGTTAGGGTCAAGGACGTCCCAAAGCGGCTAAAGGATAATTTGGAGAGTGAACAGCCAGTGGTCGTGGTACACATTGGCACAAACAAAACAGGTAAAAAAAAACAGAATGAGGTCCTAAAAGCAGAATCTGAGGAGTTAGGAAGAAAGTTGAAATTGGATCTCAAAGGTAGTGATGTCAGGATTACTGCCAGTGCCACGTGCTAGTCAGAGCACAAATAGCAGGATATATCAGATAAAGAGACAGTGCGAGGGTGAGGGTTTCAGATTCCTGGGACATTCGGACTGGTTCTGTGAAGGTGGGACCAGTACAATTAGATGGGTTACACTTGGGCAGGGCCGGGACTGATGTCCGATGGGGAGTATTTGTTAGAGTGGTTGGGAGGGTTTAAACTGAAATGACAGGAGGATGGGAATCTATGCAAGGAGTCAGAGAAGGGAAAACACGGACAAGAACAAAAGACAGAAAGGGAAATAAGAAAGGTGAAAGGCAGAGAAATCAAGGGCTAGAATCAAATAGGGAGCAAGTCGTCTGCATAGAGTGAAATCCTGTGCTCCACGCCTCCTCTCACTTTCCTCCGCCAGATGTTTGATGAGCTAAGCACCATTGCCAAGGGCTCTATGGCCAGAGCATAGACTCCTGTCTTGTCTCCCTGCACAAAGTAAAATATTCTGACCGGACCCAGTTGGTCTTTACATTCGCCACCGGTGCCTGGTATAACAGCCGGACCCAGTCAACGAATCCCTGCCCGAACCCAAACCTTTCTAGGATATCGCACAGGTACTTCCATTCTATCCGATCAAAGGCTTTTTCTGCATCCATGGCTACCACCACCTCGATCTCGCGCTCCTCCGCTGGCATCATTATCACATTTAAGAGCTGACTAATATTGGACGTCAGGTGACGTCCCTTCACAAACCCCGCCTGGTCCTCCCCTATCACCTCCGGGACACAATCCTCCATGCGCGTGGCCAAGATCTTTGCATCGACATTTAAAAGGGAGATCGGCCTATACGATCCACAGTTCTCTGGATCCTTATCCCGCTTCAGAATAAGGGAAATCGAAGCCTGCGATAATGTTGGGGGGAGCACTCCCCGCTCCTTGGACTCATTAAAAGCCTTTACCAGGACTTCCGGTGGCGTGGGCGAGCAGGGCGGCCGTAATAACAAGAGCTCCCGCCGGTGGCCGCGATTCGCGGCGATTTCGGGGAAATCCCCGAGTCCTCACGCACTCCCCGACTATCGTCGGCCTTTGGGGCCACCACGAGCAGCCAGCGGGGCCGGTTTAAAAACCGGCGAAGAACCCCGCGCGGGTGTCGGGCGGCGGGGGCTGAGGTGCCGGGCCCGGCAGGTCAGAGCAGTGGGGGCGGAGCTACGAAGAGGCCGAGGCAGCAGGCCCGAGCGCCATGTAGGGAGGGTGCTCCACATCGGATGGCTCCCACGTAGGAAGAAGAAAGAAGGTTGAAGCCTGGTCCCAGATGAATGCAGAGGAGAAAGAAAGAAGATTTAAGGAAGTTTGGTGAAAGTTTTTTTTTCAAAAAAGAAGAATGTCAGATTGATGAAGGGCAGGAGGGTGAAGGGGGAGAGAGGAGAAAGGAAAGAAGATAAAAAACAATAAGCCGCTAAAGGATGCGAAAAGCAGCGTCAAAGAAAGGAGGAAACGCGGGTTCGCCGCCGAAGGAGAAGACGAGCAAAAGCAAAAGTGTTGACAGGATGGCGGAAGCCGAACTGCAAGGCGGGGCCGCACTACGGTGGAGAAGATGACCGAGGTGATGGTGGTGGATCTGGAAAAACGTTTGGTGAGGCACGTGGAGGTCCTGAGGAAAGAGATGGCGGTTGTGTTGAAGTCATTGTTGGAGGAGGCAATCGGCCCGATCAGGGTGGAGGTGGCAAAGGCATTGGCCGAGGTGAGAGAGCAGGGCGAGAAGATGAAGGAGGTGGAGGAGGCCTTGACACGACACAGCGACCAGGTCACCTCGATGGGGGACGAGCTGCGGAGGGTGGTGGAGGTTAACAGAGGACTCCGAGCAAAGCTGGAAGACTTGGTAAACCGCTCAAGGCGGCACAATTTGAGAATTGTGGGCTTGCCCGAAGGGACAGAGGACCCAAGGCCAACGCAATACTTCGCTAAGATGTTGGCGGAGCTGATGGGGGAGGGTGAGAGCCCCACACGAGCCCCACACTGTACGAGCTAGACCGAGCTCATCGGTCATTAAGGCCGAAGTCGAAAGTGAACGACCGCCAAGGGCAGTAATTATCTGCTTCCATAAGTTTTGCATGAAGGACAAAGTATTAAGCTGGGCGAAGCAGAAGCGTGAGGTGCTGTGGGATGGTACTGCGGTTCGGATCTACCAGGACTGGACGGTGGAGTTGGCAAAAAGACGAGCGGCGTTTGGGCGAGTGAAGGCGGCTTTGTACAAGAAGGGGGTGCGATTTGGTGTGGTGTACCCGGCGAAGTTGAGAGTAACATATAAAGCCAAAGACTTTTATTTTGAGACAGCGGAGGCGGCTGAGGCGTTCGTGAGGGCAGAAGGCTTGGGACAGACGTGAAGAGCGGAACTGGAAGAGAGACTGTGGACTGTGTTTGAGCGGCTGGAAAATGTACAAATGTTACAACTTTCTTTTTACTGATTTGTATTGAAATTGACTTCTCTTTGCATTGTTACAGAGTTCAAGTTAATGGCGTTCTGTGTTGCGACAGTTAAATGTTATGTTAGTGAATTGTAGGGGTTGGATTGTTGGGTTTGTTTCTTTCTCTGGGACTGGGCGGAAGGGGGTGAGAGGTCTTGGCGGGGGGAGCCACCCACGCTAGCTAACTAAAGTCAGTTAGTGAACGGGGGTGAGGTGAGAGGAGGACTGCGGACGTTGGAGCCTGGATAGCAGGCTTCAATGGGCCTATGAGGCGAGCAAGAATGGGTGGAGGGATGGATGTTGGGGGATGTTTTTGTCGGGGGGGGTTCTTGGGAGGGGGGGGAAGGGGTTCGATGTTAACAATGGACAGGGGCGGGTCAGGCTTATGGGGCAGGGCCCGGTGGTATGGTGATGGTGGATAAGAAAGGTGGGGGGGGTGAGAGACCCCCAGTAAGGATAATCACGTGGAACGTGAGAGGGTTAGGAGGTCCGGTCAAGAGGTCAAGGGTGCTTGCACATCTTAAAAGTTTGAAAGCCGATGTAGCAATGCTGCAGGAGACTCACTTGAGCGTGAAGGACCAGGTGAGACTTAAAAAGGGCTGGGTTAGCCAAGTGTTTCACTCCGGATTTGATGGAAGGGCTCGAGGGGTAGCGGTACTGGTCAGCAAAAGGGTACGCTTCCAGATGGAGAAGGTGGTGGCAGATCAGGGGGGTAGATATGTGATTGTGACAGGGGCACAAGGGGAGGGGAGATTAGTGGCGCTGTTAAGTGTATACGGTCCCAATTGGGACGATGTGGGATTCGCAAGGAAGGTGTTTGGGGCTATTCCCGACTTGGACACGCATGAGCTGATTGTGGAGGGGGACTGGAACTTGGTGCAGGAGCCAAGGTTGGACAGATCACGGCCGCGCTCGCTGGTCCCATCAGGGGGGGCGAAGGCACTAGCTGGGCTAATGGTGGAAATGGGACGGGTGGACCCTTGGAGGTTCCTGCACCCAAGGGAACGGGAGTATTCATTTTTCTCAGCGGTCCATAAGGTATACTCGCGGATCGACTTTTTTGTGGTGGGGAAGGCTTTGCTGGCTGGAGTCAAGGGGTCGGAATACTCTGCAATTGCAGTGTCAGATCACGCTCCACATTGGGTGGATATGGTGCTGGAGAAGGGGGCAGCGCAGAGATCGGGGTGGAAACTGGATGTGGGGCTTTTGGGGAACCAAGTATTCTGTGAGAAAATTGAAAAGGTAATTAAGGAATATGTAGGTTTCAATTGTACGGGTGAGGTGTCGAAGGCAGTCGTCTGGGAGGCTCTAAAGGCGGTGGTGAGAGGTGAGGTAATTTGGTTTAAGGCCAGGGTGGATAAAGAGGAGAGGTTGGAGCGGCAGAGGGTAATAGATGAGATATTGGAGGTAGATAGGAGCTATGCAGAGGATGGGGACCCGGCGAAGCTGGAAAAGAGGAAGGAACTACAGGCGAGCTTCGACCGACTGTCCACCAGGAAGGTGGTGCACCAACTGAGACGAGCAAGGGGTGCAGTTTATGAACATGGAGATAAGGCGGGGCATATGTTAGCAGGTCAGCTCCGGAGGGAGGCAGCGGCAAGGGAAATTCTTCAGGTGAAGGATAGGGCAGGGAAGTTGGTGGTGGCCCCAGTGCTGATTAACAAGGTTTTTGAGGAGTTTTATGAGAGGTTGTACAAGTCAGAGCCACTCGGGGGAGACCGTGAGATGCAGGAATTTCTAGATGGGTTGGAGTACCCGAGGCTAGGGGAGGGGGACAGGGCTACATTAGAAGGAGCAATAATGGAGCAGGAGATAAAAGATGCGATTGGGAGGATGCAGTCGGGGAAGGTGGCTGGGCCGGTTGGGTTTCCGGTGGAATACTTTAAAAAATTTAAGGATAGGTTGGCACCCCTGATGGTGGGGATGTTTGAGGAGGCGATAGGGAAGGGGGTGTTGCCGCAAACCTTGGGGCAGGCATCGATTTCCCTGTTACTAAAAAAAGATAAGGATCCGACGGAGTGTGGGTCGTATCGGCCCATATCACTTCTGAATGTGGACGTAAAAGTGTTGGCGAAGGTACTGGTGGGTAGGCTGGAGGAGTGCCTTCCGAAGGTAATAGGGGAGGATCAGACGGGGATCGTCAAAGGGAGGCAGCTGTTTTTGAACATTAGGAGGGTTTTGAACATCGTTATGGCACCGGCGGAAAGAAAGGAAACAGAGGTAGTTGTGGCATTGGACGCCGAGAAGGCGTTTGATCGGGTAGAATGGGGGTACCTGATGGCAGTGCTGGAGCGATTTGGGATTGGACCAAGGTTTGTGAACTGGGTAAAGCTATTATATAAGGAACCGAAGGCGAGAGTCCGCACAAATAATATCAGTTCGAGATACTTTTCTCTCCACCGTGGGACGAGACAAGGATGTCCTATGTCCCCCCTGCTGTTTGCACTTGCGATTGAGCCATTGGCCATTGCATTGAGACGTTCGGGAGCATTGAAAGGAATAGTGCGGGGGGGGGGATAGAGCATAGGGTGTCCTTATATGCCGACGACTTGCTGCTGTATGTGTCGGAGCCGAGTGCGTCGATAGGAGGAATACTGGAGCTACTGCGGGTATTTGGGTCTTTCTCGGGGTATAAGTTGAACCTGGACAAGAGTGAGTATTTTGTGGTGTGTCGGCCGGGGGTGGGGGGGCTGCCATTCCGTAGAGCAGGGACTCATTTTAGATATCTGAGTGTGCAGGTTGCCCGGGAGTGGGGGAGGTTTCGCAGGTACAACATCACTAGTTTGGTGGGGAGAGTGAAAGCCGATCTGGCAAGGTGGGACGGCCTTCCTCTGTCACTGGCGGGTCGGGTACAGGTGGTTAAAATGAATGTGTTGCTGCGATTCCTGTTTATTTTTCAATGCCTACCGATTTTCCTGCCAAAGTCTTTTTTCAGGGAGATTGAGGGAAGGATTACCTCATTCATATGGGGAGGGAAGGTGGCCAGAGTGAGAAAGGTGCTGCTACAGAGGGGAAGGCAGGCAGGGGGTTTGAGTCTCCCGAACCTGTTGTACTACTACTGGGCGGCGAATGTGGAGAAGGTGCGGAGCTGGGTCAGAGGGGTTGATTCTCAGTGGGTCAGAATGGAGGAGAGTTTGTGCAGGGGGTCGGGGCTGAAGGCACCTGCAACAGCGCCGCTCTCCGGGGAAATATTCAGGGAGTTCGGTAATAATGGCTTCATTGACAATCTGGAGGCAGTTTCGCCAACACTTTGGGTTGGGTTTAGGGTCAAGGGAAATGCCGAATTGGGGGAACCACAGATTTGAGCCAGGGAGGTGGGATGGAAGTTTTCGGAAATGGGAAGAGAAGGGGATTAAGACGCTAAAAGATTTGTTTCTTCGGGGTCGGTTTGCAGGATTGAGGGAGCTGGAAGCGAAGTATGGGCTAGAGCAGGGAGAAGTGTTTAGGTACATGCAGGTTCGGGATTTTGCCAGGAAGGAGATACAGAGCTTCCCAGAGGAACCGGCCTCCACATTGCTGGAGGAGGTGTTGACGACAAGGGGACTGGAGAAGGGGGCAGTGTCAGCGGTGTACGGAGCTATTTTGGAAGAGGATAAGGCACCACTGGAAGGGATCAAAGCAAAGTGGGAGGAAGAGCTGGTAGAGGTTATGGAGGAGGGGGTCTGGTGTGAGGTGCTCCGGAGAGTGAATGCCTCCACCTCATATGCGAGGTTGGGGCTGATACAGCTGAAGGTGGTACATAGAGCGCACCTCACGAGGGCGAGGATGAGCCGATTTTTTGAAGGAGTAGAGGATGTGTGTGAGCGTTGCGGGGGGGGGGGGCCCGGCGAATCACGTTCATATGTTTTGGCCCTTTCCAAAGCTAGGGGAGTACTGGAAGGAGGTGTTTTGGGTAATTTCCAAGCTGGTGCGTGTGAAACTGGACCCGGGTCCCCAGGAGGCCATATTCGGAGTGTCGGACCAGCCAGGGTTGGAAATGGGAGCGGAGGCAGATATCATAGCCTTCGCCTCGTTGATCGCCCGAAGGCGGATCCTGCTGGGATGGAGAGCAGCCTCTCCACCCAGTGCCTTGGCGTGGCGGGGGGACCTGTTGGAATACTTGACCCTTGAGAAGGTTAAGTTCGAACTGAGGGGAAGCTCGGAGGGGTTCTACATGTCATGGGCACTAGTTATTATGCACTTTCAAACATTAGTTGGGGGGGGGGGGGGGAGGGGAAGAGGGGGGCTGTGTAGATTAAGGGTGACTACGGGTAATCCCTGATTCCTTTTTGTCATTTGTTTATGTAAACATGTGGGTTGAGGTTTGGGGGTTGGTGGGCGGATGGGATCGTTGTTATTATGGGGATTGACGTATCTTGCTGATTATTGTTTATTGTTGATGGGTGTAAATGTGGGAGAAAATGTGAAAAAGGAGGAGAATAAAAATATATTTTTTTAAAAAAGCCTTTACCAGGAGCAGCCCCAGCAGCCCGGAAAAAGTTTTGTAGAACTCGACCAGGTATCCATCAGGTCCCAGAGCCTTGCCCGATTGCATCGCCCCCAATCCGTCTATAATCTCCCCAAGCCCGATTGGGCCCCCCAAGCCTTCCACCAACTCCTCATCTACCCTTGGGAACTCCAGCCCCCACAAGAATCGCTTCATATCCTCCTCCCCGGCTGGGGGGTTCCGATTTGTATAGTCTACTATAAAATTCCCGAAACACATCATTCATCCCCGCCGGATCCACAACCACCTTCCTCCCTGTATCCTTTACTTCCCCAATTTCTCTCACCGCCTCCTGCTTCCTCAGCTGATGCGCCAACATCCTGCTGGCTTTTCCCCCATATTCATATACCGCCCCCTTCACCCTCCTCAGCTGCCCCTCTGCCTGACCTGTGGACAGGAGCCCAAATTCCATTTGCAATCTCTGCCGCTCCTTCAGAAGCCCCTCATCCGGAGACTCCGCATACTTCCCGTCCACCTGTAAAAGTTCGCCAACCAGCCTGTCCAACTCCGCTCGTTCATCCTTCTCCTTATGGGCCTGAATCAAAATGAGTTCCTCCCTGATAACCGCCTTCGGTGCCTCCCACACCACCCCTGCCGAGATCTCACCTGTATCATTGATCCTTCCGTATCCCCGAATGGCCTCCCTCACCCGCTCACACACCTCCTCCGCGAGCAGCCCTACATCAAATCACCATTGCGGCCGCTGGGCCTTTCCTTTGCTCACTTGCAGGTCTACCCAGTGCAGGGTGTGATCTGACACTGTTTTGTTATGTTTCCTTTGTAACATAAGCGGCTTACTTGTGTTGCATTTGTCAAGGAAGGTTGAGACGTGTAAATAACTTCAACTCATTTATTTACACTATGTACACTTTTATAACTTGAGTTCGACACTACTGCTAATCCTATTGTAGCTACCTAAACTGACTAACCAGCTGATGTCTTCCACGTGGTGGGTGTGATAATGAATCAACCCTGTGCCTCTCCTCACTGACTGTCTCCACTGGCCAAAAGGCTGATCATGTGTGTGGTGTCCTTTATGTATAGGTTGGTGTAATGCCCCCCTGTGGTCGTGTCACCTCCTTGTGTATCGTGAATGTCCATTGGTCACCTCCTATTTAACTTATCTATTGGTCGAGTGTGTGTGTGTGATGTTTCTGGTGCTCCCTCTAGTGTCGGTCTAGCTTACATGTATTTACAGTGATGCACATCACCACATCCTCCCCTTTATATATGTTCAAATTTTCTGTACACTTTAAGAAAAACTGAACAAAGAACAGGTAGAGAAGGTAAGGTATATACAAGTCATGGGAACGGTGATTAAACAATAAGTCCAAATCATTCATGTAAGTCCATAAACCATCAATCATCATGGTCAAATGTCTCTCTTGGTTATGAACGCCATCACCAGGAACCAAGAAGTGGTCGAATCACTGCGCTGTCCGATTTGGAGTCATTTTTCTTTTTATGTTTGTGGTGGTGCTGTCGGATGGTATCTTGTAGCTGATAGGTCGTTGACATTGAAGAGGTACCATCAACAGTATCATTCGAGGTCATGGATGTGCCAGATGTTGAAGTCGGATGAGACTGTGCATACTGGTTCTGGCCACATGCTGTGCTGGAAGGGTGATTCTGCTGAGAAGCGTTGAAGCTTGTCGATTTGGAGACAGAATTGCTGCTCGCATCAATGTCTGGTGATGGTGTGAAACTAGAACCTTGCATCTGATAGGAATATGCTGTCTGGCCAGGCTGTGGTGCAGCAAATCCTGGGCAGTGACTAAGGCATCCAGTCTGTAGTGCAGATTGCGCTGGCGGTAGTCCTCCTTCGGTCTTGATTCCATTAGTGGGCAATCCGTAGTGCTGGCCTGTTTGAGAATATGCTGCATAGACTGCTGGCTGCTGCAGGCTTGAATACTGGGTTTGTCCAGTGGAACAAATGTGTGGACATAGCTGTGGTGAAAATTGGTGTATTCGTCTTGGACTGTAGCTGCTGCTTGTTATTGCTGACCCAGTGTGATTGTCACGTGATCCATCTCCTGTCGTTGTGGCATCTGCTGTCACCCTGAGTGTGCCATCACTGAGGTTGCGACACTGCCTGTCTGGAGTAAAGTCTGGCTTACGTGAATCAGAGTCGGCGTTTGGTTGCTCCCCATCTGGAGTCTGGTCTGTTTTGTGTTGATGCTCCCCGTCCGGAGTCTTAGCAGGTTCACTGGAGTCAGCTGAGATTTCTTGAAGCTGCACGTCTGGAGTCGGAACATGCAGGAATGCATTGACTAGTGGAGAAGTTCGAGCAATTGAGGGTGGAAGTAGTGTGTTGTCACCGGAGTCACCAGTGGTCTCACCGTGATCGTCGAGTGTCTCTGTACACACTAGCTGAGGTCTGTCACTTTGCACCTTTTGCATGGGAAGTGGGATGCTGTCGTCACTCGTTTCACATACCGTGGGTAGATCCTCAGTAGCTGCTTGCTGTTCACTAGGGTTGGGTAAATTGTCAGAGTTTTCATCTGGTGGTGCAAAGAATGTGGGTGGACTGTCATTGTCTTGCCGTTGTCCTTCATTTGGGCTTTTCTTCTTTGGAATTTTAAATCTTCCCCCAGACATGACAGAACCTTGTTCATTTCCCTCAATTTCTCCCATATGTAGGGCAGCAAATGTTAGATCCAATGTTTCTTTCGTCATTGTACCAGTTTCCAAAGAACAGTCCGTTTCAATTTTCTTCTCAGTTACTTCATATGCATCCTTTTCTAATGTACATGCCTTCATAGTCTCTGGCTCTGATTTTGCTGGGACTGGCACAGTCACAGTCTCTCTTTTACTGTTCTCAATTGCCCACATTCTACTCCCCAGACATAAATGCTTAATCTCTGGAGTTAATGTGGTACAATGGATAATCGGGTCGACCTTATCTGCATCTTCATCATCACTGGAAGGCACAATTGGTTCACTTGAAACTGCTGCGGGTTTTAAGTGCTTTATCTGGCTACTCGATGTCGGTGTCCTCAGGATTCTTGCTCCAATGTTCTGCTCATTTATCAGTGGAGTGTGCAGAGGTTCAATGCGATTAATATTCCCATCAGGGGTTGAAGAGTCATTACTGACTAACTGCTGGTCTCTGTAGTTGGAACTTTGCGGTTTTGTGTTGAAGGGAGACAGTTGTCCCTGCTGCAGATATGATTCAGGTTGTGTTATTTCCATTAAATGAGGATCAATGTCTTGTCCATTTTTTCGATCCGTACTAAAGCAATGGCAATTTTCAGTCTGCTCCTTGCAAGTTAGACATACAAGCAATTTCTTTAGCAAGTCCTCAGCATCCTTCTGTGACTGTGCAGCATTATTAATATCTCTTTGGCTAGAATGATCCTGAAGGTCAGCGCATAATCCTTTTTTCTTCCGACTTGGAAGAGGCGATTCCTTTGGCTTGTCTTCATTTGGGCTTGAACAGTCATCAGCACTGTGCCCTTCATTGTAGCATGATAGACCGTCATGGTCGTCCTGCTGTGCAGTGGAGCATGGTAGACTGTTATAGTCTTCTTGCTGTTTACGTGAGCATGGCAGACTTGCATCGTCTGCCGCTGGTTGGTCAGGAGAGGTTGCTAGACTCTCATGGTCTTGTTCATGCAAGGACTGCACATCGGAGTCATGCGTTTCTGCAATTGTGGAGTCTGTCCACGAGCTTGCTGTGGAGTCTTGTGACACTGGAGTCACGTCTTGTTCCTGCAAGGACTGCGGTGTGGAGTCTTGCATGTCTTCTTTCGTAGAGGCGGGAACCCTGAGCGGGGCGTGGACCACGCTCTGTGTGGCAGCAGGCCGCTCTCTGTGGGCTTGCACCGCTTTCTGTCCCTTAATTTCAGGCTGAAGCATCATCCGGTACTGATGAGTTGGGACGTCATATCTGCTGGGTTGAAGATCCTCAAATCCGAAAAATGAATCCACATCTGCGTCGGATTCAATGTGAGGGTCGCCAATGTGCAACACGAAAGGTTCGTCCGAGTCGGAGTCGTCTAGGACCATGGAGCTGTCATTGGGCTCGCGAGGTCCAGAAAAATGTAAAGGTCGGTATCGAAGTATTCAAGGTCGGAATCATCGGTTTGTGCGTAGGTAACTGCTTGTTGCAGGGTTCTTCGGAGGTTAAATTCATTTCCTGGATCAATTTGAGGCATTGTGCTGTCATTCCAGGTGAAGGAAGGTTGTTTTACAGCTTTAAAAGATTTTTTCTTTGATTTTGGGACGTTTCCCCTTTAAATTGTATTTGGGACGTTTCCCCTTTAAATTGGTGCGGTCTGGGGCCTCTGACGTCATGACGCTCGTGACGTAGCACGTAGGAAGCGATTGCGCATGTGCAGATCGCTGTTCCTTTACCGATGGCCGTTTTCTTGATTGCGCATGCACGGCGTCTCGCGCATGCGCAAACGAACATTCCGGTTCTGCGCACTTCTCGCGCAACTGCGCTAGTGTGGTCCCTTTAGCAAGATGGCCGCCGGCCTCAACCCAAATCGCTCTCTGGTCCGGGATTTCGGCCTCGAGGTGAGTACTGCCGCTTCTCTTACCTTTCCTTGCCGATTGGAGTGTGTTTTCCTCACAGTATTTGCCGAATTTGTCCAGGACTGCCTGGAAGTCGTACCTGTTTTGCCCCTTGGAGAACTTAAATTTTTTAAAGATTTCTTCTGCTCTTGCACCGGCGATGGTGAGGAGAAACTCTATTTTTTCATCATCGGCCAGGTCTTTAAGTTCGGCTGCCACCAGGAAGAATTCAAACGTTTGCCGGAATCGCTGCCAGTTTCCGCGGAGATCGCCATTGCACTGGAGCGGCTGTGGAACCAGGAGCTCGTACATCTTGCCTGGGTATTGCTGGTTGTCACTGTACGCTGTAGCCATGTAAAATGGCTGCGTTCCGATTAATCTGGCCAAAACCCAGTTTAAAACGGCTAACCCGAAAGACTGCTGGGAAAAGCAGCCAAGAAGACACAGGCAGGCAGCTGCAGACAGGTTTGCATATTCAGCTCTGGGAACGTAGCCCAGATCGATACTCAGGGCTATCAACAGCCCTTCAACCCAGGTATCCGCAGTTTCATTCAGGACTGTTTACACCTAATCAACTCAGACATCCACAGTTAAATATTGCTATCCCCGGGAACAATTGCAACATATTAGCAATTGAATACCGGGCCAGACCTGTCGGCGCCTGCAGTGGCCGAAACAAAGACAGGTGAGCGACCACCCCCCGATCGAGGAATCGCCTCACCATTGGACACATCGACCCCAGAGACTGGGGACAGAATCCAATCACTTGGGACTCAGGGTCAAGGGCCGCCCCGGGAGGCGGGAAGCCCCTGGGGCCTATAAAAGTAAAGGTCCAAGTTCAGATCTCTCTCTCTCTCATCTTCACCTGCTCGAGACCTTCGGAAGACCAGCCACCGATAGCAGTAAGTTTGAATCCAACGATCGCTATCCGGTAGAGACACCTAGCCACCGACCTGTAGCAGCCTTTTGAATCCCGCGGGCCAGATTTGATTGGACAAGCCATTCGTTTCCCTGACCTGGTGGGCTCTTCCTAAGTTAAGTATTGGCCAGTAGTGATAGGTTTGTTATATAGAAAGTAGTATTAGGGTATTAATATTGCTTGTTGTATATAATAAATGACCGTTGTTTTAATCCTTACTAAGCGGTGTGCTGTTATTAATCATAACCTGAACTTGAACCACGTGGCGGTATCATAAAGATACCTGGCGACTCATGAGCAAAGGTGACCTAAACAGAGCAAATAGAATAAAGCTAGAAAGAGCAACATTATTGGCGACATCCTGACGGGACCCGACTTAGAAGTGGAAAACCACTCCGGGAGAACCCCAACATTTTGAATTAGAATCCAATCGGAAACAAAACAAAAAAAACACCACAAGTGTTCAAGCGGTTCTGGTTAATAATTTACAATTCGGAAGTGTGTATATGCATGCGTAACTAACAGGGTTATAAGGCAAAACTGATAGCTTTTTTGTTGCGTCAAAACTATCGGCAGTAGGTATTTCGGAAATTAGCGCAAGCCGTACCCGTATCTACCACACCACCTTGACCCCCTGTTCCAAATTCGAACGTAACAAGCAGATAAGAGAGAGCCATGCAGGCAATGCAAGCGATGCAGCGCCTCATGAACCCCGAAGTTTTTGCTGTCGCACCAGTGAGCAGCGTAGGAGCGGGACAGTGTCCCGTTTGGGAAGCGGAAATCCGCAAATTTCTGCAGGGCAAAGGATGGCCCATGTGGAAGGATTTCTGCAATAACGACGACTCAGGTCCTGGAAGTATAGGGCATACTTGGTGGGAGAACCTGAGTGAGATCCACAAAAAGAGTTTAGCGAGAGCGCGCAAGCCGATGGCAATTGTGTCCTGTCTGGCACAATTGCGAGGCACAGAGGAGGTCGTCAGGACGCTCCGCAAGGAAATAGAAGGCATACATCGGATAAGTAAAACCGATATATGTGAGTTTGAGAAAGAGGACCAGGAATTGAAGGTGAAATTAGCAGCAAAGGACCAAGAGGTGGCTGACGCCAAACGGGGTCACCAATCTTGTCTGGCGCACTTGAGTAGTTTCCAGTCACAGTATGAGAAGGCTTATCAGGACCTGCAGCGTGCAGTCCTGGTAAAGAAAGAAACAGAAAACCAGTTAGAGAAGCTCCAGAAAAAATGCAGTGATCTCAAAGCAGCCTTGAGAGCGCTCCACGCCACAACAACGGAACAAAGGCAGAGTACTTTAGACCATGCTAAGTGCCGAAAGCAGATTGCAGACTTGAAAGCACTGCTTTCTGTCCAAAAGGGATTTCCAGAAACCTTTGGGGAAAGTTTAGAACAGGAAGATGGCCCTGATTGGGAAGAGTTGCAAGAGACAGCGCAGCGATATGTTTAGGGAGCATGTGCACAGGGAAAACCCCAAAGGAGGAAAGCACCCCCACCCCCCACACAACAGATAATACAGGCTCCCATGAACCCTGTAACAACCCACCGCACCACCACAGCAGACGCGGCGGACGTCTTATATTCCACCCCCCTCACAGTGCCCCAATTACGGGACGCGTGTGCCAAAATCACACCGTTCCTCCCCGCTTCAGACCCACACCATTTCTTTGCCACCGTCAAACACCAGGCGACCATGTATGGCCTGGATGAGAAAGAGCAGGTGTGGTAGTATGTATTGGGGGTCATGTGGGACTGGAAGCCCTAATGCCATTGGCTGACAGATCCCGGGTCCTGGTTGGCCGTTGACCTCATACTCCGCCCTGAAGGTGAAGTATAAGAAGCCGGTGCCTTCCCCCGCAGGCCAGTTTACTATCGGGCTGCTGGGGAACAGACACGCTTAATAAAGCCTCATCGACTTCACTCTATTCGTCTCACGGAGTCTTTGTGCGCCACAATTTATTAAGCGTGCCTAAAAAGGACTATGGAGCTCAGGATCATTCCAGAATGCCTGAGGATCAGCCCCCACGCAGTGAATGCGGCAGCAGCCTTCAAACACTGGCAGACTTGCTTCGAGGCCTACATCAGATCGACCACAGGCCCAGTCTCAGACGAACAAAAACTGCAGGTCCTGCACTCGAGGGTGAGCACGGAGATTTTCACCCTCATTGAAGACACCCACGATTTCCAGACGGCGTTCACAGCACTGAGAAGTCTCTACGTTCGCCCAGTTAACCAAATCTACGCTCGCTACCAGCTCGCGACAAGACGGCAAGCTCCCGGAGAATCGATGGACGAGTTCTACGCCGCGCTGCTGATTTTGGGAAGAGCCTGCAGCTGCCCGTCGGTGAATGCAAACGAACATACGGACATGTTAATGCGCGATGCTTTTGTGGCAGGTATGCAATCCTCCCAAATCCGCCAAAGACTTCTAGAAAAAGAGTCGCTAGGACTCTCAGAGACACGGGCCCTGGCAGCCTCGCTGGACGTAGCCGCGCGTAATACCCGCGCCTACGGCCCCGACCGCGCGGCAGGCCATTGGGCCCCGTACGTACCCGCCGCGGCAAACCCCCTACCCCCCCCCCCGGACACCCCACAGGCTTGCGCAGTCCAAACGCCGAGTCGCACCGGGGGCGCCCGCTGTTATTTCTGCGGCCAGGCGAAGCACCCCCGACAACGCTGTCCGGCCCGCGCAGCCATCTGGAAAAGCTGCGGGAAAAAGGGCCACTATGCAGTGGTGTGCCGATCCCGCGTGGTCGCCGCCATCCCGGGAGAACAGGGAGCCCTACAGGCAGCCTATGCGTCCCAACCCCACCAGCACGCCATGTGCGACCCGCAGGCGCCGCCATTTTGGGTCCCGACCACCACGGCCCCGGGAGAACTGGGAGCCCTGCACGCTGCCTACGCTCCCCAACCCCCCTCCCCGCAGTCCATGTACGACCCGCCGCCGGCGCTCCCGATTTGGGTGCCGGCCAACACTCTCCACGGAGAGGAGGGGGTTTTTCGCATCCCGAACGCCACCCTCACCCCCGTCCTGCGCCCCACGCCTGACCCGCCGGCGCAACCTACCTGGACCCCGACCACCGCTGTCCCCGGCGAGGGAGCTCCGCACGGTCCCAGCGCTCGCGGCCCCACGACTGACCCGCCGGCGCCGCCGACCTGGGCCCTCACCCCCGTCCCGCGCCACATGCCTGACCCGCCGGCCTGGGCCCGACCACCGCTGTCCCCGGCGAGGGAACTCCGCGCGGTCCCAGCGCTCGCGGCCCCACGACTGACCCGCCGGCGCCGCCGACCTGGGCCCTCACCCCCGTCCCGCGCCCCACGCCTGACCCGCCGGCGCAACCTACCTGGACCCCGATCACCGCTGTCCCCGGCGAGGGAGCTCCGCACGGTCCCAGCGCTCGCGGTACTGACCCGCCGGCCTGGGCCCCGACCACCACCCGGGCGCTCGCAATGCAGGATCTCCGCGCGGTCCTAGCGCTCCCCAGACCCCCCAGCACACCATGTGCGACCCGCAGACGCCGCCATTTTGGGTCCCGACCACCACGAGGGGAGGAGGGGCGCCGCCATCTTGGACCGCCCCCGACCTGTACGACGCATGGGGGCGGCCATTTTGTCCACCCCGACGCCATCTTGTGACCCCTCAGCCACGGGCGATGTATGGGGATGGCTATTTTGTCCATCCCCGACGCCATCTTGGACGGCAACAACGGACCCCACCCCACTACTACAACCACGGCTCGCTTCGGTTACACTCGATCAGGCTCGGCCCCGGACTCTCCAGACGACGACGACAACGGTCCTAATTAACGGCCACGAGACGCCATGCCTAGTCGACTCCGGGAGCACGGAAAGTTTTATACATCCCGACACGGTAAGACGCTGTTCCTTAACTACCTTCCCCAGCGCACAAAAGATTTGCCTAGCTGCAGGATCCCACTCCGTACCAGATCCAGGGATTCTGCATAGTTACCCTAACGGTACAGGGGAGGGAATTCAAAAACTACAAACTTAACGTCCTTCCCCAACTCTGTGCCCCCACCTTGCTGGGCTTAGATTTTCAATGTAACCTACAGAGCCTTACGTTTAAATTCGGCGGCCCCATACCCCCACTCACTATCTGCGGTCTCGCCACCCTCAAGGTGCAACCCCCGTCCTTGTTTGCGAACCTCACCCCGGATTGCAAACCCGTCGCCACTAGGAGCAGACGGTACAGCGCCCAGGACCGGACCTTCATTCGCTCCGAAGTCCAGCGGCTACTAAAGGAGGGCATAATCCAGGCCAGCAATAGTCCCTGGAGAGCGCAGGTGGTAGTAGTGAAGACAGGGGAGAAACAAAGGATGGTCATTGACTATAGCCAGACCATCAACAGGTACACACAACTAGACGCGTACCCTCTCCCCCGCATATCTGACATGGTCAATCGGATTGCCCAGTATAAAGTCTTCTCCACCGTGGACCTCAAGTCCGCCTACCATCAGCTCCCCATCCGCCCAAGTGACCACAAGTACACAGCCTTCGAGGCAGATGGGCGATTATACCATTTCCTACGGGTCCCTTTTGGCGTCACAAACGGCGTCTCGGTCTTCCAACGGGAAATGGACCGAATGGTTGTTCAACATGGGTTACGGGCCACGTTCCCGTTCCTCGACAATGTAACCATCTGCGGCCACGATCAGCAAGACCACGACGCCAACCTCCAAAAATTCCTCCAGACTGCCAAAGCCTTGAACCTCACGTACAACGAGGACAAGTGCGTTTTTAGCACCGATCGGCTAGCCATTCTGGGCTACATAGTGAGCAATGGGATAATAGGCCCCGAACCCGAACGTATGCGCGCACTCATGGAATTTCCCCTCCCGCACTGCCCAAAAGCCCTGAAACGCTGCCTGGGGTTCTTTTCATACTACGCCCAGTGGGTCCCCCAGTACGCAGACAAGGCCCGCCCCCTAATACAGACCACGACTTTCCCGCTGTCAACAGAGGCTTGCCAGGCTTTCAGCCGCATCAAAGCGGACATCGCAAAGGCCACGATGCGCGCCATCGACGAGTCCCTCCCCTTCCAGGTCGAGAGCGACGCCTCTGACGTAGCTCTAGCGGCTACCCTTAATCAAGCGGGCAGACCCGTGGCCTTCTTCTCCCGAACCCTCCACGCCTCAGAAATCCGCCACTCCTCAGTGGAAAAGGAAGCCCAAGCCATAGTGGAAGCTGTGCGACATTGGAGGCATTACCTAGCCAGCAGGAGGTTCACTCTCCTCACTGACCAACGGTCGGTAGCCTTCATGTTCGATAATGCACAGCGGGGCAAGTTCAAGAATGACAAGATCTTGCGGTGGAGGATCGAACTCTCCACCTTCAACTATGAGATCTTGTACCGGCCCGGAAAGCTGAACGAGCCGTCCGATGCCCTATCCCGCGGCACATGTGCCAACGCACAAATTGACCGCCTCCAAGCCCTCCACGAGGACCTCTGCCACCCGGGGGTCACTCGGTTTTACCACTTCATCAAGTCCCGCAATCTCCCATACTCCTTAGAGGAGGTCCATACAGTCACAAGGGACTGCCACATCTGCGCAGAATGCAAACCGCATTTTTTCAGGCCAGATGGAGCGCACCTGATTAAGGCTTCCCGCCCCTTTGAACGCCTCAGTCTCGATTTCAAAGGGCCCCTCCCCTCCACCGACCGCAACACGTATTTCCTTAATGTAGTGGACGAATACTCCCGCTTCCCTTTTGCCATTCCCTGCTCCGACATGACCGCGGCCACAGTCATTAAACCCCTGAACAGCATCTTCACGCTGTTCGGTTACCCCGCATACGTCCACAGCGACAGGGGGTCCTCTTTCATGAGTGACGAGCTGCGCCAGTTCCTGCTCAGCAAGGGCATAGCTTCAAGCAGGACGACCAGCTACAACCCCCGGGGGAATGGGCAAGTAGAAAGGGAGAACGGCACGGTCTGGAAGGCCGTCCTACTGGCCCTACGGTCCAGGGATCATCCAGTTTCACGGTGGCAGGAGGTCCTCCCGGACGCTCTCCATTCCATCCGGTCGTTATTATGTACAAGCACTAATCAAACGCCTCACGAGCGTCTCCTTGTCTTCCCTAGGAGGTCCTCCTCTGGAACGTCGCTGCCGACCTGGCTGGCGGCCCCAGGACCCATCCTGCTCCGAAAGCACGTGCGGGCACATAAGGCGGACCCGTTGGTCGAAAGGGTTCACCTCCTCCACGCAAACCCCCAGTACGCCTACGTGGAGTACCCCGACGGCCGACAGGACACGGTCTCCCTGCGGGATCTGGCGCCCGCCGGCACCACGCACACCCCCCCCGACACCATCAACCCAACCGCCCCCCTTCCTGCCACCGCCGCACCCCGCGACCGCCCCCTTCCCAGGAGGATCAGTCCCCCTCCCCTTTGCACCGACAGCTGAAACCGTGCGGCTCCCGGAGGCGACAACGCTGGTACAAGCACCACCACCACCGCCGGGGCCGAGGCGATCGACACGGACGACCAGACCGCCCGACCGACTCGTGGCGTCGATGTAAAACAAAGATGGACTGTCCAATGAACATTTTGTTTTTCCTATACCCTCTGTAAATAGTTGTAACAGGACGATACTTTCCAATACTGTACTACCATGTAACTGTTCTATCCTCCCAGGACCAGCCCTGTAAACCCTTACCACCATACGAAGCATCACCCCGCCGGGTTCATTTTTAACAAGGGGTGAATGTGGTAGTATGTATTGGGGGTCATGTGGGACTGGAAGCCCTAATGTCATTGGCTGACAGATCCCGGGTCCTGGTTGGCCGTTGACCTCATACTCCGCCCTGAAGGCGAAGTATAAGAAGCCGGTGCCTTCCCCCGCAGGCCAGTTTACTATCGGGCTGCTGGGGAACAGACACGCTTAATAAAGCCTCATCGACTTCACTCTATTCGTCTCACGGAGTCTTTGTGCGCCACAGCAGGTAAAGCTCACGGTCCTCAGCTTAGACCCATCGGTCGCAGCAGCCCTTCCTGACCCACAGAATGTAGGAGGAGGCACCCTTGCAGAAATGCATACCGCGATCCTGGATGCGATCGGGTACAACCGGGGCGACCCCGTAGACGGTCTGAATAAATGCAGACAGAAAAAGTCTGAACACCCCACAGCGTTGGCAGGACGCTTGTGGATTCATTTTGAAGCCGTTTTCGGCAACGTAGATCGCGCCCATTTGTCCGCAGACAATATGGCCAAGTGGACCCGGACCCTTATCTCCCATGCCACGGAAGCAGGACAGAATGCCTGTAACAATTATGACCCCTCGGAGGAGGCTCATAATGAGAAGTGGGTGGTCAAGAGATTGTCCCGCGTTTGGGAACAAGCGGCTCACGGTAAACCCACAGCTAGAACCCCTGAGGAAAACCAAGTCGCCGCAGATGTGCAGGCAGTAAGAACCACTCTCCACAATCCCAAACCGCAAGAATGCTACAATTGCGGACAGTTGGGACATTTTGCCAAAGAATGCAATGGCCCTAAGAAACCACAGAGAGCCCAACAAACAGGCACTCCCAATAAGAAAAAGGCAGAGCCCATACATAGCGTTAGCGCCCAGCCCGATCAGACAGACTTGACCGGAACGGACTGACGGTGTACAGGCTCCCCCAGCTGGGTCTGCGATACCCTTTGGGATAGGTCAGGACCACCCGTAGTCGCAGCAAAGGTTAGGGGACAGCCGATCGAGTTTCTCTGGGACACAAGAGGGTCCCGCACAACCTTAAATTCCTCCACCCTTGGTAAGGACACGTGGCCCACCACATCCACTATCACCCTCAGCGGCTTCACAGGCCACTCACAACAGGGGCATATCACGACCCCTGTACCCATCCAGATCGGAAATATTACTACAAAGCACCCCGTAGTGTTAGTCGACCTGCCCCCACCAGCAGAGCACATTTTAGGGATCGATTTTATGAACTCACACCACCTCTCCTTCGATCCAGTCAACCAGTGTGTCTGGAAGATGGCGTAATCCGCTAGAGCCCCCGCAACACTCAATATAGGGGACTACATGAACAAAATCAGCGCCGTAGGCGAGTTTTGGTTCAACCCCACCACACTCAGCACGGACCGACAGGTTAGGGCAGTCCTGCAAAAGAACAGGGCAGCATTTGCAACCCACAAACAAGACTGTGGACGGATGACCGGTTCCGTACAGATAACCGGACCGGACCCTAGACACCAAAAACAGTACAGATTTCCCCTAGAAGCAGAGGGAGAAATCCTAAAGGTCATAGAAAGCTTATTAGAGCAGGGCGTCCTAAGATCGGTAGCCTCAACTAATAATGCCCCGATTTGGCCAGTAAGGAAACCCGACGGATCATGGCTCTTGACCATTGATTATCGGGAACTCAATAAAGTCACCCCCGCAGCAGCCCCCACCGTTGCAACAAGTCCCGAGACCATGCTCAAACAGGGACTCCATGCCCCATATTTCACGGTTTTGGACGTCAGTAATGGGTTCTGGTCCATTCCATTGGCAAAGGCGTGCCAGTACAAATTTGCCTTCACTTTCCGAGCTCAGCAGTACACGTGGACATGCCTGCCACAAGGCTTCCACAACTCCCCCTCCATTTTCCACCGACAGCTGGCAAATGGACTAGCAAAATTTTCTCGCCCCGAATGTCTGGTACAGTATGTAGACGATCTACTACTGCAGACAGACACGAAGGAAGAGCACTTTGAGCTTCTGTCCGAACTCCTGGAGTTACTACACTCCATTGGCTGCAAAGTAAACCCTAAGAAGGCCCAAATATTGGAAGAAAAGGTGATATATTTGGGTACTATCATCACACACGGCAAACGCGAGATCGAGCACAAAAGAATTGACTCGATCGCTAAATTGCCCCTTCCCCAACACGTGTCAGCCCTCCGGTCATTTTTAGGACTGGTTGGCTACTGCCGAAACCACATTGACGGTTTCGCCAGCAAGGCAGCGCCCCTCTCAGACGTCCTAAAGAAAGGAACCCCCTGGGAATGGCTTCCGCAGCATACGGAGGCTGTGGAATCACTAAAACAGGCACTCATAGCCGCCCCTGCACTACAAGTTCCCGACCCGCTTTCCCCTTTCGCCATAGAGGTAGCGACCACAGACCGCCCCCTTTCAGCCGTGCTCCTGCAGGAACGGCATGACCAGCTAAGACCCGTGGCTTATGCCTCCCGAATTTTAGATGCTGTGGAGCAGGGATTTTCAGCCTGTGAGAGGCACCTGCTCGCAGTTTTCTGGGCAGTCCAGTACTTTTCCTACATTACCGGACTGAACCCCATCCCCATCTTGACCGAGCACACCCCCACCCAACTTTTACTGGACGGACGACTTAAAGACGGTACCGTCAGCCAAATCCGCGCTGCTAGGTGGACCCTTCTCTTACAAGGACGGGACATCACAGTAAAACGGACAAAGACTCACACATACTTAGCGGACAATCTAAAGTACCCCGGAACCCCCCACGAGTGTGAAATCATCTCGCCCCACCACAATACAGGCCCCTTTATAGCTAAAACACCCCCCAGAAAACTAGCCACTCCATCTCAGAACCCCCCTCACCCGGACACGTGTGACCCCATCAGGATTTATGTGGATGGATCTTCCACAATCCTGGATGGGCAACCCATAACAGGTTGTGGGATTTATGTGGAGGACACGCAGGGACGCGCCCTCGAAGAAATCGCATTAAAATTACCCGGGCACTTAGGCGCGCAGGCTGAAGAGCTAGCGGCCATCGCCTACATTGTAGACCATCCAGATTCCTTCCCCAGCCCAGCAGACATATATTCAGACAGTCTATACGTCTGCAACAGCCTCACCGAATTTCTGCCCCTCTGGGAAACAAGAGGATTTGTTTCCGCGGATGGAAAACCCCTCCCCTCAGCCCCATTACTCCGCCATATTCTGGAAAAGGCCAAGAACAGGACTTTTGGCATTATAAAAGTCCGCAGCCACCATCGTTCTTCCCCCCCTGGAAATGTAAAAGCCGACGCGCTGGCTAAGGCAGGATCCAGGCATGGGTATTTTTGGAAGCCCCCCGGTAGCGCCCCAGTGAGTGCGCCAGCGAGTGCAGTTCAGGTCGCGCAGACTAGGATCGAGGATCTAGTAGCAGCCCAGAAGCAGGATAGCGCTCTCACTGAGATCGTGAAAGGGAAGTTTCCAGCCTCATACGAGAGGTTCCGGAATACCATAACCACACATGATGGTGTGGTGCTAAAAGACAGCCTTTACGTGGTTCCTGTACAATATAGGAATCAGATGATCTGTCTATTCCATGACGGCCATGGACACCAGGGAATAGAACCCACCGCAGCCCACCTCAAGCAGCTTTGTTGGTGGCCAAATCTTAAAGAGGATGTATCCCATTACATCGAAAATTGCCTCATCTGCGCGCAAAACAACCCAGATAGGTATGCCAAAAAGGCACATCTCAGCCACACTCGACCCGTTAACGGCCCCTGGACTAACCTCCAGATCGATTTTATAGGTCCATTGCCCCCTTGCAGGAATGGCTATAAATATGTTCTGGTGGTCATTGACACTTTTACAAAGTGGGTGGAAGCATTTCCAGCCCGCACCAACACCGCGAAAACCACCGCCAAAATCCTATCCCACCACATCTTCACAAGATGGGGACTCCCCCGCAGTATTGAATCGGACCAAGGTTCTCACTTTACGGGACGGGTCATGCAGAACGTCCTCACGATATTTGGCATAACCCAAAAATTTCACATTGCGTACCACCCTCAGTCGAGTGGTATAGTGGAGCGCATGAATCGGACCCTAAAAACCACCCTTAGAAAAATGGTCCAGCAAAACAACACCACTTGGGATTCGATCCTCCCCTTTGGGCTGATGTTTTTGCGTAACACTGTTTCCACCTCCACAGGTTTCACCCCACACACCCTCATGACCGGACGCCCCATGAAAGGGACAGAATACTTGCTAGGTTTAGACCTGACCAGCCCCGAAGTCACGGCCCTCACCCACGAGAAGGCCGTGGAACAACTACTTGCAAATATAAAAACGGCTCAGCTAGCAGCCGCTGTTAAACTGGGCACTAAAAGAAAACAGAGCAAGGCCTGTTTTGCTAAGGCAGTACATGCCACGGAGTACAACATAGGACAGCAAGTAATGTTGTCCGTGTACAACCCCAGCACGTTTCTGGCTCCAACATACTCGGGTCCCTATTCAATTACGGACAAAATAAGCCCGTCGGTATATAAAATTAAATACCAAAATGGTAAGACTGCATGGTTTCACATAAACCAGCTCAAGGTTTATGGACCACAGTCAAACCACTCCCACCACGTCATGCTTGACGCAGCCGACCTAACCCCGCCCACATCCAACGTCACCACACCCACCCCTTCCACGTCCAGCCCAGACACGGACTCGCCACCGACTCCACCGACAAACTTTACGCTCCGCCCCGGAACGCCCACAGACTGCAGCAGCACAGACAGCGACTGTGACTCTGACGACAGCCACAGCACTGGTCCCACACCCAGCAACTCCGACCTCGACTCCAGTGACCCCTTCCTCATCACCTACTTAAATAAACCCCACCACCGACCACCAAACTACACGGACGCCCCCGACTTTGTCCCCACCCAACTCGACACCACTCATTGGCACCGCGACAACTCCTGCAGACTTGTCCGCAACGACGAGGACGATCCCAACTCACACCACGCAGCCCTTTCCGCCCTGATCCACTCCAGAGTTTGGCACCTGGGAGACGGTGACGACCTCGGGCCTGACTCCGCCAACCCTTTTGCGACCCTGTTCGCAACCGAGAACTGAGGTGTCCACATGATGATTTAAAGGAGACACTTGGTGAAAAGTGTTGTCCTTCCTGATGGAACCTGCAGAATGTTTTATGTTGTCTGTCTGTTTGTTAAATGTTGTTCGTCCTACAGGAGAATTTTCTCACCGCCCCACACCCATTCACCTGAACTTTTAACTTTTCCCACTGACCCCCACCGTGGCCACACGCCCATTCGGCCGATACCTCTGAGGACTTGCCTCAGAGGCCCACCAGACCAGACGCCCGATAGTAGCTACTCTTCTGCTTGGATGGTATAATCAGAACAGTAATCCCACCATGATGACTACATTTTTGTCCGTTCTTTGGTCGCTCAGGCAGTGGAGAAACGGCGTGAGACCCACCCTGCCTGGGGACCCCCCTCGTTGGTCAAAAACGCTCGGGTAGGGAAGATACGGTATTGGTAGCCGTCCTACCCGGGGACTCCACCCAAATCGTACCCGTCACGGCCCACACGCACCTCATTCGAACTTTACTTTCAAAAACCGTTTTATTTTATTTAGGCAACCTTTGGGTTGCTGCCACATGCTATTTACATCCTAGAGCATTTGGATGATAAACTTAGCACTGGTCCACCATTGGGAAGTGTGCCGTGTCCAAACATTTGTTTTGAAAAAAAAATGGGGGGGGAGTCACATATAGTGACCAATTATAAGGGTTTAATTGGCCCCAAGAAGCACAGACACACTAACACACCAGATATTAAACCAAAGTATTTACACACACTACGCTTGTCTTACAGAACTCCAGAAGCTCCAAGTCTGGAGAAAACCAGCAAAAACAGGAAAAGGAAAGAAAGAAGACAGCCATGAGGACTCCTTTCTTTGTGCTCAACATGCTTGTTATGGACTTTTGTTGCGCGGAAACGCAGACCCCATTACTCCAAACCCCCCTGCCGTTAACGCTTCACTGCCCGTAGTACCGAGGGCCCAGTCACCAACCACGCTGCATTATCCTGGTGTGCCAAGCTCATAACTTGGTACTCTCTATCGTACATCATTGAGGCACTGTTGGCATTGGCTATACTCAGTTGTGCAGTACAGACCATGCGCCGCCGGAAGTGGAAAAGGAGAGCGTACCGCGCTCGAACCCCGGTATATCGGATCCGATCCCCGATGTTCGGCTATGACCAGACCCCAGACCCCCGCGACCTATAAAGAATAAAGAGTATTCACGTGCATTATTCCTGTAAATAAAGAGATATACGGAACGTTTCATTAAAAAAAAATGTATGATCCTGAGCTTGACTGCCAAGCCACGAAAGAGTATATTAAATGTTGTGATTGTTGTTGTATGTTTTAGGAAGATAGGATAATGCAATGTTTAGGAGTATAGAGTGTTTAGGTAAAATTAGAGGTTCCCAGTTTATTTTTATATAGATACATGCCCCTGCCTGACATAGCACCCTCAAGAATTGTTTAGGTAAATTTTTGTGCATAGCTAGGGTCAGAGTAGTGGCCATGTGGGAGGTGCCCCCCCCCCCCCCCCCAAGTCGGGAAATGAAGAGGACAAAATTTATGTGATCCTTCACGCTTCGCGTTAGGATCATAAGGCGGGTATGTAGCCATGTAAAATGGCTGCGTTCCAATTAATCTGGCCAAAACCCAGTTTAAAACGGCTAACCCGAAAGACTGCTGGGAAAAGCAGCCAAGAAGACACAAGCAGGCAGCTGCAGACAGGTTTGCATATTCAGCTCTGGGAACGTAGCCCAGATCGATACTCAGGGCTATCAACAGCCCATCAACCCAGGTATCCGCAGTTTCATTCAGGACTGTTTACACCTAATCAACTCAGACATCCACAGTTAAATCGTCTATCCCCGGGAACAATTGCAACATATTAGCAATTGAATACCAGGCCAGACCTGTCGGCGCCTGCAGTGGCCGAAACAAAGACAGGTGAGCGACCACCCCCCGATCGAGGAATCGCCTCACCATTGGACACATCGACCCCAGAGACTTTGGACAGAATCCAATCACTTGGGACTCAGGGTCAAGGGCCGCCCCGGGAGGCGGGAAGCCCCTGGGGCCTATAAAAGTAAAGGTCCAAGTTCAGATCTCTCTCTCTCTCATCTTCACCTGCTCGAGACCTTCGGAAGACCAGCCTCCGATAGCAGTAAGTTTGAATCCAACGATGGCTATCCGGTAGAGACACCTAGCCACCGACCTGTAGCAGCTTTTTGAATCCCGCGGGCCAGATTTGATTGGACAAGCCATTCGTTTCCCTGACCTGGTGGGCTCTTCCTAAGTTAAGTATTGGCCAGTAGTGATAGGTTTGTTATATAGAAAGTAGTATTAGGGTGTTAATATTGCTTGTTGTATATAATAAATGACCGTTGTTTTAATCCTTACTAAGCGGTGTGCTGTGTTATTAATCATAACCTAAATTTGAACCACGTGGCGGTATCATAAAGATACCTGGTGACTCATGAGCAAAGGTGACCTAAACAGAGCAAATAGAATAAAGCTAGAAAGAGCAACAATGCTGAGGTATGGCTATCTGGATTTAAGCAGTTCACTACTGGTACCATGTTTTGTTATGTTTCTTTTGTAACATAAGCGGCTTCCTTGTGTTGCATTTGTCAAGGAAGGTTGAGACGTGTAAATAACTTCAACTCATTTATTTACACTATGTACACTTTTATAACTTGAGTTCGACACTACTGCTAATCCTATTGTAGCTACGTAAACTGACTAACCAGCTGCTGTCTTCCACTTGGTGGGTGTGATAATGAATCAACCCTGTGCCTCTCCTCACTGACTGTCTCCACTGGCCAAAAGGCTGATCATGTGTGTGGTGCCCTTTATGTATAGGTTGGTGTAATGCCCCCCTGTGGTCGTGTCACCTCCTTGTGTATCGTGAATGTCCATTGGTCACCTCCTATCTAACTTATCTATTGGTTGAGTGTGTGTGTGTGATGTTTCTGGTGCTCCCTCTAGTGTCTGTCTAGCTTACATGTATTTACAGTGATGCACATCACCACAGACACCACAATTGCTGAATATTCAGTATCCACCACCTCAGCCAGCAGCGTTTTGTCCAGCACAAAGAAGTCTATCTGGGAATATACCTTATGCACATGGGAGTAGAATAAAAACTCCGTACTCCTTGGCCTCCCAAATCTCCACATGTCCACCCCTCCCATGCGCTCTTTTGCCAAAGCTGACACCTTTCCGGACCTGGGACTCAACTGGTCCAGTCTCGGATCCAGGACCGTGTTAAAGTCTCTCCCCATAATCAGTCGATGTGAATCCAGGTTTGGGATCTTCTCTCGAACTCAACATCATCCCAGTTTGGTGCATATATATTCCTCAATACCACAGCCATTCCCTCCAGCTTCCCACTAACCATGATGAATCTACACCCCGGGTCCGCCTCTATCCTCCCCACCTCAAATGCCACCCTTTTATTGACCAGGATTACAACCCCCCTCGTTTTAAAGTCCAATCCCGAATGGAACACCTGTCTGACCCATCCCTTCCTCAACCTAACCTGATCCCCCACCTTCAAGTGTGTCTCCTGCAACATGGCCACGTCCACCTTCAGTTGCCTCAAGTGTGCGAACACACGGGTCCTTTTGACCGGCCCATTTAGCCCGCGAACGTGCCACATGACCAGCCTAGTCGAGGTGCACCGCACCCCCCTCCCCTGCCGGTCAACCATAACCTCTCCTAGGCCAGTCCTTGGCCCATGTCCCACACCTCACCTGGCCCGCTCCCAGACAGCTACCGCCATCAACTCTCCTCCTCCACCAACTTAAAAGTCACCTCCCCGTCAGCAGTCTAACCCCCCCACAACCCCCTCCCTCTCCCATCCGCCCCCCCTACATTGGTCTTCAGCTCACCCCCCCACTTTGCTTCCTTGAACTAGCTCTCCTGCACTATTATTAACAGCAGCCTAACAGACTGCAGCCCATAGGTAACCAGAGCCGCCGTCGAGCCTGCTTTGGGTAAGGGTTCCCCCGTATAGATCGCTAGCCTTGCCTCCATGTCCCACAAACCCAGCTGTTGAACTCTAGTCCGGATTTTCTCGAAGGTCTGTCTCCCATTACTGAAACTACAGCCTCTGTGTTCACCTCCATCTTTAACGGGTAGCTGTTCACCTGGACAGTAACCCTATGAGGGCAACTCGTGGCACAGCAATGCAATGCAATTGCATACACTCCTCATCATCGGGTTGTACTAAGTGGAGGGTCCTGGCTCTGGGCTGCTGCCCTTGGCTAAGGTGATAGGCTTGCTGGCTGACCTGTGGTTTCCTAACCCTACATTTCACCGACCACACACTGCCGTGGATTCCATTGATTCCTGGGAGTTGTCCCGCCTGGCTGCAGCGTCCTTTTGCCAACTGCCATTGTCCCGTCGGTGTTCCGGGAGTCCCAGTCCTAGCAGGCAGTGTTTGCCAGGATGTGGGGGGGGGGGGCATCTTACACTGTTTACCTCTATCCCTGACATGCCCTGCAGTTCCTAGACTCCTTTCTCTGTGCTCTCCTGTGAAAGGGAGATCTCAACATCCTTTCTCAGGTCCAGCAACAGATTGGCCAGTAATTTCCGCTGGGCTACCATATTATTTACTCCGCATACAAGGCGGTCTCACAGCATCTCGGGATGGCCCATAGTCGGAAAACTCTGCCAGTTTGCACAACTGCGACAAAACCTCAGTAATGGACTCCCATGCTGTATTAAATTAGTACCTCTGTACAATAACCGACGGCTTCGGGTCATAGTGGTTTGTCACACGTGCCACTCGCTCTTCGAACGTCTTGGAGTCTGGGGCCATTGGGTGCGTTGGGTTCTTTATGACACTGAAAGTGGGAGCCCCATATGCAGTCAGAAGAATGATCGCCTGCCGATCATCCCCAAAGATAGCGTTCGCCTTAGAAAATTATGGCATATGCTCCGCATACTGAGTCCAGTCCTCTACATCCACACAGAATGCAGTGAGTCTGCCAAAGAGCAGCATTTTCAAAATGGTGCAAACCTTATTCCTTTGTAAAGAGAGGTGGTTGTGCTCCAAATGGTTAGTAGCAGCAAATGTATGTCCACTTTATCCTTGTCGCCAATTTAGTAGTCATGGGGGAGTCTGCAAAGGAGGGTCAAAAAATGGTTTCTTCCCAAAAGGAAAGTATTTACAAGTAACAGGCCCAGTCCCAGTCCGGGCTACTCTGTAGCTCAGCTCCTACCTGGGCCAGCTTTTATGGCAATGAATTAGCAAGCCTGCTGATGGGCCTCCAACCCTCACCGGGGGAGCTCGTACTCCACGAGGCTCATGGGGACCATGTATATGGAGTTCGACCACAGATCAGCCATGATCTCATTGAATGGCAGGACTGGGTGGGCTGAATGGCATACTCCTGTTCCTTTTGATAAGTAGGTGCCTCTTGATAGCACTGTTGATGACTACTTTCATCACTTCACTGATAGACCATAAGACCAGAAGACCAGAAGACATTGAAGCAGAATTAGACCACTCGGCCTATCGAGTCTGCTCCGACATTCAATCATGGCTGATATCATTTTCATGCCTTCTCCCCATAATCAATCAAGACCCTATCTATCTCTGTCTTAAAGACACTCAGTGATTTGGCCTCCACAACCTTCTGCGGCATAGAGTTCCACAGATTCACCACACTCTGGCTGAAGAAATTCCTCCTTATCTCTGTTTTAAAGCATCATCCCTTCAGTCTGAGATTGTGTTCTCTGCTTCTAGTTTTACCTACAAGTGGAAACATCCCCTCCACGTCCACTCTATCCAGGCCTCGCAGTATCCTGTAAGTTTCAATGCAATCCCCCAACATCCTTCTAAACTTCAACGAGTACAGACGCAGAGTCCTCAACCGTTCCTCATACGACATGCTCTTCATTCCAGGGATCATTCTTGTGAACCTCCTCTGAACCCTTTCCAAGGCCAGCACACTCATAGATTGGCTTCAACTTCCTGACGCTTCAAAGTACAAAGAACAAAGAACAAAGAAATGTACAGCACAGGAACAGGCCCTTTGGCCCTCCAAGCCCGTGCCGACCATGCTGCCCGACTAAACTACAATCTTCTACACTTCCTGGGTCCGTATCCCTCTATTCCCATCCTATTCATGTATTTGTCAAGATGCCCCTTAAATGTCACTATAGTCCCTGCTTCCACCACCTCCTCCGGTAGCGAGTTCCAGGCACCCACTACTCTCGGTGTAAAAAACTTGCCTCGTACATCTACTCTAAACCTTGCCCCTCTCACCTTAAACCTATGCCCCCTAGTAATTGACCCCTCTACCCTGGGGAAACTCTGACTATCCACTCTGTCTATGCCCCTCATAATTTTGTAGACCTCTATCAGGTCTCCCCTCAACCTCCGTCGTTCCAGTGAGAACAAACCGAGTTTATTCAACTGCTCCTCATAGCTAATGCCCTCCATACCAGGCAACATTCTGGTAAATCTCTTCTGCACCCTCTCTAAAGCCTCCACATCCTTCTGGTAGTGTGGCGACCAGAATTGAACACTATACTCCAAGTGCGGACTAACTAAGGTTCGATACAGCTGCAACATGACTTGCCAATTCTTATACTCAATGCCCCGGCCAATGAAGGCAAGCATGCCGTATGCCTTCTTGACTACCTTCTCCACCTGTGTTGCCCCTTTCAGTGACCTGTGGACCTGTACACCTAGATCTCTCTGACTTTCAGTACTCTTGAGGGTTCTACCATTCACTGTATATTCCCTACCTGCATTAGACCTTCCAAAATGCATTACCTCACATTTGTCCAGATTAAACTCCATCTGCCATCTCTCCACCCAAGTCTCCAAACAACCTAAATCCTGCTGTATCCTCTGACAGTCCTCATCGCTATCCGCAATTCCACTAACCTTTGTGTTGTCTGCAAACTTACTAATCAGACCAGTTACATTTTCCTCCAAATCATTTATATATACTACAAACAGCAAAGGTCCCAGTACTGATCCCTGCGGAACACCACTGGTCACAGCCCTCCAATTAGAAAAGCATCCTTCCATTGCTACTCTCTGCCTTCTATGACCTAGCCAGTTCTGTATCCAACTTGCCAGCTCACCCCTGATCCCGTGTGACTTCACCTTTTGTACTAACCTACCATGAGGGACCTTGTCAAAGGCCTTACTGAAGTCCAGATAGACAACATCCACTGCCCTACCTGCATCAATCATCTTTGTGACCTCCTCGAAAAACTCTATCAAGTTAGTGAGACATGACCTCCCCTTCACAAAACCATGCTGCCTCTCACTAATACGTCCATTTGCTTCCAAATGGGAGTAGATCCTGTCTCGACGAATTCTCTCCAGTAATTTCCCTATCACTGAAGTAAGGCTCACCGGCCTGTAGTTCCCTGGATTATCCTTGCTACCCTTCTTCAACAGAGGAACAACATTGGCTATTCTCCAGTCCTCCGGGACATCACCTGAAGACAGTGAGGATCCAAAGATTTCTGTCAAGGCCTCAGCAATTTCCTCTCCAGCCTACTTCAGTATTCTGGGGTAGATCCCATCAGGCCCTGGGGACTTATCTACCTTAATATTTTTTAAGACGCCCAACACCTCGTCTTTTTGGATCTCAATGTGACCCAGGCTATCTACACACCCTTCTCCAGACTCAACATCTACCAATTCCTTCTCTTTGGTGAATACTAATGCAAAGTATTCATTTAGTACCTCGCCCATTTCCTCTGGCTCCACACATAGATTCCCTTGCCTATCCTTCAGTGGGCCAACCCTTTCCCTGGCTACCCTCTTGCTTTTTATGTACGTGTAAAAAGCCTTGGGATTTTCCTTAACCCTATTTGCCAATGACTTTTCGTGACCCCTTCTAGCCCTCCTGACTCCTTGCTTAAGTTCCTTCCTACTTTCCTTATATTCCACACAGGCTTCGTCTGTTCCCAGCCTTTTAGCCCTGACAAATGCCTCCTTTTTCTTTTTGACGAGGCCTACAATATCTCTCATTATCCAAGGTTCCCGAAAATTGCCATATATATCCTTCTTCCTCACAGGAACATGCCGGTCCTGAATTCCTTTCAACTGACACTTGAAAGCCTCCCACATGTCAGATGTTGATTTGCCCTCAAACATCCGCCCCCAATCTAGGTTCTTCAGTTCCCGCCTAATATTGTTATAATTAGCCTTCCCCCAATTTAGCACATTCATCCTAGGACCACTCTTATCCTTGTCCACCAGCACTTTAAAACTTACTGAATTGTGGTCACTGTTCCCGAAATGCTCCCCTACTGAAACTTCTACCACCTGGCTGGGCTCATTCCCCAATACCAGGTCCAGTACCGTCCCTTCCCTAGTTGGACTGTCTACATATTGTTTTAAGAAGCCCTCATGGATGCTCCTTACAAGCTCTGCCCCGTCTAAGCCCCTGGCACTAACTGAGTCCCAGTCAATATTGGGGAAGTTGAAGTCTCCCATCACCACAACCCTGTTGTTTTTACTCATTTCCAAAATCTGTCTACCTATCTGCTCCTCTATCTCCCGCTGGCTGTTGGGAGGCCTGTAGTAAACCCCCAACATTGTGACTGCACCCTTCTTATTCCTGACCTCTACCCATATAGCCTCACTGCCCTCTGAGGTGTCCTCCCGTAGTACAGCTGTGATATCCTCCCTAACCAGTAGCGCAACTCCGCCACCCCTTTTACATCCCCCTCTATCCCGCCTGAAACATCTAAATCCTGGAACGTTTAGCTGCCAATCCTGCCCTTCCCTCAACCAGGTATCTGTAATGGCAACTACATCATAGTTCCAAGTACTAATCCAAGCTCTAAGTTCATCTGCCTTGCCCGTAATACTTCTTGCATTAAAACATATGCACTTCAGGCCACCAGACCCGCTGTGTTCAGCAACTTCTCCCTGTCTGCTCTGCCTCAGAGTCACACTGTCCCTATTCCCTAGATCTCCCTCAATGCTCTCACCTTCTGACCTATTGCTCCCGTGCCCACTAGTAGGTGCAAGGATCTGGAGACAAGAGTCAGGCTACATCTCTGCCTGGCGAGGAAGTGAATCAATTAACCACCCCAAAGAGTGTAGGCAAAGGACATCCCAAATTGATGTCAGAGATGTGTACCAGGATACTGCGCTTCAGCAGCTGCTGCTTTGGGACTTTGAGCTTGTAAAATTAACAATTGCTATGTCTGAAGCCTCTCTCCTTCCTCATCTCATGCCATCCCTCTCTTCCATTCCCCCCGCTCCCATTTCTTCCTCTTCCCTTCTCTCACTCCCTTCCCTTCCCCCCTTCCCTCTCCTCCCCTTTACAAATATACAGAACCATTGAGTTTATGTATATTTTATTGACCGTCGTCTTTAAGTGAGAAAATATTCTTTATAGCAAGAAATTTGTAAAAGTTGAGATTATTACACAAAATGTCATTGTTTTGCTGATAAAGTTAAACATGAAGTTAAATGTTAACTGTTTTCAAAGTTTGGTATTTATAAAATCATTTTTTTAAATAAATGTTTTCCATTAAACTCGACAGGTTTTCACACATGTGTCACTGAAACATCAAAACACAACATTTAATTCTGAGATACTTAAAAATGAATAAGATAATTGAAGCAAATGAGGCAGAAACATAATAACACGGGTAACATGGTGGCACACTGGTTAGCACTGCTGCCTCACAACACCAGGGACCCATCTTCAATTCGGACTTTGGGTGACTGTATGGTGTTTGTTCAATCTCCCCATGTCTGCTTGGGTTTCCTAGGACCATAGAATAGAACCATTGAATTCCTACAGTGCAGAAGGAGGCCATTCATTCCATCAAGTCTGCACCGACCGTCTGAAAGAGCACCCAAGCTGGGCCCCCGCCCTATCCCCGGAACCTAACCTGTACATTCCTGGACACAAAGGGGAATTTAGCATAGCCAATCCATCTAACCTGCACATCTTTGGGCAGTGGGAGGAAACAAGAGCTCCCAGAGGAAACCCATGCAGTCACAGGGGAAAAGTGAAATCTCCACACAGACAGTCACCCAAGGTCGGAATCGAACCTGGGTCACTGGTACTGTGGGCAACAGTGCTAACCACTGTGCCACCTTGCCACTGCCATTTCCTTTGGGTGTCTCGGTTTCCTACCACAGTCCAAAGATGTGCAGGTTATGTGGATTGGCCATGTTAAATTGCCCCTTAGTGTCAAAAGATTCTGGTGGGGTTACTGGGATAGGGTGGGGGTGTGAGCTTGGGTAGGATGCTCTTTTGGAGCATTGGGCTGAATGGTGATGCAAGAGTCAAGAAAGCCCAACAACGTCTCTACTTCCTACGGAAGCTAAAGAAATTCAGCATGTCTGCATCGACTCTCACAAACTTCTACAGATGTGCAATAGAGAGCATCCTATCCAGCTGCATCACTGCCTGGTATGGCAACTGCTCGGTCCAAGATCGCAAAAAACTGCAGAGTGTGGTGAACTCAGCTCAACGCATCACATAAGCTTGCCACCCTCACATTGATTCTGTATACACCTCCCGCTGCCTCAGCAAGGCAGACAGCATTATCAGAGACCCCTCCCACCCAGGCTTTGCCCTCTTCCAGACCCTTCCCTCAGGCAGAAGGTACAGAAGTCTGAAGACCCGCACATCCAGACATAGGAACAGCTTCTTCCCCACAGCTACTAGACTCCTCAATAACTCCCCCTCGGACTGACCTGTTCCCTGTAAGAACACGATTCATGACGCCCTATGCTGCTCTTGCTCATGTATTTGCTTTGTTTTTCTCCTTGTTCCGCATTGTAACCAATCACTGTTTGCCGATGTTTGCTAATGGCTAATGGTAAGATTCTTGGCAGTGTGGATGAGCAGAGAGATCTCGGTGTCCATGTACATAGATCCCTGAAAGTTGCCACCCAGGTTGAGACGGTTGTTAAGAAGGCGTACGGTGTGTTAGCTTTTATTGGTAGAGGGATTGAGTTTAGGAGCCATGAGGTCATGTTGCAGCTATACAACACTCTGGTGCGGCCGCATTTGGAGTACTGCGTGCAATTCTGGTCGCCGCATTATAGGAAGGATGTGGAAGCATTGGAAAGGGTGCAGAGGAGATTTACCAGAATGTTGCCTGGTATGGAGGGAAGATCTTATGAGGAAAGGCTGGGGGACTTGAGGCTGTTTTCGTTAGAGAGAAGAAGGTTAAGAGGTGACTTAATTGAGGCATACAAGATGATCAGAGGATTGGATAGGGTGGACAGTGAGAGCCTTTTTCCTCGGATGGTGATGTCTAGCACGAGGGGACATACCTTTAAATTGAGGGGAGAAAAATATAAGACAGATGTCAGAGGTAGGTTCTTTACTCAGAGAGTAGTAAGGGCGTGGAATGCCCTGCCTGCAACAGTAGTGGACTCGCCAACACTAAGGACATTCAAATGGTCATTGGATAGACATATGGACAATAAGGGAATAGTGTGGATGGGCTTTAGAGTGGTTTCACAGGTCGGCACAACATCGAGGGCCGAAGGGCCTGTACTGCGTTGTAATGTTCTATGTTCTATGATGTACCATTTGTCAATGTTCTCTGTTGATCATTCTTTTTGTCTGCTATATACGGACTGTGTCAGCTCCCTCGGCCGCAGAAAAATACTTTTCACTGTACTTCGGTACGTGTAACAATAACCAAATCAATCAATCAATCAAATGGTCTCCTTCTGCACTACACTGATTCTATAAAGATACCAGATGTTGCAAGGACAGTGTCAGCGTCAGCAAAAACCTGGAGTACTTTTAAAATCTTATGACCATAATCTAAATTAAAGCATACAGCATCTTTTCAGCATGCCACACATAAAGATGGATAATAATTTAGTGCAGATTAAAATAGATTCACAGATTTAAAACAAATAACCAAACCTATGTTCATTTAAAAATAATCACCTTTAATCATAAAAATAAAATTAAAAATTACTTTAAAAGAGCCAATGACAACATTAATGCCTGTTTAAAAGAAAGAGCAAACAAAAACTGTTTAAGAAAATTTTACATGCCTTTAAAACGCTTACTAAACGTGTTGCCTGTTGTATTCAATATAAATCTGCTGTTTAAATGCATGCCCTCAATGGGCGTTCCAAACTTTGCCCCATCATAAGGGGGCGGGTGTACTCCTCCTACACCAGGCTGGAGCCTGCGCAGACTGTCGCGCTGGAGGCCCCAGGCTGCCGCACCCAGAAGAAGGTTCACCGTGATATCTGAGCACAGGTAAATGCCCATTTTTCCATCTAAGAATCGGCGGCCTGTGACTTTCCGCTAGCTGGAAGTTACGGGTCATTATCTAATAAGTGCAGAATCGGTGTACAACTCATGCTACATTCTTGATCGTCTTAAACTTGTTTTAAATCGGCAGTTGCCTTGGTTGCAGAGTTATTTTTCTTTTGTGTGGCGCGGACATAGCTGGCAAGGCCTGCAATTGTTGCCCATCTCTAATTGCCCTTGAACTGAGTGGCTTTCCAGGCCATTTCAGAGGACAGTTAAGAGTCATCCACATTGTGTGGATCTGCAATCTGGTAAGGATGGAAGATTTCCTTCCTGTTAGTGAATGATCAATTCAAAGTGATAGTTATAATTCCAGGTTCATTAATTGAATTTAAATTCCATCAGCTGATATGATGGGATTTGAACCCAAGTTCTCAGAGCATCTGAATGACTAGTCCATTGACATTACCGCGACACCACCATCTCCTAATCTCCCCCACGTTATTAGAAGACTGACCTCGGGTGACTGGCTGGGCATGGGAGAGTGATTCCGACTGGATGGTGGCTAGTAGGAGACTACAAGCTGATTTCAGACTGCCTTTTGGTGCCCTGCTGATGGCTGTTGGCTGCTGGCTGGAACGAGCTGCGGGTGATGATTTATTAGGTTCGGCCGTTGGGTATTGGCAGTGGTTATTTGCCTGCAATCTGGTTTGCTCACTACTTGTGGAAGGCTGGCCCCTCATGACATGCAGCTAGCTCTGGATGGATGACCTCTAGTGGTGGCTGCAGATGAGCCTCTGGTTGGCAGACTGCTAGTGTGGGTAGGTGGTTGTTGGTGATTAGTTGGCGATTACGGTAGCACTCCAGTGCTTCTACCAGTGATGGTTAGCTGGCTTGCAGGCTGGCAGCTGGTGACCACTGAATGGATCAATTGCTGTCTTACTCCTACCAGTTTGTTGTTAGAAATGGTTGACTAGCTGTGACTGATACATTGGCTTAGTTACTTACTGGAAAAACTCACTGAGCCATTGGGAGCATGTTCTGGGTATTCTAAATAACATGCTGCATTTCTGCACATAATTTATTGATATGCATACCTTAAAGTATTTCCATAGATGTAAATATCATCTCGCAAAGAGATGAAAATGAACAAAATAAGGAACCAAAGATTAACATCTGGGGAAATGTCCCCTAACCTCCCCTAAAGAAGGAACCTACTGCACAATCTACAGTACACCCACTTCTAAAACTATCACCGCCCCACTGATCTTTTCACACGCTTGCATCCACTTTAATCTTTTAGTAAGAAGTCTTACAACACCAGGTTAAGTCCAACAGGTTTGTTTCAAATCACTAGCTTTCGGAGCGCTGCTCCTTCCTCAGGTGAATGGATCTGATGAAGGAGCAGTGCTCCGAAAGCTAGTGATTCAAAACAAACCTGTTGGACATTAACCTGGTATTGTAAGACTTCTTACTGTGCCCACCCCAGTCCAACGCCAGCATCTCCACATCATGGTTTAATCTTTTAGATGAGATGCTAATCTGAGGCCCAGTTTGGCCTCTCAAGTGGATGTTAGATATCTCATGACATATTGAAAGAAAAGGAGGGGAGTTCCACCCAGTGTGCCGGCCAATGTGCCATTCCTCAACCGAGATGACTAAAACACATTATCCACCATTGATGTGTGTGGGAACTTTCTGCGTACAAACTGGCTGCTACAATTCCTTAGATCACAATGGCTCTTCAGAAGTATTTAATTGGCCATGACATGCTTTTGCACCCACTGAGGTCATGAAATGAGTTATATAGATGCAGGCTCCCTTTCTTCCTCTTTCTAATCTGTGGGCGAGTACCAAGGAGAAAAACGAGCAATACAAGCTGCTGGATTGTTTTGAAAGCCCAACTGTGGTGATAATGTCAGGGCAGGGAATCAGCCATACTCTCCCTCCCCAGTCTAAATGATATTTGACTCCACTCACACATTATGCAATCAGCTGTTAGTTTCCTAGACCCACAAATGGCGGGAATTGAATTACGCCCCCACCCCCACCCCCCACACTATCCATGGGCTCTCTGAAGGAATTTAATATCAATTACTGCAGAATTATAAGGATGATGTTACATATTCTTGTTTACTCCTCTCCCCACACCAGCACCCACCACTTCACAAAGTAATTGCATTCGTTTAGCTTACAGTGAATTCAATATCTTATCCCATTAGTCTGGATTGCCAGATCCCTCAAATGAAGGGTCAATGTTCTAGTTCATCAAGCAACATGGCTCCCTCGCTGATCATGTTGTCATTGTTGTTGTTGAACACAATGCAATCTCTAGAATTCGGAAAGGCCTGTCCCATTCAGTTGCACAAATTCCAAGTCACAAGCAAGAAACTTTTTTAAAAATAAGAACATCGCAGCAAGGTCCCCAAACCTACTATCTGTCACCACTCGTTCTCCTTAAACTGGCTAATATATCTGCAACACGCTCTTCTGAAGACACCATTGTTGCTTCATCACCGATTGACGAGAAATGACTCTCCCAAAATACAAATCTAACCGTAGCTTTTGCCATCCCACCACTCCTCTGGCATAATTGCACTGGTCCACACTGAGATATCTGGTGACCTACCACTGAGGGAAACTGAAATCAAATTTCAGCCCCGACAGGATTCTAAATTCAGGCATTTCAGATGGAAGTCCAGCTATGACCAGCTCTGTGTGTTTGTGCAAGAAATGAGATGGGTTAGAATTCATTGTCATGATTTAAAACACACTCTAAATTACAGACAATTTGTATTGATGGTGTCCATATAATTAAACAAAATATTTTGATGTTCCTGGCGCAAGATCTTGTGAAATTAATTCATCTTTCTTCACTTAGGGTGGATTGATCATTGATACAGAGCTGACCTCTATTTTGTTTCTAGTTAGGAATGTCCTGCTATTGCTGCGGTACATGCTAATGCTGACAACTTCACATCAGGAAATAGGCTGATTCCCCGAACCGTTAGTGGTGTTTTTGGACAAGATAATAGGAGCCTGAAGTGCAGTAAATGCTATCTAAAATTGTGTGAGCTCTTTGGAGATTCAGCAGACATCATGTAAAGTCCATGAGGAATTAGCTATCCTCAAGGCTGAGTCTAGCATTGGGGTGAAAGTCAATCGTACAGAAACCAACAGTGTTGTTCCGCTGATCAGCAGATGAGATTGTTTTTCTCCACTGACAGAACATTCATTAGAAAATGAATAATCCTAATGAATATCAAACAGCTGAGACCAGCACCTTGTACAGAATTACACAGGAATACGATTACATCCAAAAGAGGTGATACACCTGGGCTTACAGTCAACAAGACATAACAACTTGACATTCTCTGTCAAATGACAGATGTTGTCATGGGTAGCAATTCTCTGTAGGACTTTTGGTCTAGGTGGCATTGGTATCAATTATTTTTCCCCTCAAGAAAGAGATCTTTTATTAGCAGCTATCCAATAATATTTCAGGTGGTCTTTTATTCTCTATCTTTTCTTCAAGAAAATTCTCAAACATTATGTCAATTATTATGCCCCACCAGTCAGCTTTTTTAGCATCTTAGCAGGTCACATTAGTGGTCACAGAAGTTTAGCCATAACCTTTTTCTGATCAGCATTAAGAATCCTGTCAGCCTGTTTGTTGCCATTTGGCAAACTTATTTATATTTTGTAGCTGAACAGCAAGCTATGAGCATTTGATCTATATCCTCCATTTTATTTCTAGTTAGACTTTACAGGCCAGCATGTCCCCTGTGGGCGATGAGTCCTCCCCAGAAGGGCCAGAGAATAGAACGTAAGCAACATGATAGGTGGAATGGTAGTGATGTAAAGTCTCCATGAGGTTAATGAGTGTTGATATGTGTCCCCTGCTAATGGTGATGTGGCCTCACTGAGAGAGTAGCTGTTTGAGTGCATGGTGCCATGATGAGAGTTTGATATTGAAGGGAGTTGAAGGATGACTTAGTCTGGCAGAGTGGATGAGAGCAGTCATCCTCTTGGCGGCACGGTGGTACAGTGGTTAGCACTGCTGTCTCAGACCAGGAACTCAGGTTCAATTCTGGCCTTGGTCACTGTCTGTGTGGAGTTTGTATGTTCTACCCATGTCTGTGTGGGTTTCCTCCGGGTGCTCCGGTTTCCTCCCACAGTCCAAAGACATGCAGGTTAGGTGGATTGGCCATGATAAATTGCCCCTCAGTGTCCAAATATGCACAGGTTAGTTGGGATTATCGGGATAGGGCGGAGGATTACCTGAGGTAAGGTGCTCTCTCAGAGAGTCGGTGCAGCCTCAATGGGCCAAATGGCCTTCTTCTGCACTATAGGGATTCTTCCTGTACTGCGTGACATTTTGGGTGTGGTTGCCAGCCGCGCTGACCTGCTCTGTGACAGCCTTCCAGGCCCGAGAGGTGGGGCCAGTGCACTTCGTGGTGCCATTTTGGGATACAGGCCATGCCTATGCATCTGCACTCCTCTGATCAAGGCTCCCAGGGCCTGTTGGGTGAAGAGTTGCTGCCTTCTTTTTGAAGTAGTCTAAGTGCTGAAACCACAATGTTTACAAAGGTCCACCAGATGAAAGAGAGTTAAGTGCTGTCAATTTCCAGCTCAGCATTTCAAAATTACTCAAGCATGAAGGGGTATGATTGGAATGCACATAACGGTCTTCGATATGGTTGATGTTTGTAAACATTGTGGTTTCAGCACTTAGACTTACTCATCCATGAAGAAGATGAAGAAGCAAGGCTAAAAGCTGATTTGTCAATCACAGCCCACCAGCAAAAATGAACGAATGGATTGCAGCTAATGGATCTGAGGGGTTTAAACACAGGTCATAGTAGTTCCTTTTCGAGGAATGGACATGGTGCTTCCAGGTAAAATGTTACAGCTGTAATTTTTTTCACTGCCCCTGTCTGGACTGCTCTCTAGCTTCCAGAAAGGGGTCTCTTTGCTGGGGGGTCGTAGGAGGGAATCCCACTAGTTAGAGGGTCCCTGGGGAGGGGGGGGATTCTCTAGTTAGGGGGGCCCTGGGGAGGGGTGTTCCCTAGTTAGGGAATCCCGGGGGTTCTCCCATTTTAGGGGGTCCCTTGGGTGGAGGAGCGGTGGGGGGGGGGGGGCGGGCAGTATGGGAGTGGCTGGCATTGTTGCCGGGGGGGCGGGGGGGGGGGGGGGCCTTGGATGGACTTTGGGGGCAGGCGGTGGGCAGTGACAAATTTAGCCCAACATCACAGAAAACTTGTACATCAAGAGGTAAAAGGGAGGGAGGAACTTAAAACAATTACAATCACCAGGGAAAGATTACTGATAAACTATTGCAACCTGATGAACTTCATCCTAGAGCCCTAAATGAAAAGGCTGCAACAGTAGTGGAAGCATTGGTTTAAATTTCTCCAAATTCCCAACATTCTGGAAAGGTCCCAGATGGAAACTAGTAAATGTTCAAGAAAGGAAGGGGACAGAAAATAGGTAACAACAGGCCAGTTAACTTAACATCTGTCATAGGGAAAATGTTAGAATCTATTATTATGGAGGTCATAGCACAGCACTTACAATATTCCAATGCGACCAGGCAGCGTCAGCATGGTTTTTTTTAACCTGCACATATGATTTGCTTGGTTTTCCAAAAGACATTTAGTAAGGTGCCACATCAAATGTTACAGCACAAATAACCAGTGGACTGTCGCAGGGATGAGTGCTGGGACCTCAACTATTTACAATCTACATAAATGATTTGGATGAATGGACTAAATAGCTAAATTTGCCAATGACACAAGGACATGTAGGAGAGTCAATTGTGAAGCGAGAGGTGGTGGCGTAGTGGTAGTGTCGTTGGCCAAGTTATCCAAAGACCCAGTGTTATGATCTGGGGACTTGGATTCAAATCCCACAGCAGGTAATGAAATTTAAACTCAATAAAATATCTGGAAGTAAAAGTCTAATGATAGCCATGAAACCATTGTCAATTGTTGTAAAAACCGTCTGGTTCATTAATGTCATTTAGGGAGGGAAATCATAGATCATAGAATTTACAGTGCAGAAGGAGGCCATTCGGCCCATCGAGTCTGCACCGGCTCTTTTAAGTGGAAAGAGTACCCCACTTAAGCCCACGCCTCCACCCTATCCCTGTAACCCAATAACCCTATCTAACCTTTTTGGACACTAAAGACAATTTAGCAAGGCCAATCCACCTAACCTGCACATTTTTGGACTGTGGGAAGAAACCGGAGCACCCGGAGGAAACCCATGCAGATATGGGGAGAATGTGCAGATTCACATTCAGGCAATCTATCCCATTGGCATCTACTCGACAATATGGAAAATTGCCCAGGTGTGCCCTGTACACAAGAAACAGGACAAATGCGACCCAGCAATAACTGCCCTATCAGTCTGCTCTCCATAATCAGCAAAGTGATGGAAGGAGTCAACAACAGTGCCATCAAGCAGTATGTACTTAAAGTAAACTGCTCACTGAAGCTCAGTTTGGTTCCGCCAGAGTCACTCAGCTCCTGACCTCATTACAACCTTGGTTCAAACATGGACATAAGAGCTGAATGCCAGAGGTGAGGTGAGAGTGACTGCCATTGACATCAAGGGAGCTTTTAATCGAGTATGACATCAAGGAGTCCTCGCAAAACTAGAGTCAATGAGAATCACGTGGGAAACTCTCTGCTGGTTAGAGTCATAGCTGGCACAAAAGGAAGATGGTTGTAGTGGTTCGAGATCAATTATCTCAGCTCCTGAACTCCAGGAGTTCCTCAGGGTAATGTCCTAGGCCCAACCATCTCCAAGCTGCTTTATCAATGACCTGCCTTCCATCATAAGGTCAGAAGTAGGGATGTTTGCAGATGACTACACAATGTTCAGCACCATTCACGACTCCTCAGATAATGAAGCAGTCCATGTCCAAATGCAGCAAGACCTGGACAATATCCAGGCTTGGGCTGACAAGTGGCAAGTTACATTCGTGCCAAACAAGTGCCAGGCAATGACTATCTCCAACAAGAGAGGATATGACCATCACCCCATGACATTCAATGGCATTACCATTGCTGAATCCCCCACAATCAATATCCATTGCTCAGAAACAGAACTGGACTAGCTATATTAATAAGAGCAGGTCAAAGGCTAGGAAACCTAAAGCTAGTAACTCATCTCCTGACACCCCCCCAAAGCCTATCTACCATCTCGTAGGCACAGGTCAGGAGTGTAATGGAATACTCTCCACTTTCCTGGATGAATGCCGCTCCAATAACACTCAAGAAGTTCAACACCATCCAGAACAAAGCAGCCTGCTTGATTGTTACCCCTTCCACAAACATTCAATTCCACCACCAACATACAGTGGCAGCCGTGTGTACCATCTACAAGATGCACTGCAGGAACACGCCAAGTTTCATTCAGCAGCAGCTTCCAAACCCACGACCATCTAGGAGGACCAGAGCAGCAGATAGCTGGGAACCCCACCACCTGGAGATCCCCCCCCCAGCCCCCCGCCAAGTCACTCACCACCCTAACTTGGAAATCTATCGCCGTTCCTTCACTGTCGCTGGGGCAACATCCTGGAACTCTGGAACTCCCTCACTAACAGCACTGTGGGGGTACCTACACCTCAAGAGCTGCAGCAGTTCAAGAAGGCAACTCACCACCACCTTCTGAAGGGCTTGTAGGGATGGGCAATAAATGCTGGCCTAACCAGCAACAACCACATCCCATAAATGAATTTTAAAGAACATTAAAAATTTGCAATGGGATTTAGATAGGTAAGTGAATGTGCAAAAATTGGCAGATGGAGTGCAATGTGGGAAAATGTGAACTTGTCCACTTCAGCAGGAAGAACCGAAAAGGAATATATTATTTTAATGGAGAAAGATTGCAAAACTTGGCTATACAGAGGGATCTGGGTGTTCTGGCACATGAATCAAAAACGTTAGTTTGCAGGTACAGAAGCAATTGGGAAGGTAAATGGAATGTTGACATTTATCGCAAGCGGAATGGAATATAAAAGTAGGGACATATTGCTACAATTCTACATGGCACTGGTGGATACACACATCGAGCACTGAGTACAATTTTGTACTTGAGGACAGATAATCACATTAGAAGCAGTTCAGAAAAGGTTCGCTTGACTGATTTCTGGGATGAAATTATTATCTTATGAGGAAAGGTTGGACAGGCTGAGCCTGTGTCCATTGAAGTTTGGAAGAATGAAAGTTAATCTTTTTGAAACATACTGGGATGGACTCTCCATTGCTTGACGCCGGTATTGGGAGCGTTGGATGAAAAACAGGATCAGTGCTAGGCGCCAAACCTGTTCCGATGCTCCGGCCCCCTGCGGGCGGCAACAGCGAGCTACTCGCCCTGCACCAGGGCTGGAGGTCTGAGTATCCACTGATCCCCACAGCGGGAAGTCCTCCTGGCGGGATTTAGCGCAAGTTGGCCCAAGCGTGGTCCTGACGCGATGGACGCTACTGTGGGGCCAATGCATAACTGAATGCCCACAAAGTCCATCAGACGGCCCCCTACCCACTCAATCCAAATCCTGCCCCTCCTCTGCTCGCTGACAAGTAATGGCATCTTTCCCCACCACCATGGGAATAATGGGTCACCCCCTGCATTGCACGAATGCATGAGGATAAACCGACCCCCCCACGCGCCCTCCCCCCAGCCCCCATCAGACCCACCCCATCAGACCCACCCCATTGGAACCACTCCATCGGACTCCCAACAGAGACCCCCAATAGAGACCGCCAACAGAGACCATCAAGTGCTTTCACTTCCTCTTCTTCATACCAAAACCACTTAGCTACTTTTGACCTGGTAAGGAGCTGTCAATCATAGCAAGAGTGTTTATAAACAATGCGGTTCAGAGCAGGATACTTGAGATGCATTCACGCGTGAAGGGAAAGGTAGATCAACATTCCACCAAGTACCTGTCTCTGGAATAATAAAACTGTCAATACTGGCAGTACTGGTACTTAAGTGGGTCGGTGCAGGCTCGATGGGCTAAATGGCCTCCTTCTGCACTGTATGTTCTATGCTCTATGACACTTGGCACAGCTGCTGCTTTAAACACATTTGGCTGAGACAGCAGATATTAGGGAAGGTAAGTAAAAATGCAGCAATTTTTCACTCTTCAGTCTGGACTGATCTTCAGCTTTCAGGCAGGAGGCTCTGATGGGCGTCTCTGTTGGGGGTCTCTGTTGGGAGTCTCTGAAGGAAGATCTCTGATGGTGGAGAATCTGATGGCAGTCCCTGTTCGGGGGATCCCTGATGGGGGTCTCTGTTGGGGCTTTCTAATGGGGTCTCTCATGGAGTCGCTGATGGGCGTCTCTGTTGGAGTCTCTGTTGGGGGTCTCTTTTGGGGGTCTCTTTTGGGGGTCTCTGAAGGGGGAATCTCTGATGAGGGGGAATCTGATGGCAGTCCCTGTTCGGGGGATCCCTGATGGGGGGTCTCTGTTGGGGCTTTCTAATGGGGTCTCTAATTGGGTCTCTGATGGACGTCTCTGTTGGGGGGTCTCTGATGGGGATCTCTGATGGGGATCTCTGAAGGAGGATCTCTGAAGGAGGGTCTCTGATGGGGGGCTGTTGGGGATCTTTTTGGGGGTCTCTGTTGGGGGTCTCCACTGGGGGGTTCATAGGCAGGTCGGGTCACCCTCATGCATATGTGCTTTGGGTTGTGGGGCTAACCCGTTATTCCCGTGGCGAGAGGAAGGATTCCCCTACTTGTCGGGGGGGGGGGGGACGCCGCTGGACCTCGGTACCAGGCTGCCCGCTTAAAATGGCATCCCAATGTCATAATATACACCAGTATATCATGGTGCAGACACACGCACACACACTGATGGACATGCAGTGGGACCAATCAGCATACACAACACCTCAGGAATCACCAGTGAGAGCACACGCACTACAAAGACAGGGGACAGGAGAGTTCCCGCTCATTCTAGTAGCAGCCAGCTCAGAGCACAGAGCTCACAGCCTGCAACACAGACATTCACCATGTGCTGAGTGCATCACCTGGTTAGGACTAGGCAAGGGTCAACAGTTAAAGCTGGTATTGCATTTACCCACAGTTCAAGTATGTTAATATAGTTAACCTTATAATAAAATAGAGTTGCAGCAGTGTTGGTGACCTGTTTGTGATCCAGAACATCCAACACGTCACCCGATACTGGGGTTTTGACGGAAAGTAGCGAGCTATCCCCATGCATGAATTAGCATGGCAAAAGAGAGGGAATTTCAACTGGGAAGCGATCCTCATGCCGTTGGCAACCAGTAGCCATTCTCCACTCGCAGTAGCACTTAGTCTCCAGGATGGGGAATCCAGCCCATAATATCCTGAGGAGATAAGACAGCCTGGATGCTGAGAGGATGTATCTTCTCAACAGAGACTGGAACTAGGGAACACAATTAAAAAATAAGGGGTCTCCTTATATGTTGTGTTGCCCTATTATGTATTTTCTTTTATTCCCTTTTCTTCTCATGTACTTAATGATCTGTTTAGCTGCTCGCAGAAAAATACTTTTCACTGTACCTCGGTACACGTGACAATAAACAAATCCAATCCAATCCAATCCTATTTATGACAGGGATGATGAGAAATGTTGGGCTGAATTCTACGATTCTGAGGCTATGGCCCCACGCCCGCATGGTGTAATGAAAAATTGGAAAAATATGACATTTGAAACATGAAAGTAACACTGAGAATGCCTGAGACTTTTAATGAAAGGGCAAAGTCCCACAAGGGGTTAAAAGCAGCAGCTTGTTTGAAATGCAGCCAGCTTCACAGAAGTAAAGGAAAACAGCTAGGAACAATTCATTCTGATTTACAAGTTAAAAAGTCACTTGATCAACTTAAATTCTTAAGTTATATGAAGGGGAACAGTATTTCACAATTCTTTAAGCCATAAATTATTTTATTGAACAATTAAGAAGAGCAGCCAGAATCTAAGGTTTAAAATAAGGAACAACTGTTAAGCGTGAAAACTTGCTGACACCAGCAATAAGATGAGACAACTGATTTACAAATAAAGAAACCCATAAGGTGACAAGGTTACACTATAACATACACCATTTTGACGTTAAAACCTTTTAGAAAATGGGCAAGCCAGATAAGGATAGAGTCAAAGGGGGTAACCTGAACCTGACATTAGCTTAACCCAAAGATGCCCCGGGTTGAGACTGAAAAAATCATTAAAAAAGACATAGGGCGAAATTCTCCTACCCGCCCCGCCACATTTCTGCCCCGGCCAGTCAATGGGGTTTCCCATTGTGGGGCAGCCCCACGCCGTCGGGAAACCCCCGGGCGCCGGCAAAACGGAGACTCCCGCCGGCGGAGAATGACGCCCCTAAATCTGAAAGGTTACTGATGAAGACACAGACAAATTTATTACATGTCAAACAAAGTGAAAAAGCTCAAAGTAAGTAATGGCGAGCTGGTGGAATGAAGCTGCGCTGTTGCAAAGTGCCACGCTTTTAACCGATAGAAACTAGCTTTCAACTGTCAGGGTCAAGCAGCAGAAGGGAGCCATTTGTGAAGGTCAGGCTGCACAAATTGTTATTAAAAACTCTGAAAAGTGAGCAGAAAATCAGAGAGAATCTTCCTCGGTGATGGGACAAGCAGCATCTGAACCGAGCAACTCAGAGAAGCGAACAAAAGACCAAACGTTAAAGAAAAACGATTGACAAGATAGACTTGAAAGTCTTACAACTGGTCCGAACAAGGAAAGATCTTTTTACCTTTCTGTAAAAGTAGTTTTTATCTTTTTAGCTTGAAAATAAAGTTAAGTTTGAATTGATAACCTGAAAGAGTGGTTATTATTATTATTAGAAAGTTTACTTTACTCTACTTAGCAAGCCGGACCCGTGTGTAAGCTATTTGGGTTGGATTGGATTGGATTTGGATTGGATTTGTTTATTGTCACGTGTACCGAGGTACAGTGAAAAGTATTTTTCTGCGAGCAGCTCAACAGATCATTAAGTACATGAGAAGAAAAGGGAATAAAAGAAAATACATAATAGGGCAACACAACATATACAAGGTAACTACATAAGCACTGGCATCGGATGAAGCATACAGGGTGTAGTGTTAATGAAATCAGTCCATAAGAGGGTCATTTAGGAGTCTGGTGACAGTGGGGAAGAAGCTGTTTTTAAGTCTGTTCGTGCGTGTTCTCAGACTTCTGTATCTCCTGCCCGATGGAAGAAGTTGGAAGAGTGGGTAAGCCAGGTGGGAGGGATCTTTGATTATACTGCCCGCTTTCCCCAGGCAGCGGGAGGTGCAGATGGAGTCAATGGATGGGAGGCAGGTTTGTGTGATGCACTGGGCGGTGTTCACGACTCTCTGAAGTTTCTTGCGGTCCTGGGCCGAGCAGTTGCCATACCAGGCTGTGATGCAGCCTGATAGGATGTTTTCTATGGTGCATCTGTAAAAGTTGGTAAGAGTCAATGTGGACATGCCGTATTTCCTTAGTTTCCTGAGGAAGTATAGGCCCTGTTGTGCTTTCTTGGTGGTAGCGTCGACGTGGGTGGACCAGGACAGATTTTTGGAGATGTGCACCCCTAGGAATTTGAAACTGCTAACCATCTCCACCTCGGCCCCGTTGATGCTGACAGGGGTGTGGACAGTACTTTGCTTCCTGAAGTCAATGACCAGCTCTTTAGTTTTGCTGGCAGTGAGGGAGAGATTGTTGTCGCTACACCACTCCACTATTGAGTGGTAAGTAGACGGAATCTCCTAGTAAGATATGGATTATACCAGGGGATAACTTGAAATAATAGTTTGAACTGATTGGCATCCACCTAAGTCTGCCTAGGAGTCAGGGAAAGCAAGGGAATCCCTGGATCACCATTTAGAATTGCAACGCTCTATCGACTATAGGGGGAATTCTAAGAATAGTGGTGAGGTTTTTACTTCAATGGGAACGGTGGTGATTTACGCCAGATAAAATGGGTGGGGGCTAGCATGCCGGCAGCGTAGAGCACCCAGCTCTAGCTGCCGATGTGGCCCGGAGAATTGCCAGGTCGTGGCCGCGCATGTGCACGCCGGTGGCCATGCCGTGCTACATGGCAGAGGCCGCTCACGGACCCGGCCTGCTAAGTAGTGCCTCCACTTTGGCTTGCCCGCGTGCACAGCCCCCCCCCCCCCCCCCCAGGGCCACCCCCCCCACAGTGCCCTCAGGCCCTAATTTTTTTTTTTAGACGTATTTTATTACAAACTTGTATCAAAGCAGGTTACAGCAAATAAACACCCCGGGAAACATACTTCCCAACAATCAACTACATAGTCTGTACAGATTTTTCCTCTTTTTCACCGCCCCCCCTCCCCATCACCGCGCCCCCCCCCCTCCACACCCCTGCGACGAAAAGCTCCTCAAACACGGTCACAAACATCCTCCACCTTTTCTCAAACTCTCCCACTGAGCCCCTTAACTAATACTTTATCTTCTCTAAACGCAGGAAGTCGTAAGGTCACCCAATCAAGCTGCTACCCCCGGTGGCGATGCCAACCGCCACTCCAGCAAAATCCATCGCCGTGCAATCAGAGAGGCGAAGGCCACGACATCGGCCTTCCTCTTCTCCATGATCTCCGGCTTCTCTGAAACCCTAAATATCGCCACCAAAGGGCCCGGGTCGACTCCATCCTCCACTATCCTGGCTAAGACTGCGAACACTCCCGCCCAGAATCTTCCCAATTTTTTGCAACCCCAAAACATGTGCACGTGATTCGCTGCCCCCCCCCCCCCCCCCCACCCCTCACACTCATCTGTTACCCCCTGAAAGAACTCACTCATTCTTATCTGAGTCATATGCACCCTGTGCACCACCTTAAACTGTATCAGGCTCATCCTTGCACAAGAGGACGTCCCGTTTAACCTCTGCAGTGCCTCACTCCATACTCCCCAATTGATCTCCATTCCCAACTCCGCTCCCCATTTCTCCTTGATCTTCACCATTCACTCACCTCCCTGCACCCCCAGCCACTTATATATATCCCCAATTCTTCCCTCTCCTTCCACATCCGGAAGCAGCAGTCGCTCCAGCAGGGTGTATCCCGGCAACCTAGGGAACCCCTCCAGACATTTCGTGCAAAATCCCTAACCTGCAGATACCTGAACTCACTATCCTTGGCAGCTCAACCTCTCCCTTAGCTCCTCCAGACTGGTGAAACTTCCTCCAAATACGAATCCCTCACCTTGACCAGCCCCACTTCCCTCCACCTCCTATATGCACGATCCGTTCCCCCCGGCTCAAACCCATGATTCTCGCACAGCGGCGTTAGCACTGGCATCCCTTCCATCCTTAAATGCCTCCTCAGCTGATTCCATATCTTCACCGTGGACTGCACCACTGGGCTCCCTGAATACCTACTCAGATCCATTGGCGATGCTGCCGTCACCATAGCCCTCAAACTAGACCCCCTTACAAGATTCCTCCTCCACCCTAACCCACTCTCCGCCCAGCCCCTGATAATGTCCTCCCCTTGCCCGCAGGTTGGCCCTCCCCCGCCTGTGGCAGTGCTGGACTGAGTCCGCAGCTGCCACGGCGAGTTACCGACAGATGAAACCACACGCGACCGACGCCATCGAGAACACAACCAGTCAGGGTCGGAACATCGGGGGGGCGGGCCTCAGGCAACATCCTGAGGCCGTCGATACATCACGCTGCGTACTTTGAAGGGGGAGGAGCATCACGAAAGCGGTGTCGTCCCCGATTCGGTCAGGAACTTTGATTCTCCATGCGTTTGCTGAACACGATTTCGGCATCAGCGACCATAGAATCCAGCCCGTTTACTCTCTTAGGGTTGCTGATCCATGGAATTCTCCTCACCAAAGAGCAGTGAACGTTGGAACATGAATGTTTTTAAGGCTGAGTTAGATCGATTCTTCATTGAAAATAGAGTCAAAAGGTGTCGGGATAGATAGGAAAGTAGAGTTGAGGCCGTAATCAGATCAGCCATGATCTTATTGAAAGGCAGAGCAAGTTCGAGGGGCTGAATGGCTTTCTCCTAATCTTAATTTGTATGTATTTTTGCATATTTGTTCTCGCTTACATAGGGCACGCAACTGCATCGGACCTCCACCTGCTGCATGCCAGGTAGGCTGCGCAGAAAGCAGCACATTGGACCCAGTGAATTAGTGGTACACCTCCATAGTATCTCTCAACAGAATATGACACTAATCTTAAATTAGTTTACAGGTGGGATTTTCTGATGGCATTCGGAGATTAGAATTCAAAAGTGACTGCAGTTGTGCAAAGAGAAGGACCACCACCCTCTTTCGATGGAAAACTAGGGGTGGGCAATAAACCTGGTCAATAGCATTCACATCCCAAGAAAGAATAGTAAAACAAATAAGAAAAACACATCAAGGAGAATAAGGAAAGGGATAGGCAAAGAAACTAAGGCCAGGATCAGATAATGACACTGTAAAAATAGCAGAGACTGGTCAAGGAACGTTAAAACGATTAGACTTACGGTTTTGTTCCCGAATGCAGGGAACATCTAAAATAGAATGGATGAATTATCTGGCAGATAGATGTAAAGGGGCATGATATAGTGGGGATTACAGAGACATGGCTCCAAGGTGACCAAGGATGGGAACTAAACATTGAGGGCTATTCAGTTTTTAGGAAGGACAGACAGAAAGTGAAAGGTTGTGGAGTTGCACTGTTGATTCAAGGAAATATTGATACAACAGTGAAGAAAGATATTACCACAGACGATGTGGAATCTATATGGGTTGAGATACGAAACATCATGGGGGAAAAAAACATTAGTAGGGTACAGATCACCAAACTTCAGTGGTAATGTTGGGAATAGCATTAGACAGGAAATCAGAAATGCATGTGTTAAAGGAACATGATTATGGGTGACTTTAATCTGCATATAGATTGGGTGAGTCAAATTAGTCACAGTACAATAGAGGAGGAATTTCTGGAGTGTGTATGGGATGGTTTGTTGGACCAGTATGTTGAGGAACCAACAAGGAACAGGCCATCTTGGACTGGGTGTTCTGCAATAAGAAAGGATTAGTTGGTAACCTAGGTGAGAGAGAACCCTTGGGGATGAGTGACCATAATGTGATAGAATTCTTTATCATGGTGGATAGTGAGGTAGTTGATTTAAAACTAGGGTCCTGAATCTCAATAACGGTAACGATAATGGTATGAGACATGAGTAGGCAATGATGGACTGGGCAACATTACTGAAAGGAAGGACAGTGGATAGGAAATGGCAGGCATTCAAGGAATGAATAGATGAATTCAAAAAGTTGTTTATTCCTATTTGGTGCAAGAGTAGAAAGGGAACCGTGGCTAAACCATGGTTTACAAGGGAAATTAGAGATAGTATTAGATTCAAAGAAGCGGCATACAAGTTAACAAGAAAAAGCAATGGCCCTGAAGATTATGAACATTTTAAAATTCAGCAAAGGCGGACCAAGGGATGGATCAAGGAGAAAATACAATATGACAGTGAGCTAGCAGGGAACAAAAACGGACCGTAAACGTTTCCATTGGTTTGTAAAGCGAAAAAGATTGATAAAAATGAATCTAAGCCCTTTACAATCAGAAACGAGGAAATACCTAATGGAAGACAAAGAAATGGCTGAGGAACTAAACTCGTACTTTGCTTCTGTTTTCACAAAGGAAGACATGAATAATGTACTGGAAGTTCTGAGAACACAAGTTTTAGTGAGGAGCCGGAGGAAATTAGTATTAATAGAGAAATGGTTTCAGGGAAATTAATTGAATTGAAGGTGGATAAATCTCCAGGACCTGATAATCTTCACCCCAGAGTACTTAAGGAAGTGGCCCCAGAACTAGTAGTTTAATTGGTGGTCATCTTCCAAAATTCTTTGCACTCTGGAATGGTTCCTACAGATTGGAGGGTTGCTAATGTAACCCCACTATTCAAAAAGGGAGGTAGAGAGAAAACAGGGAACTATAGACCAGTGAGCCTAATGTCGGTAGTTGGGAAGTTGCTGGAGTCCATTATCAAGAATTTCAAAGCACAATAGGAAAGCAGTGGTATGATCAGGCAAATTCAACATGAATTTATAAAAGGAAAATCATGCTTGACAAATCCACTGATATTCTTTGAAAATGTAACTAGTAGAGCTGACCAGGTGGATGTGATTTATTTAGACTTTCAGAAGGCTTTCAACAAGGTCTCATGTAGCAGATTAATATGTAAAGGTAAAGGACATGGGATTGTGGGTTGTGTTAGCAGACAGGAAGCAAAAATTGTGATAAATGGTCTTTTTCTGATTGGCAGGTAGTGACTAGTGGGGTAGTGCAGGGATCTGTGCTAGGACCCCAACTGTTCACATTATAGATTAATGCTTTGGAAGAGGGGACTAAATGCAGTATCTCAAATCTGCAGACTGTCATGATACTCAAACATACATCATAACACATACATAATGATAGACAGACCAATAGACCAATTAGCACACATAACACGACAGCCAATCACAGACAAGAGCAGACACAGTATAAGACAAGAAACACAACACCTCCTGGCCAGCCCATCTGGAGACAGCACGGGCCAGGACCTCATTAGCAAGACACTCACACAGTCACAATGTGCTGAGTACCAAGTCAGATGTGTAAATAGTTAGTTGGAATAAAACTGCGTTGTACCAATCGCAACCGTGTTGGTTCGTCTGTACCTCAGAGCACGCAACACCTCACAGACCATACAAAGTTGGGTGGGAGGGTGAACGGTGAGGAGGATGCAGAGATGCTTCAACAGGATTTGGACAGGCTGAGTGAGTGGGCACATGCTTGGGAGATGCAGCATAACGTGGATAAATGAGAGGTTATCCACATTGGTAGCAAAAATAGGAAGGCAGATTATTATTTGAATGGGTGTAAATTGAGAGAGGTGGACACACTTGGAGTCCTCATGCATCAGTCTATAAGACCATAAGACATAGGAGCGGAAGTAAGGCCATTCGGCCCATCGAGTCCACTCCACCATTCAATCATGGCTGATTTCAACTCCATTTACCCACTCTCTCTCCACAGCCCTTATTACCTCAAGAAATCAAGAACTTATCAACTTCTGTCTTAAAGACACTCAACGTCCCAGCCTCCACCGCCCTCTGTGGCAATGAATTCCACAGACCCACCACTCTCTGGCTGAAGAAATTTCTCCTCATCTCTGGTCTAAAGTGACTCCCTTTTATTCTAAGGCTGTGCCCCCGGGTCCTAGTCTCCCCTGCTAATGGAAACAACTTCCCTACGTCCACCCTATCTAAGCCATTCATTATCTTGTAAGTTTCTATCAGATCGCCCCTCAACCTCCTAAACTCCAATGAATATAATCCCAGGATCCTCAGACGTTCATCGTATGTTAGGCCTACCATTCCTGGGATCATCCGTGTGAATCTCCGCTGGACCCGCTCCAGTGCCAGTATGTCCTTCCTGAGGTGTGGGGCCCAAAATTGCTCACAGTATTCTAAATGGGGCCTAACTAATGCTTTATAAAGCTTCAGAAGTACATCCCTGCTTTTATATTCCAAGCCTCTTGAGATAAATGATAACATTGCATTTGCTTTCTTAATTACGGACTCAACCTGCAAGTTTCCCTTTAGAGAATCCTGGACTAGGACTCCCAAGTCCCTTTGCACTTCAGCATTATGAATTTTGTCACCGTTTAGAAAATAGTCCATGCCTCTATTCTTTTTTCCAAAGTGCAGGACCTCGCACTTGCCCAAGTTGAATTTCATCAGCCATTTCTTGGACCACTTTCCTAAACTGTCTAAATCTTTCTGCAGCCTCCCCACCTCCTCCATACTACCTGCCCCTCCACCTATCTTTGTATCATCGGCAAACTTAGCCAGAATGCCCCCAGTCCTGTCATCTAGATCGTTAATATATTAAGAAAACAGCTGTGGCCCCAACACTGAACCCTGCGGGACAACACTCGTCACCGGTTGCCATTCCGAAAAAGAACCTTTTATCCCAACTCTCTGCCTTCTGCCTGACAGCCAATCGTCAATCCATGTTAGTACCTTGCCTCGAATACCATGGGCCCTTATTTTACTCAGCAGTCTCCCGTGAGGCACCTTATCAAAGGCCTTTTGGAAGTCAAGATAGATAACATCCATTGGCTCTCCTTGGTCTAACCTATTTGTTATCACTTCAAAGAACTCTAACAGGTTTGTCAGGCACAACCTCCCTTACTAAATCCATGCTGACTTGTCCTAATCCGACCCTGCACTTCCAAGAATTTAAAAATCTCATCCTTAACAATGGATTCTAGAATCTTGCCAACAACCGAGGTTAGGCTAATTGGCCTATAATTTTCCATCTTTTTCCTTGTTCCCTTCTTGAACAGGGGGGTTACAACAGCGATTTTCCAATCCTCTGGGACTTTCCCTGACTCCAGTGACTTTTGAAAGATCATAACTAATGCCTCCACTATTTCTTCAGCTATCTCCTTTGGAACTCTAGGATGTAGCCCATCTGGGCCCGGAGATTTATCAATTTTTAGACCTCTTAGTTTCTCTAGCACTTTCTCCTTTGTGATGGCTACCATATTCAACTCTGCCCCCTGACTCTCCTGAATTGTTGGGATATTACTCATGTCTTCTACTGTGAAGACTGACGCAAAGTACTGATTTAGTTCCTCAGCTATTTCCTTGTCTCCCATCACAAAATTACCAGCGTCATTTTGGAGCGGCCCAATGTCAACTTTTGCCTCCCGTTTGTTTTTAATGTATTTAAAGAAACTTTTACTATCATTCCTAATGTTACTGGCTAGCCTACCTTCATAATTGATCCTCTCTTTCCTTATTTCTCTCTTTGTTATCCTCTGTTTGTTTCTGTAGCCTTCCCAATCTTTTGACTTCCCACTACTCTTTGCCACATTATAGGCTTTCTCTTTTGCTTTGATGCATTCCCTGACTTCTTTTGTCAGCCATGGCTGCCTAATCCCCCCTCTGATAACCTTACTTTTCTTTGGGATGAACCTCTGTACTGTGTCCTCAATTACTACCAGAAACTCCTGCCATTGCTGTTCTACTGTCTTTCCCACTAGGCTCTGCTCCCAGTCGATTTTCATCAGTTCCTCCCTCATGCCCCTGTAGTTACCTTTATTTAACTGTAACACGTTTACATCTGATTCTACCTTCTTTCTTTCAAATTGGAGATTGAAATTAAGCGTGCAGGTACAGCAGGCAATAAAGAAGGCAAATGGTATGTTGGCCTTCATAGCGAGAGGATTTGAACATAGGAATAGGGATGTTTTACTACAATTCAACAGGGCATTAGTAAGGCCACACCTGGAGTATTGTGTTCAGTTTTGGTGCCCTTATCTGAGGAAGGATGTTCTTGCAATAGAGGGAGTGCAGCAAAGGTTTACCAGGTTGATTCTTGGGTAGAAGGGACTGTCATATGAGGAGAGACTAAATCGGTTAGGATTATATTCATTGGAGTTCAAAAGAGTGAGAAGGGATCTCATTGAAACTTAGAAAATTCTAACAGGATTAGACAGGGAAGATTCAGAAAGAATGTTCCTGATGGTGGGCGAGCCCAGAACTTGGGGTCATAGTTTAAAGATAAAGGGTAAACATTTTAGGACTGAGGTGAGGAGAAAATTCTTCACCCAGAGAGTGGTGAATCTGTGGAATTCACTGCCACAGAAAAGTAGTTGAGGCAAAAACATTGCGTAATTTCGAAAAGGAATTAGATATAGCTCTTGGAGCTAAAGGGATCAAGGGCTTTGGGGGGGAAGGCGGGATCAGGGTATTGAACTCGATGATCAACCATGGTCATAATAAATGGCGGAGCAGGCTTGAAGGGCCGAATGGCCTCCTACTGCCTCTGTTGTTCTTTTTTTTAAATAAACAATTTTATTGAGGTATTTTTGGCATATAAGACAGCAACATTATACCCTAGTGTACAAAAAGCAAATAAGACATAACGCAAGCATCGGCTCCCCTCTCGCAAGGGCCTGCCTAAGCAACCCCCTACTCTACACTACTCTAACCCCCCCTGACCACCCCCCCCCCACCCCTCCCCTGCTGACAATCAATTCTCCGCGAAGAAGTCAACGAATGGCTGCCACCTCCGGGCGAACCCTGACAGCGATCCTCTCAAGGAGAACTTAATTTTCTCCAGCCCGCAAAAGCTCACCATGTCCGAAAGCCATACTTCGGACTTCGGGGGCTTTGAGTCCCTCCATGCCAACAGTATTCGTCGCTGGGCTACCAGGGAAGCAAAGGCCAAGACGTCGGCCTCTTTCTCCTCATGGACTCCCGCGTCCTCCGAAACCCCAAACATTGCCACCTCAGGATTCATTGCTACCCTAGTTTTCAATACCGGGGACATGACGCCCGCGAATCCCTACCAGTACCCCCTTAGTTTAGGACACGGCCAGAACATGGTTCACTGGTCCTCCGGCACATCTAGCACATTTGTCCTCCAGCCCAAAGAATTTGCTCATCCGGGCCACCATCATGTGGGCCCGATGTATGACCTTGAACTGGATCAGACTGAGCCTGGCACATGTTGCGGTTGTGTTTACTCTACTCAAAGCGTCTGCCATATGCCGTCCTCTATCTCCCCCCCCCCCCCCCCGAGCTCCTCCTCCCATTTAAGCTACAGTTCTTCGGTCTGTGCCTCCTCTGCTCCCATTAGTTCTTTATAAATGTCGGAGACGCTCCCCTCTCCCACCTCTCCTCTGGAAACTACCCTGTCCTGGATCCCCCTTGGTGGGAGGCGTGGGAAGGATGGTACCAATCTGCGAACGAAATCTCGCACCTGCAAGTACCTGAAATCATTCCCTCTCGCCAGCGCGAACTTCTCCTCCAACATCCTCACGCTCGGGAAGCTCCCTGACAGCAACAGATCGCCCATCCTCGCAATCCCCACCCTCCGCCATAATTGGAACCCACCGTCCATATTCCCCGGGTCAAATCGGTGGTTACCGCAGATTGGGGACCAAACCAATGCTCTCACTTCCCCTATATGCCTCCTCCACTGGCCCCAGATCCGTAGAGCCGCCACCACTATCAGGCTGGTGGAGTACCTGGCCGGCGGGAGCGGCAGAAGTGCCGTAACCAAGGCTGCCAAACTGGTGCCGCTGCACGAAGCTGCCTCCATCCACTCCCAAACCAACCCCTTACCCACCATCCATTTCCTTACCATGACTATGTTAGCTGCCCAGTAGTAATTGCTAAAGTTCGGCAACGCCAGCCCCCCATCCCCTCGGTTCCTCTCGAGCATTACCTTCCTCATCCGTGGGGACTTTCCCACCCAAACAAATCCCAGGATAATTTTATCTAGCCTCTTAAAGAAGGACCGCGGAATGAAAATGGGGAGACACTGAAATATTAACAAGAATCTTGGGAGAATCGACATCTTCACCATCTGCACTCTCCCCGCCAATGACAGCGGGAGCGCACCCCATCTCCGGAACTCGTCCCTCACTTGCTCCACCAACCGGGACAAGTTTAGCTTATGCAACTTACCTCAGTCTCACACTACTTGTATCCCTAAATATCTGAAGCTTTCCCCTACCAGCCTGAACGGCAGCCCCCTCAGCCTACCCTCCTGACCTCTCGCCTGCACTACCCAGATCTCGCTCTTTGCCATGTTCAATTTATATCCTGAGAACCGACCAAATTCCCTCAGGGTTTCCATGATTCCGTCCATCCCCGCCATTGGGTCTGACACGTATAACAGCAGGTCATCCGCGTACAACGAGACTTTATGTTCCATTCCCCCCAGACCAGCCCTTTCTAGTCCCTTGAAGCTCTCAGAGCAATTGCCAACGGCTCGATAGCCAGTGCAAACAGCAGTGGAGAGAGGGGGCAGCCCTGTTTAGTCCGCGGTGCAGTCTGAAGTAGTCCAATGTCGTCCTGTTCATCCTCACACTAGCCTCTGGGGCCTGATATAGCAGCCTAACCCAGTCAATGAATCCAACCCCGAACCGAAAACATCCCAGCACCTCCCATAAATAGTCCCACTCAGCCCGGTCGAAAGCCTTTTCGGCATCCATTGCTACCACTACCACGGCCTCCCTGCTCTCCGGGGGCATCATAATCACATTGAGCAGCCTCCTTAGATTGGCCATCAGTTGCTGCCCTTTACGAACCTGGTTTGGTCCTCCGCAATCACGTCCGGTACACAGCCCTCAATTCGAGACGCCAAGATCTTGGCCAGTGACTTAGCGTCTGCGTTAATCAAAGAGAAGGGCCTAAAGGACCCACATGCTACCGGGTCTTTATCCCGTTTCAGTATAAGCGAGATAGTGGCCTGCGACCTCGTCGGGGGTAATACCTCTCTGTCTCTTGCCTCGTTGAACACCCTGACCAGCACCGGCCCCACTATCTCAGAGAACATTTTATAAAACTCCACCGGGTATCCGTCCGGCCCGGGGGCTTTACCCGACTGCGTGACCTTCAGGCCCCCCAGTACTTCCTCGGCCCTGATCAGGGCCCCCAGCCCGTCTACCAGCCCCCCCACTGCTTCGGTTTTCTATGTGAGGTGTGAACAGGACAAGTGGCTCCACGTCCTCGGAAACTTTAGGATCTGGAGTAAGAGTTGTAATTACATCTGTTTGAATGTCGATGTCTCTGCAGAATGGTGGTTATGCCAATCATGCTGCAGCACAAATTAGCTTACAAATTCATTTGTCCAGATGGACAGGCAAAAACATAATTTATCATATCGAGGGATGCAAATTCATCTGGGTCAGAGAACTGAGCACATCCAAATTTACCTTGTTTGATCAAAATGAGTTAAATCAAAACCTTTGCCAACTCTGTGATAATTTCTTTTACATTTTAATCATAATTATGCACACTGAATACACTAATCTTCGAACACACTGTGCAGCTAGATAGAAATACAGAAATCCATGCCCATACTTTTCCACCCTTTGATGTCCTATCTTCACTTGTAAACAAGCCCATTGTTCTCTTTCTGTGCACTTCTCAGACTGCCATCGATCCTCCATCTCTGTCACTCAGCCTTATTCTTGTGTAATTTGATCTCTTTCCCTGATAGTCACCCTCATCGAGTGCATCAGTTGAAACCAAACCATTACTATCACTCCTAGCCTTCCATTGCAGAAAAGAGTGCAGAGTACAAGGGAGGAAGCCAGAGGTGATCCTCCACAGTTTTCCCAGCTGACAACTGCAGAGGAGGATGTGATGGAAATCAATGGTGACTAAACATCCCTAACCATCAATGATGGGACAATAGAGAACTCACAGCTATCTGGTGACAGAACTAAATATCAGCCACCCAAATATCAAACAACACCCAGTCATGTTGATTTGATTTCAGTAGAAAGTGAAATATATTCATCTTTGTAATTTTAAGTTAAAGCATTCTTACCTTGTACTTATTCACATATTTTCTCTCCTCTAAGAACTTCAGAATTATAGAAGCAGCCGATGAATCCCACAGTCGCTGAATCCTGAGGATTCCTTCTGAGGGTGCACCCTCACAGAGGCCATGCTAAGAGTGCACCAGCTCAAGTATTCACATTCCTTAGGACCACTGAGACAGAGAGTTGGGTTTTCACATGGTTGGTTTTCACACGGTGACTCACATTTCACAACTGAGCTACAGAAAACAGTGCTGGTGGAGGCAGAAGTGGGGAGTTTACGTTTGAGGATATAGCCCTCTCCAAGCTCTGTTTAGCTCAACACAGAAGCTGTATCCTAAGAGCCATCAATGAAAAGGATTATCATTGAAAGGCAGCAGAAAATCTGAAATTTACGTCAGGACCTCCACACACACATGAAGAGGTCCACCGCAAATATGAGTGGGTACATATTACAGGGCAATGCAAGAGTTACTTCTTCAATAGATGAGTGGTACATGCGTAAAACATCGGTTACCACAATCGCGTGTCAATGCAGGTCTTGAGCACTGTGTTTCAGACATTGAATGCCAACTTATCTGCTGTCTTAAAGAGGGTAGTATTTTCCTCTCTCCCGTTGGCTGAGCCTGCCTCTGCGCAAGTGCAGGTCGGGCAATCTTTGGATGGACCTTTAAAGGCTCCAACATCCAGAGCTTATTAGTGATGAGCATCTCAGCATTCAGATCACGGGTCTAAGAAACTTGCCTCTACCTCTGCTCCAACATCAGGAGTTGCGACATGTAGGTACAGCAGGAAGTAATAACTATCGTAGTTGCATAAGGAACGTGCACGGGTGCAGGAGTAGCCGTTATGTTTTGAAATTTCCATTCTTTAGTGGAATCACATAAAATGTTTAACTTTACACACCAGGTGCAATCTAATGTGGCAGTTGCGGATCTGGAGTATTGATACTTTCGAAAAGCAGAATTACTTTCTCAACAGTACGGTAGCACTGTGGTTAGCATAGTTGCTTCACAGCTCCAGGGTCCCATGTTCGATTCCCGGCTTGGGTCACTGTCTGTGCGGAGTCTGCACGATCTCCCAGTGTCTGCGTGGGTTTCCTCCGGGTGCTCCGGTTTTCTCCCACAGTCCAAAGATGTGCAGGATAGGTAGATTGGCCATGATAAATTGCCCTTTCCAAAAATGGTTAAGTGGGTTACTGGGATAGGGTGGGGTGCTATTTCCAGGAGCCGGTGCAGACTCGGTCGCCTGAATGGCCTCCTGCACTGTAAAGTCTATGATTCGATGAACACAAGCCTTTCCCAGTGATAGATAAGAAAGCAACTTTGAACAGTGACTATTTATTCTTGTCATGTGCCTGACTTTGAATGAAGTGCATGAATTGCTGGTCTTTTCCCATCTTGGTCTCAATGGTGAATTTCAGGGAGCCCAGGAAATCCAAGCATGCTGAATTTAATTGAAATACCAGTTGAAATGTCAATGCAGTTCACTGATTTAAAAATTGAAATCACCATCCTGTTTCAGTGGAGGGGGGTTACATACACAGAATCAAACATGCCGAAGTTAAACCTAAGTTGGTACATTGGAACTGGCTTCCATATGTTGATCTCCAAATTTCTTTCTCTGTCAGTCTGGCCTCAATAAAAGTTGAGACGGATTCGCACGTAAACAGAAGTTATTTATTTAGCTTGCAAGCTTGAATCATCTTACAGAAATGTAACAGGACATCCAGCCTCTTACACTCCAGAAAACGACTGACTAAAAGACAAAGGGATCTCTGCAAAATCAATTCAAATGGTATCAAGTTTCACATACTCGACGGACATAGGTCAGCCTAGGTCCCTCCTGACCTGTTTAATCTATTCTGATTGGCTCACTTCCAATCCCTTTCTCTGGCCCCTATCAATGAAGCATCACTCTCATAGACACACCTCTTCCTGCTTTTTCCATGCGGTCTCAAATTCCTTTGTCCCTAACTGCAAGAATCAAAGTGGCTTATTTCTACATTACATTAACTAGTAACTCTAAAGTAACTATTTTATATCACATTCGTCACATACATGTAATATTTTTCACAACCTTAAACATCCCACCTGTATCTAAATCCATGCAAGCCTCAATGTTAAAATTCCCCCGAATGGCTTCAGACAGCTGCACCTGAAAGATGTTGGTATTCAGATCCAATAAAAGGTTACTTTGCAGTTCTCTGAGAAAATGAAAACGAGACATTTAACAACATGCACACTTTGAATGGTTGGGACAAACTGCTTCAGAAAAGTCTCAATATCTTCACTTTTAGAAACAAAGTAGGCATTTCAATCAGCTCAATTCTGAGGACAACTTATCAAATGCTCAGGACCACAAATGAGAGAAAGGCACTCAGGATTTGTACTAACAATAAAATGACAGACAGAAAAAGACCATAAGACATAGGAGCAGAATTAGGCCATTCGGCCCATCGAGTCTGCTCCATCATTCAATCACAGCTGATATGTTTCTCATCGCAATTTCCCTGCCTTCTCCCCATAACCTCTGACCCCCTTATTAATCAAAAACCTATCCAGCTCTGCCTTAAAGACAAGCAGTGATTTGGCCTCCACAGCCTTCTGCAGCACAGATTCACCACCCTCTGGCTGAAGAAATTCCTCCTCATCTCAGTTCTAAAGGACTGCACTTTCAGTCTGAGGCTTTGCCCTCGGGTTCTAGTTTTTCCAAATAGTGGAATCCTCTCCACATCCACTCTATCTAGGGCTCTCAGTATCCTGTAAGTTTCAATAAGGGGTGGGATTCTCTGACCCCCCGCCGGGTCGGAGAATCGCCGGGGGGGCGGCATGAATCCCGCCCCCGCCGGCTGCCGAATTCTCCAGCGCGGGGATTTGGCGAGGGCGGCAATCGTGCCGCGCCGGTCGGCGGCCGCTGGCAGCGCCCCCTCCCCCCCACCTGGCGATTCTCCGGCCCGCGATGCGCTGAGTGGCCGCCTGTTTAAGGCCGGTCTCGCCGGCGTAAATTACAACAGGTACTTATCGGCGGGACCTGGCTCCGCGGGTGGCCTCCGGGGTCCTTGGGGGGGGTGCGGGGGGATTTGGCCCCAGGAGGTGCCCCCACGGTGGTTTGGCCCACGATTGGTGCCCACTGATCCGCGTGCGGGCCTGTGCCGTGGGGGCACTCTATTCCTCCGCGTCGGCCGTCACGGACTGTTACAGTGGCCGACGCGGAGGAACCTCCCTGCGCATGCGCTGGGATGACGACAGCACACGCTGGCGCTCCCGCGCATGCGCCAACTCACGCCAGCTGGCAAAGGCCCTTCGGCGCCAGTTGGCGTGGTGCCAAGCACCTTCCGCACCTTCGGGGCAGCCCGATGCCGGAGTGGTTCACGTCACTCCTTCAAGCCAGAGTTGCCCGTCCCTCCGGTTCGCAGAGAATCCCACCCAAGATCTTCCCTCATCCTTCTAAACTCCTTTGAGTCATGCTGCAGTTGTATAGAACCTTTGTAAGGCTGCACTTGGAATATTGCGCACAATTCTGGTTGCCACACTACCAGAAGGATGTGGAGGCTTTGGAGAGGGTGCAGTGGAGGTTCATCAGGTTGTTGCCTGGTCTGGAGGGTGTTAGCTATGTGGAGAGGCTGAATAGACTTGGACTGTCTTCATTAGAATGACAGAGGTCGAGAGGTGAGCTGATAGAGGTCTACAAGATTATGAGGGGCATGGATAGAGTGGATGGGCAGGCACTCTTTCCCAGGGTGGAGGGGTCAGTCATCAGGGGGCATAGGTTTAAGATCCGTGGGGCAAAGTTTAGAGGAGATGTGCGAGGCAGGTTTTTTTACACAGAGGGTGGTGAGTGCCTGGAGCGTGTTGCCAGGGGAGGTTGTGGAAGCAGAAAAATTTACGGTGTTCAAAAGGCATCTTGACAAATACATAGGTAGGAAATACATGGGTATAGAGGGATACGACACAAGGAAGTGCTGAGGGTTTTGGTCAAGGTTGGTATCATGACCGGTACAGGTTTGGAGGGCCAAATGGCCTGCTCCTGTACTGTATTGTTCTTTATTCTTTGCTCAATGAGTAAGGGGTCCCCTGGACCCTTTCCAAGGCCAGCACATTCTGCCTTAGATATCGGGCCCAAACCTGCTCACAATACTCCAAATGGGGTCTGACCAGAGACTTATACAGCCTTAGAAGTATATCCCTGCTCATGTATTCTAGCTCTCTCGACATGAATGTTAACATTAAATTTGCCTTCCTAACTGCCGGCTGAACCTGCACGTTCACCTTAAGGGAATCTTGATCTGGGACTCCTTAGTCCCTTTGTGCTTCTGATTTCTTAAGCCTTTTCCCATTTAGAAAATAGGCTGTACCTCCATTCTTCCTCCCAAAGTGCATAACCTTGCACTTTTCCACATTGTATTCCATCTGCCACTTCTTTGCCCATTCTCCTAGCCTGTCCAAGTCCTTTTGTAGCCCCCCTGCTTCCTCAATACTACCTGTCCCTCTGAATATCTTGGTATCATCTGCAAACTGAGCAACAATACCCTCAGATCCTTCTTCCAGATCATTAATGTATATTGTGAAAAGTTGTGGTCCCAGCACCGACCCCTGAGGCACACCACTAGTCACCGACTGCCATCCTGAAAAATGCCCCTTTGTCCCCCTCTCTGTCTTCTGCCAGTCAGCCAATCCTCTATCCATGCCAGGATCTTATCCTTAACACCATAGGCTCTTTAACAGCCTCCTATACTTTGTCAAAGGCCTCCTGGATATCTAAATAGATCACGTCCACTGGTTATCTTTTGTCTAATTTCCTTGTCACATCCTGAAAGAATTCTAACAGATGTGTCAGACATGCCCTCCCCTTGACGAAGCCATGCTGACTCAGTCCTATTTTACCATGCCCTTCCAGGTACTCTGCAATCTCATCTTTAATAACAGACTCTAAAATCTTACCAATGTCCGAAGTCAGGCTAACCGTCCTGTAATTTCCTGTCTTCTGCCTCCCTCCCTTCTTAAACAGGGGTGTTACATTAGCCATTTTCCAGTCCTCTGGGACCCTCCCTGCCTCCAGTGATTCCTGAAAGATCATCAACAATGCTTCCACAATCTCCTCAGCTATCTTCTTTAGAACTCTGGGGTATAGTCCTAGGTGATTTATCCACCTTCAGACCTTTTAATTTCCCCACAACCTACTCCTTAGTGATGCCACTAGACTCACCTCTGCCTCCTGATTCTCCTGAAATTCTGGTATCCCACTGGTGTCTTCCACCAGGAAGACTGATGCAAAGTAACTATTCAGTTCCTCTGCCATTTCTTTGTTTCCTGTTACTACTTATCCAGTCTCATTTTCCCGTGGTCCAATGTCTATTCTTGCCTCTCTCTTAACTTTTATATATTGAAAAAACTCTTGCTATCTTCTTTTATATTACTAGCTAGCTTGCATTCATATTTCATCCTCTCCCCACTTATTGCTTCTGTAGTTGTCTTCTGCTCGCTGTTAAAGGCTTCCAAATCCTCTGGCTTTCCACTAATTCTCGCCACCTTGTATGCCTTTTCTTTTGCTTTTATGCTGTCCTTGACTTCCCTTGTTAGCCATGGATGCCTCGTCTTCCCCTTAGCATGTTTCCTCCCTCTTGGGATGAATTTCTGTTATCCTCCCGAATAACCTCCAAAAACCCCTGCCATTGTTGTTCCACTGTCTTCCCTGCTCGGTTCCCCTTCCATCAACTCTGGCCAGTTCCTCCCTCATCTCTTTGTAGTTACCTTTATTGGACTGTAATACCGTTACATCTGATTACAGCGTCTCCCTCTTGAACTGCAGGGTAAATTCTATCATATTGTGGTCATTGCCCCCTAAGGGTTCCTTCACCTTAAATTCCCTCAGGTCTGCCTCATTGCACATCACCAAATCCAGAATTGTTTGTTCCCTAGTGGGCTCGACCGCAAGTTGTGGCAAAAAACATCTCGTAGACATTCCACAAATTCCTTTTCTTGGGATCCGCTACCAATCTGATTTTTCCAGTCCAACTGCACATTGAAATCCCCCATGATTATAGTAATATTGCCTTTCTGAGATGCCTTTTCTCTCTCTTGCTTTATTTTCTGCCCCACATCCTGACTACTGCTAGGGGGCCTGTACATAAATTCCATCAGGGTGTTTTTTGCTTTGTGATTCCTCAACTGTACCCACAGAGATTCTACATCTTCCGACCCTATATCGCACCTTGCTAGCGATTTAATTTGATTCTTTACTAACAATGCAACCCCGCCCCCCTCTGCTCATCTGCCTGTCCTTTCGATAGGACACATATCCTTGGATATTTAGATACCAGCCCTGATCCCCTTGCAGCCACATCTCTGTGATGTCCACAACATCATGCCCGCCAATTTCAACGTGCGCAACAAGCTCATTTACCTTGTTCCATATACTGCGCACATTTAGATACAACACCCTCAGTCCTGCATTGACCGCCCCCTTCTCATATTTGTTCCCTTGTTTGCTCTACCTGAAGCTACATTCCTGCCATCTTCTATACCCTCTGTTCTATGATGTTTACTAACCTTTCCTGAGCCCTCAGCCGCTTTAACTTGTTTAAAGTCCTCGTCATTAACCTCCACTTCTACCTTTTCCTTTAACTTTGATTTTCTAACTCTCCATACAACTGAAACCTCCCCCTCAATCTATCCAGCCTGATCTATCCATGCAGTTGTGATGCCCTGTGCATCAAAATTTCCCTTACCCTCCTGGATCTTCCATTGTTTTCTGGACAAAGACGGACCATGTAACATCAAATCCATTTCTGCCCAGTAAGTGTGACCCCTGGTCCTCCTTAACATTTTCAGTTAAATAATAAGCACTTCGTTATTTTATAACCCTTCATCAAATTCCCTGTTTTTCTAAAGTATACAGGCCCAGTTCTTTGAGCTTATCTGAGTAATTCTGCAATTATAACCCGAAAATGAATCTTGTGTCATACTTTTGCATCCTTCACAAAGCCTCAATACTGTTTCAAACTAGTATCATGGCATTGTTCTGCCTATGTTTTTGTTAATATTGTTCGCATTAGAAAGTATAACAATATTGCTTAAAATCTGTGTCATGTATATAAAATGATCGAGGTTGAGACAAACTCGAAGGTAATGTATTGTGCTGGGCTGCCATTGCATAATGCTATTGAGTGGAAAGACATAGGTCCAATCTCCCAGATCACTGAATTCCTAATCTTCTTTAGACTGTTGCACAAGGGTTTGTCCTTATGACAGCAGTTTTGGTGGCTATATGGAAACTCATTGGTGGTCCTGTTGTTTACAATTAATTTGAGTTTCAGGGAGATCAAAGGAAACTGGGAAGAAAGCAGAGCTGCTCACTTTTTAATTGGATGTTGAAAGAAATACCTTGGGTGGGAGTCTCCGTCTGGCGAACCCCGCCGGCAGCGGGACTCTCCGTCCCGACAACCGGCCAATGGGGTTTCCCATTGTGGCCATCCCCACGCCATTACGAAATCCGCGGGTGTGAGTGCTCTGCCTATGAAGTGGGGGATCCCACCGACGGAGAATCCCGCCCCTTATGTCAATGGAAAGCCAACTCGTACTTTGTATTTATATATTGATATGAGAAATATAATCTGACATGCATAACATATGAATTGACAGAATCCATTATAAATGTGATTGAGAGATGAAACATGAAACATATGGTTAGAATGTTGTCTGGGACTCATTGATTCGATTACTGAATTTTATAATCACACTCATTGTTCTTTATTCTGGGAGCGTGTGTATGAAATGTGTAATTGAGATAGATGCATGAGTAGGCTTATATATTTAAAGTATGATATGCTCTGATGACATGTCCCACCCCAAACATTAATCAATCTTGCTTTTATTCAGATGCTGACTGAACCACTCTACATTTACAACATTTAGCGTTTTTGCTTCATGTTTATACATGTTTTTATCTCTGATTAGTGGTTTAATGCTTGATTGTGTTAAAATATCTAGATTATTGATAACCTTGGACTGAAGGCCTTCTAAAAAATTCAAAATAATATGGTGATGAACTTCATAAAAAATGAAAATATGTTATTTTACCCCTGGTATTACTCATTCATAAGGCTGCAATTGGGATGCCATGTGCAACACTTATTCGGACATTCAGCACATTTATACGTTGAATAAATGGACAATCTTAAATCCTACTCATGTTTTGTGCCGTATTGATCTTAGTTAAGGGGGTGTTACAGCGTTGCAGTTACTCTCAGTTCCTTTGGATTAGATAGGGGGAAAACAACCAAGATGATCAGTATCCAATAAACTATTAGTTGAAGTACGAGTTAGTAGTGGTAGCCCCTGTGATTGATAAATCTGCCGACACTCACTACTAAGAGCCATGTGTGAATGATGGTCACTTTGGTGCAGTACGATACACCAGCAAGGAATAAATACCTTCAATTTGATCGGGGAGGAGAATGATGGAGGTAATCTTGGCTGAAAAAAATCATTCAAACCTTCATTAATGGCATTAGTTCATTAATGAGGATCATAAAGGATCACAAAAATGTCTTCCCAAGGTCAATATTCTGGAGCTTTCCTGAAAGTTAGCAAGAAAACTTTCCAGATCTTTTTCTTTCAGCTTGGTTTCCATCCTCAGTATGTTGAATGGGATTGTTTTGTCGAGCACGAAGGAGTCCACACCGGGTAGTTAGCTGAAACAAAGTTTTGTCATGATGAACTATTATTTACGCAACACAGAAGATGGTCACCTTCCATCAGAACCAAAACCAGCCGACTTTATACAAGCGCTAATTATACATAGTGTAGAGTTCCCCACCCCTTAACGGGGGAGCTCGTATTGGGCGAGATTAACGGGGATCCGAATTGTCACCACACTGTAAGCCCGGTTGGTGCAGGTTATGACATTTTGGATAGATTCCTCAAAAGGAAAAATTATTAATGATTTATGAAGGAAATGGGCTTGCTGAATCTAGAAGACTTTTCTCAGTTCAGATTTCTTATTTTACGAACTTTCCAGTGCCTTAAAGAATTAGATGTTATTCCTCTTCAGTTGGACTTGTCAGCTAGAGGTATTAATTTTGGTAATGCTAAAAAATGTATGACTGTTAAAATTGCAAACTATTCTGAGATTGGAGTTGTGCTTGTATTATTATATAATTCCAAAATTATCCTCTTATATGGTGTTAGCATTAAACATACAGCAATGGGGTTGACCCTTTAATGCCTTTAGGGATGGGCAATAAATGCTGGTCCAGCCAGGGATGCCCAAATCGCATGAACATTTTTTTTTTTTAATTACAAACAACGTTAGCCCACAGTCACTTTAGTTTAATAAATAGCTCTTGTATAAGGAGTGGCATGGAGTAAAAAGAAAATGGGGAGATGAATCGGAGTTCAACTTCCGGGTTTCTGCTCAGGTCTGCATTTTGTTTTGATAAGTCAGAGAGTTAAATCACTGTTATTGTCCCATGATCCCCTCCAGCCTTGTTTTTGCAGAAGTAAAAGGAAGACAAATAACAGAAAATGCTAGAAGTGCATTGTATATGTGATTTGGTTGCTCCCGTGTGAATGATTTTCATTGTGGATATTATGATAATGTTGCAGCTTATTTCTGGCATTCAGTCTAATTCTGGGCAAATTGCCAGTCAATTTAAGGATATTGAACTGAATCAGCCTATTCAACCAAATAACACATGGTATAAATCCACGGCTCAGAGGTAGTTATCTCTGGTTGCCTCAAGCGAAGGAATGGCTGTATTGTTGAAGCTGAGCCGAGAGTTGACTGTAGATATGAATTCTCTATTCTTAAGCAGACTGCATTTGTGAGCCCAGCTGTTGAAAATGAAAGATTCAATTCAGGGACTTAAATTACAAATAAGTGAAGTATGAAACAGATGTGATTGGTAAGAAGTTGAAAATGCTCTGCTCAAAAGCCATATCCCGGCTTTACCAGGGAATGTGGACTGTCTGGAGACTGCATATAAAAAACAACCTGCTGTTTTATAAACTCCCTGATGATAGCACAGGCTCTGGATTGTAAAAGCCTGGTAAAGCAAGTCATTAAACCAAAATTGGCTATAACTAAATTTAAATCTGTGATAAAAATGCAGAGGACCAGCAGAAAATGAGCTAGTCAATGTCGTTGTAATAAAAAGAATGTGTTCTGTCAGCTGCTGAGGAACAAGAGAAAATGAATTGGTGTCCACTTTGTTAAAGCTAATTCCATAATACCGGAATTGTAAGCAAGTAGCATCCATTTATAGATATATGTGCTAATGACACTTTTTTAAAATATAAGTGGCTAAACTGTGCAGCTTTGTATGAAAGGAATAGGGTGTAGTAAAATCCCCATGTGTTAGTTTTCATGTTTTGTCAACAAAATTTCCAACACAAATCAATTGAAATGAAGCCAATTAAATAGCACTAACAGCTGCTTAGTATCATGTTCCAAATCATACCACCATCTGATGGTGTCTCCCTGCTTTTGAACTACACATAGTGTAGTATATGTTATAACATATAGGTTATCTGTTTGTAGTGGATCGCAATCTATGGGCTTAATATTTCAATAATAAGAAACCGATACGAGTTGTTTTTTTGCTTGCTACATTATTATAAATTCCCTCGTACTAATTTTTTGTATGACAGTCGGCCGCTAGCCTACTTTGAAGATTGCTATTAACTAGTTAAATAATTAAATTCTGTTTGTGTGTGTTTTTGTGTGTATGCGTGTACAAGACCGCGATCTGTGTCGCTCAATACTGACTGGCACAGAATCATTCTGGCTTTGATTAAGATGCAAAGTGAATGTGCCTTTTGATACTTCACTGTTTATTTTTTCAACAGGAATAAAAAGAAATGAGAATAAGCAGATAATCACATAAATACACTTGAGGTGCAAGTATAAATCAGAATTTGAGAAATATAAGTGTTGTTGTAAAATATTAGCAAGGACAAATGCAGGCAATTAAAACGGAATAAGACTGGGTACATTGCAAACAGGGATTATATATTTCAAATGATGTTGGCGGAGGCAACAACAGGAGGTTGAAACCCTGAAAAAGTCATCACTGACAAACAGGAGGCTGAAGGGCAGAGAGAGGGCAGCAACAAATGTTGTTGTGGGTACTGGGATCAAGTACAAATTTTGGAGGAGGGTAAAATGAGCCCTTCAAGGGACTCTGGATGGCACTGAAGAAAGAAATGGTGTTCTCTGTATAAATGTTTTGAAATCTAAAGGAAAAAAAGATAAATAATCTATTCCAACTTGCAAACATTGGTGACCTAGAAATGGGCTACAAATAAAGCATTAAGGAAGCTACAGGACTTGAACTTGAATCGAAATTCTCAAGAAACTCAAATAAGACTCGAACAGGAGTAATTGAAATTTAATTTGACCACTAATGAGGGCTTTTGAGCATACACCATTCTATAAAACTTCATGGGTGTTTAGTGTCATACTTGGAATCAGATAGATGGCTCACTGGCTAACTCTATGGTGCTTCACCTATCACTGCTTGAGGCAGCACACTGATTGCCCAGTTTGAGCCTACTTACTCCAAGTATAATCACTACTTTAAAATCATATGACCATCAGAATATTACGTATTATCCCCAGCTACTTCTTTCCTAGTTTGTTTGTCAAGGTGAGAAATGACATACGGAGCGGCACAATGGCGCAGTTCTTAGCACTGCTGCCTCACCGTACTGAGGACCCGGGTTCGATCCCGGGTCACTACCCGTGTGGAGTTTGCACATTCTCCCCGTGTCTGCGTCGGTCTCACCCTCACAACCCAAAAATGTGTAGGGTAGAGGAATTGGCCACGTTAAATTGGAATTCTTTTTTAAAAAAGAACAAACAATGAGAAATGACATGCAAGCAAATTCATTTTTCACTTTAAACAAAAATCAAACATCAATCTAGTTGATTATTAAGAGGTTTAGAGTCGAATTATTTCCATGCAGATACATTGCCAACATTTAACACCATGAAATTGTGATGATTGGATTAGATTGGATTTGTTTATTGTCACGTGTACCGAGGTACAGAGAAAAGTATTTTTCTGCGAGCAGCTAAACAGATCATTAAGTACATGAGAAGAAAAGGGAATAAAAGAAAATACATAATAGGCCAACACAACATGAATGTAAGTATATATATTTAATTATATGCATTTTTTGCAGTAATGTTTTAAAAGCCTGGTTAGGTTGTGTGTATAAATATCTGCGGCAGTAATGTTTTTTAAAATCCTGGTTTAAAAGACAGACAGACATTGTTGCTGAAAAAGGTGCAATTTGGATGTTGTAAAAGTAAGATCATCATTCTTTCAAGCTATGTTTATGTTTAAAAGGAATGGCGTAATTGGATTTTGTTATGATTTCTGGGGATTACCTGGGGAGTAGATAATCAGAGACATTGTGCTTTGACTTAAGTAAGTAGGTCATGGAATTTGAGTGGAATAAAGATAATGTAAGTAATGGGAGGAGCCTGGTCTGTAGTAGGTAGTTTTTAGTTTGAGGATGTGGAAGCTGTGAGCTGAACAGCAGCTTTTGCAAAGCCTGTCAGATTCAACATTAATCTGACAGACAGGGATCCGCAAGCTGTTTACTAAAAGTATCTATTTCTCTCTTCCAGCAGTCTTTCAAAGAACTCTCTGTCCACAGAAAAGCAAGAAATCCTGGGTGGGATTCTCCAGTCGCCGACGCCTAAATCAGGTTTGGCGATCGGCCGGAGAATCCCGGTTCGCGTCGAAATCGGGGACCCCCTGCTTTTGTGATGCTCCGCCCCCTCAAGTTCCCGATGGCGTGGGACATGTGTGCTATTTTTTTTCATGAACCCAACGTGACGGCTGAGGACGGAGTCCAGCACTGCCACAGTCGGGGGGAGACATTCCATGACAGAGGGGGCTTTGGCAGGGGCTGGGGGCACAGGTGGGGGGTGGTCCAAGGGTAGCGAGCCTGGTCAAAGGGGGGCAGATGTTGGCAGGCCGGGTCCGTGCGCAGCCGGTACCATGTTGCATGGCACGGCCGCTGCGGGCCATCGCCATGCGCATGTGCAGCCACAGACCAGACAATTCTCCAGCCATATCCGCAGGTTACACTACATGCCTTCTAGCTCCCCACCAGAATGAGGATCTATGCAGCTTTTGCACCATTCTTTCTGGCGTAAAACGCCACTGTTCGCACGCCGACGTCAGCACTTAAGTCTTCAAATCGGATAATCCAGTCCCGTGTGATTGCTAGGTTTATTTAAAAGTGGGTTTTGACCTCTGATGGGTTCTGTTTGATAGAAGATAGAGAAGGTATGAGTTAGAAGTTAAAGTGTTTCCTTTTATTTTATTGTTAAGCATTGTTAACTGGTAATTGTAAGCTATATTTCTACGATGTTAAGGTAGATTAATACTGTGTTCGTGATCAAGTTTTTTTCTATACACCACATCCCTGTTTGTGTGTGGCATCACTCCTGGAGTGAAGTATCCTTTCCTCACAGTTTTATAAACTTTAAAAAGTGATTGAGGTTCCTGTCCAGTATCCCAGCAAATATTGGCACCTGGGATCATAATAAAATATAATTGTTGTGGTATTCATATAAAAAGTAAAATGACAATGGCTGGGATTTTCTAGTATCTCCCCCCCCCCCCCCCCCCCTCCTCCACCCTCAAGAGGTTTTCCGGCAGTGCAGGTGGGTTGCCATTGGCTGGCGAGCAGCATAAATGGCCACTAACTTCAGCAGGACTTAAAGATCCGGACAGGCAGTCTCTGCCTACGGAAAACCTATCGCGAGGGGGCTGGAAAATCCCAGCCAATCGGTATCTTTCAGATTTTAGAAGAAATATTGGGGGATTAATATAGACCATAAAAGGTGGTGGTTAGGAACTAAAAATTGTGAAGCGCAATCCCAATCCAAGGTTGATTAGCATACCTGCTCTCAAGGGGTGGACACTTCACTATAATAGTTAAATAAGGCTCCCACAGTTGTGTTGGGAGCCTGAATTAAATTTAACACTGACCTTCCAGGTTTCTGAGGACCCTGTAAACCTCGCAGTGAAATGGAGATGGGAGCAGCCAGCCCAAGCAGATAAGGTTATTTTCTAAAACAGGTTGTGAATCAGGAGATGCAAGAGTCCCTGAAGCAAACCTGCCATCGGTTGCAGTCTCTGCTTAGCGCTTCGATAAGTCAAATACTCCCTTCAACCTCTAATCTTTGCCTCCCTCCCTACCAATGCTCCAAGCCCAAAATCTACCCCACCACTCCTACCATGCCACAATTTCTGCCTCACCTCCTCCCACCTGAGTACCATGCTCCAAAACTTTCACCAAGACAAATCTTTTCTGGTTGCTGGGCATTGTCCTCGGCAGTGTCTAGCTTACCAGTGTGTTGATCTACCTAGCTGTTGGAATAAATTAATGATAACAAGGTCCTTCTGTTAAATTGGGTAGAAGGTCCACATTCCCAGGATTTCAAGGGTCCCTCCGCTGCTGTATGTTCCCAATCCTTTTCCGCCTCCATGAAAATATCAGGGCCCACTTTAGTTCTTCCCTATAGGACAATGGAAAGCCATGCTAACATTTCTGTTGGTTATGAAATATAGCCTTGTTCTGACCCAAATATCTCAATTAAAAGCATTTTGATACTGCTTGGAGGTCAAATGTATGCAAAGCATTCGAGGTCACCAATATACATAGAAACATACATAGAAAATAGAAGCAGGAGGAGGCCATTCGGCCCTTCGAGCCTGCTCCGCTATTCATTATGACCATGGCTGATCATCAAGTTCAATACTCTGATCCCGCCTTCCCCCCACACCCCTTGACCTCTTTCGCACCAAGAGCTATATCTAATTCCTTCTTGAAATTAGATAATGTTTTTTGCCTTAACTATTTTCTGTGGTAGTGAATTCCACAGATTGACCACTCTCTGGGAGAAGAATTTTCTCCTCACCTCAGTCCTAAAGGGTTTATCCATTATCCTCAAACTATGACCCCTAGTTCTGGACTTCCCCACCATCGTGAACATTCTTTCTGAATCTACCCTGTCTAATCATGTTAGGATTTTATCAGTTTCTATGAGACCTGCTCTTGCCCTTCTAAACTCCAATGAATATAATCCTAATTGACATAGTCTCCCCTCACATGACAGTCTCGCCATCCCAGGAATTAGCATGGTAAACCTTTGCTGCACTCTCTCCATAGTAAGAATATCCTTCCTCAGATAAGGACACCAAACCTGTATACAATACTCCAGGTGTGGCCTCACCAATGCCCTATACAATTGTAGTAAAACCTCCCTATTCCTATACTTTAATCCTCTCGTAATGAAGGCCAACATACCATTTGACTTCTTTACTGCCTGCGGTACCTGCGCGCTTACTTTCAGCGACTGCTGACTTTGTCTGATTATATCACTGCTTTCCAAATGCTGTGCTATAAAATTCTTACTAACAGACTCTAAGCAACTTCCCTGCTACCGACGTTAGACTTATTAGTCGAAAGTTCCCTGTTTTTTCTCTACCTCCCTTTTTGAATAGCGGGGTTATATTAGCTATTCTCCAATCTGTAGGAACCATTCCAGAGTCCAATGAATTTTGGAAAATGACCGCCAATGGATCTTTCTAGCTATTTCTAGGGCCACTTCCTTAAGTACTCTGGGATAATCGGCACAGGTTTGGAGGGCCAAAGGGCCTGTTCCTGTGCTGTACTGTTCTTTGTTCTTTGAAGATTATCAGGCCGTGGAGATTTATCCACTTTCAATCCCATTAGATTCCTGAAAACAATTTCTCTACTAATACTAATTTCCTTCAGCTCCTCATTGATGCATGATCAATGACCACTAAAGCGAGGTTATAGTCCAACTGAAGGCTTTAATAAGCTAGATATTTCCCCCAGCAGCTCAGGTACAGAAAGAAGGCTGCTGGGGCGGCAAGGGCTTTATACCCCGCCTTGCAGGGCGGAGCTACCATACAGCTTGACCAATAGGAAACATACAATATCTACCAATGGTGTTCCAGCATTACCAGGTACCGTAATACCTCTACACAGACTACCACATTCACCCCCTGTTAAAAAAGAGTCCGGCGGGCGTGGTGGCTTGATATTACAAAATGGTAACGTGGTAGAAATTATTGTTACGGCGGTACCATAATACCTCCGTACAGTATTTTTGTCTTATTGTCGTACTATTTCCAGATTCACAATTAACTATATACACTTTAAAATGAAGCAATCAGTCGATTGGGGGCCCTAGTCATCCTCTGTGATTGTCGAAGCTCTGGTGGTGACGCCGGTGGAGGCTCGGGCATCTATGGCTCTGGGAGTGTGGCCTCGATCTCTGTGGCAGCTTCGACACCCCTAGACGGCGCTGGTGGGGAAAACGGTTGACCTGGGAAGGGAGCGTCTGCGGGGTGCGTCGGTGGGTGGGGGGGCCTAGACGGGGCCGGCAGCAGGACCGATCCTCCTGGGAAGCGGGCGGCTGTAAGGTGCACCTGTGGGGGGGGGGGGGGGGGGGAGACCGTATCTTGCCGGCCGCCGGGGTACGCCATGTAGGCGTACTGGGGGTTAGCGTGGAGAAGATGGACCCTCTCGACCAACGGGTCGACTTGTGCGCCCGCACGTGTTTTCGGAGCAGGATGGGTCTGGGAGCTGCCAGCCAGGTCCAGAGCGAGGTCCCAGAGGAGGACGTCCTGGGGAAGACAAGGAGACGTTCGTAAGGCGTTTGGTTGGTCGTGGTACAAAGCAGTGACCAGATGGAGTGGAGGGCATCCGGGAGGACTTCCTGCCAGCGGAAGACTGGGAGATTCCTGGACCGTAGGGCCAGTAGGACGGTCTTCCAGACCGTTCCGTTCTCCCTCTCTACCTGTCCGTTACCCCGGGGGTTGTAACTGGTCGTCCTGCTCGAGGCGATGCCCTTGCTGAGCAGGAACTGACGCAGTTCGTCGCTCATAAAGGAGGACCCCCTATCACTGTGTATGTAAGCGGGGAACCCGAACAGCGTAAAGATGCTATGGAGGGCCTTGATGACGGTGGTTGCGGTCACGTCGGGGCAGGGGATGGCAAATGGGAACCGGGAGAACTCGTCAATCACGTTCAGGAAGTACGTGTTGCGGTCGGTGGAGAGGAGGGGGCCTTTGAAGTCCATACTGAGGCGTTCAAAGGGACGAGAAGCCTTTATCAGGTGCGCTTTCTCTGGCCTGTATGAGTGCGGTTTGCACTCCGCGCAGATTTGGCAATTCCTGGTGACTGTCCTGACCTCCTCGATGGAGTAGCGCAGGTTGTGGGTCTTGACAAAGTGGAAGAAGCGAGTGACCCCTGGGTGGCAGAGGTCCTCGTGGAGGGCTCGGAGGCGGTCCACTTGTGCATTGGCACGTGGCACGGGACAGGGCATCAGGAGGCTCGTTTAGCTTCCCGGGACGATACAAGATCTCGTAGTTATAGGTGGAGAGTTCGATCCTCCACCGCAAGATCTTATCTTGCCCCGCTGTGCATTATCGAACATGAAATCAACCGACCGTTGGTCAGTGAGGAGAGTGAATCTCCTGTCGGTCAGGTAATGCCTCCAATGTTGCACAGCTTCTACTATGGCCTGGGCCTCCTTTTCGACTGAGGAGTGGCGGATTTCGGAAGCAAGGAGGGTACATGAGAAGAGGGCCACAGGTCTGCCCGCTTGGTTGAGGGTGGCCGCAAGAGCTACGTCAGACGCGTCGCTCTCGACCTGGAAGGGGAGGGACTTGTCGATGGTGTGCATCGGGGTCTTTGCAATGTCTGCTTTGATGCGGCTGAAGGCCTGGCGGGCCTCTATCGACAGGGGAAAAATTGTGGATTGGATCAGGGGACGGGCCTTGTCCGCATAGTTGGGGACCCACTGGGCATAGTAAGAGAAAAACTCTAGTCAGCGCTTCAGGGCCTTGGAGCAGTGAGGGAGGGGGAACTCCATAAGGGGGCACATGTGTTCAGGGTCGGGGCCTATAACTCCATTTCGCACTACGTAGCCGAGGATGGCTAGGCGGTCGGTGCTAAACACGCATTTATCCTTGTTATACATAAGGTTAAGGATCTTTGCGGTCGGGAGGAATTTTCGGAGGTTGATGTCGTGGTCCTGCTGGTCGTGGCCGCAGATGGTGACATTATCGAGATACGAAAATATTGCCCGTAAACCGTACCAGTCAACCATTCGGTCCATCTCGCGCTGGAAGACCGAGACCCCGTTAGTGACACCGAAGGGGTCCCTTAAGAAGTGGTAGAGCAGCACATCTGCCTCGAGGGCAGTGTACTTGCGGTCACTGTTGCGGATGGGGAGCTGGTGGTAGGCGGACTTAAGATCCACCGTGGAGAAGACCTTGTAATGCGCAATCCTGTTTACCAGGTCGGATATGCGGGGGAGAGGGTACGCGTCCAGCTGCGTAAACCTGTTGGTGGTCTGACTGTAGTCGATGACCATCCTATGCTTCTCCCCGGTCTTTACCACCACTACTTGAGCTCTCCAGGGACTGCTGCTTGCTTCAATGACTCCTCCCCTCAATAGCCTTTGGACCTCTGACCTAATAAAGATCCGATCCTGGGCACTGTACCGTCTGCTCCTGGTGGCGACAGGTTTGTAATCCGGGGTGAGGTTCGCAAACAGGGAAGGCGGATCGACCTTGAGGGTCGAGAGGCTGCAGACAGTGAGGGGGGTATAGGGCCGCCGAATTTGAAAGTTAGACTTCGGAGATTACACTGGAAGTCTAAACCTAGGAGTGTGGCCGCACAGAGGTGGGGAAGGACGTAGAGCCGGTAATTTTTAAACTCCCTTCCCTGGACTGTGAGGTGTGCTACACAAAACTCCTTTATCTCTACTGAGTGGGAACCGGAGGCCAGGGAGATTTTTGATTAACGGGGTGGACGAGGAGAGAACAGCGCCTTACCATGTCGGGGTGTATGAAGCTCTCCGGGCTCCCAGAGTCGATTAAGCAGGACATCTCGTGCCCGTTGATTAGTATTGTTGTTGTAGCAGTTGAGAGTGTTCGAGGCCGGGACTGGTCCAGGGTCACCGAGGCTAATCTCAGCAGTTGAGTGTTCTCTTCGGGCGGTGTGCAGTCAGTCGAGCTGGGGTCCTGGGAGTCCATCCAAGATGGCGGCTCCCATTGGTCGCACATGGCTGGGGGTGCACAAAATGGCAGCGCCCATCCATCGCACGTGGCGTCCGCGGGACAAGATGGCGGCACGCGGGGGCCGCACGTGGCCCTGGAGGAGGCAGATGGCGGCGCCCGCTGGCTGCACGGGGACCGTGGAGAGGGTTGTGGTGGCGATCCACATTCGCCACCGGAGACCGCGGCGACCGTACGGGCCTGGCATACCACCATGAAGTGACCCTTTTTACCGCATCCCTTGCAGGTGGATGCGCGGGCCGGGCAGCGCTGCCGGGGGTGCTTGGCCTGCCCGCAAAAGTAACAGCAGGATTGCCAGGCCGCCTTGCAGCACAAGCTTGTGGGGGGATGGGGGATGTCTCGGGGTTGGCTGCAGAGGGGTTCCACGATGCCCAGGGGGCTGCCGCGCGTTCAGGAACGTAAGCACGTGCGTTTCGGGAGGCCACATCCAGGGAGCCTGCAAGGGCCCGTGCCTCCTTGAGGCCTAGGGTGTCTTTTTCCAGCAATCGCTGGCGGATTTGGGAGGGCAGCATACCTGCAACGAAAGCGTCCCGGATCAAAAGTTCTGTGTGGTTGCTCGCCGAAACTTGCGGGCAGCTGCAGTTTCTCCCTAACACCAGGAGCGCATGGTAGAATTCTTCCAGCGATTTCCCCAGGGATTTGTCGCCTCGTTGCTCGCAGATGTCGGGCGTAGACCTGGTTTTCCGGGCGAATATAATGTCCTTTTAGCAGCTCCATTGCTGCATCAAAGTCGTCCGCGTCCTCGATGAGGGTGTAAATTTCCGGGCTCACCCTCAAGTGCAGGACTTGCAATTTCTGTTCTCCCGTGGGTGTGTTTTCGGCTATTCCGAGATATCCTTTAAAACACGCCAGCCTGTGCTTGAAGGATGCTGCTGAGTTCGCCGCGTGGGGGCGGACACTCCGGCTTGATTCAGAGCTCCATCCTTTTAAATCTAGCTTATTAAATTGATGCATGATCAATGACCACTAAAGCGAGGTTGTAGTCCAACTGAAGGCTTTAATAAGTTAGATGTTTCCCCCAGCAGCTCAGGTACAGAAAGAAGGCTGCTGGGGCGGCACGGGCTCTTATACCCCGCCTTGCAGGGCGGAGCTACCATACAGCTTGACCAATAGGAAACATACAATATCTACCAATGGTGCTCCAGCATTACCAGCTACCGTAATACCTCGACACAGACTACCACGCTCATGAACCTAGTCTTTCTCAGAATGTCCGGTACAGTATTCATGTCTTCCTTTGTGAAGACAGAAGCAAAGTACAAATTTAATTCCTCAGCCATTTCTTTGTTTCCCCCAATATGAATTTCCCCGTTTCTGACCTACATTCATTTGTTTCAATCTTTTTCTCTTTACGTACCTGTAGAAACTTTTACAGTCAATATTTATGTCCCCTACCAGCTTACTTTCAAATTGTTCTTTTCTCTTCTTAATCAATTCCTTGATCTGCCTTTGTTGAATTTTAAACTGTTCCCAATCCTCAGGTCTATTGCTTTCTCTTGCTAACTTGTATGCCTCTTCTATGAATCTACCACTATCTTTAATTTCCCTTGTAAGCTATGGTTTGGCCACGGTTCCCTTTCTACTCTTGCACTAAATAGGAATAAACAACTTTTGGAATTCATCTATTCATTCCTTGAATGCCTGCCATTGCCTGTCCACTGTCTTTCCTTTCAGTAATGTTTAACACTGTCCATCATAGGCAATATATTGAAGTATGATGATTCATATCACAAACCAACATTCTTAGGAGAGAAGGATGTGTAGGGAAATAAATTTCAATCTATGGGCTCTGAATTTCCATTGATCTTGCAGCTTACTCCACCCAGATATGCCCAGTCCTGTCCTCAACATCAAGTATCTGCCAGACTTGGGAGTCAAACCTCTATTCACCCCAAACAAGATGTCCCACATCAAAGACAACATGGCTATGAGCTGCGGACTCTCAGACACAGAGATTTGTTATTCCCAATCTGGGAGCCACAGGGCAATCATTCTCTCACCTTGCAAACAAAGAACGACCTTGTGTTCAGAGTCTGTGCCTTTTAGTTGGAACACCAAACAAGAATGAAACCCATTGAACTTCATCATCCCTCTCCAGTTATTGCAGCCAGTGGTCCCATCAAAAACAAAAAAATTTGCCAGAAGCCTTGGGACAAGAGGGAATAATTGGGCAACTCTAATATAACGAATGTTATTCGAGTCTTAGAATCCCTACAGTGCAGAAGAAGGCCATTTGGCCCATCGAGTCTGCATCAACCTTCTGAAAGAGCAACCTACATAGGCCCAATCCCCCACCTCCCCCATCCCATATCCCCATCTAACCGATTTTAGCATGGTTAATCCACCTAACATGCACATATATTTGGATGTGGGTATTTTCCTTTTTGATGTTTTCTACCGCCCCCTTTCCACAACATCAATTGAAAACATAATTCCAGTCCATCACAAATATATCCTCAGTTTTCCATCATAAAGTGTAGTAGAATACCAAGGATTCCTGTTCCTCGATTCCCTGTTGGAAAATGCCTGTTTTCTGTTCAGTTCCTCCTCATAGTTCAACTGTTAAAATCTGGAATTGTGAGGTATTGGTATATATGACTGCCATTCACCTGGGGAGTGTCTAAGCTCAATTATGTAATGGAGTTGTTGACTAATTCTCGCAATTAATCTCTAAACTCTGTCTTGTTATACATTCAAGTAGCACTGAATGTTCTGTTCTCAGTAGTCTCTGATTGGCATCCAAGTATGACAGAGATGCTTATTTGTTCAAGATAACTGTGTAGGTAACTCTAAAGAGCAGAACAAAAGAATAGACCACAAAATGAACTTTGAATTGTGAACTCAGTGGAAACTGCAAAGATTCTTTCAGAGAATTGCAATTTGAAGTAACGTAACTGAAGTAACGTAACTGCCTATTGCCTAAAGATAACTTTTACAGTGTTAAATCCTAATCCGGGCAAATTCCAGTTGTCGTTAATGCAATGAGTAATTGTGGTGCTGTTTATGTCTGTGTATGTACTGTGAGTGTCACCTTTCATGAATGTGAACTGTATGATTGAAACAAAAGCAGAACTCCAGTTAAACTGCAGATTTTAGAATTTATCCTGAGAAGGTTTTACAAATAATTTTCATTATAATGAGCAATCAATAAATTTTGTTCTTTTAACAAAACTGAGCTGTTCTTCAAAATCGTGTTTTGGAAGCTGCTATACCACTGGCTACCTGTGTTGTACAGGTCAAGACACAACAGTGTGAAAACAGTGGAATCTCTCCCTGCTATTTCACATGACTCCATTTATAAATTATTGACTTTATCAAGGAAAAATACTGCAAGTTTACTGGCTCATTCATTCAATGCAAATAAGAAATGAACAATGCAACTGATCAAATGCAGTCCAAACAATGAAAAGGGTCAATGGCATTGCAAATACCAACAATATCCAAAAACCACATTCCTTAAAATACTTTTTCACTGAGAGGATGAGTTATCTCCTTATGATCAAACAATTACTGTCTGCATTTGCTTTTCAATGCAACATGGTTTTTTTTATATAGCAACCAGCATAGATCATAATTCAAATTGATTGATACCACATTAAGAATTCTGCTTGCTAGTGCAGATCATGAATACTGTATTCAAGCTATAACATGCAACTTAATAAAATAACTTCTGTTATAAGCATTGCAGTGATGAGCTATGATGTGGAATTTATCAAATCTAACTAAGTTATATTGTCATATATGCTGTTTAGTGAATGGAATGTAAGTTAGTGTTAAAAAGACTGACTAATAGTGCCCTGATAAATAATGGTATAATCTTACTGACGACTATCAACACACATTGCACAATGCAGCATCCTCACAGGAGCTCTGCTGAAGGCAAATATTATTTGTTTTTATTCTATTAATGTAAGTGATATATATTGAACATTTATGCATCCATAGGTAAAAGCATATCTCAAGATGCTGTTTTAGTATGCTGTTCCTCTGGCTAATTCATGTGTGCCAAAGCATTTTTGCAATCATGTGTGAGATGAAAATGTATTGCAAATTATATTCTAATATATTCAAATTAGCCACACTGACATGTAACCAGGCATCCTGGAGACTGGGGCCTACAGAAACAAAAATCATTGAAATAAATGGCAGAAAATAACAGGAGCTCCAGTAATACTCGGAGGAAGATCTCAATGGCAGTAAGGGTGTAATGGCAGTTTACCATGCGTAAAACTTAACACTTCATGAAAAATTTGCAAGTTATTTAATTAAGACCAAAACCAGGGTTGTAAATCTGAACAAGGAAACTACCTAGATATGAGGAACAAGTTGGCTAGAGTAGTTTAGGAAGCTATATTAAAATATATGGGGCCAGATTCTCCATTTCTGAGACTAAGTGTTGACACCGGTGCAGGATTTGTGGACTTCTACAACAGCAAAACCGGCGCCGCATCTGGACCGATTCAGCTACTGTTAAGGGGCTAGCACCGGCGCCACGTGGAACACAAACGATTCCAAGGAGTAATGGTACCAGATTCGCCAGATCCGAGATTGACACTCAGGAGCCTGACAAGCTACAGCCGCAAAAACACACTTCACTCCCCACACCCAGAAGATGGCAACGTGAGAGCGGCACCCCATTTAACGGACAGCAAGCTGGAGACGCCCCTGGACACGGTGCAGGAGAGGCAGGCCATGCTGTACCCCGGTCCAGGAAGCAGGCTGCCAGCCGCCGCTTTCGTTGTTCCTGGGCGCATGTGGCAGAGGTGGTCAGTGCCACCAGCAACAGGGACCGGTCTGGCTAGCAGTGCTGGAAAAAACTGTACGACCACCTCGGGGTGGTCAAGGTGATGAAGCAACACTGTGCCCCCGGCACAAACACCTGTCCCACACACCCGTAACCCTAGCCCAGCCTCCACAACCTGGAGGGTGACCGAACCCCATGCTGCACCATATGATGGTTCCCATACCGGCCAGCATGGCTGGGTGTCCTGAGGCCACCAGCTACCCACCCCCTGGGCTGCATGCATCGGACTGTCTAACGCTGTTGGTTCCCGTTTGTTGCCCCCCCCAGCTTAGCGTCCGTGAAATGGGGTGCTGCTCTCATGTTGCCATCTTGTGTGAGTGTCGGGGGGGGGGGGGGGGGGGGGGGTGCGGGGGGGGGGGGGGGGAATGGACGGACGTTGCGGGTGGCCATGGCCCCCCCCCCCCCCAACCATCCCAGGGATCTGATGGGACCATGTGATGGAATGGCCAGCTCGTATGCAAGGATCATCCAGGTAGATGGTGAAAAGTGCTACCGTGGGCAGGAGTCAGAAGATGTCAAATGATGCAGAGCACCAGAGCTCATCGCAGAGAGGGTTCTCACCATCATCCATCGTATGGACCAGACCCGCTGTCACTGCCAATCCCATATTGTGGCAGGTATGTATCACGGAGGGGTTCAGGTGGGCAGTGTCCTGGGGGAGCGGATGTGGGGTGGAATGTGGTGTTCTTGCCCTGGCCAGTTTCCCCCCCTCCCCCCAGTCGGTGAACCTGGAGGCGATCAGAGCGTCCCGTGCGCATTGGCCCTGGCGCATGCATCTTACTATCTCACCTGCCTGCCTGGGCACCATGTCCTGCCCATCCTCGCCCTTCCCCGCATCCTCCTCATCGGACGAGGCCTGGCTTTCATCCTCCTCCTCCAGCACGTCACCCCTGTGCTGCTTGATGTTGTGGAGGACACACCAGGCCACCACGATGTGGCCGACCCTCTAGGCATCATATTGGAGGGTCCTTCCAGAGCGGTTAAGGCACCTGAACCGTATTTCCAGGAGGCTGAACATGTCAAGAATTGTCAAGTGTGACAATAGACAGGAGAGGGCCCAGACGGGTGTCGGGGTGTCAGACATCCCCTACGAGGAACAGGCAGCGGCGGGCTGTCCTTCATCCCTATGACGAACGGACCCTGGAGGTCGCGGGGTTGGCCAAAGATGGATCTATAACTGACTCAGAGGTTGGCATATGACGCAGTGGTGCGGTTACACTGGCTTTCACCCAGATGATGGGATGCGGGAGACAGCAAGCTGCCTCCACATCTGATGCTGGGCACCGACGGGGCAATGGGTATGGGGATGGCATGCAGGGGCGGAGCCCGCAGTGCCAAGCAGGGACACCCATGTAGCCCGGTGGACCTGGTTGGGTGCAGGGGTACGCACCATGCTAACATGTCGGCCCCCTGCAGACAATGGATATTGGAATTCAACCAGCAATGGTGGCATTCCTGCCAGTTGCCGTAGCCCTGGGGGATGCCCTGCAGCTGGACAAGCTGGAGCTGCTCGAGGAGGAGGAAGCTGCAGCAGCGGAGTGGGCAGCAGCGAAGTGGGCAGCAGCGGAGCATGCAGAAGGGGAGCATGCAGCAGAGGAACAGGAGGCAGCCACCCAGGATTGAGAGCCAGCCGCCCAACGAGCAGAGGAGGAGGAGGTGCCAAGGAGGTGTAGTGGCAGTGCCTGGCATTCAAAGACCTGACAGTCCGGGCATGCCGTCGAAGACTCTGACTGAGCAGGGAGGCAGTTCAACATATCTGCCAGATCATGGCACACCTGGCACCGTGGGGTATGGGGGTGGACACCTGCTCTTGGTGGCCGTCAAGGTGACAGCCGCCCTGAAATTCTATGCCACAGGGTCCATCGAGACGCCGAGAGGTAACCTATCCGGGATCTCACAGACCTCGGTGCACAGGTGCATCCGTGGTGTCACAGAGGCCCTGTATGCCCAGGTGGCTCAACACACCCATTTCAATGTGGACTGAGCCAACAGAATGCCTGGGCAGCGGGGTTCTCCACCATCGCCGACATGCCCCAGGTCCAGGGGGGTGATTGATGGGATGCATGTCCCCTTGCAATCACCTGCAGATGTTATGGCCATTACGGAGACATGGATTTCACAGGGGCAGGAATGGTTTTAGATGTTCGGGGGTTTAGATGTTTTAAGAAGACTAGGGAGGAAGGTAAAAGGGGAAGGGGAGTGGCACTGTTAATTAGGGAGTGCATCACAGCTGCTGAGAAGGAGGTAGTCGAGAAGGGTTTGTCTACTGAGTCAGTATGGGTGGAAGTCAGAAAAAAGAAAGGAGCAGTCACTTTATTGTGAGTTTTCTATAGACCCCCCATTAGCAGCAGAGAGATGGAGGAACAGATTAGGCAGCAGATCTTGGAAAGGTGCAGAAGTAACAGAGTCGTTGTCATGGATGACTTCAACTTCCCTCATATTGTCTGGAACATCTTAGTGCAAATGGTTTAGATGGAGCAGATTTTGGCAGGTGTGTCCAGGAAGGATTCCTGACTCAATATGTAGATCGGCCGAATAGGGGGGAGGCCATATTGGACTTGGTGCTTGGCAACGAACCAGGCCAGGTGTCAGATGTCTCGGTGGGAGAGCATTTCGGTGACAGTGACCACAACGCCTTGACCTTTACCATAGTCATGGAGAGGGATAGGAACAGATAGTATAGGAAGGTATTTAACTGGGGGAGAGGGAATTATACTGCTATTGGACAGGAGCTGAGGAGCATTAATTGGGAACAGATGTTGTCAGGGAAATGCACAACAGTAATGGGCCCTCTCCCGTCTATTGTGGGCCAACATCTCCTGTGGGGACATAGAGGGGCCATTGTGAGCTGCATGCATTGTTTATCGCGGGGGTGGGGTTGTTTTGGTAGAGGGGGAGAGATGGGATGTATGGGGGGGGAATGAGGAGCATTGTGGAGGTGGGGAGTAGTGGTGGAGGGGTGGAATGGGAAGTCGGAGGTGTGAAATGTGGATTATGGGGTGGGAAGCAGCGTGGACGGCACTGTTCGACGTGGCCTGGGGCATGTAACGGGGCGTGGGCGGTGCTAGCCACATACTCATGGGGAGGGGGTGGGGTCATGGAGCCATGCCAACCCACCCATGCAGCCCAGTGGAGGTAATTGACCTCGTCCTGGTGACGCTTCCCGAGCTGACGGGCGCTGCCACTTCCTCCCAGGCAGCACTGATTGTCCTGTGACTGACCCTCCGAGACGCTCAGGGGAACAGGGCATCCAACAGTCTGGCCCGGTCAGCATCCTTGAATCAGTGGGCTGGACTCCTCGGGGGCATGGCTGCGAGCTGTGCTGAGCTGGCTGTGCAGGAGCGGTTGAAGTGCTGGTGCCCCTTGTTAGCGGGGGCTGGCGAGCGCAGTCCAGCGAATCCATCGGTGGGACAGTGATTTCCACCGTGAAGCCTGTGGGGCCTCGTGAAGTGATCCAGTTAATGTTTTATAGCGGTGACGGTGTCACCAGGCCGAGCATCGGGAAGCTCACAACGGCTCCCACTCGCTACCACACTTTGAACCTTTCCCGGAGAATCGGACCCATGATGGTAGCTGAACAATGATGAACATTTAAAATGTAATGCATAATTTACATAATTTGCAGCTAATGTTCATTCTCTGAAGGAATAAAAGAATCCCAGGGAGAATGTTATCCAACCATGGTTAATAATAAAAGTTCAGGATATTATAAGATTAAAGGACAAGGCTTATAAAATTTCCAAATAAAGAGTAGTGAGACTGAAGTTTGGTGGATTTCCGGCTAACAGGAGGCACACCCACCCATCAGTTACAGGGGAGACCCAATCAACTCAAATGCCTTTCAGATACATACGTGGCCACTGTTGGGGCATCCCCAAGCGCTAGTGGCCAATCACAAGCTGGCAACGCCTCGTACAGCAGTGCCAGCAGGAGTGGTGGTATCTGGCGGCAATGCAGGTACTGGAGGCCGAGGATCATTGTGGAATCCCATTAATCAGCTTAATTGGCATCCCACCAGTGGCAAGTGCGACTCCTGTGTTGATTCCTTCCGCCATCCAACTTAATCGGGAGACATTTTGGCACTGTCGACACTGGCGTGGAGCCTCTCCTGTGATTAAGTAGGCCCAGCCACCATGGTCCCCATCATGGTGGGCTGCATAAAATGTGGCTCTTTCTATGTGCATTCATGTCGATGATGGTAGAAGAGGGAAACCGAGACCAGAAATCTTGGAGTCAGCGTTGGAGACGAGGCGGGGGGGGGGGGGGGGGGGGGTGAGGGGGAGCAGTTTGGAGGTGGTGGTGCTGGGTTGGTGGCGGGGAGGGAGGGAAACAAATAAACGTGAGCTGGGCCGCCTCCCAAACGCCTTCCCACATCCATGAGCTTTTCCCAGAGGGGAGACTCCCAGGAGCAATGACAATGTGCCTGGCAATATCAGGTATTTAAACTTCAATGGATGCTTATTTTGTTACTTAAATTAGATGTTGTGAAATAAGCAGGTATCCCAACTCGTCGCAAGAGCTCATCAGCTCAGAGAAAATCAGAGCAGAGTCTTCATTACCTGGAACTGAAAGACCTGTAGGCCAACAAAGGAACAAAAAGAGAAAGCTCAGGACAGGTCTAAATCAAATTATTCAAAACTAAATAGTAAGGAAGAAGAGCACATATTAATCCTATCGGGAGAAATGTGAAGGGTTTCTCTAAAATTAATACAGAAGTTATTTTCAAACTCAGGGTGGCGACCCACAGGGGGAGCGGGCAGTGTCGAGAAGGGAGCGGAGCAGTCGGCCACACAGTTCCCAATCGCAGGAGGAAGTGCCCAACGTCCGCGACCAGCTTTTAAAAATGCCGTCCGCAACCTGCTTTCAGAATGACGGCCATCCTGCGCATGCGTGCCCTCTCGGCCGAATGTAACAGAGCACAGGCCCGGAGCCCAGCGGGGCAGACAGCCTCCTCCATTCGACAGCGTGCTGTTCCAGGAGCAGACTCATTTTTAAAGTCGATTAGTCTTCCCGCCAGAAGTGACAGCAAAAAGCAGGTCACTGATGCACGATCAATTACGACGAGACGAGAGTAGAGAGTAATCGAGGCTTTATTACACAGAGATGTGTGGCCTCCTACAGCTGCTGCCAAAATGACTGCCGTTCGGAGAGCACACACATTTATACTCCACCTACTGGGCGGAGCCAGCAGGCAGGGATCTACCCCATACCTGTAGTACAGGGGCTTTACCGTAATACCCTCGTATGCAGTATATACAAGACAACAGTGGTGACTACCACATTCACCCCCTGTTAAAAAAAGAGTCCAGCGCGGGTGGTGGAAAACTATTTACATTCAGGTATTTAACATTTTAAGGAAAAGTTTACAAATTCAGACGATCGGACGCCTTGATCCGTCGTTGCGAGCGCCGCAGTTCTGGTGGCGATTTCGGCGTCGGTTCAGTCGTCGGTGACTCCGGGAGCGTGTCGACCTCATCTTCATCCCTGGGTGGGACCAAGGGGCAGATGGATCATCCTGGAGCGGGGGCTGTGGTGGGGTGCGCTGGGGGGGGGGGGGGGGGCGGGCGAGGGAGGGGGGCGCCGGGGCAGGCAGGGGGGGGGGCCCAGCTGGTGCCAGGTCCCTGAGGGAGACTGTGTCTTGGCGGCCGTCGGGGTTCGCTACGTAGGCGTACTGCGGGTTTGTGTGGAGTAGATGTACCTTCTCAACCAACGGGTCCACCTTGTGGAGCCGCACGTGCTTGCGGAAGAGAACGGGTCCTGGAGCTGCCAGCCACGTTGGGAGCGAAACCCCGGAGGTGGACTTCCTGAGGAAGGCAAAGAGATGTTCACGGGGGATTTCGTTAGTCGCCGTGCACAGGAGCGACCGAATGGAGTGAAGGGCGTCGCGGAGGACCTCCTGCTAGCGGGAGGCCGGGAGATTTCTGGACCGTAGGGCCAGCTGGACGGCATTCCAGACCGTCCCATTCTCCCTCTCCACCTGCCCGTTTCCCCTGGGGTTGTAGCTGGTCGTCCTGCTCGAGGCAATGCCCCTGTTGAGCAGGTACTGGTGCAGCTCATTGCTCATAAATGAGGATCCCCGGTCGCTGTGGACGTAGGCAGGGAAACCGAACAGAGCGAAGATGGTGTTGAGGGCTTTGATGACGGTGGCAGACGTCATATCGGGCATGGGACGGCGAAGGAGAATCTGGAATATTCGTCGACAACATTAAGAAAGTACGTGTTTCGGTCGGTGGAGGGGAGGGGCCCTTTGAAGTCCACGCTGTGGGGTTCAAAGGGGCAGGGGGCCTTCACCAGTTGCGTTCGGTCTGGCCGGTAGAAGTGCGATTAACACTCTGCGCAGACCTTGCAGTCTCTGGTGACAGCCCTGACTTCCTCGATGGAGTAGGGCAGATTGCGGGACTTTATGAAGTGATAAAAGAGGGTGACCCCTGGGTGACAGAGATCGTCGTGTAGGGTCCGGAGTCAGTCCACTTGTGTGCTGGCACATGTACCTCGGGATAGGGCATTGGTGGGCTCATTGAGCTTACCGGGGCGATACAAAACCTCGTAATTGTAGGTGGAGAGCTCGATCCTCCACCTCAAGATCTTATCATTTATGACCTTACCCCGCTGTGTGTTGTTGAACATGAAGGCAACCGACCGTTGGTCAGTGAGGAGAGTGAATCTCCTGCCGGCCAGGTAATGCCTCCAATGTCGCACAGCCTCAACGATAGCTTGGGCCTCCTTTTCGACGCAGGAGTGACGAATTTCGGAGGCATGGAGGGTGCGGGAAAAGAATGCCACGGGCCTGCCTGCCTGGTTGAGGGTGGCGGCTAGAGCGACGTCTGATGCACCACTCTCGACTTGGAAGGGGACCGTCTCGTCGACCGCGTGCATCGCGGCCTTGGTGATGTCGGCCTTGATACGGTTGAAGGCCTGGTGAGCCTTGGCTGTCAGGTGGAAAACAGTGGAGTGAATGAGTGGGCGGGCCTTGTCCGCATAGTTAGGGACCCACTAGGCATAGTACGAGAAGAAGCCCAGGCATCGTTTGAGGGCTTTAGGGCAGTGGGGAAGGGGGAGTTTCATGAGGGGGCGCATGCGATCGGGGTCGGGCCCTAGAACTCCGTTCTGAACCACATAGCCGAGGATGGCTAATCGGTTTGTGCTGAACACGCACTTCTCCTTGTTGTAGGTTAGGTTGAGAAGTTTAGCGGTGTGAAGGAATTTGGAACGGTTAGCGCCGTGGTCCAGCTGGTCATAGCCGCAGATGGTGATGTTATCGAGGTACAGGAAGGTGGCCCGCAGTCCGTACCGGTCAACCATTCGGTCCATCTCCCGTTGGAAGACCGAGACCCTGTTAGTGGCGCCAAAGGGAACCCTAAGGAAGTGGTAAAGGCGGCCGTCCGCTTCAAACGCAGCGTACGGGCGGTCCGCCTTGCGAATGGGGAGCTTGTGGTAGGCGGATTTCAGGTTGATTGTTGAGAAGACCCGGTACTGTGCAATCTGATTGACCGTATCAGATATGCGTGGGAAGGGGTACGTGTCAAGCTGCGTTTACCGATTGATGGTCTGACTGTAGTCAACAATCATCCTGTTTTTCTCCTCAATTTTCACAACTACCACCTGGGCTCTCCACGGGCTATTGCTGGCCTAGATAATACCTTCCCGCAGCAGCTGCTGGACCTCAGACCTGATGAAGGTCCTGTCCTGGGCGCTGTACTGTCTGCTCCTGGTGGCGATGGGTTTGCAATCCGGGGTGAGATTTGCAAACAGAGAAGGCCTAAAGGGTCGTGAGACCGCAGACCGTAAGGGATGGTAGGGGCCTGCCAAATTTCAGGGTTAGGCTCTGGAGGTTGCACTGGAAGTCCAGGCCGAGTAGCAAGGCAGCGCAGAGGTTGGGGAGGACGTAGAGGCGGAAGCCGCTGAACTCCACGCCCTGGACAGTGAGAGTGGCGATGCAGTACCCCCGGATTGCCACGGAGTGGGACCCGGAGGCCAGGAGGATTCTTTGGTTAGCGGGGGGGTACCGCGAGGGAGCAGCACCTTATGTATCGGGGTGGATGAAGCTCTCAGTGCTCCCGGAGTCCAGAAGGCAGGATATCTCATGCCCGTCGACCTTCACCTTTGTCGACGCGGTCGCGAGGTTGTGCGGTCAGGACTGGTCGATCGTGATGGAGGCGAGACGCGGCTGGTCGGCGGCGGTTGCAGGCGATGAGCGGCCCGATGAGGTGGACGACGAGCAGGGGTCCTGAGGCGGGGAAGATGGCGGCACCCACGGGCCGCACGTGGTCTGAGATGAGGAAGATGGCGGCGCCCACAGGTCGCACCTGGGGGGTGCAGGGACAATAGCGCCAATCGAGCGGGCCTGGCACACAGCAGCGAAATGCCCTTTCTTCCCGCAGGCCTTGCCGGGCAGCGCTGCCGGGGGTGTTTTGTCTCTCTGCAGAAGTAGCACTTGGGTCCCCCGGGGTTGGTTGGCTGCCGCGCGGCGCAGACCTGGGGTTGGCTGGGGGCAGTCGCTGATGGGGTCCACGATGCCCAGGAGGGGTGGGCCGTGCGGTCAGGGACATACGCATGTACATTGCATGAAGCGGCTGCGAGAGAGATCGCTAGTTTCTTGATCGCCGCAACGTCGAGGGTAGCCCCTTCTAAGAGGCACTGGCGGATATAGGCCGACCCTATACCCGTAATGAACGCGCCTCTAAATAGCAGGTCAGAATGTTCAACGGCCGAAACGGCCTGGCAAGCTCAGTCTCTCACCAGGGCGTGTAGGCCATGCCAGAAATCTTCCACAGACTCACCGGGGAGTTGATGCCGGGTGGACAGGAGGTACCTGGCGTAGATTTTGTTGGTCTGCTGAGTGTAGTTCTCCTTCAGTAGCGCCATGGCCTCAGCGTAGGACGGCGCTGTTATACTGCTATTGGACAGGAGCTGAGGAGCATTAATTGGGAACAGATGTTGTCAGGGAAATGCACAACAGTAATGGGCCCTCTCCCGTCTATTGTGGGCCAACATCTCCTGTGGGGACATAGAGGGGCCATTGTGAGCTGCATGCATTGTTTATCGCGGGGGTGGGGTTGTTTTGGTAGAGGGGGAGAGATGGGATGTATGGGGGGGAATGAGGAGCATTGTGGGGGTGGGGAGTAGTGGTGGAGGGGTGGAATGGGAAGTCGGAGGTGTGAAATGTGGATTATGGGGTGGGAAGCAGCGTGAACGGCACTGTTCGACGTGGCCTGGGGCATGTAACGGGGCGTGGGCGGTGCTAGCCACATACTCATGGGGAGGGGGTGGGGTCATGGAGCTGTGCCAACCCACCCATGCAGCCCAGTGGACGTACCAGTCTCTCACCAGGGCGTGTAGGCCATGCCAGAAATCTTCCACAGACTCACCGGGGAGTTGATGCCGGGTGGACAGGAGGTACCTGGCGTAGATTTTGTTGGTCTGCTGAGTGTAGTTCTCCTTCAGTAGCGCCATGGCCTCAGCGTAGGACGGCGCGTCCCGGATGAGGGGAAAGATTCGGAGCTCAGCCGCGTGTAAAGGATCTGGAGCTTCTGTGCCTCTGACGGTGGTTCTGTCGCAGAACTGGGGCGGGATTCTCCGACCCCCCGCCGGGTCGGAGAATCGCTGGGGGCTGGCGTGAATCTCACCCCCGCCGGTTGCCAAATTCTCCGGCACCGGATATTCGGCGGGTGTGGGAATCGCGCCGCACCGGTTAGCGGACTCCCCCCCCCGGCGATTCTCCGGCCCGCGATGGCCCGAAGTCCCGCTGCTGGAATGCCTGTCCCACCGGCGAGAATCAAACCACCTCTCTTACCGGCGGGACAAGGCGGCGCGGGCGGGCTCCGGGGTCCTGGGGTGAGGCGATCGGGGCCCACCGATCCGCGGCGGGCCTGTGCCGTGGGGACACTCTTTTCCTTCCGCCTTTACCATGGTCTTCACTATGGCGGAGGCGGAAGAGACCCCCTCCACTGTGCATGCGCGGGGATGCCGTGAGCGGCCGCTGACGCTCCTGCGCATGCGCCGCACGGCAAAGTCATTACCGCGCCAGCTGGCGGGGCACCAAAGGCCTCTCCCACCAGCTGGCGGGGCGGAAATCAGTGCGGCGCGGGCCTAGCCCCTCAAGGTGAGGGCTCGGCCCCCCAAGATGCAGAGACTTCCGCACCTTTGGGGCGGCACGATGCCGGACTGATTTGCACCGTTTCTGGCGCCGATCGGCGGACATCGCGCCGATTGCGGAGAATCCCGCCCCAGATGTCTGCTTCAAAGCAAGCTAGCCAATGTGCGAAGGCCGACTTGGCATTGTCTGCTTGAGGGTGCAGCTGCAGGCGATCAGGCTTGATGCAGATATCCATCGTTGTAAAATCTCTGCATAATAAATTGATGCACTATCAATGACGACGAGACGAGAGTAGAGAGTAATCGAGGCTTTATTAAGCAGAGACTTGTAGACTCCCACAGCCGCCGCCGAAATGGCTGCCATTCGGAGAGTCCACACATTTATACTCCGCCTACTGGGCGGAGCCAGCAGGCAGGACGTCCCCCATACCTGTAGTACAGGGGCCTTACCGTAATGTAACATTTGAATGACAAAGCAATGAGATTGTGAGGGCCAAGCAAGCTCACCTGTCGCATTAAAGGTGAGCGAAAATAATGGGGCAGAAAATTCAGGCGGCGTGGATCTCAAACGTCAGCTGGCAAGGGTCGCGAAGGTCAGCCGGCATGAATCGCGAAGGTCAGCCAGTTGGTAAAAATGGGTCCCCGGAAATAAAGTTTGAAAAACACTGATATAGAACATACAGAATGGGCCAGAATGCGCCTGTCCTTTCTTCGGGTCTGCCAACCACGGCCAGTGCCCTCTGCTCTGCTGTGGTGAGGGGCCCCAGGTCTGACTGTCCCCTTCCAGTCTTCTCCCGCTCCCTGTGGTTCTGAGCAGCCTTTTCCTGAGCGAGGGAGGATGATACAGAAAATGCACAGTGTTAGACAGTCCGACACATGTAGCCCAGGGGGTGGGTACCTGGTGGCTTCAGTGGCCAGGGCATCCGGCTATGGTGACTGGTATGGGTGCCGGCATGTGGTACAAGGTGGGGGTTTGGCCACTCTCCGGGTGGGGGTGGTTAGCGATGTGTGGGATGGGGGTTGGTGCTAGCGGCACAGTGCTGCCTACTCACCTTTGCCGCCCTGAGGTGGTCGCACAGTTTCTTCCGGCGCTGTTGGCCGGTACGGATGGTGTTGCCCATGGCACTGACCACCTGCTTCCAGGCCCGACAAAAGGCGGCAGCTGGCAGCCTCTTTCCTACCCCAGGCTACATGATTGCCCGCCTCTCCTCTGTGGTGCCTAGCATGGTCTCAGTTCTGTGTTGGTGAACCTAGGGGCCCTGCGTCTTGTTGCCATCTTCTTGGCTGGGATGATGTGTGTGGAGAGTGAAGTGTGTCAGCCTCCTGAGTGCCAATCCTGGACCCAGCGAATCCCACACCATTTCTCATTGGAATTGATTGTGTTCCACTTGGCACCCGGTGCCCGCTCCTTAACAGTCACTGAATCGGTCCAGGTGCGGCGCCAGTTTTGCTGTCGTAGAACTCAGCGAATCCTGCCCCGGCATCAACACCTAGTCTCAGGAACGGGGAATCCGGCCGCATAATGTCTGATAATGGACTTTAAATAAGAAACAGTTTTGCCACAGAGAGAAGAAAGAGAAACAGATCCAGACCAACAAAGGAATAGGACCCTGTCTAATATCCTTCAAAAGACAGAGAATTCAGGATTGCCTTTACCTCCTTTTTCGAGAACCAAACCGGGTTTTCACTGAGGGGGTTTGAATGTACCTCGAGTGGAGTAAAGCCAGTGAAAACTGCTACAGCAAGCAGTAAGGCAATGCAAATCCATCTTCATAAACCTCCAACATTTACTTCATCAGTGGGTCAAAATAGAATCACAGGCTTGCAACAGCAGGACTCCACTATCTCCCCCCCCCCCTCCATATTTCCAATGTAGACCATCACACAGTGTCCTCCTGTCTAAGCTCCTGAAATAAAATACACCACAAGAAAACAATTCCTGGTGGTGGAGTGTTGCTGACTTTCTATTGGGGGAGGGGGGGGGGGTGTTGGCAGGACTGCAGAGACCCTGAGGAACTCTTGGTCTCGAGGGGCCTGCCTTTGGACAACACAACCTCAGCATGGGGTCAGATTCTCAGAATAAGATGTGTGTCATTTAAAACTGGGCTGAGGAGAACTATTTTCACTCAAAGCTCTCTACTGTGGGGAATTAATGATATTTAGTCATTCAGTGTATCAAGTTAGAAATCACCTGATTTTTGGACACTAAAGGTTGTGGAGACAGGGCAGGACAGTGTATCTGAGATCTTACAGAATGGTAGAGCAGGTTCAAAGGTCTGAATGGCCAAATGCAACTATTATTTCTTATGTTTATTATTCTTAGACTGTGCCAACCTATATGTCAGTGTAGTAAAGCAGCTTTTAATATTAAGAAAACAGAAAACTATTGGGAAGGCATTAGTTATAATCTTCTAACCCTTCAGGATTTGAGAGTAGTAGCAGAGGATTGGAAAGCATCAAATATTACACCGTAATTCAAAAAGAATTTGAAAAGGTGTAAAAACAAGTAACCACAAACTCATTAAGTTTAACATCAGCACTGGGAAAATTGCTAGAATCCATCATCAGTAACAGAATAAGTGGGTACTTGCAAAAGTATAAGCTTATTAGCAGGGATCAACATGATCTTGTGAAATATAGATCATAAGTGTCAGACTTGGTTTAGTGGTAGCACTTTTCGTCTCATTCAAATGCCATCTTTCAAATTTGTTGTACCAAGGCCCTAGTCTATCCTCCCAGGTCTCGTGTGTTACCTTGCCTGCTCTGCTAAGGTAATTGACTGTTTTGGGGCACTGATCTACAGTCCTGGAGCTGAAGGATTTCCATTCAGCACCAGTGTCACTTTCCTCGAAGTTCCTCCAAAATTTAAATATAGACTTCAATCCGTTAGTCCAGCGATCAGACAATCTGGAGGCTTCTTTGATATGCAGGTTCGGACTAATTCAGATCATTAACTTTGAGATATTAGCTTTCAGGGCCACGTAGAACAGTTGAGAACGGCTTATTTTTAAATCAAGGTTTTACTGTGAAATTGTGAACATATTGACTAGACTCGAAACTGTCATGTTCTGCAGACTGGCCGGTATGAATGATGCACTACAGCACACCTATTTCTTGACTAGTTAAATCAAGTAGTTATAAAACAAATGTGTGGTAAAGATAACTGGAATAAATATATAACAAACTACTAGTGCTAAATTATTCAAGAGCTACTGCAAAATACATCTATCCACCAACATGACTTACTCCCAACTCTCCAAGGCACAGAGTCAGGTGGTAGGTTTACAGTGCCACCTGCTGGTTGGAGGTCGTGCACATTATTATATACACAAGATTGCTTATGTGTATCACCTTTGGAAATGTAGTTATTTACAATCATTACTTAATTTTTACAATTCAATATGATATGCATAAATCATTATAATATTCAACTATTTACAGTCCATCACAAATTCAGTCTCTTGTGAAGTTACTTCATCTTCCTTTGTAGTTGTGGATGCTGCTTTGTGTTGTTCTTGTATTGTTGTGTCTGTATCTTATTGTTGTGGCTCTGTATGCTGCTTTGCATCTTCTTCAGCTGTCTTAGGACTGCTACCTACTTCTTCATGGGGTTGCATTACAAAATATTTGCTGAACTTTCAGCAGAGCTCTTCTGTTTAGCGTCACTCGGGCTGGTTTAGCACACTGGGCTAAATTGCTGGCTTTTAAAGCAGACCAAGGCAGGCCAGCAGCACGGTTCGATTCCTGTACCAGCCTTCCTGAACAGACGCTGGAATGTGGTGACTAGGGGCTTTTCACAGTAACTTCATTTGAAGCCTACTTGTGCCAATAAGCGATTTTCATTTCATTTTTCATTTCATTTCTTCTTAAGATGACACCGTCATCCATGATGATGAGATACGAATTTGGACCTGCTTGTCGCAGTACCTTCGCATACTTTTGACCATCCATTCCCTTTCGAATCTTCCAGTCTGACTGTGTCATCTGGCTGCAACGGTTGGAGTTTTTTTGCAGATTTATCGTAAAACCTCTTTTGCCTACTCTTTTGAAAGATCAGTTGCTTCTATAAGGTGTGGTTCACTGTTTTTTAGGAATATAAGGCAAGGTCATTCTCAGTTGCCTGTTCACCAGCAACTGAGCTGGCGAAAGCCCATTAATTAGTGTTGCAGCACAATCACTCAGGAGCGCGAGATAAGTGTCATCTCTGCTATCTGTGGCGTTTTTTAGCAGTTGTTTAACGATATGAACGCCCTTCTCAGCCTTTACGTTAGACTGAGGGTACAGAGAACACGAAGTGACAGGTTTGAAATCGTACTGACGTGCAAGCTCTGTCCGAGCATAACTATCGAAACAAGGACCATTGGCACTCGTGACTATATTCGGTATCCCATGGCGTGCGAAAATCTCTTCAACATGCTTATCACAGATCTGCCCGTGGAAATAATGAGCTGTGCTATTTCTGGATAATAGGACAAGTAGTAAATGACTAGAAGGTATTCCTTTCCATTCATCACCAGCGGCCGCCCCATGCTCCATGGCGGACTCGGACCACGGAGAAGAAGGAGACCCCCCCCCCCCCCCGATCGGCCACGGCCCGTGCCTCAACCCCCGCACATTTCATCCCCGGCCACCTATAAGGCCCTGCCCCCCACCCCCCCCCCCCCCCCCCCCCCCGTCTCCGATACGCCCACCCCCGACCAGGCGAGCATCCCGACCGGCAATAGGTGGTTAGTTCCACGCCGTTGGGAACTCGGCCGGTCGGGAGCAAAGGATCAATGAGCGTGCCTCTGGCAATGGGCCCCTGACAGCATGGCGTACTCCATGGTGACGCCGATTTTCAGTGCCCGGAGAATCGGCAGACCGGTGCCGGGCCCGATTACAGCATCAAACTGGATTCTCCGCCCCGGCGCCGGCTGCAATTACGGTGCCAGGCTGCGGAGAATCCAGCCCTGTGTCTTTGGTGATTTCTTCTTTTATGAGCCTTGACTTAACATCAGATACCGGCAGGGCCATTTCCAGAGCCATTGCCACCTGGCGGCATGGTAACACTGTGGTTAGCACTGTTGCTTCACAGCATCAGGTCCCAGGTTTGAATCCTGGCTTGGGTCACTGTCTGTGCGGAGCCTGCATGTTGTCCTAGTGTCTGCGTGGGTTTCCTCCGGGTGCTACCGTGCCACCCCAGGAAGCAATGTCGATAAAATTGCTGTTTTGTTTACTACTTGCAGTTTAACTCTCAGCTCTTATAAATCTGACAAATTGATAAGGTTGTCCCTCGCACCTGTGTCGAGTTTGATATAAGTGTATGATTAATCATTAATGGAACTGTCCATTTGTCTTTCGTATTATTTGCATTTAATTCATTATTGCTGCAAATTGTCATGAAAGCATTGTCATTTTGCATGACTTGACTATCCTGGTCTTCACTAGAAATCATGTCGACAAAGAAAGTGTCTTCAAGGCACAACTGTGTTGATGACTTTTGTTTGTTCTGCTTTTATCCTGGAAAAGCACTGTCACAAAATGATTTTTGCTATTTCAGTTGGAGCATATCTTTCTAAACGCTGGACAATGGCAAATGTCGTCTGCCGCATTGCAGATATGAAATGGAAGACCGGGTTGGCCGCTCAAAATGGGCGCCAGTGCTTGGACCACGTATTTCATTAGAGTGCGTCACTACACTAATGGCGTCAGCCGCCTCTTCGAGCTTCACGCCAAAATGTCAGTTTCAATGTGCTAATCTGCTTTGCTGCAAGCTCGCAAGCGTGACATCTTTTGATGGCATCATCAAGTTGAAGCTCATTTTCTCTTAGATGCCTCTCACATACCTTATTGTTAAAAATCCCGAACACAATTTGATTGCAGATCATCGATGACTGGAGGGTACTGAAGTTACATGACTGCGCCTTTGACCGCAAGTCGGTGAGAAAACTATCAAATGCCTTGCCCGATATATGGGTGCGTGTGCAAAATATATGGTGCTCGCAGCGTTGATTTTTTTTAGGAGAGCATTGCCGATCAAATTGCTTGAGAACTTTGTCAAAGTTCTTACTATCCGCTTTGTTGACGAAGACAAATGTGTTAAAAATTTCAACTGCTTGGGGACCTGCTACAGTGAGCAGCAACGTGATACACCTCTCATCGGGCTGTGCCTGCAGACCAAGGGCTGCAACATACAGTTTGAACTACTGCTTGAACACCCACCAATTCTCATCTATGTTACCGGAAACCCAAAGCTGTTGAGGTGCCTTGAGACCTTCCATCCTGGGCTTCGAATTTTTACTGTGCATTGTGTACTTGTTAACAATAGCTTACGAGGTGAGAAGAAAAAGTTCATTTTCTTATTTTACCTTGATCAAAACCACTCTGCTTTACATTACTCTAGATTCAACAGTTATACAATTTCCAAAAATCAGTAGCCCACCCCAGTTGGACTCGATCCAATCCTTGTAGCTGTCGATTTTACCTTAACTAATGAATTTTACTTTAGGCAGCATAGGTGATTGCGTGATCAGCTCATGATTTAATCCCATCCTGTTCCCTGGCCATCTGTTGTTTTTCAGGACCCTCCCCTACTCTCATTTCTCTTATCTCAGTTGGTCTCTGCCTGTACCATTGTCTGTCTGAGCACAGGATGCTGAAGCTACTGATAAGAACTGCTTATTGAGCTGGCTGTGTCATTGCTGACCACATTATTTCTGTCCCATTCTGTCTGTCTTAGGAATGTGGTCAAGTTAGCTAGTTTAAATCCCATCATGCTAATAGTAGTGGCCACAATGTAAGAGTTTAAATACTTGTTCCTGCTTTGTTCTAAGAGTACATGTTTAATGGTTAATAACGATTACTAGGTATACTTTCGATGATAAGTCTCAATCCTCAATAAACAAACTAATGTAGAACTATTCTAGTGTTATCCTAGCTTTCCGGTTTTAAGGGGTCTCATCTCAGAACTCCCTCTACAACTCCCAACTCACCTAGGCAAAGATTCACATGGTAGGTTTACACTGCCACCTGCTGGTCGGAGGTCATGCACATTATTATGTACAAGATTGCTTATGCATATCATCACATAAACTACTGGCAGAAACAAATTCTGAGAATACAAACTGAAGCCAACGACCAACCAAACTGAACATCTTGTAGTTGTGGACAGATCAAGTGGCAAAACATTAAGTGGATCCTCAGCCAGTAATTGATGAAAATTACTATTGATGAATCAGATAGTTCAGCAAATCTTGTAGAGAAACAACCTGGAAAGTGAGCATAACGCAGCGGAATTTATTATCCAGACTGAAACGGGATAACAAGGATCACGGGTTGCAGTTTTGGACTGAACCAACATGAGGAAGAAACTGTCTATAATACAGTGGGCAGGATTTCAGCTAAAAGCTCAGGACCCTGACCCTGCATTGATGGGAGAACACGCATCCAAAATACAAATGTGCGAATTGGACAAGAGTCCTATTTGCCACCCAATAAGTGCCAGCAAACACGGGAGGGAGGCATTACCAGTTAAGGAGTGAGCCCCATTTGAAGAATGAGCATCACCCCAATTTTCAGATAAATCACTCCACAGCATGCTGGAAGCAGTTAGAGCCTGTTGGAGCATTCTCTTCCCTGTTGGCCATCACAGGGGAACCCCTGTGAACTATGTGTAACTAACATCCTCTTTCAGAACAAACAATGCCATAAAGTATCCTGGAGACATCCACACTCAGGGACTTGGCACGAGCTGGATCTGATCATCACCAGATGTGACACAGTTGCCACAGTGCTGACTGTGATACAGATCACTCCCTGAGAAGTACATTTTACTGCCAATTAGGGAGCAGTATACTTTAGCACTGGTAATATGCAATGAGACAGGAGTAATTAATGACCTCAGTAAAGGAGCCTCCAGGTAATAGCGATCATAACATGATAGAATTTCACATTCAGATTGAGAGAATTTCACATTCAGATTGAGAGCGCAAAATTTTGTGCCTGGTTTCACTGTGGAAGACAGAAAAGACGTCCCAAGAATACACCAAATTCACAAGGTAAACAGAAGGAATATAAAATAATCAGTAGGGAAACGTTTTGGGGAAAACCATTAAAACTAAATGTTGACAAGTCTGTTTGACTTTATTGTCTGCACCTTAGCGTCTTAAAAGTAGTGGCAGCAGAGATAGTAGTTACATTGGTTGTGATCTTCCAAAATTCTCTAGAATTTGCAAAGACCTCAGCAGATTAAAATTTGCTAATGTGACATTACTATTCAAGTAAGGAGTGAGACAGAAAACAGCAGACAATAGGCCAGTTATTCTCACATCTGTCATAGGGAAATTATCAAATCTATTATTCGGGGGGTAATAGCAGGACATTCAGAAAATCATAACACAACAGGCAGAGTCAACAATGTTCTTGTGAAAGGAAAAGCTTGGTTGACTAATCTGTCAAGAGTTCTTTGAGGAAATAACAAGAAAGGTGGATAATGGAGAACCTGTAAATGTGATGTACTTGGATTTCCAAAATGCATTCAATAAGGTGCCACGTCAAAGGTTGCTACATAAAATAAGAGCACATGGTGTGGGGGATAACATATTAGCGTGAATAGAGGATTGGTTAGCTAACAGGAAGCAGAGGGTAGGGATAAATGGGTCATTTTGGGGAAGACAAGCTCTTATTAGTGGACTGCCAAAGGGATTAGTGCTGAGGCCTCAAGTATTTAGACTCCATTTCAATGACTTGGATGAAGGGACCAAATGCATAGTTGCTAAATTTGCTGATGACACAAAAATGGGTAGAAAGTAAGTTGTCAAGAGGGCATAAAGATTGGAATTTAGATAGGTTAAGTGAGTGGGCAAAAATTTGTCAGATGGAGTATGGGAAAATGTGAACTTCTCCGCTTAGGCAGGAAGAATAGTAAAGTAGTGTATTATTTAAATGGAGAAAAATTACGGAACTCTGCGGAACAGAGGAACCGGAGTGTCCTTGCACATGAATCACAAAAAGTTTGTACGTAGGTACAACAAGTGATTAAGAATGGAGCTGGAATGTTGGCACTTGTTGCAAGGGGGAATCGAGTAGGGCAGTGTTGCTGCAGCTGTACAGAGCCTCAATTAGACCGCATCAGGAGTAATGTGTACAGTTTTGTATTTAAGAAAGGATATAATTGCATTCCTAAGTAGTTCAGAGAAGGTTCACTCACCTGATTGCTGGGGTGGCGAGGTTATCTTATTAGGGAAGGTTGCACAGGTTGGGCCTATACCCATTGGAGTTTAGAGGAAACCTGACAAAGTTGATGCTGAGATGATCCCCTTTTTGAGGGAGTCTAGAATTAGGAGGCACAGTTTAAAAATTAGTGGTCTCCCATTTAAGACTGAGATAAGGAGACGTTTTGTCTCTTCAGAGGGTTGTTAGTCTGTGGAATTCTCTTACAGAGAAAGCTGTGAGACTGGGGCATTGAATTTATTCATAAAGTGTTAAAATAGATTTTGATCAACAAGGGAGTTGTAGGTCATGAGGATGAACAAGATAGTGGAGTTGAGGCCACAGTCAAATCAGTCATGATTATTGAATGGTGGAGCAGATTCAAGAGCCAAATGACCTACTCCTGCTCCTAACTCGTGGTCTTGTGTTCTTGTATACTGTTGAAGCTTTTCATCTTGCACCCATCAGCTTTTCACCTTGCACCCATTAGGACAGATGAAAGAATACCAAATTTCAAAGTGAGCAACAATTTATACGGAATGAGAAAAGGGTTCTGATTAGTTGGCATGTCACATGGAGAATGTACCAGGAGATATTGTCCCCCATGCTTTTGTTTAATTCAAAAAAGGTTCAATGTCTTGAAATGTTCCTTTTGCCTTCAGAAGACAGATACCTGCATATAAATATATGTAGCTTTCAGCAAGCATAACCGAGCCACATTTCGAGCCTGACTGATAATCTTAAATTGATTGTTCGTGAACACCCTGATTGTTGAGCAAGTGCTGTCTAATCGCAGAATAACATCTAAAGTTAGACATTATGAGTGGAATTCTCCCATTTGGGATTATGTTGTGTGGTAGGGGCAAGAACAGGGAGTGTACCCACTTTGGAGGCTGACGGGAAACCACGCCATATCTCCCCCCCCCCCAACCTCATTAATTTCGCACCCAGGAGTTTTGCGCACTTTTCCATGGTGGGAAAGGCATGATAGGTGAGTCGCGCCATCATATCTGGGTGCCATATTGAAAAGACGTTCAACATCACTGCCCACCATTGATAAAAGAAGGTGGACCTCCTGAAAAAGAACATGGATCTGCAGGAACACTCTTGAGGCTGGAAGATGGAACTTCTTGATGACAAAATATATGGAAGATCCACCTGTAGATGCTGCTCCCAGCCACTGCGGTGGTGTTCTGGGGTCCAGGGTTACTGGCGGCCTCCATGCCGAACTCTAGAGGCAGCCCTAGGTATTGTCAGTTGAGTCTTGACATCTGTACACCACAGTGTTCCAGGCATGTTTTGGACTGGAGTGTTTTCCCAACAGCATCGCAGAAAAGTAGCCGTGTGTGGAAATATACAAAATGCACATTAACAGCAGTTCATTCTGATTCTGCCCACTTTTATTGACTTAATGAGGTAATTAGAGAGGCTTCTGGAACTTCACAGAGTTACTACTTGCTGCCTGAACCATTTCATTTTACACTGTCCTACCTGTTGCATAGTCAGTTCACCTGTCACCCATTCCCACTATTCCACACCTTTCCCTTTTCACATGCCTAATTGGCGATAGAAACACATCTTTATCATGTGCACTTCCTTTAAGATTTAAAATATCCAAGGAGTATGTGAATTTACCTGGAGAGATATTGGGTGGAATTTGACCAAAATTTGCCCAAGTGTCAATTTCAGACTGAAAACAGGCTTGTATCTGCCCCACTGCACAGCCGAGATTTCAGACCAGATTTTCTGACACTTGGTGCATTATTCTTGCAGAGTGGGGCCTGATCAAGGTGACAAGGCTGGCTCCACAGAGATCGGGGTTTCACAGAGATTGAGGTGCCATCTTTAAAGGGTGTCCCAATCAGTGCTGGAATTAAACTCTCCCCCCACCTCCAAAAGATACGGAGGACCCTCCCCCAAAAGCATTGGGGCGACCCACATCCACCACAGAGATACCGGGGGCTTTCTCTGCCTGCCCCCCACCCCACCACAAACGTTTCAGGGCAGTCCCCTCCCAACTCCCCAACACACAAAAAGGGAACGACACCCCCCCCTTCCCGGGAGCCCAACTCTGGCATTATCACCGGTATTTCCCTCTTGCACTGCTATAGATTAGCAGAGGCGATGTTAACCTGTTCCAGGGGCAGTGTCAGCAGGCAGTGTTGAGGTGCTGCCCGGATAGTTCCCTGTCCCCTTTAATTAGATGGAAATTTATTAGGATGCAGGGAAATTAAGTTCCCGCCCAACCTCATTGTGTCACTGGCGATGGTTGGGGAAAATTGGTAAATAAGATCTCGGTGGCAAGAATCGCGGGCGGGATTCTCTGAGCCTCCGCGCCAAAATCGCGATCGGCGCGGGGACGGAGAATGGAAGTTGACGCCGAAAACCGGCACGCACCGCTCCCGCGATCTCCGGTTCCGCGGCACGGGTAGAGGGCCATTGACAGAGGGGCCCCCCCCCCTGCGATTCACCGACGGAAACTGGCTGAGTTCACGACGCCGTTTTGCCTGTCGGGAATGGTCGGCAGCGGCTGCGGACTCAATCCTGGGGGGCGGGGGGGGGGAATCCTTCACCGGGGGGAGGGGGGCCTCTGCGACGGCCAGGCTAAGGGAGCCTATATTTTCGGGGCCGCTCCGCGGTGCGAGTCCGCCATGTCGCGCAGGGCGGCCGCCGAGCGCATGTGGGGACTCATGACTGGAAGTGCAGAGCCCTGTATCGGCAGGCAGAGCTGCTTGGAGTACTCCGGGGTCCTGTCAGCCCCCTTCAGGTAGGAGAATCACTCTGGAAGAAGATCCAGAGTGAAACGTCTGCGGTTTGATGCTGGAGTGGGGACGTAGCCCCATTATTGGAGAATCCCCCTCACGTTTGACAACTCTCACGGGATTTTGCAGTCGTGTCAATGTTTGCGTTCACGGCAAAACCGGGTGCACAATCCCCCTATTACCATGAATTAATCCAATCCATGGTCAGAAAAAGCCTTCATTTTTTTGTCCAGCTTTGCAGTTCTTCCAACAGTCTGGATTGGTGCGGGTTAGCTGGTCCCCTCCTTTCTTTCAAAATGTTACAAGTAATGCCTATTATTAATTGGAGATAAAATGCATTTGCTTTCAGGAATTCATTTCACGGAGAAGACAACCTCCTGCTGCAAGAATACAGCTAATTCTGCAGGAAGAGACATCAAATATAATGTCAGCAGTGAGATTCACACAATATTCACGCTGCCTGTGTTACTGACAGGTGTGATCTGGATCAGTTCTTGAAATGCTTCAAACAATTGCTTGGGGGTTGTTTTGTAATGGAGATCAGATAATGACGGGTTTTGATGTCAACCACAGGAGGTTCGACAGTTAACCTACAGAGAGAAATTATGTACAGGTGCAAGTCGGAAGTGACTGAGGCTGAATTAGGCTGACAGACACAGGTGTAATGAATGGAGACTAAGAAACAGGGAGAATAAGCAAGAGGAGAAAAAGAGACAGGGGAGAGAGAGAGAGACAGAAGGAATCAATTTGAAGCCAAGGCAACATGACAGACAGAACGAGGTAAAGGATTAGAATTTGGAGGAAAAACTTCTGAACATTAAAAATCAATTCTGATCTAAATAAATGCTTTGTTTAAGGTTAGAAGTCGTTAACAATTAATGATGTTGAATCAACCCACATTCACATGCTGTCTCCTCCTCCCATTGCATTTTGACATTAGAGCCTGTTTGCAAAGACAGTTTTGGAAATAAGTTTTCCAGGGATTTCCATAAAGCTGCCATCGCTTTGCTGCCGTTACTTTTCCAGGACTGCGGGTATAAGTGGGGATGCACTACACTTCCAGTGACCTTACGCAAGTGGAGTAGAAACAGTTTCAAGGAAATTCCCATTCCGGAATATATTCAGGAGAAATATAAAAATTGATAGGTGGGTAAAGACTCTCCAGCCTGTCCCACACAATCGTGATGCCTTGTGTATCGTCGCACTCACTTTCCCACCTGAAACCATGTAATCACCTGGGAGAGACAGGGAAAAAAATCCAAACCAAGGCAATGTAGAGAAAGAAATTCTGGAAAACCCCTCTCCAACCCATTTAGGCAATGACATTATTCCATGGGGTCATTCAGGCATTGAATTCTCTGAAGTAGGGTTGTAGGGAAAATGCTGGAATCTATCATTAGGGAGGAAATAGCGGGGCACCTGGAGGGAAATTGTCCCATTGGGCAGACGCAGCATGGGTTCACAAAGGGTCGATCGTGTCTGACTAATTTGGTATAATCTTTTGAGGACGTTACCAGTGCAGTAGATAACGGGGAGCCAATGGATGTGGTATATCTGGATTTCCAGAAAGCTTTTGACAAGGTGCCACACAAAAGGTTGCTGCATAAACTAAAGATGCATGGCATTGAGGGTAAAGTGGTAGCATGTGTAGAGGATTGGTTAACTAACAGAAAGCAGAGAGTGGGGATAAATGGGTGTTTCTCTGGTTGGCAACCTGTAACTCGTGGGGTCCCTCAAGGATCAGTGTTGGGCCCGCAGTTGTTCACAATTTACATAGACGATTTGGAGTTGGGGACCAAGTGCAATGTGTCAAAGTTTGCAGACGACACTAAGGTGAGTGGTAAAGCAAAAAGTGCAGAGGATACCGGAAGTCTGCAGAAGGATTTGGATAGGTTAGGTGAATGGGCTAGGGTCTGGCAGATGGAATTCAATGTGGCCAAGTGTGAGGCTATCCATTTTGGGAGGAATAACAGCAGAATGGATTATTATTTAAATGGTAAGATGTTAAAACATGCTGCTGTGCAGAGGGACCTGGGTGTGCTAGTGCACGAGTCGCAAAAAGTTGGTGTGCAGGTGCAACAGGTGATTAAGAAGGCTAATCGAGTTTTGTCTTTCATTGCTAGAGGGATGGAGTTCAAGACTAGGGAGGTTATGCTGCAATTATATAGGGTATTGGTGAGGCCGCATCTGTAGTATTGTGTTCAGTTTTGGTCTCCTTACCTGAGAAAGGACATATTGGCACTGGAGGGAGTGCAGAGGAGATTCACTAGGTTGATCCCAGAGTTGAGGGGTTTAGATTATGACGAGAGGTTGAGTAGACTGGGACTGTACTCATTGGAGTTTAGAAGGATGCGGGGGGATCTTATTGAAACATATAAAATTATGAAGGGAATAGATAGGATAGATGCGGGCAGGTTGTTTCCACTGGTCGGGGAAAGCAGAACTAGGGGGCATAGCCTCAAATGAGGGGAAGTAGATTTAGGACGGAGTGTAGGAGGAACCAAAGGGTTGTGAATCTCTGGAATTCCTTGCCCAGTGAAGCAGTTGAGGCTCCTTCTTTAAACGTTTTTAAGAAAAAGATAGATACCTTTCTAAAGAATAAAGGGATTCGGGGATATGGTGTACGGGCCGGAGAGTGGAGCTGAGTCCACAAAGATCAGCCATGATCTTATTAAATGGCGGAGCAGGCTCGAGGGGCCAGATGGCCTATTCTTGTTCCTAGTTCTTATGTTCTTATGTAAGTACCGTCCTCTATAAGAGATCTTGTACAACCCAATAAGAAACAAACAGCCTATTCCACTGATCCACTATTCTCTGGTAAATGAACCATCTCTTGTCATCCAACCTCAATCTGGCTTGACACAAGTTAAACTTGTGAACTCTGGTCTTCATTTATTTAGGAGGAACAAACTGTCACCTGGAACATAAGCTATTCCTTTCACCACCTTATCAATCTCAATCATATCAGCGCTGGAGGAGGAGAGTTGACCATAACTATAAACCATGTTGACCGTGTACAGCGGTAGTGCAGGGCAATAATGCAACAATACCTATGAAAAGGAACGTCACAGTCAGCAACTCTGCCGCGCTTATTGTTTTTCTTTTAAATCTATATACTGTCCATGCTATTTTGGGGTTAGGTTTTTGGGGTCAAGGTTTAAAGTTTATAATCGCTCCACTTCCTTGCCCTAAGTTTAGGAGTTCACAGGCCCTCCAAATTGCCCTGCTTCCAATGAGCCTGTGTCTGATGCCATATTTGAGTTTGATAGGCCTCGTATGGACATAAATCCTTTCTCATACTCCAAGATGCTGCCCCAATTGTGACCGTCTCACAAAGTCAATATTGCCACCTTCATTACATTAAGTACTCTGACTAAGATACAAAAAATGGAAAGGTTCCTGAATTTAATTTGAAAAGATTGGTGCTCACACTCTAAGCTCTCAATCACAGTGGTATTGTGTTATACATCACATATGAAAACTAATACCCATTTAGTGAAAAGTAATAAACTGAAGTGCAGGTCACGTGTTGTAAATTTTTTGAGTGATGGCTGTGATACGGAGTCATGATTGCAACATCTGCTTAAAAAGAAGCACCACTTCAAATCCTGCGTAAAAATATATTTCAACCTTCTTTTTCCAAAGCAATATCCAGTTTAACAATTCTTATTATGTTTTATAATGCTCAATAATGATATTAGCAAAATAATTCTAAAAGAATGAAATTGAAAAGTGGGTTGCTGCCCTATTATAAATTTTAATGCATAAAATTAGATTCTTCATCTGCTTCAGAATGAATAAAGATCAATGCTCAGAAAATGGGAAAAAGCAACGAGTGAAGAATAATCACAAGTCTGGAAAACCACACAAGCCATTTGCCAAATGCAATAAAATCTTCAGAAATCACCGACCCATTGGTTTGCCCAGAGATAAGTGGCCATTGACAATGTGATGCCAAGTCATTTTGTAAAGGGTACAAGTTAACAACATGTGGAAAGACAGAGCTACAAATTCAGAGACACCAATAATTCACCCTGAAAACTCCAGTAAACGTTGTCAGAAACATTTGCACTTGATTTAACTGTAAGCCAAAGGTCATGTACAGCACTCTCACCATTATAACACAAAGTTGCATGCTCAGCCTGCCTCCAAGAGCATATTATCAAAGGCACTGAGAGAGCACTGCAACCATCACAGGCACTTTTGTAAGGGCCACGAAGAATCCAGCATGAGTTTTAAGGATACAAAGTAATAACATTTATTTACTATAACATATATACATAACAGTAGCAGTAACTTCCCTTGCTACATACTCCTTCCTGCTGGTTCCTGAACTGGCCAGCTTTATTTATACTAGGAGTTTACTAATGGTTTCTCCGCCCCCCTCATTGGGGAAGCTCATACTCCCACAGGATTGTGGGATAGTCATTAGTCCCCAGCCAATGGTAAGTAGGCAGGTTATAACATCCCTCCCCCAAAGTCCAAGGAATCCACCGAAGACCCTGGCGAAGGAGGGCGTCGGACTCGTTTGGCCGCAGGCCGGACACCATTTGCACGCGGCGCTGGATCAGGCGGTGTGTAACGAGATGGAGACCGGCGCTTCCGTGATGAATGGCGAGGTTGTACATCCACGGCCCGTGGACCCGAGGATTCCCCCTCTGATGCATCCTGTGTCTCCATCTCGGAGTCAGAGTCTGCTGCCTCCGTCACGTCAACGTCTCTATCTCCATTCGGTCCCGTCACGACCTGCGCAGGCTTCGAGTGAGGCACCAGTGGAAGATTGTGAGGACTACCTTCCCTTGTCTCTGGTCTCTGCGGCTGTTGAAATGAGCTCCGGGGGCGGGGAATCTTTTGAGGGGATACTCTTCTGGACCGAACGTGGTCTACATGTTTGCGTTGGAGACGACCCTGGGCTTGCACCTGGTAAGATATAGGGCCCGTTTGGCGAAAGATTACACCAGGAACCCATTGGGCACCACCAGCAAAATTCCGAACGAACACTGGGTCACCGGGCGCAAACTGCCGAATCGGCCGATGCCGAGAAAATCCCTGTCCCTGCCGTTCATGTGTGCGGCGTACTTTTGCGCCAATGTCCGGGAAAACCATACTAAGGCGGGTGCGAAGTCTCCGGCCCATTAGGAGTTCTGCGGGAGCTACCCCAGTCACTGCATGGGGGGTGGTCCTGTACGTAAACAAAAAGTGAGCCAGTCTCGTGTCCATTTATCCGGAAGACTGCTTCTTTAGGCCTCTTTTGAATGTCTGCACTGCGCGCTCTGCCAACCCATTTGAAGCCGGTTGGTAAGGGGCAGTGCGGATATGGCGGATGCCGTTCATCTTCGTGAACCTCGCAAACTCCTCACTCGTGAATGGAGTGCCGTTATCCGTGACCAGCACCTCGGGGAGGCCATGCGTACTAAACGATAAACGCATCTTTTCAATTGTTGCGCAGGACGTTGTCCCCTGCATCTTATGCACCTCTAGCCATTTGGACTGGGCGTCAATTAGTAGAAGGAACATGGATCCTTGAAAAGGGCCTGCGAAGTCTGCATGCAAGCGTGCCCAAGGTCGCCCTGGCCATTCCCAGTGGTGTAGGGGCGCGGCCGGCGGAAGCTTCTGATGCTCCTGGCAAATGGAGCAGTTTTGGGCCACCTTCTCAATGTCGGTGTCGAGGCCTGGCCACCAGACATAACTCCGGGCCAACATTTTCATTTTGGTCACGCCTGGATGCCCATTGTGCAAGTCTGATAGTATCAGCTCCTGTCCTTTTTCCGGGACAATCACACGCGTCCCCCACAAGGGGATGCCGTCTTCCACGCTGAATTCTGACAGCTTGGAGGAAAATGCCCACAACTCGCCTGGGAGCTGTCTATGCTGCCCACCATACAGGACTATGTGCCGAACCTTTGACAGGACTGGCTCCGTCTGGGTCCACTCACGGATCTGTGATGCCGTGACAGGCAAGGTGTCCATAAAATTTAGGGTTGCAACCACCTCACCGGTCGTGGGGGTCGACATGGGGCCGGTCGATAAAGGCAATCGGCTCAGTGCGTCGGCATTTGCTATCTGCGTACCTGGTTTGTGCTCCAGAGAATACTCGTATGCAGCAAGCAACAAAGCCCAGCGCTGGATCCGTGCAGAAGCAATGGACGGTATTGGCTTATCCTCTCTGAAAAGTCCCAGCAGGGGCTTATGATCAGTCACGATAGTGAAATGGCGGCCGTACACGTACTGGTGGAAGCGTTTCACCGCAAAAACCACTGCCAGGCCCTCCTTCTCGATCTGCGCGTACTTTTTCTCCGCTGCAGTCAATGTGCGGGAGGCGAAAGCTATCGGTCGTTCGGCCCCGTTCTCCATCTTGTGGGACAGGACGGCCCCAATACCATACGGGGATGCATCACATGAGACGAGCAAAGGCTTTCCAGGATCACAGTGGGTTAGTAACCCAGACGACGACAATTGTTGCTTTACCCGCCGGAAAGCGGTTTCTTGCGGCTGACCCCAAACCCAGGTGTGATTTTTCTTTAGCAGAAGGTGCAAAGGGGCCAGCGTAGTTGCCAGATTGGGGAGGAACTTCCCGTAATAGTTTACGAGACCGAGAAAAGAACGAAGATGCGAAGTGTCAGTCGGGGCGGGGGCATGTTGAATTGCACGCACCTTCTCTGCGACGGGGTGCAGACCTTCGCGGTCCACCCGATGACCTAGGTAGACTACTTCCTTTGCCTGAAATACGCACTTTGTGCGACGTAAACGGACTCCAGCCTCCGAAAGGCGTCTAAGGACAGCCTCCAGATTTTCCAAATGTTCCTGCTCCGACGTCCCTGTAATCAAAACGTCATCTACGTAGACAGCCACACGTGGTAAACCTCTCAAAACGCCCTCCATAACACGTTGAAAAATTGCGCAGGCAGAGGATACTGCAAAGGGCAACCGTGTATATTCATACAGGCCCCGATGTGTATTAATCGTTACATATGGTGGGGAGGCAGGGTCCAGCTCCAACTGCAGGTAGGCGTGACTCATATCTAATTTTGTGAACGAGAGTCCACCTGCAAGTTTCACGTAGAGATCCTCTATGCGAGGCATTGGATATCGGTCGAGTCGGGAAACTGTATTCACTGTAAATTTATAGTCGCCACACAAGCGAACTGTGGCATCTGGCTTCATTACAGGTACAATTGGTGCTGCCCAGTCAGCAAAACAGACGGGCCTGATAATACTCAAACTCTCCAAACGAGTGAGCTCCGCTTCTACCTTCTCGAGCAAGGCGTAAGGCACTGGGCGCGCCCGGAAATAGCGCGGCGTGGCTCCTGGTTCAACTTGGATACGGGCTACGGCCCCTTTTATTTCCCCCAAACCAGGCTGGAATACATCTGAGTATCGTCCTAGCACCTCAGTCAACCCTCCAGAAACTGTTTGGAGGATGTGCTGCCATTGCAACCCCAAATGGCGCAACCAGTCCCGACCCAACAGGCTGGGCCCATGGCCACGCACCACGATAAGTGGGAAACGCCCCTCCTGGCGTCCATAGACAACAGGGGTCATTGGAGTTCCTGCAATGTCCAGTGGTTCCCCCATGTAGGTGGCCAACCTGGCCTGTGAGTCGGATAATGTAAGGTTCTGTATACCCTGCTTGATGCGGTCGAATGTCCTCTGGGCGATCACGGAGACCGCTGCGCCAGTATCCAACTCCATCTCAAGCGGGTGGCAATTGACCCATACTGTCACCTTAATGGGGGCCACACAGGGAGCTGCCACACAATGCAGCTGCAGGCAGTCATCCTCCATCTCCACGTCCTCAGGAGTAGTCGCCGCAGGTTCATCCACATGGAAGGTACGGCCTCTGGGCTGGTCCCAGTTACGGCCCCTGGGCTGGTCCCAGTTTCGGTCAGAACGACGGCGCCTCTGGCGCCCCCAAGACCGCCGTCCGCGACGGGGTCGGCGCCTACAAGTCTGACACGGACATGGCTCCTCATCCATTGGCTCTGGAGAAGGCTCCCTTCGGGGAGGAATGTCCGACGGCCACTGGCCTCGGTCCGGACGTTGCCTCGCCCAAGGTACCGCAGGAGTGCGGGGGGACGTTTTCGGATGGAAGGGGTTGCGCCCCAAGGCATGCACTTCCATTCCCTGTAGCTCCTGCACTCCTCGTTCTGCGCTCTCTCGGGACAATACTATTTGAATGGCCTGTTGAAAAGTCAATGCTGGCTCCGCTAACAACTTTCTCTGGGTGGCCGCATTGTTAATACCGCAAACCAAACGGTCGCGTAACATTTCTGACAAGGTCTCACCATAGTCACAGTACTCCGCAATCCTGCGTAGCCTGGATAGAAAATTGGCAAGGGATTCTCCAGGGGTCCTCTCAGCGGTATTAAACCGGTAACGCTGGACTATCGTGGACGGGGTTGGGTTAAAATGTTGCCCCACTATATTCACAAGTTCATCAAACGTTTTGGTGTCCGGCGCAGCTGGGTACGTAAGGCTCCTAATCACCCCAAACATATGCGGGCCGCAGGCGGTGAGCAATATGACCACCTGCCGCTCGTTTTCGGTGATATTGTTTACCCGGAAATAGTAACGCATCCGTTGTGTGTACTGGTTCCAGCTTTCCAGCGCAGCATCAAAAACATCCAAACGTCCGTACAGAGGCATGGTATAATAGAAAACAACTTCCAACCTGTATCCAACAAAAATCCAGGGAGGTGGCTTCAGCAGTGTAGACAGCTATTCACTTTAACCTTCGTCGCCAGTTTTGTAAGGGCCACGAAAAATCCAGCACGAGTTTTAAGGATACAAAGTAATAACATTTATTTACTAAAACATAAATACATAACAGTGGCAGTAACTTACCTTGCTACATACTCCTTCCTGCTGGTTCCTGAACTGGCCAGCTTTATTTATACTAGGAGTTTACTAGTGGTTTCTCCGCCCCCCTCATTGGGGAAGCTCATACTCCCACAGGATTGTGGGATAGTCATTAGTCCCCAGCCAATGGTAAGTTGGCTGGTTATAACAGGCACTGAGAGAGCACTGGAACTATCACAGGCACTGAGAGAGCACTGCACTATCACAGGCTCTGAGAGAGCACTGCACTATCACAGGCTCTGAGAGAGCACTGCACTATCACAGGCTCTGAGAGAGCACTGCACTATCACAGGCTCTGAGAGAGCACTGCACTATCATAGGCACTGAGAGAGCACTGCACTATCACAGGCACTGAGAGAGCATTGCAACTATCACAGGCACTGAGGGAGTACTGCACTATCACAGGCACTGAGAGAGCACTGCAACTATCACAGATACTGAGAGAGCACTGCACTATCACAGGCTCTGAGAGAGCACTGCACTATCACAGGCTCTGAGAGAGCACTGCACTATCACAGGCTCTGAGGGAGTACTGCACTATCACAGGCACTGAGAGAGCACTGCAACTATAACAGGCACTGAGAGAGCACTGGAACTATCACAGGCACTGAGAGAGCACTGCACTATCACAGGCTCTGAGAGAGCACTGCACTATCACAGGCTCTGAGAGAGCACTGCACTATCACAGGCTCTGAGTGCGCACTGCACCATCACAGGTACTGAGGGAGCACTGTACTATCACAGGTACTGAGAGAGTACTGCACCATTACAGGCACTGAGGGAGCACTGCACTAACACAGGTACTGAGAGAGTACTGCACTAACAGGTACTGAGGGAGCACTGCACTATCACAGGTACTGAGAGAGCACTGCACCATCACAGGTACTGAGGGAGCACTGCACTATCACAGGCACTGAGGGAGTACTGCACCATCACAGGTACTGAGGGAGCACTGCACCATCACAGGTACTGAGAGAGTACTGCACTATCACAGGTACTGAGAGAGCACTGCACCATCACAGGTACTGAGAGAGTACTGCACTATCACAGGTACTGAGAGAGCACTGCACCATCACAGGTACTGAGAGAGTACTGCACCATTACAGGCACTGAGAGAGCACTGCAACTATAACAGGCACTGAGAGAGCACTGGAACTATCACAGGCACTGAGAGAGCACTGCACTATCACAGGCTCTGAGAGAGCACTGCACTATCACAGGCTCTGAGAGAGCACTGCACTATCACAGGCTCTGAGTGCGCACTGCACCATCACAGGTACTGAGGGAGCACTGCACTATCACAGGTACTGAGAGAGTACTGCACCATTACAGGCACTGAGGGAGCACTGCACTAACACAGGTACTGAGGGAGCACTGTACTATCACAGGTACTGAGAGAGTACTGCACCATTACAGGCACTGAGGGAGCACTGCACTAACACAGGTACTGAGAGAGTACTGCACTAACAGGTACTGAGGGAGCACTGCACTATCACAGGTACTGAGAGAGCACTGCACCATCACAGGTACTGAGGGAGCACTGCACTATCACAGGCACTGAGGGAGTACTGCACCATCACAGGTACTGAGGGAGCACTGCACCATCACAGGTACTGAGAGAGTACTGCACTATCACAGGTACTGAGAGAGCACTGCACCATCACAGGTACTGAGAGAGTACTGCACTATCACAGGTACTGAGAGAGCACTGCACCATCACAGGTACTGAGAGAGTACTGCACCATTACAGGCACTGAGAGAGCACTGCAACTATAACAGGCACTGAGAGAGCACTGGAACTATCACAGGCACTGAGAGAGCACTGCACTATCACAGGCTCTGAGAGAGCACTGCACTATCACAGGCTCTGAGAGAGCACTGCACTATCACAGGCTCTGAGTGCGCACTGCACCATCACAGGTACTGAGGGAGCACTGCACTATCACAGGTACTGAGAGAGTACTGCACCATTACAGGCACTGAGGGAGCACTGCACTAACACAGGTACTGAGAGAGTACTGCACTAACAGGTACTGAGGGAGCACTGCACTATCACAGGTACTGAGAGAGCACTGCACCATCACAGGTACTGAGGGAGCACTGCACTATCACAGGCACTGAGGGAGTACTGCACCATCACAGGTACTGAGGGAGCACTGCACCATCACAGGTACTGAGAGAGTACTGCACTATCACAGGTACTGAGAGAGCACTGCACCATTACAGGCACTGAGGGAGCACTGCACTATCACAGGCACTGAGACAGCGCTGCACTAACACAGGTACTGAGAGAGTACTGCACTATCACAGGGTGAGTGTGCGGTCAATTCCAGCCCCACAGACCCTGGAATCCCAACATAAGTGTATTAACCAATAAATCATGTCTTCGGAAGATCTTGACTGCTCCAATGAGTTACAGACACCAGATTTATAAGTAAGATGTCAACAAACTGTAATTAAAAAAAAGAAAAGATGAATAGATTAGGAAATAACAGCATAATGGTCTACAGATTACTTGAACCCAAAAACCCATTCCACCCTCCACCCAGACACACACAAGGCAGACACAAGGTAAGGGTGGGCGAGGAATTAAAAAAAAGAATTAAAACGCATGTTTGAGATGAGTCTTCACTGCTCTGGCTGCAGCCTTTGGAAATAGATGGTTCAGGTGGTGCAATTCCATTCTTTGTCCACCAGATGGCGTTTCACCTCAGAATTCCCAGTGCAATTATGCTCTTCGGCCACCAGATGGAGCTAGGTCCAGGACGTTCAGGTCAGTGCAATTCTCATCGCCGTCCACCAGATGGTACTGCACACTGGATGGTCAGATCAACACACTTCCGGTCCAATGCCAGATGAACCTTTGACCTCCCTGTGCAATGACTACTGCTTCCTTACTGGGTAAACATTGGTTTATTCTCCTCTGTCTGATCTCTGCACCAGCATTATGGCCAGCTCTTAAGGAATATTCTCAGTTTATGCTTCAATTTTGAACTCTTCCTAACCCCTGACGCACACAGTTTGAAGATTACTGACTTTTGGGAAAATGGCTGGCATTTCCACATTCAACATCTCTTTTCCAGTTCTGATCGCTGTCTGTGCCCCTTAAAACAAAAAGGTCTTCACAAATTTGGCTAAAATGCCTCTTAAATCACCTGGCAGAGAGAGTCTTCAGGGTCCTTACTTGCTGGCTTGCTTCACAAAACTGAACAAAAGATGGCATTTTCCAGAAGACCCTCCTTCTTTCCTGAAAGTTTCTGATTGGCTTCACCAACCACAGGCAATGATAGGAGAAGGCTGAAAATTCCACATCCACTGATTGGCTGCTTGCCAAGTTTATCAAATGACATCACAGCTTCTGCCACAGAACCTAAAGGGGACGTTTTGGCCTGGTCCAACAGGACAGGGGTTTCCAGCTCTGTGGTATTATCATAATTATCAGCATTACAAGGGTTGATGTAGTAGCATCAATAGCCACTAGAGGGAGCTGCAGAGAGTACGATATAAAGCAGTGATGCTAGACCTCAGGGGAGGAGTAAGCAGGAGACAGCTAGCGTAAGATCATCAGAGCAGTTAGTGTGAGAAGGTTAGATTAAAGTGAGTGAGATTAGCAGTAGGTGAGTGTAGTTAGATGTTATTGATCAATTCTGTATTCTAATAAGGACTAAGTGTTGGAACCCAGTTTAGTAGTGTAAATAGGGCATCACGGTGGCTCAGTGGTTAGCACTTCTGCCTCACGGCGTCGAGGTCCCAGGTTCGATCCCGGCTCTTGGTCACTGGCTATGTGGAGTTTGCGTGGGTTTCGCCCCCACAACCCAAAGATGTGCAGGGTAGGTGGATTGGCCATGTTAAATTGCCCCTTAATTGGAAAAAATGAATTGGGTACGCTAAATATTTTTAAAAAACAAGTAGTGTAAATAAAATCATAGCTTTGTTCAAGTAAAAGCTATACTGTGGTATTTGTGGAACACTACACAATCCATCCTAAATAAGCAACACAAAGAACACCATATGATACCAGGAGTGTTTTCCTGAAATAAACAGTAATTAGATTAGTTAGAATAGCATTGGAGATTGAAGAAAGCAATCCAGAAGCTACATCTTGGAAAACATCTATGGTAAAGACTGATCAGAAGATGGAACGTCTCAAAACGCCAGACCACTTCAAGACACACGGTAAACTATGCCAGAACTGGGCTTTCTTTAAGCAACAGTTCAAAGTCTTTATTTCAGCCTCCGCACTAGAAAATGCACCAGACCAGTGTAAGATAGCTCTCATACCAAATCTGGCTGGACCGCAAGCATTGGAGTTATTCTATTCACTTGAATTTAGTACAGATGAAGACAAAAATAAATACAGCATGGTGCTCCAGAAGTTTGACAATCACTGTAAGAAACAGGTGAATGAAACTTATGAGTGTTACATGATTCGGAAAACGCAGCAGCGGAGGTGCGAGTCAGTGGATTCCTTTGTCACAGCTCTCAAGCTCCGAGCATAGTCCTGTAATTTTGCCTCGACCTCCGAGTCTATGCTGCAGGACCAAATTATGTTCGGTGTTAACAATGAACGGCTGCACATTGGTGTTGTCAATTGAAGACGCTATAAATATGTGTAAAGCCAGCGACCAGGCATCCAGTGAATATGCTGAATTTGTGGCTAAGGAAAAGAGTGCAAAATCGCTAAACGTGGCTGACGCCATTGATGCTGTGCTGCAGCATAGCAAACTGCGTACAATGGCTGGTGGCCATTTTGATTGTGACATCACAAGTGGGATGACGTGCACATGCTGTGGACACGCCCACAGTATAATAAATTGTCCGGCGAGAGGGAAACATTGTTCCAAGTGTGGTAGGCAGAATCACTTTGCAGCACTGTGACGTTCAGCAACATTGGGATAGCAGAAGGATCCAAAGTATGCAAAATGTTGAGAACAAATCCAAAAACACAGAAGATACATAGGATTGCTCATCTTATGGATTGTCAGATACCTTCATATTTGAAGCTATTACCAAGATTGATTGATTGGATTGGGAAGATAGACCAATGAACTTACCCTCAAAGATAATAAAGGAGTGGATTGTCTCACTTGAAATAAATGGTGGAATGATCCCATTCAAGATCGACATAGGAGCGCACGCAAGTATTATCACATTCTGCTCTTTACAGCAAGCAATCAGAAAGCCTCAGATAAAACAGTCCACCTATGAGCTCAGAGATTACAATGGTAACAGGATAGCTACATGCTGTCTTGTCATGAAGAATGGGCAAATAGAGTTACCCATCGACTTGGAGGTCGTAGAGGGTCAGAGATCTTCATTGATTGGTATTGCTGCTTGTGAAAGATTGGAATTAGTGGAAAGGATTCACTCACATGGTACTTCAGATGACACAGATGCAGTCTAGGGAAGACCTAGGTGATGTGAACGACCTCTCCAAAGCTCAGAATGCGGATCGCACATCGGAAACATAGTTTCGACTGATGTTGAAACATCAGAAAGCATAGCTAATACTATCCGAACCTGAGTTAGTCCGAATAGAGGAATCGCAAATTTATTTAATTTCTGAGATACTACCAGTAATTGATCGCAAACTACAGACCATAAAAGCAGAAACCGAAAAGGACTTGTCACTCCAGAATGTAAAACAATACCTCAGAATGGTTGCCTGCTAGATGCGAATCATCCTCTAAAGACATAAGAGATGATTTGACTACGATTGATGGTGTCCTGCTAAAAGGAGACAGGATAGTGATACCTGCCAGTTTACGTCTAGGGATTCTGCAGCAGATTCACGAGGCTCATCACAGCATCGAGAAATGTCGTAGGCGAGCCAGACAATCGGTGTATTCGCTAGGTATAAACAGAGAGATCGATTAGAATGTGCAAGCATGTCCTACTTGTCAGATGCACATCAACCTGCACAAAGCAAGGAGACCATGCAACAAATGGAAATTTGGACCCATCCGGGTCTCTCACCACCACAAATGCTGTTGGGGAGAAGACTACGAACCCCGTTACCACACGATTACCAGCAGTGGAAATCTTTAAATAGCCAGGCACCACAGATCACCAGTCCAGAAACTGATAACCAGAAGATAAGTGAAAGAATCACTAAAGCAAAGAAGAAGCAACAAGAGGTATGCAACAGAGAGTACTGCACTATCACAGGTACTGAGAGAGCACTGCACTATCACAGGTACTGAGACAGCACTGCACCATCACAGGTACTGAGAGAGCCCTGCACTATCACAGGTACTGAGAGAGCACTGCACTATCACAGGTACTGAGAGAGCACTGCACTATCACAGGTACTGAGAGCGCACTGCACTATCACAGGTACTGAGAGAGCACTGCACTATCACAGGTACTGAGAGAGTACTGCACTATCACAGGTTCTGAGAGGGAACTGCACTATCACAATTACTGACAGAGTACTGCATTATCACAGGTACTGAGAGAGAACTGCACTATCACAATTACTGACAGAGTACTGCACTATCACAGGTACTGAGAGAGTGCTGCACGAACACAGGCACTGAGAGAGTACTACACTATCACAATTACTGACAGAGTACTGCACTATCACAGGTACTGAGAGAGTACTGCACTATCACAGGTACTGAGAGAGGACTGCACTAACAAAGGTAATGAGAGAGCACTGCACTATCACAGGCACTGAGAGAGTGCTGCACGAACACAGGCACTGAGAGCGCACTGCACTATCACAATTACTGACAGAGTACTGCACTATCACAGGCACTGAAAGAGTGCTGCACGAACACAGGCACTGAGAGAGTACTGCACTATCACAATTACTGACAGAGTACCGCACTATCACAATTACTGACAGAGTACCGCACTATCACAGGCACTGAGAGAGTGCTGCGCGAACACAGGCACTGAGAGAGTACAGCACGATCACAATTACTGACAGAGTACTGCACTATCACAGGCACTGAGAGAGTACTGCACTATCACAGGTACTGAGAGAGCACTACACTATCACAATTACTGACAGAGTACTGCACTATCACAGGCACTGAAAGAGTGCTGCACGAACACAGGCACTGAGAGAGTACTGCACTATCACAATTACTGACAGAGTACCGCACTATCAGAATTACTGACAGAGTACCGCACTATCACAGGCACTGAGAGAGTGCTGCACGAACACAGGCACTGAGAGAGTACTGCACTATCACAATTACTGACAGAGTACCGCACTATCATAATTACTGACAGAATACCGCACTATCACAGGCACTGAGAGAGTGCTGCGCGAACACAGGCAGTGAGAGAGTACTGCACTATCACAGGTACTGAGAGAGCACTGCACTATCACAATTACTGACAGAGTACCGCACTATCACAGGCACTGAGAGAGTGCTGCACGAACACAGGCACTGAGAGAGTACTGCACTATCACAATTACTGACAGAGTACCGCACTATCACAATTACTGACAGAGTACCGCACTATCACAGGCACTGAGAGAGTGCTGCACGAACACAGGCACTGAGAGAGTACTGCACTATCACAATTACTGACAGAGTACCGCACTATCACAGGCACTGAGAGAGTGCTGCACGAACACAGGCACAGAGAGCACACTGCACTATCACAGGTAATGAGAGAGTACTGCACTATCACAGGTACTGAGAGAGCACTGCACTGTCACAGGCGCTGAGAGAGCACTGCACCATCACAGGTACTGAGAGAGTACTGCACTATCACTGGTACTGAGAGATCACTGCTCTATCACAGGCGCTGAGAGAGCACTGCACCATCACAGGTACTGAGAGCGAACTGCACTATCACAGGCACTGAGAGAGCACTGCACCATCACAGGGACTGAGAGTGCACTGCACTATCACAGGAGCTGAGAGAGCACTGCACTATCACAGGCACTGAGAGAGTACTGCACTATCACAGGCACTGAGAGAGTACTGCACTATCATAGGTACTGAGAGAGCACTGCACTATCACAAGCGCTGAGAGAGCACTGCACCATCACAGGTACTGAGAGCGCACTGCACTATCACAGGCACTGAGAGAGCTCTGCACCATGACAGTTACTGAGAGAGCACTGCACCATCACAGGTTCTGAGAGCGCACTGCACGATCACAGGCACTGAGAGAGTACTGCACCATCACAGGTACTGAGAGTGCACTGAACTATCACAGGAGCTGAGAGAGCACTGCACTATCACAGGCACTGAGAGAGTACTGCACTATCACAGGCACTGAGAGAGTACTGCACTGTCATAGGTACTGAGAGAGCACTGCACTATCACAAGCGCGGAGAGAGCACTGCACCATCACAGGTACTGAGAGCGCACTGCACTATCACAGGCACTGAAAGAGCTCTGCACCATGACAGGTACTGAGAGAGCACTGCACCATCACAGGTTCTGAGAGCGCACTGCACGATCACAGGCACTGAGAGAGTACTGCACTATCACAGGTACTGAGAGAGTACTGCACCATCACAGGTACTGAGAGCGTACTGCACGATCACAGGCACTGAGAGAGTACTGCACTATCACAGGACCTGAGAGAGCACTGCACCATGACAGGTACTGAGAGTGCACTGCACCATCACAGGCACTGAGAGAGCTCTGCACTATCAGAGGCACTGAGAGAGCACTGCACCATCACAGGTACTGAGAGCGCACTGCAACATGACAGGTACTGAGAGCGCACTGCACCATCACAGGTACTGAGAGCGCACTGCACTATCACAGGTACTGAGAGAGCACTGCACTATCACAGGCACTGAGAGAGCACTGCGCTTTCACAGGTACCAAGAGAGTACTGCACTAACACAGGTACTGAGAGAGCACTGCACCATCACAGGTACTGAGAGAGTACTGCACTATCACAGGCACTGAGAGAGTACTGCACTATCACAGGCACTGAGAGAGTACTGCACTATCACAGGCACTGAGAGAGCACTGCACCATCACAGGTACTGAGAGAGTACTGCACTATCACAGGTACTGAGAGAGCACTGCACCATCACAAGTACTGAGAGAGTACTGCACTATCACAGGTACTGAGAGAGCACTGCACTATCACAGGCGCTGAGAGAGCACTGCACCATCACAGGTACTGAGAGAGTACTGCACTATCACTGGTACTGAGAGATCACTGCTCTATCACAGGCGCTGAGAGAGCACTGCACCATCACAGGTACTGAGAGCGAACTGCACTATCACAGGCACTGAGAGAGCACTGCACCATCACAGGTACTGAGAGTGCACTGCACTATCACAGGAGCTGAGAGAGCACTGCACTATCACAGGCACTGAGAGAGTACTGCACTATCACAGGCACTGAGAGAGTACTGCACTATCATAGGTACTGAGAGAGCACTGCACTATCACAAGCGCTGAGAGAGCACTGCACCATCACAGGTACTGAGAGCGCACTGCACTATCACAGGCACTGAGAGAGCTCTGCACCATGACAGTTACTGAGAGAGCACTGCACCATCACAGGTTCTGAGAGCGCACTGCACGATCACAGGCACTGAGAGAGTACTGCACTATCACAGGTACTGAGAGCATACTGCACGATCACAGGCACTGAGAGAGTACTGCACTATCACAGGACCTGAGAGAGCACTGCACCATGACAGGTACTGAGAGCGCACTGCACCATCACAGGCACTGAGAGAGGTCTGCACTATCAGAGGCACTGAGAGAGCACTGCACCATCACAGGTACTGAGAGCGCACTGCACCATGACAGGTACTGAGAGCGCACTGCACCATCACAGGTATTGAGAGCGCACTGCACCATCACAGGTACTGAGAGCGCACTGCACCATCACAGGCACTGAGAGAGCACTGCACCATCACAGGCACTGAGAGAGCACTGCACTATCACAGGTACTGAGAGAGCACTGCACTATCATAGGCACCGAGAGAGCACTGCGCTTTCACAGGTACCAAGAGAGTACTGCACTAACACAGGTACTGAGAGAGCACTGCACCATCACAGGTACTGAGAGAGTACTGCACTATCACAGGCACTGAGAGAGTACTGCACTATCACAGGCACTGAGAGAGTACTGCACTATCACAGGCACTGAGAGAGCACTGCACCATCACAGGTACTGAGAGAGCACTGCACCATCACAGGTACTGAGAGAGTACTGCACTATCACAGGTACTGAGAGAGCACTGCACCATCACAAGTACTGAGAGAGTACTGCACTATCACAGGTACTGAGAGAGTCCTGCACCATCACAGGTACTGAGAGCGCACTGCACTATCACAGGCACTGAGAGAGCACTGCACTATCACAGGTACTGAGAGAGTACTGCACTATCACAGGTACTGAGAGAGTACTGCACTATCACAGGTACTGAGAGAGTACTGCACTATCACAGCTCCTGCGAGAGTACTGCATTATCACAGGTACTGAGAGAGTACTGCACTATCACAGGTACTGAGAGAGTCCTGCACCATCACAGGTACTGAGAGCACACTGCAATATCACTGGTACTGAGAGAGCACTGCAGTATCACAGGTACTGAGAGAGCACTGCACCATCACAGGTACTGAGAGCGCACTGCAACTATCACAGGCACTGAGAGAGCTCTGCACTATCACAGGTACTGAGAGCGCACTGCACTATCACAGGCACTGAGAGAGCACTGCACTATCACAGGCACTGAGAGAGTACTGCACCATCACAGGTACTGAGAGAGTACTGCACCATCACAGGTACTGAGAGCGCACTGCACCATCACAGGCACTGAGAGCGCACTGCACTATCACAGGCACTGAGAGAGCACTGCACTATCACAGGCACTGAGAGAGCACTGCACTAACACAGGTACTGAGAGAGTACTGCACAATCACAGGCACTGAGAGAGCACTGCGCCATCACAGGTACTGAGAGCGCACTGCACTATCACAGGTACTGAGAGAGCACTGCACCATCACAGGTACTGAGAGAGTACTGCACCATCACAGGTACTGAGAGAGCACTGCACCATCACAGGTACTGAGAGAGTCCTGCACCATCACAGGTGCTGAGAGCGCACTGCACTATCACAGGCACTGAGAGAGCTCTGCACTAGTACAGGTACTGAGAGCGCACTGCACTATCACAGGCACTGAGAGAGCACTGCATTATCACAGGCACTGAGAGCGCACTGCACTCTCACAGGCACTGAGAGCGCACTGCACTATCACAGGCACTGAGAGAGCACTGCACTATCACAGGCACTGAGAGAGTACTGCACCATCACAGGTACTGAGAGAGTACTGCACCATCACAGGTACTGAGAGCGCACTGCACTATCACAGGCACTGAGAGAGCACTGCACTATCACAGGCACTGAGAGAGTACTGCACCATCACAGGTACTGAGAGAGTACTGCACCATCACAGGTACTGAGAGAGCACTGCACCATCACAGGTACTGAGAGAGTCCTGCACAATCACAGGTACTGAGAGCGCACTGCACTATCACAGGCACTGAGAGAGCTCTGCACTATCACAGGTACTGAGAGCGCACTGCACTATCACAGGCACTGAGAGAGCACTGCACTATCACAGGCACTGAGAGAGTACTGCACCATCACAGGTACTGAGAGAGTACTGCACTATCACAGGAGCTGAGAGAGCACTGCACTATCACAGGCACTGAGAGAGTACTGCACTATCACAGGCACTGAGAGAGTACTGCACTATCATAGGTACTGAGAGAGCACTGCACTATCACAAGCGCTGAGAGAGCACTGCACCATCACAGGTACTGAGAGCGCACTGCACTATCACAGGCACTGAGAGAGCTCTGCACCATGACAGTTACTGAGAGAGCACTGCACCATCACAGGTTCTGAGAGCGCACTGCACGATCACAGGCACTGAGAGAGTACTGCACCATCACAGGTACTGAGAGTGCACTGAACTATCACAGGAGCTGAGAGAGCACTGCACTATCACAGGCACTGAGAGAGTACTGCACTATCACAGGCACTGAGAGAGTACTGCACTGTCATAGGTACTGAGAGAGCACTGCACTATCACAAGCGCGGAGAGAGCACTGCACCATCACAGGTACTGAGAGCGCACTGCACTATCACAGGCACTGAAAGAGCTCTGCACCATGACAGGTACTGAGAGAGCACTGCACCATCACAGGTTCTGAGAGCGCACTGCACGATCACAGGCACTGAGAGAGTACTGCACTATCACAGGTACTGAGAGAGTACTGCACCATCACAGGTACTGAGAGCGTACTGCACGATCACAGGCACTGAGAGAGTACTGCACTATCACAGGACCTGAGAGATCACTGCACCATGACAGGTACTGAGAGTGCACTGCACCATCACAGGCACTGAGAGAGCTCTGCACTATCAGAGGCACTGAGAGAGCACTGCACCATCACAGGTACTGAGAGCGCACTGCAACATGACAGGTACTGAGAGCGCACTGCACCATCACAGGTACTGAGAGCGCACTGCACTATCACAGGTACTGAGAGAGCACTGCACTATCACAGGCACTGAGAGAGCACTGCGCTTTCACAGGTACCAAGAGAGTACTGCACTAACACAGGTACTGAGAGAGCACTGCACCATCACAGGTACTGAGAGAGTACTGCACTATCACAGGCACTGAGAGAGTACTGCACTATCACAGGCACTGAGAGAGTACTGCACTATCACAGGCACTGAGAGAGCACTGCACCATCACAGGTACTGAGAGAGTACTGCACTATCACAGGTACTGAGAGAGCACTGCACCATCACAAGTACTGAGAGAGTACTGCACTATCACAGGTACTGAGAGAGCACTGCACTATCACAGGCGCTGAGAGAGCACTGCACCATCACAGGTACTGAGAGAGTACTGCACTATCACTGGTACTGAGAGATCACTGCTCTATCACAGGCGCTGAGAGAGCACTGCACCATCACAGGTACTGAGAGCGAACTGCACTATCACAGGCACTGAGAGAGCACTGCACCATCACAGGTACTGAGAGTGCACTGCACTATCACAGGAGCTGAGAGAGCACTGCACTATCACAGGCACTGAGAGAGTACTGCACTATCACAGGCACTGAGAGAGTACTGCACTATCATAGGTACTGAGAGAGCACTGCACTATCACAAGCGCTGAGAGAGCACTGCACCATCACAGGTACTGAGAGCGCACTGCACTATCACAGGCACTGAGAGAGCTCTGCACCATGACAGTTACTGAGAGAGCACTGCACCATCACAGGTTCTGAGAGCGCACTGCACGATCACAGGCACTGAGAGAGTACTGCACTATCACAGGTACTGAGAGCATACTGCACGATCACAGGCACTGAGAGAGTACTGCACTATCACAGGACCTGAGAGAGCACTGCACCATGACAGGTACTGAGAGCGCACTGCACCATCACAGGCACTGAGAGAGGTCTGCACTATCAGAGGCACTGAGAGAGCACTGCACCATCACAGGTACTGAGAGCGCACTGCACCATGACAGGTACTGAGAGCGCACTGCACCATCACAGGTATTGAGAGCGCACTGCACCATCACAGGTACTGAGAGCGCACTGCACCATCACAGGCACTGAGAGAGCACTGCACCATCACAGGCACTGAGAGAGCACTGCACTATCACAGGTACTGAGAGAGCACTGCACTATCATAGGCACCGAGAGAGCACTGCGCTTTCACAGGTACCAAGAGAGTACTGCACTAACACAGGTACTGAGAGAGCACTGCACCATCACAGGTACTGAGAGAGTACTGCACTATCACAGGCACTGAGAGAGTACTGCACTATCACAGGCACTGAGAGAGTACTGCACTATCACAGGCACTGAGAGAGCACTGCACCATCACAGGTACTGAGAGAGCACTGCACCATCACAGGTACTGAGAGAGTACTGCACTATCACAGGTACTGAGAGAGCACTGCACCATCACAAGTACTGAGAGAGTACTGCACTATCACAGGTACTGAGAGAGTCCTGCACCATCACAGGTACTGAGAGCGCACTGCACTATCACAGGCACTGAGAGAGCACTGCACTATCACAGGTACTGAGAGAGTACTGCACTATCACAGGTACTGAGAGAGTACTGCACTATCACAGGTACTGAGAGAGTACTGCACTATCACAGCTCCTGCGAGAGTACTGCATTATCACAGGTACTGAGAGAGTACTGCACTATCACAGGTACTGAGAGAGTCCTGCACCATCACAGGTACTGAGAGCACACTGCAATATCACTGGTACTGAGAGAGCACTGCAGTATCACAGGTACTGAGAGAGCACTGCACCATCACAGGTACTGAGAGCGCACTGCAACTATCACAGGCACTGAGAGAGCTCTGCACTATCACAGGTACTGAGAGCGCACTGCACTATCACAGGCACTGAGAGAGCACTGCACTATCACAGGCACTGAGAGAGTACTGCACCATCACAGGTACTGAGAGAGTACTGCACCATCACAGGTACTGAGAGCGCACTGCACCATCACAGGCACTGAGAGCGCACTGCACTATCACAGGCACTGAGAGAGCACTGCACTATCACAGGCACTGAGAGAGCACTGCACTAACACAGGTACTGAGAGAGTACTGCACAATCACAGGCACTGAGAGAGCACTGCGCCATCACAGGTACTGAGAGCGCACTGCACTATCACAGGTACTGAGAGAGCACTGCACCATCACAGGTACTGAGAGAGTACTGCACCATCACAGGTACTGAGAGAGCACTGCACCATCACAGGTACTGAGAGAGTCCTGCACCATCACAGGTGCTGAGAGCGCACTGCACTATCACAGGCACTGAGAGAGCTCTGCACTAGTACAGGTACTGAGAGCGCACTGCACTATCACAGGCACTGAGAGAGCACTGCATTATCACAGGCACTGAGAGCGCACTGCACTCTCACAGGCACTGAGAGCGCACTGCACTATCACAGGCACTGAGAGAGCACTGCACTATCACAGGCACTGAGAGAGTACTGCACCATCACAGGTACTGAGAGAGTACTGCACCATCACAGGTACTGAGAGCGCACTGCACTATCACAGGCACTGAGAGAGCACTGCACTATCACAGGCACTGAGAGAGTACTGCACCATCACAGGTACTGAGAGAGTACTGCACCATCACAGGTACTGAGAGAGCACTGCACCATCACAGGTACTGAGAGAGTCCTGCACAATCACAGGTACTGAGAGCGCACTGCACTATCACAGGCACTGAGAGAGCTCTGCACTAGTACAGGTACTGAGAGCGCACTGCACTATCACAGGCACTGAGAGAGCACTGCATTATCACAGGCACTGAGAGCGCACTGCACTCTCACAGGCACTGAGAGCGCACTGCACTATCACAGGCACTGAGAGAGCACTGCACTATCACAGGCACTGAGAGAGTACTGCACCATCACAGGTACTGAGAGAGTACTGCACCATCACAGGTACTGAGAGCGCACTGCACTATCACAGGCACTGAGAGAGCACTGCACTATCACAGGCACTGAGAGAGTACTGCACCATCACAGGTACTGAGAGAGTACTGCACCATCACAGGTACTGAGAGAGCACTGCACCATCACAGGTACTGAGAGAGTCCTGCACAATCACAGGTACTGAGAGCGCACTGCACTATCACAGGCACTGAGAGAGCTCTGCACTATCACAGGTACTGAGAGCGCACTGCACTATCACAGGCACTGAGAGAGCACTGCACTATCACAGGCACTGAGAGAGTACTGCACCATCACAGGTACTGAGAGAGTACTGCACTATCACAGGTACTGAGAGCGCACTGCACTACCACTGACACTGAGAGAGCACTGCACTATCGCAGGCATTGAGAGAGCACTGCACCATCACAGGGACTGAGAGAGTCCTGCACTGTCACAGGTACTGAGAGAGTACTGCACTATCACAGGTACTGAGAGCGCACTTCACTATCACAAGCACTGAGAGAGCACTGCACCATCACCGGTACTGAGAGAGTACTGCACTATCACAGGCACTGAGAGCGCACTGCACCATCACAGGCACTGAGAGCGCACTGCACTATCACAGGCACTGAGAGAGCAATGCACTATCACAGGCACTGAGAGCGTACTGCACTATCACAGGTACTGAGAGCGTACTGCACTATCCCAAGTACTGAGAGCGCACTGCACTATCACAGGTACTGAGAGAGCACTGTACTATCACAGGTACTGAGAGAGCACTGCACCATCACAGGTACTGAGAGAGTACTGCACTATCACAAGCACTGAGAGAGCACTGCACCATCAAAGGTACTGAGAGAGTACTGTACTATCACAGGTACTGAGAGAGTACTGTATATCACAGGTACTGAGAGAGTACTGCACTATCACAGGTACTGAGAGTGTACTTCACTAACACAGGTACTGAGAGAGTACTGTACCATCACAGGTACTGAGAGAGTACTGCACTATCACAGGTACTGAGAGCGCACTGCACTATCCCAGGTACTGAGAGAGCACTGCACCATCACAGGTACTGAGAGAGCACTGTACTATCCCAGGTACTGAGAGAGTACTGCACCATCGCAGGCACTTAGAGCGCACTGCACTATCACAGGTACTGAGAGAGCACTGCACCATCACAGGCACTTAGAGCGCACTGCACTATCACAGGTACTGAGAGAGCACTGCACCATCACAGGTACTGAGAGCGCACTGCACTATCACAGGTACTGAGAGAGTACTGCACCATCACAGGTACTGAGCGAGCACTGCACCATCACAGGCACTTAGAGCGCACAGCACTATCGCAGGTACTAGGAGAGTACTGCACTATCACAGGTACTGAGAGAGTCCTGCACCATCACAGGTACTGAGAGCACACTGCAATATCACTGGTACTGAGAGAGCACTGCAGTATCACAGGTACTGAGAGAGCACTGCACCATCATAGGTACTGAGAGCGCACTGCAACTATCACAGGCACTGAGAGAGCTCTGCACTATCACAGGTACTGAGAGCGCACTGCACTATCACAGGCACTGAGAGAGCACTGCACTATCACAGGCACTGAGAGAGTACTGCACCATCACAGGTACTGAGAGAGTACTGCACCATCACAGGTACTGAGAGCGCACTGCACTATCACAGGCACTGAGAGCGCACTGCACTATCACAGGCACTGAGAGAGCACTGCACTATCACAGGCACTGAGAGAGCACTACACTAACACAGGTACTGAGAGAGTACTGCACAATCACAGGCACTGAGAGAGCACTGCGCCATCACAGGTACTGAGAGCGCACTGCACTATCACAGGTACTGAGAGAGCACTGCACCATCACAGGTACTGAGAGAGTACTGCACCATCACAGGTACTGAGAGAGCACTGCACCATCACAGGTACTGAGAGAGTCCTGCACCATCACAGGTACTGAGAGCGCACTGCACTATCACAGGCACTGAGAGAGCTCTGCACTAGTACAGGTACTGAGAGCGCACTGCACTATCACAGGCACTGAGAGAGCACTGCATTATCACAGGCACTGAGAGCGCACTGCACTCTCACAGGCACTGAGAGCGCACTGCACTATCACAGGCACTGAGAGAGCACTGCACTATCACAGGCACTGAGAGAGTACTGCACCATCACAGGTACTGAGAGAGTACTGCACCATCACAGGTACTGAGAGCGCACTGCACTATCACAGGCACTGAGAGAGCACTGCACTATCACAGGCACTGAGAGAGTACTGCACCATCACAGGTACTGAGAGAGTACTGCACCATCACAGGTACTGAGAGAGCACTGCACCATCACAGGTACTGAGAGAGTCCTGCACAATCACAGGTACTGAGAGCGCACTGCACTATCACAGGCACTGAGAGAGCTCTGCACTATCACAGGTACTGAGAGCGCACTGCACTATCACAGGCACTGAGAGAGCACTGCACTATCACAGGCACTGAGAGAGTACTGCACCATCACAGGTACTGAGAGAGTACTGCACTATCACAGGTACTGAGAGCGCACTGCACTACCACTGGCACTGAGAGAGCACTGCACTATCGCAGGCATTGAGAGAGCACTGCACCATCACAGGGACGGAGAGAGTCCTGCACTGTCACAGGTACTGAGAGAGTACTGCACTATCACAGGTACTGAGAGCGCACTTCACTATCACAGGCACTGAGAGAGCACTGCACCATCACCGGTACTGAGAGAGTACTGCACTATCACAGGCACTGAGAGCGCACTGCACCATCACAGGCACTGAGAGCGCACTGCACTATCACAGGCACTGAGAGAGCAATGCACTATCACAGGCACTGAGAGCGTACTGCACTATCACAGGTACTGAGAGCGTACTGCACTATCCCAAGTACTGATAGCGCACTGCACTATCACAGGTACTGAGAGAGCACTGTACTATCACAGGTACTGAGAGAGCACTGCACCATCACAGGTACTGAGAGAGTACTGCACTATCACAAGCACTGAGAGAGCACTGCACCATCAAAGGTACTGAGAGAGTACTGTACTATCACAGGTACTGAGAGAGTACTGTATATCACAGGTACTGAGAGAGTACTGCACTATCACAGGTACTGAGAGTGTACTTCACTAACACAGGTACTGAGAGAGTACTGTACCATCACAGGTACTGAGAGAGTACTGCCCTATCACAGGTACTGAGAGCGCACTGCACTATCCCAGGTACTGAGAGAGCACTGCACCATCACAGGTACTGAGAGAGCACTGTACTATCCCAGGTACTGAGAGAGTACTGCACCATCGCAGGCACTTAGAGCGCACTGCACTATCACAGGTACTGAGAGAGCACTGCACCATCACAGGCACTTAGAGCGCACTGCACTATCACAGGTACTGAGAGAGCACTGCACCATCACAGGTACTGAGAGCGCACTGCACTATCACAGGTACTGAGAGAGTACTGCACCATCACAGGTACTGAGCGAGCACTGCACCATCACAGGCACTTAGAGCGCACAGCACTATCGCAGGTACTAGGAGAGTACTGCACCATCACAGGTACTGAGAGAGCTCTGCACTATCACAGGCACTGAGAGAGCACTGCACTATCACAGGTACTGAGAGCGCACTGCACTATCACAGGTACTGAGAGAGTACTGCACCATCACAGGTTCTGAGAGAGCTCTGCACTATCACAGGCACTGAGAGCGCACTGCACCATCACAGGTACTGAGAGCGCACTGCACTATCACAGGCACTGAGAGCGCACTGCACTATCACAGGGACTGAGAGAGCACTGCACTATCACAGGTACTGAGATGTTACTGCACCATCACAGGTACTGAGAGCGCACTGCACTATCACAGGCACTGAGAGAGTACTGCACTATCACAGGTACTGAGAGCGCACTGCACTGTCACAGGCACTGAAAGAGCACTGCACTATCACAGGTACTGAGACAGCACGGCACTGTCACAGGCACTGAGTGCGCACTGCACGACCACAGGCACAGACAGGACTGCACCATCACAGGTACTGAGAGAGCACTTCACCATCACAGGTACTCAGAGAGTACTGCACTATCACAGGCACTGAGAGAGCACTGCACTATCACAGGTACTGAGAGAGTACTGCACCATCACAGGTACTGAGAGAGCACTGCACCATCACAGGCACTGAGAGAGTACTGCACCATCACAGGCACTGAGAGAGCACTGCACTATCACAGGTACTGAGAGCGCACTGCACTATCACAGGCACTGAGAGAGTACTGCACTATATCAGGTACGGAGAGAGCACTGCACCATCACAGGTACTGAGAGCGCACTGCACCATCACAGGTACTGAGTGAGTACTGCACCATCACAGGCACTGAGAGAGCTCTGCGCTATCACAGGTACCGAGAGAGCACTGCAATATCACAGGTACCGAGAGAGTACTGCACTATCACAGGCACTGAGTGCGCACTGCACGACCACAGGCACAGACAGCACTGCACTATCACAGGCACTGAGAGAACAGCACTATCACAGGTACTGAGAGAGCACTGCACTAACACAGGCGCTGAGGGAGCACTGCACCATCACAGGTACTGAGAGAGCACTGCACCATCACAGGTACTGAGAGAGCACTGCACCATCACAGGCACTGAGAGAGTACTGCACTATCACAGGTACTGAGAGAGTACTGCACTATCACAGGTACCGAGAGAGCACTGCACTATCACAGGTACCGAGAGAGTACTGCACTATCACAGGCATTGAGAGAGCACTGCACCATCACAGGCACTGAGTGAGTACTGCACTATCACAGGTACTGAGAGAGCACTGCACTATCACAGGCATTGAGAGAGCACTGCACCATCACAGTTACTGAGAGTCCTGCACTGTCACAGGCACTGAGAGAGCACTGCACCATCACAGGTACTGAGAGAGTACTGCACTATCACAGGTACTGAGAAAGCACTGCACTATCACAGGCACTGAGAGAGCACTGCACTATCACAGGTACCGAGAGAGTACTGCACTATCACAGGCATTGAGAGAGCACTGCACCATCACAGGCATTGAGAGAGCACTGCACCATCACAGTTACTGAGAGTCCTGCACTGTCACAGGCACTGAGGGAGCACTGCACCATCACAGGTACTGAGAGAGCACTGCACCATCACAGGCACTGAGAGAGTACTGCACCATCACAGGTACTGAGAGCGCACTGCACTATCACAGGCACTGAGAGAGCACTGCACTATCACAGGTACTGAGAGAGCACTGCACTATCACAGGCACTGAGAGAGCACTGCACTATCACAGGTACTGAGAGAGCACTGCACCATCACAGGCACTGACAGAGCACTGCACTATCACAGGCACTGAGAGAGCACTGCACTATCACAGGCACTGAGAGAGTTCTGCACTATCACAGGTACTGAGAGAGCACTGCAACGATCACAGGCACTGAGAGAATACTGCACCATCACAGGTACCGAGAGCGCACTGCAACTATCACAGGCACTGAGAGAGTGCTGCACCATCACAGGTACTGAGAGCGCACTGCAACTATCACAGGCACTGAGAGAGCACTGCACCATCACAGGTACTGAGAGAGCACTGCACCATCACAGGTACTGAGAGCGCACTGCACTATCCCAGGTACTGAGAGCGCACTGCACTATCACAGGTACTGAGAGTGCACTGCACTATCACAGGCACTGAGAGAGCACTGCACCATCACAGGTACTGAGAGAGCACTGCACCATCACAGGTACTGAGAGAGTACTGCACTATCACAGGTACTGAGAGAGTACTGCACTATCACAGGTACCGAGAGAGCACTGCACTATCACAGGTACCGAGAGAGTACTGCACTATCACAGGCATTGAGAGAGCACTGCACTATCACAGGCACTGAGAGAGCACTGCGCTTTCACAGGTACCAAGAGAGTACTGCACTAACACAGGTACTGAGAGAGCACTGCACCATCACAGGTACTGAGAGAGTACTGCACTATCACAGGCACTGAGAGAGTACTGCACTATCACAGGCACTGAGAGAGTACTGCACTATCACAGGCACTGAGAGAGCACTGCACCATCACAGGTACTGAGAGAGTACTGCACTATCACAGGTACTGAGAGAGCACTGCACCATCACAAGTACTGAGAGAGTACTGCACTATCACAGGTACTGAGAGAGCACTGCACTATCACAGGCGCTGAGAGAGCACTGCACCATCACAGGTACTGAGAGAGTACTGCACTATCACTGGTACTGAGAGATCACTGCTCTATCACAGGCGCTGAGAGAGCACTGCACCATCACAGGTACTGAGAGCGAACTGCACTATCACAGGCACTGAGAGAGCACTGCACCATCACAGGTGCTGAGAGTGCACTGCACTATCACAGGAGCTGAGAGAGCACTGCACTATCACAGGCACTGAGAGAGTACTGCACTATCACAGGCACTGAGAGAGTACTGCACTATCATAGGTACTGAGAGAGCACTGCACTATCACAAGCGCTGAGAGAGCACTGCACCATCACAGGTACTGAGAGCGCACTGCACTATCACAGGCACTGAGAGAGCTCTGCACCATGACAGGCACTGAGAGAGCACTGCACCATCACAGGTTCTGAGAGCGCACTGCACGATCACAGGCACTGAGAGAGTACTGCACTATCACAGGTACTGAGAGAGTACTGCACCATCACAGGTACTGAGAGCGTACTGCACGATCACAGGCACTGAGAGAGTACTGCACTATCACAGGACCTGAGAGAGCACTGCACCATCACAGGTACTGAGAGCGCACTGCACCATGACAGGTACTGAGAGCGCACTGCACCATCACAGGTATTGAGAGCGCACTGCACAATCACAGGTACTGAGAGCGCACTGCACCATCACAGGCACTGAGAGAGCACTGCACCATCACAGGCACTGAGAGAGCACTGCACTATCACAGGTACTGAGAGAGCACTGCACTATCACAGACACTGAGAGAGCACTGCGCTTTCACAGGTACCAAGAGAGTACTGCACTAACACAGGTACTGAGAGAGCACTGCACCTTCACAGGTACTGAGAGAGTACTGCACTATCACAGGCACTGAGAGAGTACTGCACTATCACAGGCACTGAGAGAGTACTGCACTATCACAGGCACTGAGAGAGCACTGCACCATCACAGGTACTGAGAGAGCACTGCACCATCACAGGTACTGAGAGAGTACTGCACTATCACAGGTACTGAGAGAGCACTGCACCATCACAAGTACTGAGAGAGTACTGCACTATCACAGGTACTGAGAGAGTCCTGCACCATCACAGGTACTGAGAGCGCACTGCACTATCACAGGCACTGAGAGAGCACTGCACTATCACAGGTACTGAGAGAGTACTGCACTATCACAGGTACTGAGAGAGTACTGCACTATCACAGGTACTGAGAGAGTACTGCACTATCACAGCTCCTGCGAGAGTACTGCATTATCACAGGTACTGAGAGAGTACTGCACTATCACAGGTACTGAGAGAGTCCTGCACCATCACAGGTACTGAGAGCGCACTGCACTATCACAGGTACTGAGAGAGCACTGCAGTATCACAGGTACTGAGAGAGCACTGCACCATCACAGGTACTGAGAGCGCACTGCAAATATCACAGGCACTGAGAGAGCTCTGCACTATCACAGGTACTGAGAGCGCACTGCACTATCACAGGCACTGAGAGAGCACTGCACTATCACAGGCACTGAGAGAGTACTGCACCATCACAGGTACTGAGAGAGTACTGCACCATCACAGGTACTGAGAGCGCACTGCACTATCACAGGCACTGAGAGCGCACTGCACTATCACAGGTACTGAGAGTGCACTGCACTATCACAGGCACTGAGAGAGCACTGCACCATCACAGGTACTGAGAGAGCACTGCACCATCACAGGTACTGAGAGAGTACTGCACTATCACAGGTACTGAGAGAGTACTGCACTATCACAGGTACCGAGAGAGCACTGCACTATCACAGGTACCGAGAGAGTACTGCACTATCACAGGCATTGAGAGAGCACTGCACTATCACAGGCACTGAGAGAGCACTGCGCTTTCACAGGTACCAAGAGAGTACTGCACTAACACAGGTACTGAGAGAGCACTGCACCATCACAGGTACTGAGAGAGTACTGCACTATCACAGGCACTGAGAGAGTACTGCACTATTACAGGCACTGAGAGAGTACTGCACTATCACAGGCACTGAGAGAGCACTGCACCATCACAGGTACTGAGAGAGTACTGCACTATCACAGGTACTGAGAGAGCACTGCACCATCACAGGTACTGAGAGAGTACTGCACTATCACAGGTACTGAGAGAGCACTGCACTATCACAGGCGCTGAGAGAGCACAGCACCATCACAGGTACTGAGAGAGTACTGCACTATCACTGGTACTGAGAGATCACTGCTCTATCACAGGCGCTGAGAGAGCACTGCACCATCACAGGTACTGAGAGCGAACTGCACTATCACAGGCACTGAGAGAGCACTGCACCATCACAGGTACTGAGAGTGCACTGCACTATCACAGGAGCTGAGAGAGCACTGCACTATCACAGGCACTGAGAGAGTACTGCACTATCACAGGCACTGAGAGAGTACTGCACTATCATAGGTACTGAGAGAGCACTGCACTATCACAAGCGCTGAGAGGGCACTGCACCATCACAGGTACTGAGAGCGCACTGCACTATCACAGGCACTGAGAGAGCTCTGCACCATGACAGGTACTGAGAGAGCACTGCACCATCACAGGTTCTGAGAGCGCACTGCACGATCACAGGCACTGAGAGAGTACTGCACTATCACAGGTACTGAGAGAGTACTGCACCATCACAGGTACTGAGAGCGTACTGCACGATCACAGGCACTGAGAGAGTACTGCACTATCACAGGACCTGAGAGAGCACTGCACCATCACAGGTACTGAGAGCGCACTGCACCATGACAGGTACTGAGAGCGCACTGCACCATCACAGGTATTGAGAGCGCACTGCACCATCACAGGTACTGAGAGCGCACTGCACCATCACAGGCACTGAGAGAGCACTGCACCATCACAGGCACTGAGAGAGCACTGCACTATCACAGGTACTGAGAGAGCACTGCACTATCACAGGCACTGAGAGAGCACTGCGCTTTCACAGGTACCAAGAGAGTACTGCACTAACACAGGTACTGAGAGAGCACTGCACCATCACAGGTACTGAGAGAGTACTGCACTATCACAGGCACTGAGAGAGTACTGCACTATCACAGGCACTGAGAGAGTACTGCACTATCACAGGCACTGAGAGAGCACTGCACCATCACAGGTACTGACAGAGCACTGCACCATCACAGGTACTGAGAGAGTACTGCACTATCACAGGTACTGAGAGAGCACTGCACCATCACAAGTACTGAGAGAGTACTGCACTATCACAGGTACTGAGAGAGTCCTGCACCATCACAGGTACTGAGAGCGCACTGCACTATCACAGGCACTGAGAGAGCACTGCACTATCACAGGTACTGAGAGAGAACTGCACTATCACAGGTACTGAGAGAGTACTGCACTATCACAGGTACTGAGAGAGTACTGCACTATCACAGCTCCTGCGAGAGTACTGAATTATCACAGGTACTGAGAGAGTACTGCACTATCACAGGTACTGAGAGAGTCCTGCACCATCACAGGTACTGAGAGCGCACTGCACTATCACAGGTACTGAGAGAGCACTGCAGTATCACAGGTACTGAGAGAGCACTGCACCATCACAGGTACTGAGAGCGCACTGCAACTATCACAGGCACTGAGAGAGCTCTGCACTATCACAGGTACTGAGAGCGCACTGCACTATCACAGGCACTGAGAGAGAACTGCACTATCACAGGCACTGAGAGAGTACTGCACCATCACAGGTACTGAGAGAGTACTGCACCATCACAGGTACTGAGAGCGCACTGCACTATCACAGGCACTGAGAGCGCACTGCACTATCACAGGCACTGAGAGAGCACTGCACTATCACAGGCACTGAGAGAGCACTGCACTAACACAGGTACTGAGAGAGTACTGCACAATCACAGGCACTGAGAGAGCACTGCGCCATCACAGGTACTGAGAGCGCACTGCACTATCACAGGTGCTGAGAGAGCACTGCACCATCACAGGTACTGAGAGAGTACTGCACCATCACAGGTACTGAGAGAGCACTGCACCATCACAGGTACTGAGAGAGTCCTGCACCATCACAGGTACTGAGAGCGCACTGCACTATCACAGGCACTGAGAGAGCTCTGCACTAGTACAGGTACTGAGAGCGCACTGCACTATCACAGGCACTGAGAGAGCACCTCATTATCACAGGCACTGAGAGCGCACTGCACTATCACAGGCACTGAGAGCGCACTGCACTATCACAGGCACTGAGAGAGCACTGCACTATCACAGGCACTGAGAGAGTACTGCACCATCACAGGTACTGTGAGAGTACTGCACCATCACAGGTACTGAGAGCGCACTGCACTATCACAGGCACTGAGAGAGCACTGCACTATCACAGGCACTGAGAGAGTACTGCACCATCACAGGTACTGAGAGAGTACTGCACCATCACAGGTACTGAGAGAGCACTGCACCATCACAGGTACTGAGAGAGTCCTGCACCATCACAGGTACTGAGAGCGCACTGCACTATCACAGGCACTGAGAGAGCTCTGCACTATCACAGGTACTGAGAGCGCACTGCACTATCACAGGCACTGAGAGAGCACTGCACTATCACAGGCACTGAGAGAGTACTGCACCATCACAGGTACTGAGAGAGTACTGCACTATCACAGGTACTGAGAGCGCACTGCACTACCACTGGCACTGAGAGAGCACTGCACTATCGCAGGCATTGAGAGAGCACTGCACCATCACAGGGACTGAGAGAGTCCTGCACTGTCACAGGTACTGAGAGAGTACTGCACTATCACAGGTACTGAGAGCGCACTTCACTATCACAGGCACTGAGAGAGCACTGCACCATCACCGGTACTGAGAGAGTACTGCACTATCACAGGCACTGAGAGCGCACTGCACCATCACAGGCACTGAGAGCGCACTGCACTATCACAGGCACTGAGAGAGCAATGCACTATCACAGGCACTGAGAGCGTACTGCACTATCACAGGTACTGAGAGCGTACTGCACTATCCCAAGTACTGAGAGCGCACTGCACTATCACAGGTACTGAGAGAGCACTGTACTATCACAGGTACTGAGAGAGCACTGCACCATCACAGGTACTGAGAGAGTACTGCACTATCACAAGCACTGAGAGAGCACTGCACCATCAAAGGTACTGAGAGAGTACTGTACTATCACAGGTACTGAGAGAGTACTGTATATCACAGGTACTGAGAGAGTACTGCACTATCACAGGTACTGAGAGTGTACTTCACTAACACAGGTACTGAGAGAGTACTGTACCATCACAGGTACTGAGAGAGTACTGCACTATCACAGGTACTGAGAGCGCACTGCACTATCCCAGGTACTGAGAGAGCACTGCACCATCACAGGTACTGAGAGAGCACTGTACTATCCCAGGTACTGAGAGAGTACTGCACCATCGCAGGCACTTAGAGCGCACTGCACTATCACAGGTACTGAGAGAGCACTGCACTGTCTCAGGCACTTAGAGCGCACTGCACTATCACAGGTACTGAGAGAGCACTGCACCATCACAGGTACTGAGAGCGCACTGCACTATCACAGGTACTGAGAGAGTACTGCACCATCACAGGTACTGAGCGAGCACTGCACCATCACAGGCACTTAGAGCGCACAGCACTATCGCAGGTACTGAGAGAGTACTGCACCATCACAGGTACTGAGAGAGCTCTGCACTATCACAGGCACTGAGAGAGCACTGCACTATCACAGGTACTGAGAGCGCACTGCACTATCACAGGTACTGAGAGAGTACTGCACCATCACAGGTACTGAGAGAGCACTGCACCATCACAGGCACTTAGAGCGCACTGCACTATCACAGGTACTGAGAGAGTACTGCACCATCACAGGTACTGAGAGAGCTCTGCACTATCACAGGCACTGAGAGAGCACTGCACTATCACAGGTACTGAGAGCGCACTGCACTATCACAGGTACTGAGAGAGTACTGCACCATCACAGGTACTGAGAGAGCTCTGCACTATCACAGGCACTGAGAGCGCACTGCACCATCACAGGTACTGAGAGCGCACTGCACTATCACAGGCACTGAGAGCGCACTGCACTATCACAGGGACTGAGAGAGCACTGCACTATCACAGGTACTGAGATGTTACTGCACCATCACAGGTACTGAGAGCGCACTGCACTATCACAGGCACTGAGAGAGTACTGCACTATCACAGGTACTGAGAGCGCACTGCACTGTCACAGGCACTGAAAGAGCACTGCACTATCACAGGTACTGAGACAGCACTGCACTGTCACAGGCACTGAGTGCGCACTGCACGACCACAGGCACAGACAGGACTGCACCATCACAGGTACTGAGAGAGCACTTCACCATCACAGGTACTGAGAGAGTACTGCACTATCACAGGCACTGAGAGAGCACTGCACTATCACAGGTACTGAGAGAGTACTGCACCATCACAGGTACTGAGAGAGCACTGCGCCATCACAGGCACTGAGAGAGTACTGCACCATCACAGGCACTGAGAGAGCACTGCACTATCACAGGTACTGAGAGCGCACTGCACTATCACAGGCACTGAGAGAGTACTGCACCATCACAGGTACTGAGAGAGTACTGCACCATCACAGGTACTGAGAGAGCACTGCACCATCACAGGTACTGAGAGAGTCCTGCACCATCACAGGTACTGAGAGCGCACTGCACTATCACAGGCACTGAGAGAGCTCTGCACTATCACAGGTACTGAGAGCGCACTGCACTATCACAGGCACTGAGAGAGCACTGCACTATCACAGGCACTGAGAGAGTACTGCACCATCACAGGTACTGAGAGAGTACTGCACTATCACAGGTACTGAGAGCGCACTGCACTACCACTGGCACTGAGAGAGCACTGCACTATCGCAGGCATTGAGAGAGCACTGCACCATCACAGGGACTGAGAGAGTCCTGCACTGTCACAGGTACTGAGAGAGTACTGCACTATCACAGGTACTGAGAGCGCACTTCACTATCACAGGCACTGAGAGAGCACTGCACCATCACCGGTACTGAGAGAGTACTGCACTATCACAGGCACTGAGAGCGCACTGCACCATCACAGGCACTGAGAGCGCACTGCACTATCACAGGCACTGAGAGAGCAATGCACTATCACAGGCACTGAGAGCGTACTGCACTATCACAGGTACTGAGAGCGTACTGCACTATCCCAAGTACTGAGAGCGCACTGCACTATCACAGGTACTGAGAGAGCACTGTACTATCACAGGTACTGAGAGAGCACTGCACCATCACAGGTACTGAGAGAGTACTGCACTATCACAAGCACTGAGAGAGCACTGCACCATCAAAGGTACTGAGAGAGTACTGTACTATCACAGGTACTGAGAGAGTACTGTATATCACAGGTACTGAGAGAGTACTGCACTATCACAGGTACTGAGAGTGTACTTCACTAACACAGGTACTGAGAGAGTACTGTACCATCACAGGTACTGAGAGAGTACTGCACTATCACAGGTACTGAGAGCGCACTGCACTATCCCAGGTACTGAGAGAGCACTGCACCATCACAGGTACTGAGAGAGCACTGTACTATCCCAGGTACTGAGAGAGTACTGCACCATCGCAGGCACTTAGAGCGCACTGCACTATCACAGGTACTGAGAGAGCACTGCACTGTCTCAGGCACTTAGAGCGCACTGCACTATCACAGGTACTGAGAGAGCACTGCACCATCACAGGTACTGAGAGCGCACTGCACTATCACAGGTACTGAGAGAGTACTGCACCATCACAGGTACTGAGCGAGCACTGCACCATCACAGGCACTTAGAGCGCACAGCACTATCGCAGGTACTGAGAGAGTACTGCACCATCACAGGTACTGAGAGAGCTCTGCACTATCACAGGCACTGAGAGAGCACTGCACTATCACAGGTACTGAGAGCGCACTGCACTATCACAGGTACTGAGAGAGTACTGCACCATCACAGGTACTGAGAGAGCACTGCACCATCACAGGCACTTAGAGCGCACTGCACTATCACAGGTACTGAGAGAGTACTGCACCATCACAGGTACTGAGAGAGCTCTGCACTATCACAGGCACTGAGAGAGCACTGCACTATCACAGGTACTGAGAGCGCACTGCACTATCACAGGTACTGAGAGAGTACTGCACCATCACAGGTACTGAGAGAGCTCTGCACTATCACAGGCACTGAGAGCGCACTGCACCATCACAGGTACTGAGAGCGCACTGCACTATCACAGGCACTGAGAGCGCACTGCACTATCACAGGGACTGAGAGAGCACTGCACTATCACAGGTACTGAGATGTTACTGCACCATCACAGGTACTGAGAGCGCACTGCACTATCACAGGCACTGAGAGAGTACTGCACTATCACAGGTACTGAGAGCGCACTGCACTGTCACAGGCACTGAAAGAGCACTGCACTATCACAGGTACTGAGACAGCACTGCACTGTCACAGGCACTGAGTGCGCACTGCACGACCACAGGCACAGACAGGACTGCACCATCACAGGTACTGAGAGAGCACTTCACCATCACAGGTACTGAGAGAGTACTGCACTATCACAGGCACTGAGAGAGCACTGCACTATCACAGGTACTGAGAGAGTACTGCACCATCACAGGTACTGAGAGAGCACTGCGCCATCACAGGCACTGAGAGAGTACTGCACCATCACAGGCACTGAGAGAGCACTGCACTATCACAGGTACTGAGAGCGCACTGCACTATCACAGGCACTGAGAGAGTACTGCACTATCACAGGTACTGAGAGAGCACTGCACCATCACAGGTACTGAGAGAGTACTGCACCATCACAGGCACTGAGAGAGCTCTGCGCTATCACAGGTACCGAGAGAGCACTGCACTATCACAGGTACCGAGAGAGTACTGCACTATCACAGCCACTGAGTGCGCACTGCACGACCACAGGCACAGACAGCACTGCACTATCACAGGCACTGAGAGAACAGCACTATCACAGGTACTGAGAGAGCACTGCACTAACACAGGCGCTGAGGGAGCACTGCACCATCACAGGTACTGAGAGAGCACTGCACCATCACAGGTACTGAGAGAGCACTGCACCATCACAGGTACTGAGAGAGTACTGCACTATCACAGGTACTGAGAGAGTACTGCACTATCACAGGTACCGAGAGAGCACTGCACTATCACAGGCACTGAGAGAGCACTGCACTATCACAGGTACTGAGAGCGCACTGCACTATCACAGGTACTGAGAGAGTACTGCACCATCACAGGTACTGAGAGAGCACTGCACCATCACAGGCACTTAGAGCGCACTGCACTATCACAGGTACTGAGAGAGTACTGCACCATCACAGGTACTGAGAGAGCTCTGCACTATCACAGGCACTGAGAGAGCACTGCTCTATCACAGGTACTGAGAGCGCACTGCACTATCACAGGTACTGAGAGAGTACTGCACCATCACAGGTACTGAGAGAGCTCTGCACTATCACAGGCACTGAGAGCGCACTGCACCATCACAGGTACTGAGAGCGCACTGCACTATCACAGGCACTGAGAGCGCACTGCACTATCACAGGGACTGAGAGAGCACTGCACTATCACAGGTACTGAGATGTTACTGCACCATCACAGGTACTGAGAGCGCACTGCACTATCACAGGCACTGAGAGAGTACTGCACTATCACAGGTACTGAGAGCGCACTGCACTGTCACAGGCACTGAAAGAGCACTGCACTATCACAGGTACTGAGACAGCACTGCACTGTCACAGGCACTGAGTGCGCACTGCACGACCACAGGCACAGACAGGACTGCACCATCACAGGTACTGAGAGAGCACTTCACCATCACAGGTACTGAGAGAGTACTGCACTATCACAGGCACTGAGAGAGCACTGCACTATCACAGGTACTGAGAGAGTACTGCACCATCACAGGTACTGAGAGAGCACTGCGCCATCACAGGCACTGAGAGAGTACTGCACCATCACAGGCACTGAGAGAGCACTGCACTATCACAGGTACTGAGAGCGCACTGCACTATCACAGGCACTGAGAGAGTACTGCACTATCACAGGTACTGAGAGAGCACTGCACCATCACAGGTACTGAGAGCGCACTGCACCATCACAGGTACTGAGAGAGTACTGCACCATCACAGGCACTGAGAGAGCTCTGCGCTATCACAGGTACCGAGAGAGCACTGCACTATCACAGGTACCGAGAGAGTACTGCACTATCACAGGCACTGAGTGCGCACTGCACGACCACAGGCACAGACAGCACTGCACTATCACAGGCACTGAGAGAACAGCACTATCACAGGTACTGAGAGAGCACTGCACTAACACAGGCGCTGAGGGAGCACTGCACCATCACAGGTACTGAGAGAGCACTGCACCATCACAGGTACTGAGAGAGCACTGCACCATCACAGGTACTGAGAGAGTACTGCACTATCACAGGTACTGAGAGAGTACTGCACTATCACAGGTACCGAGAGAGCACTGCACTATCACAGGTACCGAGAGAGTACTGCACTATCACAGGCATTGAGAGAGCACTGCACCATCACAGGCACTGAGAGAGTACTGCACTATCACAGGTACTGAGAGAGCACTGCACTATCACAGGCATTGAGAGAGCACTGCACCATCACAGTTACTGAGAGTCCTGCACTGTCACAGGCACTGAGGGAGCACTGCACCATCACAGGTACTGAGAGAGTACTGCACTATCACAGGTACTGAGAAAGCACTGCACTATCACAGGCACTGAGAGAGCACTGCACTATCACAGGTACCGAGAGAGTACTGCACTATCACAGAGATTGAGAGAGCACTGCACCATCACAGGCATTGAGAGAGCACTGCACCATCACAGTTACTGAGAGTCCTGCACTGTCACAGGCACTGAGGGAGCACTGCACCATCACAGCTACTGAGAGAGCACTGCACCATCACAGGCACTGAGAGAGTACTGCACCATCACAGGTACTGAGAGCGCACTGCACTATCACAGGCACTGAGAGAGCACTGCACTATCACAGGTAGTGAGAGAGCACTGCACTATCACAGCCACTGAGAGAGCACTGCACTATCACAGGTACTGAGAGAGCACTGCACCATCACAGGCACTGACAGAGCACTGCACTATCACAGGCACTGAGAGAGCACTGCACTATCACAGGCACTGAGAGAGTACTGCACTATCACAGGTACTGAGAGAGCACTTCAACTATCACAGGCACTGAGAGAATTCTGCACCATCACAGGTACTGAGAGCGCACTGCAACTATCACAGGCACTGAGAGAGTGCTGCACCATCACAGGTACTGAGAGCGCACTGCAACTATCACAGGCACTGAGTGAGTACTGTACTATCACAGGTACTGAGAGAGTACTGTACTATCACAGGTACTGAGAGAGTACTGCACTAACACAGGTACTGAGAGAGTACTGTACTATCACAGGTACTGAGAGAGTACTGCACTATCACAGAGATTGAGAGAGCACTGCACCATCACAGGCATTGAGAGAGCACTGCACCATCACAGTTACTGAGAGTCCTGCACTGTCACAGGCACTGAGGGAGCACTGCACCATCACAGGTACTGAGAGAGCACTGCACCATCACAGGCACTGAGAGAGTACTGCACCATCACAGGTACTGAGAGCGCACTGCACTATCACAGGCACTGAGAGAGCACTGCACTATCACAGGTACTGAGAGAGCACTGCACTATCACAGCCACTGAGAGAGCACTGCACTATCACAGGTACTGAGAGAGCACTGCACCATCACAGGCACTGACAGAGCACTGCACTATCACAGGCACTGAGAGAGCACTGCACTATCACAGGCACTGAGAGAGTACTGCACTATCACAGGTACTGAGAGAGCACTGCAACTATCACAGGCACTGAGAGAATTCTGCACCATCACAGGTACTGAGAGCGCACTGCAACTATCACAGGCACTGAGAGAGTGCTGCACCATCACAGGTACTGAGAGCGCACTGCAACTATCACAGGCACTGAGAGAGCACTGCACCATCACAGGTACTGAGAGAGCACTGCACCATCACAGGTACTGAGAGCGCACTGCACTATCCCAGGTACTGAGAGAGCACTGCACCATCACAGGTACTGAGAGAGTACTGCACTATCACAGGTACTGAGAGAGTACTGCACTATCACAGGTACCGAGAGAGCACTGCACTATCACAGGTACCGAGAGAGTACTGCACTATCACAGGCATTGAGAGAGCACTGCACCATCACAGGCACTGAGAGAGTACTGCACTATCACAGGTACTGAGAGAGCACTGCACTATCACAGGCATTGAGAGAGCACTGCACCATCACAGTTACTGAGAGTCCTGCACTGTCACAGGCACTGAGGGAGCACTGCACCATCACAGGTACTGAGAGAGTACTGCACTATCACAGGTACTGAGAAAGCACTGCACTATCACAGGCACTGAGAGAGCACTGCACTATCACAGGTACCGAGAGAGTACTGCACTATCACAGAGATTGAGAGAGCACTGCACCATCACAGGCATTGAGAGAGCACTGCACCATCACAGTTACTGAGAGTCCTGCACTGTCACAGGCACTGAGGGAGCACTGCACCATCACAGCTACTGAGAGAGCACTGCACCATCACAGGCACTGAGAGAGTACTGCACCATCACAGGTACTGAGAGCGCACTGCACTATCACAGGCACTGAGAGAGCACTGCACTATCACAGGTACTGAGAGAGCACTGCACTATCACAGGTACTGAGAGAGCACTGCACCATCACAGGCACTGACAGAGCACTGCACTATCACAGGCACTGAGAGAGCACTGCACTATCACAGGCACTGAGAGAGTACTGCACTATCACAGGTACTGAGAGAGCACTGCAACTATCACAGGCACTGAGAGAATTCTGCACCATCACAGGTACTGAGAGCGCACTGCAACTATCACAGGCACTGAGAGACTGCTGCACCATCATAGGTACTGAGAGCGCACTGCAACTATCACAGGCACTGAGTGAGTACTGTACTATCACAGGTACTGAGAGAGTACTGTACTATCACAGGTACTGAGAGAGTACTGCACTAACACAGGTACTGAGAGAGTACTGTACTATCACAGGTACTGAGAGAGTACTGCACTATCACAGAGATTGAGAGAGCACTGCACCATCACAGGCATTGAGAGAGCACTGCACCATCACAGTTACTGAGAGTCCTGCACTGTCACAGGCACTGAGGGAGCACTGCACCATCACAGGTACTGAGAGAGCACTGCACCATCACAGGCACTGAGAGAGTACTGCACCATCACAGGTACTGAGAGCGCACTGCACTATCACAGGCACTGAGAGAGCACTGCACTATCACAGGTACTGAGAGAGCACTGCACTATCACAGCCACTGAGAGAGCACTGCACTATCACAGGTACTGAGAGAGCACTGCACCATCACAGGCACTGACAGAGCACTGCACTATCACAGGCACTGAGAGAGCACTGCACTATCACAGGCACTGAGAGAGTACTGCACTATCACAGGTACTGAGAGAGCACTGCAACTATCACAGGCACTGAGAGAATTCTGCACCATCACAGGTACTGAGAGCGCACTGCAACTATCACAGGCACTGAGAGAGTGCTGCACCATCACAGGTACTGAGAGCGCACTGCAACTATCACAGGCACTGAGAGAGCACTGCACCATCACAGGTACTGAGAGAGCACTGCACCATCACAGGTACTGAGAGCGCACTGCACTATCCCAGGTACTGAGAGCGCACTGCACTATCACAGGTACTGAGAGTGCACTGCACTATCACAGGCACTGAGAGAGCACTGCACCATCACAGGTACTGAGAGAGCACTGCACCATCACAGGTACTGAGAGAGTACTGCACTATCACAGGTACTGAGAGAGTACTGCACTATCACAGGTACCGAGAGAGCACTGCACTATCACAGGTACCGAGAGAGTACTGCACTATCACAGGCATTGAGAGAGCACTGCACCATCACAGGCACTGAGAGAGTACTGCACTATCACAGGTACTGAGAGAGCACTGCACTATCACAGGCATTGAGAGAGCACTGCACCATCACAGTTACTGAGAGTCCTGCACTGTCACAGGCACTGAGAGAGCACTGCACCATCACAGGTACTGAGAGAGTACAGCACTATCACAGGTACTGAGAAAGCACTGCACTATCACAGGCACTGAGAGAGCACTGCACTATCACAGGTACCGAGAGAGTACTGCACTATCACAGGCATTGAGAGAGCACTGCACCATCACAGGCATTGAGAGAGCACTGCACCATCACAGTTACTGAGAGTCCTGCACTGTCACAGGCACTGAGGGAGCACTGCACCATCACAGGTACTGAGAGAGCACTGCACCATCACAGGCACTGAGAGAGTACTGCACCATCACAGATACTGAGAGCGCACTGCACTATCACAGGCACTGAGAGAGCACTGCACTATCACAGGTACTGAGAGAGCACTGCACTATCACAGGCACTGAGAGAGCACTGCACTATCACAGGTACTGAGAGAGCACTACACCATCACAGGCACTGACAGAGCACTGCTCTATCACAGGCACTGAGAGAGCACTGCACTATCACAGGCACTGAGAGAGTACTGCACTATCACAGGTACTGAGAGAGCACTGCAACTATCACAGGCACTGAGAGAGTACTGCACCATCACAGGTACTGAGAGCGCACTGCAACTATCACAGGCACTGAGAGAGTGCTGCACCATCACAGGTACTGAGAGCGCACTGCAACTATCACAGGCACTTAGAGAGTGCTGCACTATCCCAGGTACTGAGAGCACACTGCACTATCACAGGTACTGAGAGAGTACTGCACTATCACAGGTACTGAGAGAGCACTGCACCATCACAGGCACTGAGAGAGCACTGCACCATCACAGCTACTGAGAGCGCACTGCACTATCACAGGTACTGAGAGAGTACTGCACCATCACAGGTACTGAGAGAGCACTGCACCATCACAGGTACTGAGAGAGCACTGCGCTATCACAGGCACTGCGAGAGTACTGCACCATCACAGGTACTGAGAGAGCACTGCACTATCACAGGCACTGAGAGAGCACTGCACTACCACAGGCACTGAGAGCGTCCTGCACTATCCCAGGTATTGAGAGCGCACTGCACTATCACAGGCACTGAGAGAGTACTGTACTATCACAGGTACTGAGAGAGTACTGCACTATCACAAGCACTGAGAGAGCACTGCACCATCAAAGGTACTGAGAGAGTACTGTACTATCACAGGTACTGAGAGAGTACTGTATATCACAGGTACTGAGAGAGTACTGTATATCACAGGCACTGAGAGAGCACTGCACCATCACAGGTACTGAGAGAGCACTGCACCATCACAGGTACTGAGAGAGTACTGCACTATCACAGGTACTGAGAGAGTACTGCACTATCACAGGTACCGAGAGAGCACTGCACTATCACAGGTACCGAGAGAGTACTGCACTATCACAGGCATTGAGAGAGCACTGCACCATCACAGGCACTGAGAGAGTACTGCACTATCACAGGTACTGAGAGAGCACTGCACTATCACAGGCATTGAGAGAGCACTGCACCATCACAGTTACTGAGAGTCCTGCACTGTCACAGGCACTGAGAGAGCACTGCACCATCACAGGTACTGAGAGAGTACAGCACTATCACAGGTACTGAGAAAGCACTGCACTATCACAGGCACTGAGAGAGCACTGCACTATCACAGGTACCGAGAGAGTACTGCACTATCACAGGCATTGAGAGAGCACTGCACCATCACAGGCATTGAGAGAGCACTGCACCATCACAGTTACTGAGAGTCCTGCACTGTCACAGGCACTGAGGGAGCACTGCACCATCACAGGTACTGAGAGAGCACTGCACCATCACAGGCACTGAGAGAGTACTGCACCATCACAGATACTGAGAGCGCACTGCACTATCACAGGCACTGAGAGAGCACTGCACTATCACAGGTACTGAGAGAGCACTGCACTATCACAGGCACTGAGAGAGCACTGCACTATCACAGGTACTGAGAGAGCACTACACCATCACAGGCACTGACAGAGCACTGCTCTATCACAGGCACTGAGAGAGCACTGCACTATCACAGGCACTGAGAGAGTACTGCACTATCACAGGTACTGAGAGAGCACTGCAACTATCACAGGCACTGAGAGAGTACTGCACCATCACAGGCACTGAGAGCGCACTGCAACTATCACAGGCACTGAGAGAGTGCTGCACCATCACAGGTACTGAGAGCGCACTGCAACTATCACAGGCACTTAGAGAGTGCTGCACTATCCCAGGTACTGAGAGCACACTGCACTATCACAGGTACTGAGAGAGTACTGCACTATCACAGGTACTGAGAGAGCACTGCACCATCACAGGCACTGAGAGAGCACTGCACCATCACAGCTACTGAGAGCGCACTGCACTATCACAGGTACTGAGAGAGTACTGCACCATCACAGGTACTGAGAGAGCACTGCACCATCACAGGTACTGAGAGAGCACTGCGCTATCACAGGCACTGAGAGAGTACTGCACCATCACAGGTACTGAGAGAGCACTGCACTATCACAGGCACTGAGAGAGCACTGCACTACCACAGGCACTGAGAGCGTCCTGCACTATCCCAGGTATTGAGAGCGCACTGCACTATCACAGGCACTGAGAGAGTACTGTACTATCACAGGTACTGAGAGAGTACTGCACTATCACAAGCACTGAGAGAGCACTGCACCATCAAAGGTACTGAGAGAGTACTGTACTATCACAGGTACTGAGAGAGTACTGTATATCACAGGTACTGAGAGAGTACTGTATATCACAGGCACTGAGAGAGCACTGTACTATCCCAGGTACTGAGACAGCACTGCACCATCACAGGTACTGAGAGCGCACTGCACTATCACAGGTACTGAGAGAGCACTGTACTATCACAGGTACTGAGAGAGCACTGCACCATCACAGGTACTGAGAGAGTACTGTACTATCACAGGTACTGAGAGCGCACTGCACTATCACAGGTACTGAGAGAGCACTGTACTATCACAGGTACTGAGAGAGCACTGCACCATCACAGGTACTGAGAGAGCACTGCACTATCACAGGTACTGAGAGAGCACTGTACCATCACAGGTACTGAGAGAGTACTGTATATCACAGGCACTGAGAGAGTATTGCACTATCACAGGTACTGAGAGTGTACTGCACTAACACAGGTACTGAGAGAGTACTGCACTAACACAGGTACTGAGTGAGTACTGTACTATCACAGGTACTGAGAGAGTACTGTACTATCACAGGTACTGAGAGAGTACTGCACTAACACAGGTACTGAGAGAGTACTGTACTATCACAGGTACTGAGAGAGTACTGTACTATCACAGTGTGGTAGTATGCATTAGGGGTCATGTGGGACTGTGAAGCCGTGATGTCATTGGCTGACAGATCCCGGGTCCTGGTTGGACGTTGACCTCTAGCTCCGCCCTGAAGGCGGAGTATAAGTACCAGGATTCCTCCCCCGCAGGCAGTCTACTACTGAACTGCGGGGGAACAGTCACGCTTAATAAAGCCTCATCGACTTCACTCTATTCGTCTCTCGGAATCTTTGTGCGCTACAATTTATTAAGCGTGACTAAAGGACTATGGAGCTCAGGATCATCCCGGAATGCCTGAGGATCAGCCCCCACGCAGTGAACGCAGCAGCAGCTTTCAAGCACTGGCAGACTTGTTTCGAGGCCTACCTCAGAACGGCCACCGGCCGGGTCACAGAAGACCAAAAACTACAGGTCCTGCACTCGAGGTTAAGCACGGAGATTTTCTCCCTCATCGAAGACGCAGAGGATTTCCAGACGGCGTTCGCAGCACTAAAAAGTCTCTATGTCCGCCCAGTAAACCAGATCTACGCTCGCTATCAACTCGCAACGAGACGGCAAAGTCCCGGAGAATCGATAGATGAATTCTACGCCGCGCTACTAATTTTGGGACGGGCCTGCAGCTGCCCGCCGGTGAACGCAAACGAACACACGGACATGTTAATGCGCGATGCTTTTGTGGCAGGTATGAACTCCTCCCAAATCCGCCAAAGACTTCTAGAAAAAGAGTCGCTAGGACTCTCAGAGGCACGGGCACTAGCAGCCTCCCTAGACGTGGACGCGCAAAATACCCGCGCCTACGGCCCCGACCGCGCGGGGCCCATTGGGCTCCGTACGCACCCGTCGCGACAAACCCACCCCCCCACCGGACACCCCACAGGCTTGCGCGGTTCAAACGCCAAGCCGCTCCGGGGGAGCCCGCTGCTATTTCTGCGGCCAAGCGAAACACCCCCGGCAGCGCTGCCCGGCTCGCGCAGCGATCTGTAAGAGCTGCGGGAAAAAGGGCCATTTCGCGGCTGTGTGCCGGTCCCGCGAGGTCGCCGCTGTCCCGGGAGAACAGGGAGCCCTGCACGCCTCTTACGCTCCCCAACCCCCCCAGCGCCCCATGTATGACCCGCCGGCGCTACCACTCTGGGTCCCGACTACCGCTCTCCCCGGAGAACAGTGAGCCCTGCACGCCGTTTACGCTCCACAACCCCCACCCCCCCCGCGCCCCATGTCTGACCCGCCGGCGCTACCACTTTGGGTCCCGACCACCGCTCTCCCCGGACAAGAGGGAGTTCTGCGCGTCTCTAACACTCCCCAAAACCCCCCCTCCGTGCCCCACGTATGACCCGCCGACGCTACCAATTTGGGTCCCGGCCACTGCTGTCCCCAAAGAGGGAGCCGCGCGCGTTCCTAACGCGCCCCAACCCCCCCAGCGCCCCATGTGCGACCCGCAGGCGCCGCCATTTTGGGTCCCGGCCACCACGAGGGGAAGAAGGGCGCCGCCATCTTGGACCACCCCAGACCTGTGCGACGCATGGGGGCGGCCATCTTGTTCACCCCCAACGCCATCTTGGACGGCAACAACGGACCCCAGTGTCGACGGCTCCACGGGGTTCGAAGAAGACGCTCAACCATTACAACCACGTCTGGCTTCAAAATGACGCTGGACCAAGCACGGCCCCGGATGCTCCAGACGACGACGACAACGGTGCTGATAAACGGGCACGAGACAGCATGTCTGGTCGACTCCGGGAGCACGGAGAGTTTTATCCACCCCGACACGGTAAGACGCTGTTCTTTGACCATCCGTCCCAGTGCGCAAAAGATTTCCCTAGCTGCAGGATCCCACTCCGTACAGATCAAAGGCTTCTGCATAGTTACCCTAACGGTGCAAGGGAGGGAGTTCAAAAACTACAGGCTCTACGTCCTTCCCCAACTCTGCGCCCCCACATTACTGGGATTAGACTTCCATGTGCAATCTACAGAGCCTAACCTTCAAATTCGGCGGCCCAATACCCCCACTCACTATCTGCGGCCTTGCAACCCTCAAGGTGCAACCCCCATCCTTGTTTGCAAACCTCACCCCGGATTGCAAACCCATCGCCACTAGGAGCAGACGGTACAGCGCCCAGGACCGGACCTTCATTCGGTCCGAAGTCCAGCGGCTACTAAAGGAAGGCATAATCCAGGCCAGCAATAGTCCCTGGAGAGCACAGGTGGTAGTAGTAAAGACAGGGGAGAAGCAAAGGATGGTCATAGACTATAGCCAGACCATCAACAGGTACACACAACTAGACGCGTACCCTCTCCCCCGCATATCCGACATGGTCAATCGGATTGCCCAATATAAGGTCTTCTCCACCGTGGTCCTCAAGTCCGCCTACCATCAGCTCCCCATCCGCCCAAGTGACCGCAAGTACACAGCCTTCGAGGCAGACGGGCGATTATACCATTTCCTAAGGGTCCCATTTGGCGTCACAAACGGGGTCTCGGTCTTCCAACGAGAGATGGACCGAATGGTTGATCAACATGGGTTACGGGCCACGTTCCCGTATCTCGACAATGTAACCATCTGCGGCCACGATCAGCAGGACCACGACGCCAACCTCCAAAAATTCCTCCAGACTGCTAAAGCCTTGAACCTCACGTACAACGAGGACAAGTGCGTTTTTAGCACAAACCGGCTAGCCATCCTGGGCTACGTAGTGCGCAATGGGATAATAGGCCCCGACCCCGAACGTATGCGCGCCCTCATGGAATTTCCCCTCCCGCACTGCTCAAAAGCCCTAAAACGCTGCCTGGGGTTCTTTTCATACTACGCCCAGTGGGTCCCCCAGTACGCAGACAAGGCCCGCCCCCTAATACAGACCACGACCTTCCCTCTGTCGACAGAGGCTTGCCAGGCCTTCAGCCGCATCAAAGCGGATATCGCAAAGGCCACGATGCGCGCCATCGCCGAGTCCCTCCCCTTCCAGGTCGAGAGCGACGCCTCCGATGTAGCTCTAGCGACCACCCTTAACCAAGCGGGCAGACCCGTGGCCTTTTTCTCCCGAACCCTCCACGCTTCAGAAATCCGCCACTCCTCAGTGGAAAAGGAAGCCCAAGCCATAGTGGAAGCGGTGCGACATTGGAGGCATTACCTGGCCGGCAGGAGATTCACTTTCCTCACGGACCAACGGTCGGTAGCCTTCATGTTCGATAATGCACAGCGGGGCAAAATCAAAAACGACAAGATCTTAAGGTGGAGGATCGAGCTCTCCACCTTCAACTACGAGATCTTGTATCGTCCCGGAAAGCTGAACGAGCCGTCCGATGCCCTATCCCGCGGCACATGTGCCAACGCACAAATTAACCGCCTCCAAACCCTCCACGAGGACCTCTGCCACCCGGGGGTCACTCGGTTCTACCACTTTATTAAGTCCCGCAACCTCCCATACTCTTTAGAGGAGGTCCGTACAGTCACAAGGAACTGCCACATCTGCGCAGAGTGCAAACCGCATTTTTTCAGGCCGGATGGTGCGCACCTGATTAAGGCTTCCCGCCCCTTTGAACGCCTTAGTCTGGATTTCAAAGGACCCCTCCCCTCCACCGACCGCAACATATAGTTCCTTAATGTGGTGGACGAGTACTCCCGCTTCCCATTCGCCATCCCCTGCTCTGACATGACCGCGGCCACAGTCATTAAAGCCCTGAACACCATATTCACACTGTTCGGTTGCCCCGCATACGTCCACAGCGACAGGGGGTCCTCCTTCATGAGCGACGAGCTGCGCCAGTTCCTGCTCAGCAACGGTATAGCCTCGAGCAGGACGACCAGCTACAACCCCCGGGGGAACGGGCAAGTAGAGAGGGAGAACGGCACGGTCTGGAAGACCGTCCTACTGGCCCTACGGTCCAGGGACCTCCCAGTTTCACGGTGGCAGCGATAGTTCGAAACAAAAAAAACCTTGTACATACTGTAATAACATGCGAAAGTTTTCCTCCCAGGACCAGCCTTGTAAACCCTTACCACCATGCGAAGCATCACCCCGCCGGGTTCATTTTTAACAAGGGGTGAATGTGGTAGTATGCATTAGGGGTCATGTGGGACTGTGAAGCCGTGATGTCATTGGATGACAGATCCCGGGTCCTGGTTGGACGTTGACCTCTAGCTCTGCCCTGAAGGCGGAGTATAAGTACCAGGAGTCCTCCCCCGCAGGCAGTCTACTACTGAACTGCGGGGGAACAGTCACGCTTAATAAAGCCTCATCGACTTCACTCTATTCGTCTCTCGGAGTCTTTGTGCGCTACACACAGGTACTGAGAGAGCACTGTACTATCACAGGTACTGAGAGAGTGTCGCCACCTAAATGGCTGATTCCCTATTAATTTGGCCAAAACCCGATGTAAAATGGCTAACCGAAAAGGCTGATGGGAAAAGCAGCCAACAGGACACAAACGGACAGCTGCAGACAGAATAGCGTATTCGGCTCTGGGGAAGTCGGCCCAGATCGATACTCAAGACTATTAGCAGCACATCAACCCAGACATCTGCAGTTAAATCGGCTATCCCCGGGAACAATTGCAACATATTAGCAATTGAATGCCGATCCAGACCTCTCAGCGCCAGCAGTGGCCGAAACAAAGACAGGTGAATGACCATCCCCCGATCGAGGAATCGCCCCATTATTGGAGCATATCGAACCCAGTGATTGGGAACAAGTCCAATCACTTGGGACTCAGGGTCAAGAGCCGACCCGAGAGGCGGGAAGCCCCGGGACCCTATTAAGTGAGGGCCAAGTTCAGATCTCTCTCTCTCTCTCTCCCTTCTTCGCCTGCTCGCGACCTTCGCAAGAACATCGACCAGAAAGCGTAAGTTTGACTCCAGCGATCGCTACCCGATAGAGACTCCTAGCCATCGACCCGTATCAGCCTTTTGAATCCCGCGGGCCAGATCCGCTTCGATAAGCCATTTGTTTCCCTGACCTGGTGGGCCCTTCCTAAAGTTAAGTATTGGCCAGTAGTGGTAGGTTCCTATCTAGAGAGTAGCATTATTGTGTAAGCATTACTTGTTGTATATAATAAATGACCGTTGATTTCAATCTTACTAAGCGGTGTGCTGACTTATTAATCATAACTCGAGCTTGAACCACGTGGCGATATCAGAAAGATACCTGGCGACTCATGAGCAAAGGTGACATAATCAGAGGTAATAAACTAAGGCTAATAAGAGCAACAAAAGCACTGCACCATCACAGGTACTGAGAGAGCTCTGCACTATCACAGGTACTGAGAGTGTACTGCACAATCACAGGTACTGAGAGAGTACTGCACCATCACAGGTACTAAGAGAGCACTGCACTATCACAGGTACTGAGAGAGCACTGTACCATCACAGGTACTGAGAGAGCACTGCACTATCACAGGTACTGAGAGAGCACTGTACCATCACAGGTACTGAGAGAGCACTGCACCATCACAGGTACTGAGAGAGCCCTGCACCATAAAAGGTACTGAGAGAGCACTGTACTATCACAGGTACTGAGAGAGCACTGCACCATCACAGGTTCTGAGAGAGCACTGCACTATCACAGGTACTGAGAGAGCTCTGCACCATCACAGGTACTGAGAGAGCACTGTACTATCACAGGTACTGAGAGAGCACTGCACCATCACAGGTACTGAGAGAGCATTGTACTATCACAGGTACTGAGAGAGCACTGTACTATCACAGGTACTGAGAGAGCACTGCACCATCACAGGTACTGAGAGAGCACTGCACTATCACAGGTACTGAGAGGGTACTGCACCATCACAGGTACTGAGAGAACACTGCACTATCACAGGTACTAAGAGAGATCTGCACAATCACAGGTACTGAGAGAGTACTGCACTATCACAGGTACTGAGAGAGATCTGCACAATCACAGGTACTGAGAGAGTACTGCACTATCACAGGCACTGAGAGAGCACTGCACCATCACAGGTACTGAGAGAGTACTGCACTATCACAGGTACTGAGAGAGCACTGTACTATGACAGGTACTGAGAACGCACTGCATTATCACAGGTACTGAGAGAGTACTGCACTATCACAGGTACTGAGAGAGCACTGTACTATGACAGGTACTGAGAGCGCACTGCACTATCACAGGTACTGAGAGCGCACTGCACTATCACAGGTACTGAGAGAGCACTGCACCATCACAGGTACTGAGAGAGTACTGCACTATCACAGGTACTGAGAGCGCACTGCACTATCACAGGTACTGAGAACGCACTGCATTATCACAGGTACTGAGAGAGTACTGCACTATCACAGGTACTGAGAGAGCACTGTACTATGACAGGTACTGAGAGCGCACTGCACTATCACAGGTACTGAGAGCGCACTGCACTATCACAGGTACTGAGAGAGCACTGCACTATCCCAGGTACTGAGAGAGTACTGCACTATCACAGGTACTGAGAGAGATCTGCACAATCACAGGTACTGAGAGAGTACTGCACTATCACAGGCACTGAGAGAGCACTGCACCATCACAGGTACTGAGAGAGTACTGCACTATCACAGGTACTGAGAGAGCACTGTACTATGACAGGTACTGAGAACGCACTGCATTATCACAGGTACTGAGAGAGTACTGCACTATCACAGGTACTGAGAGAGCACTGTACTATGACAGGTACTGAGAGCGCACTGCACTATCACAGGTACTGAGAGCGCACTGCACTATCACAGGTACTGAGAGAGCACTGCACTATCCCAGGTACTGAGAGAGTACTGCACTATCACAGGTACTGAGAGAGCACTGCACCATCACAGGTACTGAGAGAGCACTGCACTATCACAGGTACTGAGAGAGTACTGCACTATCACAGGTACTGAGAGAGTACTGCACCATCACAGGTACTGAGAGAGCACTGCACCATCACAGGTACTGAGAGAGTACTGCATTATCACAGGTACTGAGAGAGCACTGTACTATGACAGGTACTGAGAGCGCACTGCACTATCACAGGTACTGAGAGATTACTGCACCATCACAGGTTGCGTCAAAACTGTCGGATGTCTGTATTTTCGGAAATTAGCGCAAGCCGTACCCGCATCTACGACACCACCTTAGCCCCCTGTTCCAAATTTGAACGTAGCGAGCAGATAAGAGAGATGGCCATGCAGGCAATGCAGGCAATGCAACGCCTCATGAACCCCGAGGAATTTGTGGTCACAGCGACCAGCAGCAGTAGAGTGGGACAGTGTCCCATTTGGGAAGTGGAAATTCGGAAATTTCTCCAGGGCAAAGGATGGCCCGTGTGGAAGGATTTCTGCAATAACGATGACTCAGGTCCTGGAAGTATAGGGCATACTTGGTGGGAGAACCTGAGTGAGATTCACAGAAAGAGTTTAGCGAGAGCGCGCAAGCCGATGGCAATTGTGTCCTGTCTGGCACAATTGCGAGGCACAGAGGAGGTCGTCAGGACGCTCCGCAAAGAAGGCATACATCGTATGAGTAAAATCGATGTATGCGAGATGGAAAAAGAGAACCTGGAATTGAAAAGGCAGTTAGAAGCCAAGGACGAAGAGGTGGCTGATGCCAAACGGGGTCACCAGTCTTGTCTGGCGCATTTAAGCAGTTTTCAATCCCAGTATGAGAAGGCTTATCAGGACACGCAGCGTGCCGTCCTGGTTAAGAAAGTCACGGAGAAGCAGGTGGAGGCACTACAGAAGCAATGTAGTGATCTCAAGGCAGCCTTGAGAGCGCTCCACACTGCAACCACGGAACAAAGGCAGAGTACCTTAGACCATGCGAAGTGCCGAAAGCAAATTGCAGACCTGCAAGCAATGCTTTCTGTCCAACAGGGATTCCAAGACACCTTTGGGGAAAGTTTAGACCAGGAAGACGGCCCTGATTGGGAAGAACTGCAAGAGACAGCGCAGAGATATGTTCAGGGAGCATGTGCGCAGGGAAAACCCCAAAGGAGGAGAGCACCCCTACCCCCCACACAGCAGGTAATACAGGCTCCCATGAACCCTGTAACAACCCACTGCACCGCCACAGCCGACGAGGCGGAAGTCTTATATTCCACCCCCCTCACAGTGACCCAATTACGGGACGCATGTGCTAAAATCGCACCGTTCCTCCCCGCTTCAGACCCACACCATTTCTTTGCCACCGTCAAACACCAGGCGCCCATGTACGGCCTGGATGAAAAAGAGCAGGTAAAGCTCACGGTCCTCAGCTTAGACCCATCGGTTGCAGCAGCCCTTCCTGACCCACAGAATGTAGGAGGAGGCACCCTTGCAGAAATGCATACCGCAATCCTGGATGCGATCGGGTACAACCGGGGCGACCCCGTAGACGGTCTAAATAAGTGCAGACAGAAAAAGTCGGAACACCCCACAGCGTTCGCAGAACACCTGTGGATTCACTTTGAAGCCGTTTTCGGAAATGTAGACCGTGCCCATTTGTCCACAGACAATATGGCCAAATGGACCCGCACCCTTATCTCCCATGCCACGGAAGCAGGACAGAATGCCTGTAGTAATTATGACCCCTCGGAGGAGGCTCATAATGAGAAGTGGGTGGTCAAAAGATTGTCCTGCGTTTGGGAACAAGCGGCTCACGGTAAACCCGCAGCTAGAACACCTGAGGAAAACTAAGCTGCCGCAGACGTGCAGGCAGTAAGAACCACTCTTCACAACCCCGCCTGGGTAAACGAGGGAAAGAGCAGCCCCCCAGCAAAACCGCAAGAATGCTACAATTGCGGACAGTTGGGACATTTTGCCAAAGAATGCAAGGCCCCTAAAAAACCACAAAAAACCCAACAGACAGGCACTCTCAATGAGAAAAAGGCAGAGCCCATACATAGCGTTAGCACCCAGTCCGATCAGACAGACGCGACCGGAACGGACTGACGGTGTACAGGCTCCCCCAGCTGGGTCTGCGATACCCTTTGGGATAGGTCAGGACGACCCGTAGTCGCAGCAAAGGTTAGGGGACAGCCGATCGAGCTTCTCTGGGACACAGGAGGGTCCCGCACAACCTTAAATTCCTCCACCCTTGGGAAGGACACGTGGCCCACCACATCCACTATCACCCTCAGCGGCTTCACAGGCCACTCACAACAGGGGCATATCACAACCCCTGTACCCATCCAGATCGGAACCATTAATACAAAGCACCCTGTAGTGTTAGTCAACCTGCCCCCAACAGCAGAGCACATTTTGGGGATCGACTTCATGAATTCTCATCACCTCTCTTTCGATCCAGTCAACCAGTGTGTCTGGAAGATGGCGAAATCCGCTAGAGCCCCCGCTACGCTCAATATAGGGGATTATGTGAACAGAATTAGCGCAGTAGGCGAGTTTTGGTTCAACCCCACCACACTCAGCACGGACCGACAGGTTAGGGCAGTCCTGCAAAAGAACAGGGCAGCATTCGCAACCCACAAACACGACTGTGGACGGATGACCGGTTCCGTACAGATAACCGGACCGGACCCTGGACCCCAAAAACAGTACGGATTTCCCCTAGAAGCAGAGGGAGAAATCCTAAAGGTCATAGAAAGCTTATTAGAGCAGGGCGTCCTAAGATCGGTAGCCTCAACTAATAATGCCCCGATTTGGCCAGTAAGGAAACCCGACGGATCATGGCTCTTGACCATTGATTATCGGGAACTCAATAAAGTCACCCCCGCAGCAGTTCCCACCGTTGCAACAAGTCCCGAGACCATGCTCAAACAGGGACTCCATGCCCGATATTTCACGGTTTTGGACGTCAGTCATGGGTTCTGGTCCATTCCATTGGCAAAGGCGTGCCAGTATAAATTTGCCTTCACTTTCAGAGCGCAGCAGTACACGTGGACATGCCTGCCACAAGGCTTCCACAACTCCCCCTCCATTTTCCACCGACAGCTGGCAAATGGACTAGAGACATTTTCTCGCCCCGAATGTCTGGTACAGTATGTAGACGATCTACTACTGCAGACAGACACGAAGGAAGAGCACATTGAGCTTCTGTCCGAACTCCTGGAATTACTACACTCCATTGGCTGTAAAGTAAATCCCAAAAAGGCCCAGATATTGGACGAAAAAGTGGTATATTTGGGTACTGTTATCAGACATGGCAAACGCGAGATCGAGCACAAAAGAATCGACTCGATCGCTAAATTGCCCCTTCCCCAACACGTTTCAGCCCTCCGGTCGTTTTTAGGACTGGTTGGTGTAGCGCACAAAGACTCCATGAGACGAAAAGAGTGAAGTCGATGAGGCTTTATTAAGCGTGTCTGTTCCCCAGCAGCCCGATAGTAAACTGGCCTGCGGGGGAAGGCACCGGCTTCTTATACTTCGCCTTCAGGGCGGAGTATGAGGTCAACGGCCAACCAGGACCCGGGATCTGTCAGCCAATGACATTAGGGCTTCCAGTCCCACATGACCCCCAATACATACTACCACATTCACCCCTTGTCAAAAATGAACCCGGCGGGGTGATGCTTCGTATGGTGGTAAGGGTTTACAGGGCTGGTCCTGGGAGGATAGAACAGTTACATGGTAGTACAGTATTGGACAGTATCGTCCTGTTACAACTATTTACAGAGGGTATAGGAAAAACAAAATGTTCATTGAACAGTCCATCTTTGTTTTACATCGACGCTACGAGTCGGTCGGGCGGTCTGGTCGTCCGTGTCGATCGCCTCGGCCCCGGCGGTGGTGGTGGTGCTTGTACCAGCGTTGTCGCCTCCGGGAGCCGCACGGTTTCAGCTGTCGGTGCAAAGGGGAGGGGGACTGATCCTCCTGGGAAGGGGGCGGTCGCGGGGTGCGGCGGTGGCAGGAAAGGGGGCGGTTGGGTTGATGGTGTCGGGGGGGTGTGCGTGGTGCCGGCGGGCGCCAGATCCCGCAGGGAGACCGTGTCCTGTCGGCCGTCGGGGTACTCCACGTAGGCGTACTGGGGGTTTGCGTGGAGGAGGTGAACCCTTTCGACCAACGGGTCCGCCTTATGTGCCCGCACATGCTTTCGGAGCAGGATGGGTCCTGGGGCCGCCAGCCAGGTTGGCAGCGACGTTCCAGAGGAGGACCTCCTAGGGAAGACAAGGAGACGCTCGTGCGGCGTTTGATTAGTGCTTGTACATAATAACGACCGGATGGAATGGAGAGCGTCCGGGAGGAACTCCTGCCACCGTGAAACTGGGAGATCCCTGGACCGTAGGGCCAGTAGGATGGCCTTCCAGACCGTGCCGTTCTCCCTTTCTACTTGCCCGTTCCCCCGGGGGTTGTAGCTGGTCGTCCTGCTTGAGGCTATGCCCTTGCTGAGCAGGAACTGGCGCAGCTCGTCACTCATGAAAGAGGACCCCCTGTCGCTGTGGACGTATGCGGGGTAACCGAACAGCGTGAAGATGCTGTTCAGGGCTTTAATGACTGTGGCCGCGGTCATGTCGGAGCAGGGAATGGCAAAAGGGAAGCGGGAGTATTCGTCCACTACATTAAGGAAATATGCGTTGCGGTCGGTGGAGGGGAGGGGCCCTTTGAAATCCAGACTGAGGCGTTCAAAGGGGCGGGAAGCCTTAATCAGGTGCGCTCCATCTGGCCTGAAAAAATGCGGCTTGCATTCCGCGCAGATGTGGCAGTCCCTTGTGACTGTACGGACCTCTTCTAAAGAGTATGGGAGATTGCGGGACTTGATGAAGTGGTAAAACCGAGTGACCCCCGGGTGGCAGAGGTCCTCGTGGAGGGTTTGGAGGCGGTTAATTTGTGCGTTGGCACATGTGCCGCGGGATAGGGCATCGGACGGCTCGTTCAGCTTTCCGGGCCGGTACAAGATCTCATAGTTAAAGGTGGAGAGCTCGATCCTCCACCTTAAGATCTTGTCATTTTTAATCTTCCCCCGCTGTGCATTATCGAACATGAAGGCTACCGACCGTTGGTCAGTGAGGAGAGTGAATCTCCTGCCGGCCAGGTAATGCCTCCAATGTCGCACAGCTTCCATTATGGCTTGGGCTTCCTTTTCCACTGAGGAGTGGCGGATTTCTGAGGCGTGGAGAGTTCGGGAGAAAAAGGCCACGGGTCTGCCCGCTTGGTTGAGGGTGGCCGCTAGAGCTACGTCGGAGGCGTCGCTCTCGACCTGGAAGGGGAGGGACTCGTCGATGGCGCGCATCGTGGCCTTTGCGATGTCTGCTTTGATGCGGCTGAAGGCCTGGCAAGCCTCTGTCGACAGAGGGAAGGTCGTGGTCTGTATTAGGGGCGGGCCTTGTCTGCGTACTGGGGGACCCACTGGGCGTAGTACGAAAAGAACCCCAGGCAGCGTTTCAGGGCTTTTGGGCAGTGCGGGAGGGGAAATTCCATGAGTGCGCGCATACGTTCGGGGTCGGGGCCTATTATCCCATTACGCACTATGTAGCCCAGAATGGCTAGCCGATCGGTGCTAAAAACGCACTTGTCCTCGTTGTACGTGAGGTTCAAGGCTTTGGCGGTCTGGAGGAATTTTTGGAGATTGGCGTCGTGGTCCTGCTGATCGTGGCCGCAGATGGTTACATTGTCGAGGTAAGGGAACGTGGCCCGTAACCCATGTTGGAAGACCGAGACCCCGTTTGTGACGCCAAAAGGGACCCGTAGGAAATGGTGTAATCGCCCGTCTGCCTCGAAGGCTGTGTACTTGCGGTCACTTGGGCGGATGGGGAGCTGATGGTAGGCGGACTTGAGGTCCACGGTGGAGAAGACTTTATACTGGGCAATCCGATTGACCATGTCGGATATGCGGGGGAGAGGGTACGCGTCTAGTTGTGTGTACCTGTTGATGGTCTGGCTATAGTCAATGACCATCCTTTGTTTCTCCCCTGTCTTCACTACTACCACCTGCGCTCTCCAGGGACTATTGCTGGCCTGGATTATGCCCTCCTTTAGTAGCCGCTGGACTTCGGACCGAATGAAGGTCCGGTCCTGGGCGCTGTACCGTCTGCGCCTAGTGGCGACGGGTTTGCAATCCGGGGTGAGGTTCGCAAACAAGGACGGGGGTTGCACCTTGAGGGTAGCGAGGCCGCAGATAGTGAGTGGGGGTATGGGGCCGCCGAATTTAAACGTAAGGCTCTGTAGGTTACATTGGAAGTCTAAGCCCAGCAAGGTGGGGGCACAGAGTTGGGGAAGGACGTTAAGTTTGTAGTTTTTGAATTCCCTCCCCTGTACCGTTAGCGTGACTATGCAGAATCCCTGGATCTGTACGGAGTGGGATCCTGCAGCTAGGCAAATCTTTTGTGCGCTGGGGTAGGTAGTTAAGGAACAGCGTCTTACCGTGTCGGGGTGTATAAAACTTTCCGTGCTCCCGGAGTCGACTAGGCATGGCGTCTCGTGGCCGTTAATTAGGACCGTTGTCGTCGTCGTCTGGAGAGTCCGGGGCCGAGCCTGATCGAGCGTAACCGAAGCGAGCCGTGGTTGTAGTAGTGGGGTGTGGTCCATTGTTGCCGTCCAAGATGGCGTCGGGGATGGACAAAATGGCTGCCCCCATACATCGTACGTGGCTGAGGGGTCACAAGATGGCGTCGGGGGTGGACAAAATGGCCGCCCCCATGCGTCGTACAGGTCGGGGGCGGTCCAAGATGGCGGCGCCCCTCCTCCCCTCGTGGTGGTCGGGACCCAAAATGGCGGCGTCTGCGGGTCGCACATGGTGTGCTGGGGGGTCTGGGGAGCGCTAGGACCGCGCAGAGTTCCTTCACTGCGAGCGCCAGGGCCGCGGGCGCGAGGACCGCGCGGAGCACCCTCTCTGCGAGCGCCAGGGCCGCGGGCGCTAGGACCGCGCGGAGCTCCCTCGCCGGGGACAGCGGTGGTCGGGGCCCAGGTAAGTTGCGCCGGCGGGTCAGGCGTGGGGCGCGGGACGGGGGTGAGGGCCCAGGTCGGCGGCGCCGGTGGGTCAGTCGTGGGGCCGCGAGCGCAAGGAGCGCGAGGAGCTCCCTCACCGGGGACAGCAGCGGTCGGGGCCCAGGTAAGTTGCGCCGGCGGGTCAGGCGTGGGGCGCGGGACGGGGGTGAGGGCCCAGGTCGGCGGATCCGGCGGGACAGGCGTGGGGCGCGGGGTGAGGGCCCAGGTCGGCGGCGCCGGCGGGACAGGCGTGGGGCGCGGGATGGGGGTGAGGGCCCAGGTCGGCGGGTCAGGCGTGGGGCGCGGGACGGGGGTGAGGGCCCAGGTCGGCGGCGCCGGCACGACAGGCGTGGGGCGGCGAGCGCTAGGACCGCGCGGAGCTCCCTCGCCCGGGACAGCGGTGGTCAGGGCCCAAGTCGGCGGAGCCGGCGGGTCAGGCGTGGGGCACGGGAGGGGGGTGAGGGTGGCGTTCGGGACGCGAAAGACCCATTCCTCTCCGTGGAGAGTGTTGGCCGGCACCCAAATCGGGAGCGCCGGCGGCGGGTCATACATGGACTGCGGGGAGGGGGGTTGGGGAGCGTAGGCGGCGTGCAGGGCTCCCAGTTCTCCCGGGGCCGCGGTGGTCAGGACCCAGAGCGGCTGTGCCTGCCGGTCGCACATGGCGTGCTGGGGGGGTTGGGAGGCATAGACTGCTTGTAGGGCTCCCTGTGGCCCCGGAACGGCGGCGACCTCGCGGGATCGGCACACCACCGCATAGTGGCCCTTTTTCCCGCAGCTTTTGCAGATGGCTGCGCGGGCCGGACAGCGTTGTCGGGGGTGGTTCGCCTGGCCGCAGAAATAACAGCGGGCGCCCCCGGTGCGACTCGGCGTTTAGGCCGCGCAAGCCTGTGGGGTGTCCGGGGTGGGGGGGGGGTTTGCCGCGACGGGTACGTACGGGGCCCAATGGCCTGCCGCACGGTCGGGGCCGTAGGCGCGGGTAGCGCGGCGTAGAACTCGTCCATCGATTCTTCGGGAGCTTGCCGTCTCGTCGCGAGCTGGTAGCGAGCGTAGATTTGGTTAACTGGGCGGACATAGAGACTTTTCAGTGCTGCGAACGCCATCTGGAAATCGTCGGTGTCTTCAATGAGGGTGAAAATCTCCGTGCTCACCCTCGAGTGCAGGACCTGCAGTTTTTGTTCGTCTGAGACCCGGCCGGTGGTCGTTCTGAGGTAGGCCTCGAAGCAAGTCTGCCAGTGTTTGAAGGCTGCTGCCGCATTCACTGCGTGGGGGCTGATCCTCAGGCATTCTGGAATGATCCTGAGCTCCATAGTCCTTTTTAGGCACGCTTAATAAATTGTGGCGCACAAAGACTCCATGAGACGAAAAGAGTGAAGTCGATGAGGCTTTATTAAGCGTGTCTGTTCCCCAGCAGCCCGATAGTAAACTGGCCTGCGGGGGAAGGCACCGGCTTCTTATACTTCGCCTTCAGGGCGGAGTATGAGGTCAACGGCCAACCAGGACCCGGGATCTGTCAGCCAATGACATTAGGGCTTCCAGTCCCACATGACCCCCAATACATACTACCACAGTTGGCTGCTGCCGAATCCACATCGACGGTTTCGCCAGCAAGGCAGCGCCCCTCTCAGACCTCCTAAAGAAAGGAGCCCCCTGGGAATGGCTTCCGCAGCATACGGATGCTGTGGACCCTTTAAAACAGGCACTCATAGCCGCCCCCGCACTACAAGTTCCAGACCCGCTTTCCCCCTATGCGATAGAGGTAGCGACCACAGACCGCACGTTTCAGCCGTGCTCCTGCAGGAACGGCACGACCAGCTAAGACCCGTAGCTTATGCCTCCCGAATTTTAGATGCTGTGGAGCAGGGATTCTCAGCCTGTGAGAGGCACCTGCTCGCAGTTTTCTGGGCAGTCCAGTACTTCTCATACATTACCGGACTGAACCCCATCACCATTTTGACCGAGCACACCCCCACACAACGTTTACTAGACGGATGACTTAAAGACGGTACCGTCAGCCAAATCCGCGCTGCTAGGTGGACCCTTCTCTTACAAGGACGGGACATCACAGTCAAACGGACCAAAACAACACATACTTAGCGGACAATCTACAGTACCCTGGAACCCCCCATGAGTGTGAGATCATTTCACCCCACCATAATACAGGCCCCTTTATAGCTAAAACACCCCCCAGAAAACTAGCCACTCCATCTCAGAACCCCCCCTCACCCGGACACGTGTGACCCCATTAGGATTTATGTGGATGGATCTTCCACAATCCTGGATGGGCAACCCATAACAGGTTGTGGGATTTATGTGGAGGACGCGCAGGGACGCGCCCTCGAGGAAATCGCATTAAAATTACCCGGACACTTAGGCGCGCAGGCAGCAGAGCTTGCAGCCATCGCCTACATTGTAGAGCACCCAGATTCCTTCCCCAGCCCAGCAGACATATATTCAGACAGTCTATACGTCTGCAACAGCCTCACTGAATTTCTGCCCCTCTGGGAAACAAGAGGATTTGTTTCCGTGGATGGAAAACCCCTCCCCTCAGCCCCATTACTCCGCCATATTCTGGAAAAGGCCAAGAACAGGACCTTTGGCATTATAAAAGTCCGCAGTCACCATCGTTCCTCCCCCCCTGGAAATGTAAAAGCCGATGCACTGGCTCAGGCAGGATCCAGACATGGGTATTTTTGGAAGCCCCCCGAGAGCGCCCCAGTGAGTGCGCCAGTGAGTGCAGTTCAGGTCGCGCAGACTAGGATCGAAGATCTAGTAGAGGCCCAGAAGCAGGATAGCGCTCTCACTGAAATCGTGAAAGGGAAGTTTCCAGCCTCATACGAGAGGTACAGAAATACAATAACCACACATGACGGTGTGGTGCTAAAGGACACCCTTTATGTAGTTCCTCAGCAGGATAGGAATCAAATAATCTGTTTATTCCATGATGGTCATGGACACCAGGGAATCGAACCCACCGCAGCCCACCTCAAACAGCTTTGTTGGTGGCCAAATCTCAAAGAGGATGTATCCCATTACATTGAGAATTGCCTCATCTGCGCTCAGAACAACCTAGATAGATATGCCAAAAAGGCACATCTCAGCCACACCCGACCTGTTAACGGCCCCTGGACTAACCTCCAGATCGATTTTATAGGTCCATTGCCCCCTTGCAGGAATGGCTATAAATATGTTCTGGTGGTCATTGACACTTTTACAAAGTGGGTGGAAGCATTTCCAGCCCGCACCAACACCGCGAAAACCACCGCCAAAATCCTAACCCACCACATTTTTACAAGATGGGGACTCCCCCGCAGTATTGAATCGGACCAAGGTTCTCACTTTACGGGACGGGTCATGCAGAACGTCCTCACGATATTTGGCATAACCCAAAAATGTCACATTGCGTACCACCCTCAGTCGAGTGGTATAGTGCAGCGCATGAATCGGACCCTAAAAACCACCCTTAGAAAAATGGTCCAGCAGAATAACACCACCTGGGATTCGGTCCTCCCCTTTGCGCTGATGATTTTACGTAACACTATTTCCACCTCCACAGGTTACACCCCACACACCCTCATGACCGGACGCCCCATGAAAGGGACAGAGTACTTGTTGGGTTTAGACCTGACCAGCCCTGAAGTTACGGCCCTCACCCATGAGAAAGCCGTTGAACAATTACTTGCAAATGTAAAAACGGCTCAGTTAGCAGCCGCTGTTAAACTGGGCACTAAAAGAAAACAGAGCAAGGCCTGTTTTGATAAGGCAGTGCATGCAACGGAGTATAATATAGGACAAAAAGTGATGTTGTCTGTGTATAACCCCAGCACATTTCTGTCTCCGAAATACTCGGGTCCGTACTCCATTACGGATAAAGTAAGCCCATCGGTATACAAAATCAAATACCAAAATGGTAAGACTGCGTGGTTTCACATAAACCAGCTAAAGGTTTATGGAGCACAGTCAAACCACGTCCACCACGTCATGCTTGACGCAGCAGACCAAACCCCGCCCACCGCCTATGCAGCCACACCAACCCCTTCCACGTCCAGCTCAGACACGGACTCGCCCCCGACTTCACCCACAAAAGTTACACTCCGCCCCGGAACGCCCACAGACTGCAGCAGCAGAGACAGCGACTGTGACTCTGACGACAGCCACAGCACGCCTCCCTACTATCCTGGTCCCACACCCAGCGACTCCGAATACAACTCCAGTGACCCCTTCCTCATCACTTTCTTAAATAAACCACACCACCGACCACCGAACCAGACGGACGACCCTGACTTTATCCCCACTCAACTCGACGAACGCCATTGGCACCGCGACAACTCCTACAGACTCGTCCACAACGACGAGAGCAACCCCAACTCACACCACGCAGCCCTCTCAACATTAATCCACTCCAGAATTTGGCACCCGGGAGAAGGGGACGACCCCGACTCAGACCCCCAATCCGCCAATCCCTTTGCGATCCTGTTCGCAACAAAGAACTGAGGTTTCCACATGATGATTTAGAGGAGACACTTGGTGAAAAGTGTTGTCCTTCCTGATGGAACCTGCAGGATGTTTTCCGTTGTTTGTATGTTTGTTTAATGTTGTTTGTCCGACAGGAGAAATTTTCTCACATGCCCATTCTGCCGAAGCCTCTGAGGACTTGCCTCAGAGACCCACCGAGACCAGACGCTTGTTCAGAGGAACTAGCTTTTCAGCTGATACTTGTTCGGGTATCAGACGCCCGATCGTAGCTGCTCTTGTGATTCGAGGTTAGAATCAAAGTAGCAACCCCACCATGATGACTTCATTTTTGCCCGTTCTTGTCGGTTGCTCAGGCAGTGGAGAGACGGCGTGAGACCCGCCCTGCCTGGGGACCCCCCGTTGGTCAAAAAAGCTCGGGTAGGGGACATACGGTATTGGTAGCCGTCCTACCCGGGGACTCCATCCAAATCTTACCCGTCTCGGCCCATACGCACCTCATTCAACCTTTTCCTTTCAAAAACAGTTTTATTTATTTAGGCAACCTTTGGGTTGCTGCCAAATGCTATTTACATTCTAGGATGATAAACTTAGCACTGGTCCACCATTGGGAAGTGTGCCGGGTCCTAACATTTGTTTTGAAAAAAAAATGGGGGAGAAGTCACATATAGTGACCAATTATAAGGGTTTAATTGGCCCCAAGAAGGACAGACACACTAACACACCGGATATTAAACCAAGGTAGTTACAGATACTATGCTTGTTTTACAGAACTCCAGAAGCTCCAGGACCGGAGAAAAACAGAGAACACAGAGAAAGAGGACAGCCATGAGGACTCCTTTCATCGTGCTCAACATCTTGTATTTGGACATTTGGTTGCGCGGGAACGCGGACCCCATTACTCCAAACCCCCCTGCCGTTAATGTTTCACTGCCCCGCAGTACCAAGGGCCCAGTCACCAGCCACGCTACATTATCCTGGTGTGCCAAGTTCATAACTTGGTACTCCCTGTCGTACGTTATTGAGGCACTGTTGGCATTGGCTATACTCTGCTGTGCAGTACAGACCATGCGCCTCCGCAAGTGGAAAAAGAGAGCGTACCGCGCTCGAACCTCAGTATACCGGATCCGATCCCCGATATTCGGTTATGACCAGACCCCAGACCCCCGCGACCTATGAAACCAGAATATTAAAACATGCACTTGCGTTTTTCCTGTCAATAAAAAGAAATGTATGATCCTGAGCTTGACTGCCAAGCCAGGAAAGAATATATGGAATATTTTGATTGTTGTTGTATGTTTAGAGAGATAGGATTATGCAATGCTTGATGAGTGTTTTAGGTAAAATTAGAGGTTCCAAGTTTTTATTTTTTTAGATACATGCCCCCTGCCTGACATAGCGCCCTCAAGAATTGTTTAGGTAAATTTTTGGTGAATAGCTAGGGTCAGAGTAGTGGCCATGTAGGAGGTGCCCCCCCCCCCCCCCAACCCCGGTCAGGGAACGGAAAGGACAAAATTTATGTGATCCTTCACGCTTCGCGTTAGGATCACAAGGAGGGGCTGTAGCCACCTAAAATGGCTGATTCCCTATTAATTTGGCCAAAACCCGATTTAAAATGGCTAACATAAAAGGCTGATGGGAAAAGCAGCCAACAGGACACAAACGGACAGCTGCAGATAGAATAGCGTATTCGGCTCTGGGGAAGTCGGCCCAGATCGATACTCAAGACTATTAGCAGCACATCAACCCAGACATCTGCAGTTTAATCGGCTATCCCCGGGAACAATTGCAACATATTAGCAATTGAATGCCGGGCCAGACCTGTCGGCGCCTGCAGTGGCCGAAACAAAGGCAAGTGAACGACCACCCCCCGATCGGGGAATCGCATCGCAATTGGATATATCGAACCCAGTGATTGGGAACAAGTCCAATCACTTGGGACTCAGGGTCAAGGGCCGGCCCGAGAGGTAGGAAGCCCCGGGACCCTACAAAGTGAGGTGCCGAGTTCAGATTCTCTCTCTCTCTCCCTTCTTCACCTGCTCACGACCTTTGCAAGAACATCGACCAGAAAGCATAAGTTTGACTCCAGCGATCGCTACCCAATAGAGACTCCTAGCCATCGACCCGTATCAGCCTTTTGAATCCCGCGGGCCAGATCAGATTCGATAAGCCATTCGTTTCCCTGACCTGGTGGGCCCTTCCTAAAGTTAAGTATTGGCCAGTAGTTGTAGGTTCCTATATAGAGAGTAGCATTATTGTGTAAGCATTACTTGTTGTATATAATAAATGACCGTTGATTTCAATCTTACTAAGCGGTGTGCTGACTTATTAATCATAACTCGAGCTTGAACCACGTGGCGATATCAGAAAGATACCTGGCGACTCATGAGCAAAGGTGACATAATCAGAGGTAATAAACTAAGGCTAATAAGAGCAACAAGAGCACTGCACCATCACAGGCACTGAGAGAGCACTGCACTATCACAGGTACTGAGAGAGCACTGCACTATCACAGGTACTGAGAGAGCACTGCACTATCACAGGTACTGAGAGAGCACTGCACTATCACAGGTACTGAGAGAGATCTGTACTATCACAGGTACTGAGAGAGCACTGCACTATCACAGGTACTGAGAGCGCACTGCACTATCACAGGCGCTGAGAGCGCACTGCACCATCAGAGGTACTGAGAGAGTACTGTACTATCACAGGTACTGAGAGAGCACTGCACCATCACAGGTACTGAGAGAGCACTGCACTATCACAGGTACTGAGAGAGCACTGTACCATCACAGGTACTGAGAGAGCACTGTACCATCACGGGTACTGAGAGAGTACTGCACTATCACAGGCACTGAGAGAGTACTGTACCATCAAAGGTACTGAGAGAGTACTGCACTATCACAGGTACTGAGAGAGCACTGTACTATCACAGGTACTGAGAGAGTACTGCACTATCACAGGCACTGAGAGAGTACTGTACTATCAAAGGTACTGAGAGAGTACTGCACTATCACAGGCACTGAGAGCGCACTGCACTATCACAGGTACTGAGAGAGTACTGTACCATCAAAGGTACTGAGAGAGTACTGCACTATCACAGGCACTGAGAGCGCACTGCACTATCACAGGTACTGAGAGAGTACTGCACCATCACAGGTACTGAGAGAGTACTGCACCATCACAGGCACTGAGAGAGCACTACACCATCACAGGTACTGAGAGCGCACTGCACTATCACAGGTACTGAGAGATTACTGCACCATCACAGGTACTGAGAGAGTACTGCACCATCAGAGGTACTGAGAGAGTACTGCACTATCACAGGCACTGAGCGAGCACTGCACCATCACAGGTACTGAGTGAGTACTGCACTATCACAGGTACTGAGAGCGCACTGCACTATCACAGGTACTGAGAGAGTACTGTACCATCAAAGGTACTGAGAGAGTACTGCACTATCACAGGTACTGAGAGAGCACTGTACTATCACAGGTACTGAGAGAGCACTGCACCATCACAGGTACTGAGTGAGTACTGCACTAACACAGGTACTGAGAGAGTACTGCACTATCACAGGCACTGAGAGAGTACTGTACCATCAAAGGTACTGAGAGAGTACTGCACTATCACAGGCACTGAGAGCGCTCTGCACTATCACAGGTACTGAGAGAGTACTGTACCATCAAAGGTACTGAGAGAGTACTGCACTATCACAGGCACTGAGAGCGCACTGCACTATCACAGGTACTGAGAGAGTACTGCACCATCACAGGTACTGAGAGAGTACTGCACCATCACAGGCACTGAGAGAGCACTGCACCATCACAGGTACTGAGAGCGCACTGCACTATCACAGGTACTGAGAGATTACTGCACCATCACAGGTACTGAGAGAGTACTGCACCATCAGAGGTACTGAGAGAGTACTGCACTATCACAGGCACTGAGAGAGCACTGCACTAACACAGGCACTGAGAGAGTGTTGTACTATCACAGGTACTGTGAGAGTACTGTACTATCACAGGCACTGAGAGAGTACGCACCATCACAGGCACTGAGAGAGCACTGCACCATCACAGGTACTGAGTGAGTACTGCACTATCATAGGTACTGAGAGAGGACTGCATCATCACAGGTACTGAGAGCGCACTGCACTATCACAGGTACTGAGAGAGCACTGCACTATCACAGGTACTGAGAGAGTACTGCACTATCACAGGCAATGAGTGAGTACTGCACTATCATAGGTACTGAGAGAGCACTGCACCATCACAGGTACTGAGAGAGCACTGCACCATCACAGGTTCTGAGAGCGCACTGCACTATCACAGGTACTGAGAGAGTACTGCACCATCACAGGTACTGAGAGAGTACTGCACCATCACAGGCACTGAGAGAGCACTGCATAACCATCACAGGTACTGAGAGCGCACTGCACTATCACAGGTACTGAGAGATTACTGCACCATCACAGGTACTGAGAGAGTACTGCACCATCAGAGGTACTGAGAGAGTACTGCACTATCACAGGCACTGAGAGAGCACTGCACCATCACAGGTACTGAGAGAGCACTGCACCATCACAGGTTCTGAGAGCGCACTGCACTATCACAGGTACTGAGAGAGTACTGCACTATCACAAGTACTGAGAGAGTACTGCACCATCACAGGTACTGAGAGAGCACTGTACTATCACAGGTACTGAGAGAGCACTGTACTATCACAGGTACTGAGAGAGCACTGCACAATCACAGGTACTGAGAGAGTACTGCACTATCACAGGTACTGAGAGAGTACTGCACTATCACAAGTACTGAGAGAGTACTGCACCATCACAGCTACTGAGTGAGTACTGCACTAACACAGGTACTGAGAGAGTACTGCACTAACACAGGTACTGAGAGAGTGCTGCACTAACACAGGTACTGAGTGAGTACTGCACTAACACAGGTACTGAGTGAGTACTGCACTAACACAGGTACTGAGTGAGTACTGCACTAACACAGGTACTGAGAGTGTACTGCACAATCACAGGTACTGAGAGAGCACTGTACTATCACAGGTACTGAGAGAGCACTGTACTATCACAGGTACTGAGAGAGTGCTGCACTATCACAGGTACTGAGAGAGTACTGCACTATCACAGGCACTGAGAGAGCTCTGCACTATCACAGGTACTGAGAGTGTACTGCACAATCACAGGTACTGAGAGAGCACTGCACTATCACAGGTACTGAGAGAGCTCTGCACTATCACAGGTACTGAGAGTGTACTGCACAATCACAGGTACTGAGAGAGCACTGTACTATCACAGGTACTGAGAGAGCACTGTACTATCACAGGTACTGAGAGTGTACTGCACAATCACAGGTACTGAGAGAGCACTGCACTATCACAGGTACTGAGAGAGTGCTGCACCATCACAGGTACTGAGAGAGCACTGCACTATCACATGTACTGAGAGAGCACTGTACTATCACAGGTACTGAGAGAGTACTGCACCATTACAGGTCGTGAGAGAGTTCTGCATTATCACATGCAATGAGTGAGTACTGCACTATCACAGGTACTGAGAGAGTACTGCACCATTACAGGTCGTGAGAGAGTTCTGCATTATCACAGGCAATGAGTGAGTACTGCACTATCACAGGAAGTTTTATTCAGTCATGGAATGTGGGCCTCGTTGGATCAGCTAATTATCCCTTGTGGTGAATGATAGCTGTATACAGATGTACCCTTAATGCGTAGGCCCCTTTAAGACCGGGTTTGGAACCCTGGGGGACTCCGCCTCCGGTTCCGCCCCCAGGAAGCTGTATATAAGGTTACGTTCAGTGGGCAGCGTGCAGTGAGCACACTTCTCGGCAGCTGTCTGGTTTTCTGGTTATTAAAGCCTTTGTATTATCAAACTCCTCTCCTGAGTCGTAATTTAATAACCAGATCTCAATTTAATAACCAGACTACATCAAGATGGACAGCGGTCTAAAGCCGGAGAAGCTCAATTTGGACGCTCTGTCGCCGGAAGCCACTGAAATGTTTTAAATACTGGCTCCGGTGCTTTGAGGCCTATCTGAATTCCTCAGAGACTGAAGTTGACGGACCTCGCAAGCTGAGCTTACTACACGCCCGGGTGGGCCACCGACTATCCTCCGTGATCGAGAAAGCTACGACGTACGAAACAACAGTCAAGGCCATGGCCAAGGCTTGCCAGGTCTGTGCGGAGTGCAAACCGCACTTCTACCGACCAGACAAGGCCCGCCTGGTAAAGGCCTCTTGGCCCTTTGAGCGACTAAGCGTGGACTTCAAAGGGCCCATCCTGTACACCAACCGCAACACCTACTTCCTCACTGTCATCGACGAATTCTCCCGCTTCCCATTCGCTGTCCCCTGCCCCGATATGACCTCGGCCTCCGTAATCAAGGCACTGCACAGCATCTTCACCCTGTTTGGTTTCCCCGCTTATATCCACAGCGACCAGGGTACATCGTTCATGAGCGAAGAGCTGCGTCAGTATCTGCTCAACAAGGGCATTGCCTTGAGCAGAACGACCAGCCATAACCCGCGGGGAAACGGGCAGGTGGAGAGGGAGAACGCAACAGTTTGGAAGGCTGTTCTTCTAGCCCTACGGTCAAGAAGTCTCCCAATCGCCCGCTGACAGGAGGTCCTACCCGATGCCCTACACTCCATTAGGTCGCTCCTCTGTACGGTCACGAACGAGACCCCTCATGAGCGATTGTTTCTCTTCCCCAGGAATTCCACCTCTGGGGTCTCGCTTCCACGTTGGCTGACGACCCCGGGAGCAGTTCTACTCCAGAGGCACGTGAGGAGCCATAAGACAGATCCACTGGTCGAGAGGGTCCAACTATTACACGCAAACCCTCAATACGCCTACGTCGAGCACCCCGACGGCAGGCAGGACACCGTTTCCCTGCGAGACCTGGCACCCGCCGACTCGCCCACCGGCGCCACCCCTTCCACCGACGCTCCCCTCCCCGCACCGGCGGTCGACTCCGACAGTGACCCCCCATAGCGCCCCCCCTCCCCCCAGCTGGCACCGGCACCAATCACCCTAGTCACTCCCTGCTGCAACACGGGCAAAGGCTCAGACAACCGTGCTCCCGGATATACCACCACCGAGGTTGACCGTATCCGCCGCACCACCGCCGGAGCTGAGAAGGTCGACACGGGCAATCAGACCACCCAAAACAATGAACTTGTAATTCCACTTCACCCCCGGCGGACTATGCATTTTTTTTTAAACAGGGGGTGAATGTGGTGAATGATATCTGTATATAGATGTACCCTTAATGCGTAGGCCCCTTAAAGACTGGGTTTGGAACCCTGGGGGACTCCGCCTCCGGCTCCGCCCCCAGGAAGCTGTATATAAGGTTACGTTCAGTGGGCAGCGTGCAGTGAGCACACTTCTCAGCAGCTGTCTGGTTTTCTGGTTATTAAAGCCTTTGTATTATCGAACTCCTCTCCTGAGTCGTAATTGAGGGTATCTCATCCCTAATTGCCTTTCAACTGATTAGCTTGTTCGGCAATGCAGAATAAACCACATTGCCAATGTTCTGGAGTCTCATTGTAGGCCTGATCAGGTACTGACAGCAGATTTATTTCTTTAATGGACTTTAATAAACCAGATGTGTTCCCACTGGTTTCATTGTCATCGCTAAATGTTTAATTCCCAATTTTTTTATTGAATTTAAATTTCATGATGGTATTCGAACCCACATCCCATGGTGCACCCCATAGTCCACTGACAATACCAGTACACCACCACCCATGCTGAAATTAAAGCCTCTTCATGTCAACATGTGAAACATCTGCTATGAAATAGATTAACCTGTGGCACAAGTTGGGATAAAATGGTTTGGATCTAATAGTTGTAACAAAGACATGGGCCAGGATTCTCCGCCGGCGGGATTCTCCGTTATGCTGGCGCCCGGGGGTGTCCCGACGGCGTGGGGCTGCCCCACAATAGGAAACCCCATTGATCAGCCGGTGTAACGGAGAATCCCGAGGTCCAGTCAGGGAAGAAATGTGGCATGGCAGGGCGGAGAATCCCGTCCATGGTGATAAGAAAGCCAAGTTTGAGAAATACATTTTCCAGGGAATAGGACATTTTGAAAGGCAAGGCAGAATGAAAAAGGAGGATTGGTAACATTGATAATAAGGGATGACAGAAGGATATTAGTCTTGGCTCAGAATGCTAGTCAGTAAAATCAGTCTGGATTGAGATTAGGAGTAGCAAGGATCATAATTGCTGGTCGAAGCAGCTCATAGGCCACCTAACAGCAATTATACCATTTCACAGAACATTAAAGAATAAATTATTGGAGCTTGCGACAAAGGCAACTTTCATCCTCATATAAACTGGACCAAACAAATTGTCAAAGGTAGTCTGGAAGGTCAGTTTGTAGGATGATATTATGCCTGTTTCCCTGGTGAAACACATAGAACATAGAACATAGAAAATACAGCACAGAACAGGCCCTTCGGCCCACGATGTTGTGCCGAACCTTTGTCCTAGATTAATCATAGATTATCATTGAATTTACAGTGCAGAAGGAGGCCATTTGGCCCTTTGAGTCTGCACCGGCTCTTGGAAAGAGCACCCTACCCAAACTCAACACCTCCACCCAACACCAAGGGCAATTTGGACATTAAGGGCAATTTATCATTGGCCAATTCACCTAACCCGCACATCTTTGGACTGTGGGAGGAAACCGGAGCACCCGGAGGAAACCCACGCAGACACGGGGAGGACATGCAGACTCCGCACAGACAGTGACCCAAGCCGGAATCGAACCTGGGACCCTGGAGCTGTAAAGCAATCGTGCTATCCACAATGCTACCGTGCTGCCCTTGAGAACAAATAAATCTACACTATATCATTTTACCATAATCCATGTACCTATCCAATAGATGCTTGAAGGTCCCTAATGTTTCCGACTCAACTACTTCCACAGGCAGTGCATTCCATGACCCCACTACTCTCTGGATAAAGAACCTACCTCTGATATCCCTCCTATATCTTCCACCTTTCACCTTAAATTTATGTCCCCTTGTAATGGTTTGTTCCACACGGGGAAAAAGTCTCTGACTGTCTACTCTATCTATTCCCCTGATCATCTTATAAACCTCCATCAAGTCGCCCCTCATCCTTTTCCGTTCTAATGAGAAAAGGCCTAGCACCCTCAACCTTTCCTCGTAAGACCTACTCTCCATTCCAGGCAACATCCTGGTAAATCTTCTTTGCACCTTTTCCAAAGCTTCCACATCCTTCCTAAAATGAGGCGACCAAAACTGTACACAATACTCCAAATGTGGCCTTACCAAAGTTTTGTACAGCTGCATCATCACCTCACGGCTCTTAAATTCAATCCCTCTGTTAATGAACACGAGCACCATAGGCCTTCTTCACAGCTCTATCCACTTGAGTGGCAACTTTCAAAGATGTATGAACATAGACCCCAAGGTCTCTTTGCTCTTCCACATTGCCAAGAACTCTACCGTTAACCCTGTATTCCGCATTCATATTTGTCCTTCCAAAATGGACAACCTCACACTTTTCAGGGTTAAACTCCATCTGCCACTTCTCAGCCCAGCTCTGCATCCTACCTATGTCTCTTTGCAGCCGACAACAGCCCTCCTTACTATCCACAACTCCACCAATCTTCGTATCGTCTGCAAATTTACTGACCCACCCTTCAACTCCCTCATCCAAGTCATTAATGAAAATCACAAACAGCAGAGGACCCAGAACTGATCCCTGCGGTACGCCACTGGTAACTGGGATACAGGCTGAATATTTGCCATCCACCACCACTCTCTGACTTCTATCGGTTAGCCAGTTCGTTATCCAACTGGCCAAATTTCCCACTATCCCATGCCTCCTTACTTTCTGCATAAGCCTACCATGGGGAACTTTATCAAATGCCTTACTAAAATCCATGTACACTACATCCACTGCTTTACCTTCATCCACATGCTTGGTCACCTCCTCAAAGAATTCAATAAGATTTGTAAGGCAAGACCTACCCCTCACAAATCCGTGCTGACTATCCCTAATCAAGCAGTGTCTTTCCAGATGCTCAGAAATCCTATCCTTCAGTACCCTTTCCATTACTTTGCCTACCACCGAAGTAAGACTAACTGGCCTGTAATTCCCAGGGTTATCCCTAGTCCCTTTTTTGAACAGTAACACCTTTTGTGATTGGAAGCCTAGCTCTGGGACCCATGCTTTTTGTTAAATCCATTAACGATTTGAATGTGAATGTAGAAGATATAACTAGTAACTTTACAGATGACGCACAAATTGATGGTGTTGTTGATAGTGAGGAGGATAGCCTTAGGCTACAGACGGAGATTGATCAGCTGGTAAGTTGGACAGATAAATAGCAGATGGAACTTAATTCTGATAAATGTGAGGTGATGAATTTTTGGAGGTCTATTAAGCATAGGAGGTACACAATGAACTGTAGGTCCCTAGGGAATATTGAGGAACAAAGGAACCTAGGTGTCCGAGTCCACAGCTCCTTGAAGGTGGCAGCGCAGGTAGATAGGGTAGTGAAGAAGGCATACGGAATGCTTGCCTTCATGAGCTGGAGCACAGAATATAGGAGCACAGAGATCTTGGTATAACATTATAAAACATTGGTTCGGCCACAGGTGGAATATTGTGAGCAGTTCTGGTCGTCACACCATCGGAAGGATGTGATTGCACTGGGCGACTTGCAGAGGAGATTCACCAGGATGTTGCCTACGATGGAAAGCTTCAGCTGTGAGGAGAGACTGGATAGGCTGAGTTTGTTTTCCCTGGAGCAGAGAAGGCTGAGGGGGGATCTAATAGAGGTATACAAAATTATGAGAGGCATAGCTGGGGTTGATCGTTAGAACTTTTTCCAATGGCAGAGGTGTCTGAGACCAGTTTAAGGTGAGGAGCAAGTGGTTTCGAGGGGATCTGAGGAAACATTTGTGTCACCCAGAGGGTGTTGGAAATATGGAACACGCTGCAAGTACTCCCACAACATTTAAGATGCATCTGGATGAGCACTTACATTTCCAAGGCATAGTAAGCCATGGACCAAGTGCTGGTAAATGGGATTAGATGGTTGGTGTTGACATGGTGGGCTGAAGGGCCTGTTTCTGTGCTGTACGACTCCATGATTCAAAGAGGGAAGAGCTAGATAAATGTGCTTGAGTAAATAGACTAAAAGATATGGCAGCAAATAAACAATGGTAAACATTTTTTTAATAATTCAAAATCTTCAACAAAAATACATTCCATTGAAAACGAATAATTGAGAAAGGAAGCTCTATCGCTAACTTACTAAGAAGGTTAAGGAAAGTAATAGTTTAAAAGAAGAGCTGGACTCATAATATTGCAAAAATAGTAGCAAACCTGAGGATTAAGAATGCTTTAGAAACCAGCAAAGGGCCACAAAAAAATTGATATAAAGGGGAAAAAAGTTGAATATTAGAATAAACTAGCTAGGATTATAAAAACAATTGTAAGACTTTGACAAGAATATAAAGAGGAAGAGAGTAGCTAAAGTAAATATTTGCCCCTTAGAAGCAGAAAGTATCATGCACAATGAGAAAATAGCAGAGGTATTGAACAATTATGTTATGCCCGTCTTCACAATAGAATACGTAGGTTACATAAAAGAAATAAAGTGAAAGCTAGGGGTTAAAAAGAGTGAGACAATTAAGGTTATTAATATCAGTAAGGAAGGATGGGAAGAGAAAACAGGGAACTACAAGACAGTCAGCCTGACATCAATCGTCGGGAAAGCGCTGGAATCTATTATTAAGGAAATCTCAACGACGTGCTTAGAAAACCATAGTGACATCAGGTAAAGTCAACATAGTTTATGAAAGTGGAGTCATGATTGACAAATTTATTTGGGTTTATTGAGGATGTAATCAATTGAGTAGATAATGGGGAACCGAGAGATGTAATATACTTGGATTTCGAAAAAGTATTTAATAATGTGCAACACTAAAGTTTAATACGCAAGATAAAGTTTCCTGGAGTTGGGTGATATATTAGCATGGTTAGAGGATTGGTTTACAGCCAGGAAATAGAGTAGGGATCAATGGGCCTTTTTCAAGTTTCCAGGCTGTGACCACTGGAGTGCCACAAGGATCAGTGTTGAGGCATCAGCTATTCATGACTTAGATGAAGAGACAGAGAGTAATGTATGTAAATTTACTGACAGTACAAAGCTTCGCAATATTGGAAGCTGTGAAGTGTGTAATGGCCCTTCTTGGTTAACCCCTTCTTTCCCCTTTCTTTTATTTTGCTGTTATGATTTTTGATCCATGGATAATTAATGGACATGTATCTTTAAGTCAAGCAGGATTAATAGGCATATATCTTTAAGACAAGCAGCAGAATTTAGAAGTCACCGGACAAAACCAGTTCCTGCTGGTTTGAACAGGAGACATCAGACTTGTTATCACCAAAAAGACAGGGATGAGTTGGGACTCAGTTTGATTGATTGGCAGTTGGCCATGAATGGGCTAAAAAGGCAGTGTTCTGTCCAGTAACAGGTGGTGACTGGATCCTATCCCAGTGGAATACTTTTCAGAGCTCCAGAGAGTTTCAGTTTGACTCCTTGCAGTTTCAAGTCAAGATCCTACTCTCATTCCTCTGGGTTTCCCTCCAGAAAACCTCTGAGGGCTGTATTTCTGAACCTACAGAGTGCCTGGATGAATCTATCTACAGGAAAACCAGCATAGGCTGCAAATAAAGACCAGAACTTGCTGGTTTATCTCCGAAAAGGCTGTAACTACTGTACTTCTAAAATTGCAGAGAAGCTAGATGCATGAATCTACAGAGAAGTCCATTACAGGCTGTGGACAGAGACATAAACTTGCAAGCTTGCTGTAAAGGAAGGTATGCTTAAAAACCATCATCTGAAACAAAGACTCTATTTCCTTTTGATTATTATTTTTACCCCTTTCCACTGTCTTCTGTGTGTGTATGTGTGTGTGTGTGTGTGTGGAGGGTGGGCGGGCAATTTAAAGTGGGGAGTAAGGAATTAATTAATAGTTAACCAGTTGTATTTGCTGCATAGTTCATTATAGTCCTTGTTATAAAAGACTGTAATTGTGTTTTAACTTACAAACCTGGTAACTGTAATTATTGAGCAGCCAAAGACCAAAGACGTCTGGTATTTTTATAAGAATTATTGGTTCATTCACTTGTATTGTGACTCCTGGACAAGTGGGGCTGGAATTGCCTGCGCACTTGCCCAGGATGTTGTAACAAGAGGAAAGAAAGAGACTGCAAAGAGGAAGACCAGAGGGGAAGGGTGAGATGGAGGCAGCATTAGGGTTTTGAGGGAAGCATGTTCAAGAGAATGTACACAGAATGAGTTGTTCGCGGTCCGACATCAGCAGACTTGTAGATGGTGTTGGAGCCAAATTTTGCCATGCAATCGTGTGTGTATAGGGAGTATAATAGGGAACTAAGTATGCAGCCTTGCGGGGTCCGATTTGAGGACTATCGTGAGGAGGTGTTGTTTATCCTTACTGATTGTGGTCTACGGCTCAGGAAGTTGAGGATCCAGTTGCAGAGGGAGGAGGTTTTGGAATTTTGACATGAGCTTGGCTGGGATTATGGTGTTGAAGGCGGAGCTGTAGTCAATGAATAAGAGTCTGACATAGGAGTCCTTGTTGTCGTGATGTTCCAGGGATGAATGTAGAGTGAGGGAGATGGCATCTGCTGTGGACCGGTGATGGTGGTCTGCGAACTGCAGTGGATCAAGGCGTTCTGGGAGTATGGAGTTGATGTGTCTAATGACCAACCTCTCGAAGCACTTCATAATGGTCGCTGATAAGGCCACCAGACGTTAGTCGTTGAGGCACGTTGCCTGGTTCTTCTTTGGCACCAGTATGATGGTGGTCTTCTTAAAGCAGGTGGGAACCTCGGAATGGATTAAGGAGAGGTTGGAGATGTCGACGAACACACCCGCCAGTTGGTCCGTGCAGGAACTGAATGCATGACCAGGGACTCCGTCAAGACCCGTTGCTTTCCGAGGGTTCACTTTTAAGAATGCCGATCTGACTTTGGAAGCTGTGACGATAGGTATGGGTGTGTCTAGGCTCGAAAAGAGCATAGAATGCATTGCATTCATCGGGAAGGAATGCGCTGCTGCCAGAGTTCTACTCGGTTTTGCTTTGTAGCCCATTATGGTGTTTAAGCCTTGCCACAACCAACAGGAGTCCATGTCGTTGGTCTTTGACTCTAACTTAGTCTGATATTGTCTCTTGGCATCCCTGATGGCAGTGCGGTGGTAATACCTAGATTTCCTGTCTAGATCAGGGTTTCCTGTCTTGAACGCCTCAGACCTGGCCTTCAGTAGGGAGTGTATCTCCCGGTTAAATCATGGTTTCCGGTTGAGGAACATGCATACTACATTCTTTGGTACGCAATCTTCTACATACTTGCTGATGAAGTCTGTGGCAGTTGTGGCATACTCGTTTAGGTTGGCCGCTGAGTTCTTGAATATGGACCAGTCCACTGACTCCAAGCAGTCACGTAGGAGCACTCCTGTTGCCTCGGACCAGCATTGCACAACGTCCTTAACCGGATTCTCCCGCTTAAGTTTCCGCTTGTAAGCCGGGAGAATGAGTACTATCTTATGGTCCGATTTTCCGAAGTGCGACTGGGGGATGGATCAGTAAGCACCCTTGATTTTTGTGTAGCAGTGGTCGAGGATGTTGGAGCCCCTGGTGGGAGAGGAGATGTGTTGGTGGAATTTTGGTACTACGCTTTTGAGGTTGGCCTGGTTGAAATCCCCGGCCACGGTGATTAAGGCCTCTGGGTGTTCTGTTTCATTGTAATTTATAGCTGTGTACAATTCATCAAGCGTCGTCTTCATTTCCGCCTGGGGTGGGATGTAGACCACTGTGATAATGGCAGAAGTGAACTCCCATGGAAGGTAGTATGGGCGGCACTTCACGGTCAGGTACTCCAGGTCCGGGAGCAGTAGTTCACCAAGGTCACCACATCCGAGCACCAGGAGGACTTGATGAGGAGGCAAACCCCTCCGCCCTTCGCCTTGCCCGATGACGCGTTTGGTCCATCCAGTGAATTGAGAAGCCCTCGGTCAGGTTGTATGGTACAGTCCGGTGAGCCATGCCTCCGTGAAACAGAGCACACAGCAGTCTCTTACTTCCCTCTGAGAGGTAAGTCTGGCGTTAAGCTCATCCAGCTAGTTTTCGATCACTTGGGCGATGACCAGGAGTATGCTGGGGGGAGGAGACTTGATACTGCATTGTTTTAGTCTCGCCTGCCGACCGCTGTGTTTCCCTCACTTCCTCGGTCGGCAGCTGCTCCTGGAAGGTCCTGAGATCCGATGCGAGAAGACTGAACTTGTGGAATAATAATCTTTATTGTCACAAGGAGGCTTACATGAACACTGCAATGACGTTATTGTGAAAAGCCCCCAGTCGCCACATTCCGGCGCCTGTTCGGGTAGACAGAGGAAGAATTCAGAATGTCCAAATTACCTAATAGCGCGTTTTTCGGAACTTGTGGTAGGAAACCGGAGGGCCTGAAGGAAACCCACGCAGACATTGGGAGAATGTGCAGACTCCACACAGACAGTGGCCCAAGCCAGGAATCGAACCTGGGACCCTGGTGCTGTGAAGCCATAGTGCTAACCACTATGCTGCCATGCGGTAATTTGTTGCAACTGGCCGTGTCCAGGGCGCTGGTTGCAATTTTGCGATCCCGTCGGGCCCCGGGGTTCCGTGAGTACGGGTCTACCTTTCAGTGGGTTTGGATCCTTGCATGTGGTCTCGCCATTTTGGGGGTGTTTAGCCCTGGTTTGGATCACTCGCAAGGCCTTCCTGGGTCAAATTGGACCGGTTCCCCATTCGGTCCCAGCGTTGGTGGTCTGATTGGGCGTTCGTGGAATCGGGCCTTGGAGTAGGCCTGTTCAGGCCTCCACGTGGATTCTTCTCCTTTCCTCATTCTGTCGATAAGTCAGGGCACTGGGTGGGCCTCTCCGGGTCGGGTCGGACCGGGTGTCATGGTTGAGGGCCGGGCTGGGTGTTTCAGGAACCAGGTCGGGCGCCCTGGGGGCCGGGGACGCTTCCCAGGCCAGGTCGGGTGCTCCAGGAGCTGGGTCGATTCCTACACATGGTCAGGGTCGGACATCCAGGTCGGGCTTCTTCCACTTCCAGATCGAAGTCAGTGTCGGGTCATTGGACAAGTCATGCTGGGGCAGTGCTACTTGTCCTTCAGCACTTTGAAATTGTAACAGGTCACGGACGTCGGAGGATCTTCAGACCTGTAAGTAAATATAAAAGAGAACTGTTAGAGATCGTGTTAGTGTTCAAATTAAGTTTTAAATGATTAGTACAGTTATAAGAGATGGAGGAAGAGGATCAGTGGGAGAGAGCTTGTGGAGAGTCGCTATGCGGCGCCATCTTGAGTTTTAGCTTCGCCCATAGTCTTGAATGTTATGGTGTCCCAAATTCTCATCCTGATACTTTTTAAAGGATGTGAGACAACCAGCCTCTACCACCCTCTGGGTAAAAAAGTTTTTCCTCAAAACCCCCTAAACCTCCTACCCCTCACCTTGAACTTGTGTTTCCTCGTAACTGATCCTTCAGCAAAGGGGAACAGCTGATCCCTATTCACCCTGTCCAAGCCCTTCTACACCTCGACCAGGGTGCCCCTCAGTATTCACTGCTCCAATGAAAGCAACCCAAGCCTATCTAACCTTTCTTTATAACATGAATGTTTCATCCCAGGGAACACCCTGGTGAATAGCCTCTGCACTCCCTCCAGTGCAATTACATCCTTCCTGTAATGTGGCGACTAGAATTGCACACAGTACTCCAGCTGTGGCCTCACCAAAGTTCTATACAGCTCCAACATGACCTCCCTGCAGTTGTAATCCATGCCTCGATTGAAAAAGGCATGTGTTCCAAGTGTCTTTTTCACCACCCTATTAACCTGCCTTTCTGCCTTCAGAGATCTATGGACAAACACTCAAGGTTCCTTTGTTTCTCAGAACTTCCCAGTGTCAGGCCATTAATTGAATACTTACTTGTCAAATTACTCCTTCCAAAGTGTATCACCTCACACTTTTCAGGGTTAAATTCCATCTGCCACTTTTTTGCCCATTTGAGCATCTCTTCTATATCTTTCTGTAAGCCAAGAGACTCAACCTCACTGTTAACCACCCGGCCAATCTTTATGTTATCCACAACTTACTGATCCTACCCCCCTCATAGTCATCTATGTTGTTTATATAAATGACAAACAATAAGAGACCCAGCATAGATCCCTGTAGTACGCTACTGGACACTGGCTTCCAATCACTAAAGCAGCCGTCTGTCCATAAGACCATAACATAGGAGCAGAATTAGACCATTCGGCCCATTGAGTCTGCTCCGCCATTCAATCATGGCTGCTATTTTCTCATCCCCATTCTCCTGCCTTCTCCCCATAACCCCTGATCCCCTTATTAATCAACAACCTATCTATCTCTGTCTTGAAGGCACTCAGTGACTTGGCCTCCACAGCTGTCTGTGGCACCCTCATCACCGTCTGTCTCCGATAGCTAAGATGATTTTGAATCCCGGTTACCCTGTATCCCATTTGGCATTTGCCTTCTTTATAGGTCTCCCATGTGGGACCTTGTCAAAGGCTTTGCTGAAATCCCAGCTCACATGATCAAAACATTCAATCAAATTTGTTAGGCATGACCTCACTCTGACAAAGCCATGCTGACTATTCCCGATCAAACCTTGCCTCTTCACCCATGATTACAGAGAGTCCGAGGGAAGTACTGTAGTTAGCACGTGAAATAACAACAGGAGGGCATGTGGTAATTAGAAAATCTGATTGGGCATTAAATGACTCAAAGAAAGAAATGTTGAAGACATTAATCACATATCAAATGACAATGGTAGTAAACCCATTTCAGCTGATTCTGATGAAATTTTCTTTCCAAGAATGATTCCACAGAGATTTGTCAAAGATCAAATCTCGTAGAGAACCAGATTCTGAGAACTCCAAGACTGAAGGAGCCCGAATCTAATAGTAATAACAGCGATGGAGGGTTAGATGAGAGTTCTGAATCCAATTTGGGTTCTGATTGTGAAGAAATATAAACGATTGCTCCCAAATAGACCTATCACTAACTGATCTTGAATAAATGGCAAGTAATTCTTCCATAGCGAGGAAAGAAGACAGCAAGTAGGAAGAAGAAAGTGAATTGGACTTAAAGAACAAAGAACAAAGAAAATTACAGCACAGAACAGGCCCTTATGCCCTCCCAGCCTGCGCCGATCCAGATCCTTTATCTAAACCTGTCGCCTATTTTCCAAGGATCTACTTCCCTCTGTTCCCCGCCCGTTCATATATCTGTCTAGATGCATCTTAAATGATGCTATCGTGCCCTCCTCTACTACCTCCTCTGGCAAAGCGTTCCAGGCACCCACCGCCCTCTGCGTAAAAAACTTTCCACGCACATCTCCCTTAAACTTTCCCCCTCTCACCTTGAAATCGTGACCCCTTGTAATTGACACCCCCACTCTTGGAAAAAGCTTGTTGCTATCCACCCTATCCATACCTCTCATAATTTTGTAGACCTCAATCAGGTCCCCCCTCAACCTCCGTCTTTCCAACGAAAACAATCCTGGTGAACCTCCTCTGCACCCTCTCTAAAGCATCCACATCCTTCTGGTAATGTGGCGACCAGAACTGCACGCAGTATTCCAAATGTGGCCCAACCAAAGTCCGATACAACTGTAACATGACCTGCCGACTCTTGTACTCCATACCCCGTCCGATGAAGGCAAGCATGCTGTATGCCTTCTTGACCACTCTATCTACCTGCGTTGCCACCTTCAGGGTACAATGGACCTGAACTCCCAGATCTCTCTGTACATCAATTTTCCCCAGGACTCTTCCATTGACCGTATAGTCCGCTCTTGAATTGGATCTTCCAAAATGCATCACCTCGCATTTGCCTGGATTGAACTCCATCTGCCATTTCTCTGCCCAACTCTCCAATCTATCTATATTTTGCTGTATTCTCTGACAGTCCCCCTCGCTATCTGCAACTCCACCAATCTTAGTATAATCTGCAAATTTGTGAATAAGACCACCGATACCTTCGTCCAGATCATTATACCTACTTTACTAAAAGTAATTTGTTATAGCCTCTTGCAGGAAACCCAAGCCATTCACTGCAGGTGCAAATATTTCCCAGGGCGTGCCTGTTTTGAAGGAAAATATACATAATAACATGGCATCAGTTATTCAGGGTGAGGACAGTAATGACAGAAAAGTCTGAAGTAACACCAAACAAACAGCTGATTAATCCTCATCCTGGGCAGCACGGTGGCACAGTGGGTAGCACTGCTGACTACAGCGCTGAGCACCCGGGTTCGATCCTGGCCCTGGGTCATTGCTGTGTGGTGTTTGCACATTCTCCCCGTATCTGCGTGGGTTTCACCTGCCTAACCCAAAAATGTGCAGGTTAGGTGGATTGGCCACATTAAATTGTCCATTAATTGGGAAAAAAATAATTGGATACTCTAAATTTATTTAAAAAAAGAAAAAAACCCACATCCTTTAAAAGGTCCCCAGTGCCTCTTCAAGATAAAGGAAGCAAATCGCAAATGAAATAATTAGTAATCAATTCCATTTGAAAATTAAGAGGAATGTGGATGGAGAATCATGTCGTGATTCTGCAACCGCATCTCACATCGAACCCCTCCAGTATAGAAGGAGGCCCATTGAATCTGCACCAATCCTCCAAAAGAGCCCCCACCTTATCCCCGCAACCCAACCTAACCTTTTGGACACTAAGGGGTAATTTATCATGGCCAATCCACCTAACCTGCACATCTTTGGACTGTGGGAGGAAACCGAAGAACCCGGAAGAAACCCACTCAGACATGGGGAGAAAGTGCAACCTCACCCAGAAAGTCACCCAAAGCCGGAATCAAACCCAGGACCCTGGTGTTGTGAGGCAGCAGTGCTAACCACTGTGTCACCCTGTTAACAAAAAACAGAAAGTTAATGGAGCCAGTAATGTGCCATCTTCTGATTATGAAAGTAAAGAACAGTTGAAACCTGGAAATTGTTTCAGTCCATATTACTAAATGGAGATAAGCGCTGTGATTACAAAGACTCCAGTGAGGAGGTACCAGCTGTAAAACAAAGAATGGTGCATGTATAGCCAACTAACTCTGCGAAGATTGAACCCTCAGCTTTACTTGTCACTGAAAGTAACCATGTGAAGGAAAAGAGAAAATATAAAGCTGGAGGAGTTGAAGAGTGTGTATTGATTAATAATGAACCAAATATCCACCTCAGCATTGATAATACTACTTGTAGTTTGACTGCAGAAGATCCTCAAAACTTGGATAAACAGTTATTGCACAATCATACCGGGCGGCACAGTAGCATAGTTGCTTCACAGCACCAGGGTCCCAGGTTCGATTCCCGGATGGGTCACTGTCTATGCGGAATCTGCATGTTCTCCCAGTGTCTGCGTGGGTTTCCTCCGGGTGCTCGGGTTTCCTCCCAAAAGTCCAAAGGATGTGCTTGTCAGGGGAATTGGACATTCTGAATTCTCCCTCTGTGTACCCGAACAGGCATCGTAGAGTGGCGACTAAGGGATTTTCACAGTAACTTCATTGCAATGTTAATGTAAGCCTACTTGTGACAATAATAAAGATTATTAGATTATTATTAAGACTGGCTACATTAAGTCTTATTATTATTATGATTATTATTAAGATTCGCAAGAGACAGAAGTGCAGAAGAAACTCATTCAGGGGGCCCTCTCTAATTTGGACAGTCAGAAACCTGACAAAGGGGAGCACATTGTCTATGATTTTGAAGAAGAGAGTGAAAATAAGGCACTGTTTGGAGATATCAGAAGGCGTTCTAAAACCAAAGATACAAACCTATCAACAGCAGAAGAACAGAGAGAAAATAAAATAAAGAAACTGAATGAGCAGAGACAGAGTTGTAGGTTAACTAATCATGATGTAGACTTAAGAAACTCTGAACCAATAAAGCCACATCCATCTCGACTAAAACCATGGAGACTGACTCAGTTAGAGATTGAAATACAATGCATGTTGGACACGTTGCAGAAACAAGTGAAAATGCTGTGGGCCACAGATGGCCAAGTAGAGTTTGTGAGATTGAAGGCCATGTTGGTGGGAGAACCAGTGTTGTTCACCCTGGACTTATCAGACCATTTGAAGTAGCCACAGATGCCAGTGACCTGGGCTAGGAGCAGTGCTATTAGTCCTTCAGCACTTTGAAGTATATGTCTAACATGACAGTAAACAAAGCTTAGTTTATGCAGACCATAATCCACTTGCGATTATAGAGAAGTTTAAAACCCAGAACACAAGATTATTCCATGGGGGTTCATTATTACAGCAGTTTACTACTAAAATTGTATATATTTCTGGAAAGGATAATGTGATTGTGGTTGCTTTGTAACAGGTTTAACTTTAACTGTAACATTATATTCTGCAGTTTCTCCTTCCTTCCCTATGTACGTTTTGCATTGTTTGTACAGCATGCAAGAAACAATACTTTTCACTGTATACTAATACATGTGACAATAATAAATAAATAAAATAAAATAAAATAAAAAGGGCTGACAACTACCAATGTAGTGACTGGCAAGGGAAGTTATATAATGGGGATGGATTGGATAGACATATGTTTGTGATTTATGTCTGGCATACTCCAATGAGTACAGACCCAGAGTCCTCAACCGTTCCTCATATGACAAGCTCTTCATTCCAGGGATGATTCTTGTGAACCTCCTCTGGACCCTTTCCAAGGCCAGCACATCCTTCCTTAGATACGGGACGCAAAACTGTTCTTGAGGACTAAGCTATTAGGGAGGGAGTTCCAGGATGTTGCCCCAGCGACTGTGAAGAAACGGCGATATGTTTCCAAGTCGGGTTGGTGAGTGACCTGGAGGGGAACCTTCAGGTGGTGGTGTGCCCAGGTATCTGCTGCTCCTGTCCTTCTAAATGGTAAGTGGACATGGGTTTGGAAGGTGTTGTCTAAGGAAACTTGGAAGGTTACTGCAGTGCACCTTGTAGTTGGTACACATGGCTGCCACTTTTCATTGGTGGTAGAGGGTTTGAATGTTTGTGGAAGGGGGAGCAATCAAGCGGGCTGTTTTGTCCTGATGGTGTTGAGCTTCTTGAGTGCTGCTGGGGTGACTGAGGACTGGACAAGGGCAACATGGGGAAGAGAGTTCCTTCAGAAACCTTTCTTGAATAATGTGGTTGCAGTTACTCACACCAAATCCAAATCCACAATCTAAGGAATTCTGGAAGGTCAAAACCAATGCATCCCCCCACCCCCATGGCCTCAGAAGTGAACCAGTAGGAAGGGGGGCATAAAATTGCATGGTAAGGCAGCAGTAGGGGATGGGTTCCATGCCGGCTTCATTTGTATTTTACTAGTGGTGTGTAAGTTTCTGGTGGCCTACCTAGTCTCGGACTAATTCAAACTCCCAATCCTTAGGCCTATTGCTTTTTCTTCCCAAAACTATCCACAATTTCCCTTGTAAGCCAGGATTTGGCAACAGTTCCCGTTCCACTCTTGTGCCGAATAGGAATAAACAGTTTTTGAAGTTCACCTATTCGTTCCTTGAATGCCTGCCATTGCGTGTCCACAGTCCTTCCTTTCAGTAATGTTTCCCATTCCATCATAGCCAACTCATGTGTCATACCATCATCGTTACCCTTATGGAGATTCAGGGCCCCGGTCTCAGAATCAACCAGCTCCCTATCCACCTTGATAAAGAATTCTATCATATTATGGTCACTCATCCCTGAGGGTTCTCTCACAACTAGATTTCCAACTAATCCTTTCTCATTGCACAACACCCAGTCCAAGATGTTCTGTTCCCTTGTTGGTTCCTCAGCATATTAGTCCAGAATACCATCCCGTACACAGCCAGATATTCCTCTTCTATTGTACTGTGACTAATTTGACTCACGCAATCTACATGCAGATCAAAGTCACCCATGATCACAGATGTTATTTTATTACATGCATCTCTGATTTCCTGTCTAATGCTATTCCCAACATTGCCACTAGAGTTTGGTAGTCTGTATACCATCCCTACTAATGTTTTTTGCCCCTTGGTTTTTCTTAACCTGACCATACAGATTCCATATCATCTGTGCTAATATCGCTCCTCAACATTGTATCAGTATCTTCTTTAATCAACAATGCAACTCCACCTTTCCTTTCTGTCTGTCCTTCCTAAAAACTGAATAGCCCTCAATGTTTAGTTCCCACCCTTGGTCACCTTGGAGCCACGTCTCCGTAATCCAAACTATATCATATCCCTTTACATCTATCTGCGCAAATAATTCATCCATTTTGTTTTGAATGCTCTGAGCATTCAGGTACAAAACCTCAAGGCTAGTCCTTTTAGCGTTCTTTGTCCAGTTCCTACTATTTGATGCCCACCCCTCCAGAGTGTGATTTTTCCTGCAAAAATGAAGCTTCTCTATTAGGAATGTACCTCAGCCCAGTCATCTAATTTCAGAGCTCTGATTTATTTTCTGCCATTGAAAAGTTCTGCCACAATATTCCCTCAGGACTAAGTAAAGAGAAGACAATTCTAATTTAAAGACAGGTTATGGTAATGAATTTCTATCCAGGTAACTCTGGCCCATCCAATCTGGAACCTGATACATGACACTCTACCTCTGCCAACAATAAGACTGATTACTGCAAAACAAAAGCTGGCTTATTTTTAACCACTTAAACAAGATCATATTGGCTGAGTCATCAGAATCTCCTCCGCCTTTTTGATATTATAACAGTACAGAAATGTCAGCTGCATGTAATGTAGGCTAACATGATGGATACCAGTATCACCGTACAGCACATAAAAGACATAGACAGCATTTTTTGATCACTTTTATATGCATTCCATAAAATGTGCAAGGAAAAATAAAAATTCAGTGTCTCTTAGAACAGTTTAAAACCAGATGACACAGATCCCAAAGTGACATGTTTATAAATCATACTTTCATATCTGAATAAATGAACCATCTATATTCCTGTCCAGCACTGATTCCCCAGAAGAAGCTGCCATTGGCTTGGCTGAAAAAGAAGATGAAGACAAAGTAGAAAGAGCAGATGAAGAGTAGAGAGTTGATAACATTGGCACTGTTAATCCAGCACCTCATGGACATAGCACAGCCAAGTAAAGAGAACAGCTGAAGTTAAACTAGGAAAGCTGGAGGCCTCTGTTTCTCTGAATGTTGTGGAGTTTTGACTTCACAGTGTGCGGCTGTTTTTTAAACAAGATCCCTATCCAAATGTCAGCCTGAAGAAGAGGTATGGTTTTGAACCTTGCAGGGAAAACTCTGGAGCAAACTCCAGATATAGGTGTTTAGAAGGGGTTGGGAGGGAGTGTGTGTGGTGGTGGGGGGAGGATGGAAGGGTGGGAGCAGGGATGCTGTTCTCATCCCCAACATGAGGGTGCATGAGGTGGGGGGTGTTGTGTGGGAGGTTCGGGGGTTAATCTTTCATCCCTGGTGGGATGAGATGGTCTGATAGAAGGAGTCTGGCTCCTGTAAGGCACCTTACTTTGGGATGTGGTTTAAGAACTCCTACTCCTCAGGGCTCACAGGCATGCTGTAAGGGCTCTGCCCAACATTATTCTCGCCTCTCTTGAGCTGTCGGGTTTTCCAGCCTGGGAGTCCCCAACAAGTCTTGGTTGATAATGTAAAGCAAGTTAAATGTGAGGCTTCAAGCCTCATTGTAATGTTTAAATTGGCAACCTGCCCCTTGAGAGTGATTGGTTTCCTGTCCCCTGTCCCGGATACATTGAACCGGAAAGTGGGTGAATTGAAGATATGTTGGGTTTGGGTTTGAGATTGTAAAAGTTATAACATCTTGCCCGACCCCCAATTCATCCATTTTTGGGAGTTAAAAATAAAATAAGGATGGGAACTATCCTTGTTGCCTGTAATCTAAGCTCTGTAATTCCCTTCTGTTATAACCTGCCTACTGATGATTGGCTGGGGACTAATGACTATCCCACAATCCTATGGGAGTATGAATTTCCCCAATGAGGGGGGCGGAGAAACTCCTACTATAAATAAGCTGGCCAGTCCAGGAACCAGGAGGAAGGAGAAGGTAGCAAGGGAAGTTACTGCTACTGTTATGTATATATTGTTCTGGTAAATAAACGTTATTATTTTGTATCCTTAAAACTCGTGCTGGATTCTTCGGGGCCCTTACAAAACTGGCGACGAAGGTAAAAGTGAATAGCTGTCTACACTGCTGAAGCCACCTCCCTGGATTTTTGTTGGATACAGGTTGGAAGTTGTTTTCTATTATACCATGCCTCTGTACGGACGTTTGGATGTTTTTGATGCTGCGCTGGAAAGCTGGAACCAGTACACACAACGGATGCGTTACTATTTCCGGGCAAACAATATCACTGAAAACGAGCGCCAGGGGGTCATATTGCTCACCGCCTGCGGGCCGCATACGTTTGGGGTGATTAGGAGCCTTACGTACCCAGCTGCGCCGGACACCAAAACGTTTGACGAACTTGTGAATATAGTGGGGCAACACTTTAACCAAACCCCGTCCACGATAGTCCAGCGTTACCGGTTTAATACCGCTGAGAGGACCCCTGGAGAATCCCTTGCCGATTTTTTATCCAGGCTACGCGGGATTGCGGAATACTGTGACTATGATGAGACCTTGTCAGAAATGTTACGCGACCGTTTGGTTTGCGGTATTAACAATGCGGCCACCCAGAGAAAGTTGTTAGCGGAGCCAACATTGACTTTTCAACAGGCAATACAAATAGTCTTGTCCCGAGAGAGCGCAGAGCGAGGAGTACAGGAGCTACAGGGAATGGAAGTGCATGCCTTGGGGCGCAACCCTTTCCACCCAAAAACGTCCCCCCGCACTCCTGCGGTACCTTGGGCGAGGCAACGACCAGATCGACGCCAGTGGCCATCGGACATTCCTCCCCGAAGGGAGCCTTCTCCAGAGCCAATGGATGAGGAGCCATGTCCGTGTCAGACTTGTAGGCGCTGACCCCGTCGCGGACGGCGGTCCTGGGGACGCCAGAGGCGCCGTCGTTCCGACCGAAACTGGGACTAGCCCAGGGGCCGTAACTGGGACCAGCCCAGAGGCCGTACCTTCCATGTGGATGAACCTGCGGCGACCACTCCTGAGGAAGTGGAGACGGAGGACGACTGCCTGCAGCTGCATTGTGTGGCAGCTCCCCGTGTGGCCCCCATTAAGGTGACAGTACGGGTCAATGGCCACCCGCTGGAGATGGAGTTGGATACTGGCGCAGCGGTCTCCGTGATCGCCCAGAGGACATTCGACCGCATCAAGCAGGGTATACAGACCCTTACATTAACTGACTCACAGGCCAGGTTGGCCACCTACACTGGGGAACCACTGGACATTGCAGGAACTACAATGACCCCTGTTGTCTATGGACGCCAGGAAGGGCGTTTCCCACTTATCGTAGTGCGTGGCCATGGGCCCAGCCTGTTGGGTCGGGACTGGTTGCGCCATTTGCAGTTGCAATGGCAGCACATCCTCCAAACAGTTTCTGGAGGGTTGACTGAGGTGCTAGGACGATACCCAGAGGTATTCCAGCCTGGTTTGGGGAAAATAAAAGGGGCCGTAGCCCGTATCCAAGTTGAACCAGGAGCCACGCCGCGCTATTTCCGGGCACGCCCAGTGCCTTACGCTTTGCTCGAGAAGGTAGAAGGGGAGCTTACTCGTTTGGAGAGTTTGGGTATTATCAGGCCCGTCCGTTTTGCTGACTGGGCAGCACCAATTGTACCAGTAATGAAGCCAGATGCCACAGTTCGCTTGTGTGGCGACTATAAACTTACAGTGAATACAATTTCCCGACTCGACCGATACCCAATGCCTCGCATAGAGGATCTCTACGCGAAACTTGCAGGTGGACTCTCATTCACAAAATTAGATATGAGTCACGCCTACCTGCAGTTGGAGCTGGACCCTGCCTCCCGACCATATGTAACAATTAACACACACCGGGGCCTGTATGAATATACACGGTTGCCCTTTGGAGTATCCTCTGCCTGCGCAATTTTTCAACGTGTTATGGAGGGCATTTTGAGAGGTTTACCACGTGTGGCTGTCTACCTAGATGACGCGTTGATTACAGGGACGTCGGAGCAAGAGCATTTGGAAAATCTGGAGGCTGTCCTTAGACGCCCTTCGGAGGCTGGAGTCCGTTTACGTCACACAAAGTGCGTATTTCAGGCAAAAGAAGTAGTCTACCTAGGTTATCGGGTGGACCGCGAGGGTCTGCACCCCGTCGCAGAGAAGGTGCGTGCAATTCAACATGCCCCCACCCCGACTGACACTTTGCATCTTCGTTCTTTTCTCGGTCTCGTAAACTATTACGGGAAGTTCCTCCCCAATCTGGCAACTACGCTGGCCCCCTTACACCTGCTGCTAAAGAAAAATCACACCTGGGTTTGGGGTCAGCCGCAAGAAACCGCTTTCCGGCGGATAAAGCAACAATTGTCGTCGTCTGGGTTACTAACCCACTATGATCCGGGAAAGCCTTTGCTCGTCACATGTGATGCATCCCCGTATGGTATTGGGGCTGTCCTGTCCCACAAGATGGAGAACGGGGCCAAGCGACCGATAGCTTTCGCCTCCCGCACATTGATTGCAGCGGAGAAAAAGTACGCGCAGATCGAGAAGGAGGGCCTGGCAGTGGTTTTCGCGGTGAAACGCTTCCACCAGTATGTGTACGGCCGCCATTTCACTATCGTGACTGATCATAAGCCCCTGCTGGGACACTTCAGAGAGGATAAGCCAATACCGCCCATTGCTTCTGCACGGATCCAGCGCTGGGCTTTGTTGCTTGCTGCATATGAGTATTCTCTGGAGCACAAACCAGGTACGCAGATAGCAAATGCCGACGCACTGAGCCGATTGCCTTTATCGACCGGCCCCATGTCGACCCCCACGACCGCTGAGGTGGTCGCAACCCTAAATTTTATGGACACCTTGCCTGTCACGGCATCACAGATCCGTGAGTGGACCCAGACGGAGCCAGTCTTGTCAAAGGTTCGGCACATAGTCCTGTATGGTGGGCAGCATAGACAGCTCCCAGGCGAGTTGCGGGCATTTTCCTCCAAGCTGTCAGAATTCAGCGTGGAAGACGGCATCCTCTTGTGGGGAACGCGTGTGATTGTCCCGGAAAAAGGCCAGGAGCTGATATTATCAGACTTGCACAATGGGCATCCGGGCGTGACCAAGATGAAAATGTTGGCCCGGAGTTATGTCTGGTGGCCAGGCCTCGACACCGACATTGAGAAGGTGGCCCAAAACTGCTCCATTTGCCAGGAGCATCAGAAGCTTCCGCCAGCCGCGCCCCTACATCACTGGGAATGGCCAGGGCGGCCTTGGGCACGCTTGCATGCAGATTTCACAGGCCCTTTTCAAGGATCCATGTTCCTTCTACTAATTGATGCCCAGTCCAAATGGCTGGAGGTGCATAAGATGCAGGGGACAACGTCCGGCGCAACAATTGAAAAAATGCATTTATCATTTAGTACGCATGGCCTCCCCGAGGTGCTGGTCACGGATAATGGCACTCCATTCACGAGTGAGGAGTTTGCTAGGTTTACAAAGATGAACGGCATCCGCCATATCCGCACTGCCCCTTACCACCCGGCTTCAAATGGGTTGGCAGAGCGTGCAGTGCAAACATTCAAAAGAGGCCTAAAGAAGCAGTCTTCCGGATCAATGGACACGAGACTGGCTCGGTTTTTGTTTACGTACAGGACCACCCCCCATACAGTGACTGGGGTAGCTCCCGCAGAACTCCTAATGGGCCGGAGACTTCGCACCCGCCTTAGTATGGTCTTCCCGGACATTGGCGCAAAAGTACGCCGCACACAAGAACGGCAGGGACCGGGATTGTCTCGGCATCGTCCGATTCGGCAGTTTGCGCCCGGTGACCCAGTATTCGTGCGGAATTTTGCTGGTGGTGCTCAATGGGTTCCTGGTGTAATCTTTCGCCAAACGGGCTCTATATCGTACCAAGTGCAAGCCCAGGGTCGTCTCCAGCGAAAACACGTAGACCACGTCCGGTCCAGAAGATCATCCCCGCAAAAGATTCCCCGCCCCCGGAGCTCAGTTCAACAGCGGCAAAGACCAGAAACAAGGGAAGGTAGTCCTCCAAATCTTCCACTGGTGCCTCACTCGAAGCCTGCGCAGGTCGTTACGGGACCGAAAGGGGATAGAGACGCTGACATGACGGAGGCAGCAGACACTGACTCCGAGATGGAGACACAGGATGAATCAGAGGGGGAATCCTCGGGTCCACAGGCCGTGGATGTACAACCGCGCCGTTCATCACGGAAGCGCCGGTCTCCGTCTCGTTATACGCCGCCTGATCCAGCGCCGCGTGCAAATGCCGTCCGGCCTGCGGCCAAACGAGTTCGACGCCTTCCTTCGCCAGGGCCTACGGTGGATTCCTTGGACTTTGGGGGGGAGGGATGTTATAACCTGCCTACTGATGATTGGCTGGGGACTAATGACTATCCCACAATCCTATGGGAGTATGAACTTCCCCAATGAGGGGGGCGGAGAAACTCCTACTATAAATAAGCTGGCCAGTCCAGGAACCAGGAGGAAGGAGAAGGTAGCAAGGGAAGTTACTGCTACTGTTATGTATATATTGTTATAGTAAATAAACGTTATTATTTTGTATCCTTAAAACTCGTGCTGGATTCTTCGGGGCCCTTACAAAACCTTCCTAGGCCTCTTGGCCTGCCTATTTCTCTTTCCTTCAAGATGCTCATTAAAACATACCTCTTTGATTAAACTTTTGACCGAATGCCCTAACAGCACCTTATTTGGCTCAGTTATAGTATCAAATTTTACTGTATAGCACAGAGGGGCTACACTGGAACTGAAATGGATTCCACTTCCTCCAAGTCCGAGTGGAATCTAGATCACTGATTGTGCTGCAAAGTTAATCATAGATTATCATAGAATTTAAAGTGCAGAAGGATGCCATTCGGCCCATCGAGTCTGCACCGGCTCTTAGAAAGAGCAACCCACCCAAGGTGAACACCTCCACCCTATCCTCATAACCCAGTAACCCCACCCAACACTAAGGGCAATTTTGGACACTAAGGGCAATTTATCATGGCCAATCCACCTAACCTGCCCATCTTTGGACTGTGGGAGGAAACCGGAGCACCCGGAGGAAACCCACGCACACACGGGGAGGATGTGCAGACTCTGCACAGACAGTGACCCAAGCCGGAATCGAACCTGGGACCCTGGAGCTGTGAAGCAATTGTGCTATCCACAATGCTACCATGCTGCGCCGTGCCGTGCTAATCATATGCGCTTTGCTTCTAACCTTCATCACAATCAGTCCCAGAGTATGTTTTTCCTCAGTTCTGCATCACCATGTGATAGGCTGCTTTTTAAGCTGCTTACTTATGAGAGAATTCATCCTTTTTTCTCTCTGATATGCTCACAGAAGTTTTTCAGCTGCTGTCAATATCTAGAGTTAATGGCTCTGAAATTCCATAAGAATTCTACAGGTTGCCCATCATTGCTTCAGCGTAACCAGTGGAACCCCAACAAAGTATTGGCCATCTGGTTGCTTTAGGTCTCTGTTATTTCTGTGTGATTTGGGGCTGCCTTGTAACTGATGGTGGGCCAGGGCAGGAAGTCCCAAAGCTCCCAGCCTGGATAGGGACCTAGCATGTCAGCAACAATCAGTAAGCCGAGTAAAAGACATCTGTTTTTTCAACAGTTGTAACAGATGTTGAATTATATTTTCTTCACATTTCTCTATTCTCGCTTCTCTCTTTTGTTATCTAAAGTGGGGTAATGAATTTATATTTCGAGGGGCAACGACAAAGTGATGGGATGCAGTTTGACTCTACATATTAAACACCTCACCTCAGTGTGACAATATTAAAGAAATCCCTGAACCCAATTCCTTTGATTCTCAGGGCATATTCCTGATATCGATCAGAGTGGAACGTAGCAGAAGGGGAAAGGAAATTAGTCAGGGGCCAGAATTTCCACTGTCTGTCCAGAGAAGTAGACATCGCCAAATTCCATAGGGGTCAATGGAAATATAATTTAGCTCACGATGACACTGGTGTAACCTCGCTGAAACTCTTGGATGTCAACAGCTTGATTTATTCTGTGATCAGTCGCAATTTAATTGATAGCAGAATATGTTGTGCATGCTGCAGTCAACTATCTCAGCCCCTGATACAACCATTCAAGACATGCCAAAGATTCTGGGGACATTCATTGCACCACAGGAGATAGTGTGCTGGTCCAGGAACAAGGCCAGTAACCACACATCTAATTCCCCATTGATTAACAGCCCCCTTACCTCTATTACTCCACATTAGAATGGTGCTGGGCCACAATACAAAAATAACAGCAACCAGAAAATAAACATCCCAAATCAAATTTATAGATGCAAAACCTAACTAATTATTCTTCTCTAAGGGGCAGCACGGTAGCATTGTGGATAGCACAATTGCTTCACGGCTCCAGGGTCTCAAGTTCGATTCCGGCTTGGGTCACTGTCTGTGCGGAGTCTGCACATCCTCCCCGTGTGTGCGTGGGTTTCCTCCGGGTGCTCCGGTTTCCTCCCAAAGATGTGCAGGTTAGGTGGATTGGCCATGATAAATTGCCCTTAGTGTTGGGTGGGGTTTCTGGGTTATGGGGATAGGGTGGAGGTATTAACCTTGGGTAGGGTGCTCTTTCCAGGAGCCAGTGCAGGCTCGATGGGACGAATGGTCTCCTTCTGCACTGTAAGTTCTATGATTCTTTTGCATCTCCTTTGTGCTGTTTTCCAAATTTGTCTGACCTAGTGCTCCTATACAGTGCTACCCCAATGTCTGCAGTATGGTTGCTGGAAGGCCACTAACCTTCAGTAGGGAAGACTACAGAATGTCTTGGATGATCTCAAGTAGCTCTGAGCCTAGAGGACCTAACTACCCATTAACTACACCTTAGGGACTGCAGCGATTCAAGATAGGCACTTTTGTGGATGTGAAAGAGACTCCAGGTTGGTATGTTGCCTCCCTGATGCCAGGGTCAAGATGTCTCTGAACGAATACAGGACATCCTGAAGGGGGAGGGTGAACAGCCAGAGGCCGTAGTACACACATGTACTAACGACATGGCAGGAAGAGTGATGAGGTCCTGCAGAAGGAATTCAGGGAGTTAGGCAGTAAGCTAAAAAGCAAGGCCTCAAGGGTTGTAATCTCACGATTACTCCCAGTGCCACATGTCAGTTGTGGTGATATGCATCACGGTAAATACACAAGGGGTTAATGTAAATACACTACAACTAAGTAAACACTAGAGGGAGCATCAGATGTCATGACATGCAGACATACAGCTAATGAACACATAGAATAGGACACAACCAATGGGCAGTCAAGACATCCAGAGGTGACACTACCACAAGGGGGCATTACACAACCCATATATAAGGACAGGGCACACATGGTCTGTCTCTTTCCACAGGCGACACTTAGAGAGCATCACACCCATCATGTGGCTTAGAACAGACTGGTTAGTAAGACTGAGTTACTACAGCAAGATTAGCAGGAGAGTCGATCTCATAGAGGACTGTGCTAATGGTTCAATAAATCACATTGAACCTACTTCAACGTCTGGAGTATCTTTTGGTCAAAGCTGCATAGAGTTGCAGCCTGTGTTATCCCAGAGTACATAACACAACGTGGTACCAGTAGTGCCTGTTGAATCTATATAGTTCAACTCAGCAAGATCCGTGACTACCAGCAACAGCAACCAGGCAAGATGATCGAGATTCTAGTTCCTCAGCAGCTCAGGTACCACGGCAAGCTCAGTGCCAACTGGCGTGCATTCAAGCAGAGATTTGAGATTTACATGGTAGCATCCGACCTAGATGGCGTGGCCGATGCTGAGAAGATAGATCTTCTACTCACCATTGTGGGTGAAAGTGCAACTGAAATCTTCAACTCCTTCAAGTACTCCAAAGGGCAGGACAAGAGAGACTTCCAGACAGTCCTGGATAAGTTTGAAAACTACTACGAGGTGAACGCAACAGAAATCAGTAAAACTGGTGCCTATACTCACCACGAGGCAAAGGTAGGCTTGCAGCAGAGGCAAACGGCAATTTTGATTGGCAGCCATCTTGCGCAAGGAGCCACACATGCGCAGTTCCCGAGACGACGCGAACCAGCGAAACAGTGTTTTGCGAAAAGAGCGCACAGTGAAGGAAAAGTGATCTGCGCATGCGCAATCCATTCCTACGCTCTACGTCACAAGCGTTATGATGTCACAGGCCCCAGACCACGCTCACTTAAAGGGGAAATGTCCGAAAATAATGAAAAAAATTTTACCACCAGAAAACACAATTCATTCACCTGGAATGACAGCACAATGCCTGAACTTCGAAGAGTAGCTCAAAGTAACCTCCGCAGAACCCTGCAACAAGCAGTTAGCACCGCCCTAAGAGATGATTTAGTCCTTGAAGACTACAACTCAGATGATGATTTCATCATTGGACGTGGCGACCTCAGTACCAAATCCGAACCGCAACGAGATGTGTTGTACATTGAAGCATCCGACACAGGCATGGACGAGTTCTTCGGATTTGAGGATCCTCAGCCCAGCATAGACGACATCCCGACCCATGAGTACAGGATTCTGCTGCGGCCTGATGCCACGAGACAGAGAATGGTCCAGGTATCACGAAGAGTCCCCGACTCCGCACAGAGAACACAGAAAGACTCTACAGCGAGACCACTGCACGAATCAGTTGAGAGCGCACAGATCGACTCCACAGCGAGACCACTGCACGACTCCACACAGGGAATGATGCCAGACTCCACAGAGAGCGCAGTGCTTGCATGAACAAGACCATGAAGGTCTAGCAACCTTATCTGAGCAACCAGCAGCAGACAATGCAAGTCTGCCACGCTCAAGTGCACGGCAAGACGGCTATGACAGTCTACCACGCTCACGTGAACAACAAAAAGACTACGACAGTCTACCCAGCTCATCAAACCGACAGGAAGGCATTGAAGGTCTACCCACTGTATGTGCGACAAGTGACAAAGGCTTCACAATTCCATACAATGGGCGAAATTCTCCGGTATCGGCGCGATGTCCGCTGACCGGCGCCAAAAACGGCGCAAATCAGTCGGGCATCGCGCCGCCCCAAACGTGCGGAATCCTCCGCATCTTGGGGGGCCCAGCCCCAACCTTGAGGGGCTAGGCCCGCGCCAGACTAATTTCCGCCCCGCCAGCTGGCGGAAAAGGCCTTTGGTGCCCCGCCAGCTGCCGCGGAAATGACATCTCCGGGCGGCGCATGCGCGGGAGCGTTAGCGGCCGCTCACGGCATCCCCGCGCATGCGCAGTGGAGGGGGTCTCTTCCGCTTCCGCCATGGTGGAGACCATGGTGAAGGCGGAAGGAAAAGAGTGCCCCCACGGCACAGGCCCGCCCGTGGATCGGTGGGCCCCGATCGCGGGCCAGGCCCCCGTGGGGGCACCCCCCGGGGCCAGATCCCCCCGCGCCCCCCCCCAGGACCCCGGAGCCCGCCCGCACCGCCTTGTCCCGCCGGTAAGAGAGGTGGTTTAATCCACGCTGGCGGGACAGGCATTCTAGCAGCGGGACTTCGGCCCTTCTGGGCCAGAGAATCGCGGGGGGGGGGGGCCCGCCAACCGGCGCAGCGTGATTCCCGCCCCCGTCGAATCTCCGGTGCCGGAGAATTCGGCAACCGGCGGGGGCGGGATTCACGCCAGCCCCCGGCGATTCTCCGAACCGACGGGGGGGTCGGAGTATCTCGCCCAAGATGTGCAACATCTCAGTGAGACTGACAGATCTCAACTAGTATGTACAGAGGCACTCGACAATCAAAAGTGAGGCTACTAGTGACACCTCGTTAATTCAAACCTCATCAACTCGAGCCTCTCCACAAGAACCTGAAATGATTCCAGACAGGGAGCATCGACAAGCCAAAGATGAATCAAGTGAACCGGACATGACTCGGGGAGCGCCGAGGAATCCGAGACGGCATGCTGAATGAAACAGCAGATGCCACATAGGACACCTGACACAAGTAACTTTGTGAAGGACTCGAATTCTCCACTTGGTGTGGTCATTGAGCGCATCAAACACAACAACAAGCACGTCAATAACAACAATGACAACAACAATAGAACAACAACTGATATGACATGGTACAACTCTGCCCATGAAGGACAATGTTACTGCTCAGCTCAGAACAATGGCGAGAGTGCAAACATACCATGGCATGTCAACGCATCTTACCCATTCACGTTTGCTACACTACGGACAAGCAAACCAGCTTTCAGGAAAGATGTTATCAAGAATTGGTACCACAAGCATAAAAAAAGAATCCACCTCAGACAATGAAGTGATTTGACCATTTGAACACCTCCTGATGACTTCTTGGTTACGTAAACACCAGGACAGTGACGGCGTTCACAAGGGAATGACAACATCAACATCGACACTTCCAAAACAGCACAAGAAAGCCACTTGACCGTGTAAATTCATGAAATTTGGACTCATAACTATTCTTTGATCCTGTATAGTCATCACAGTCATCATAACTTGTATATGTCATCACCTATTTACCTGTTTTGGTCAATTTTTCTTCAACACTGTACAGAAAATATGTACCACAAAAAAAGGAGAGCCGTGGTGATATGCATCACTGTAAATACACAAGGGGTTAATGTAAATACACTACGACTAAGTAAACACTAGAGGGAGCACCAGAGATGTCATGACATGCAGCCATACAGCTAATAAACACATAGAATAGGACCAATGGGCAGTCAAGACACTACCACAAGGGGGCATTACACAACCCATATATAAGGACAGGGCACACATGGTCTGCCACTTTCCATAGGCGACACTTAGAGAGTAGGACAGGGGCAGATCAGAAGCATCACACCCACCACGTGGCTTAGAGCAGACTGGTTAGTTAGACTGAGTTACTATAGCAAGATTAGCAAGAGAGTCGAACTCATAGAGAACTGTGGTAATGGTTCAATAAATTACATTGAACTTACTTCAACGTCTGGAGTATCTTTTGGTCAAAGCTGCATCGAGTTGCAGCCTGGGTTATCCCAGAGTACATAACACAACAGTGAGGCTAGAAATAAGAGGATAGTGCAGCTAAACATGCGACTAAACTGGTGGTGTAGGAGGGAGGGTTTCAGATTTCTGGACAATTGGGATCTCTTCTGGGGCAGGTGTGACCTGTACAAGAAGAACAGGTTACATCTGAACTGGAGGGGCACCAATATCCTGGCTGGGATGTTTGTTAAAGTCACTCGGGAGGATTTAAACTAGTATGGCAGGGGAGTGGGAACCAGAGCATTAGCTTAGAAGGTATAATAACGGAAAGGGAAATAGAGAACAAAAATAAGAGAACAACATCACCCTCAGGCAGAGCAAAAAGGTGACAAGTATGAGAAGGGATGTAGTCAAAGCAGGACTGAGGGTGTTGTACCTAAATGCGCACAGGAGACAGAACAAGGTCAATGAGCTTGTTGCGCACATTGAAATTGGCCGGTACAATGTTGTGGGCATCACAGAGACGTGGCTGCAAGGGGATCACTGCTGGGACCTAAATATACAAGGATATGTGTCCTAGCGAAAGAACAGGCAGATGGGCAAAGGTGGTGGGGTTACATTGTTAGTAAGGAATGAAATTAAATCGATAGCAAGGAGCGATTTAGGATCAGAAGGCATAGAATCTCTGTGGGTAGAGTTGAGGAGTTGCAAAGGTAAGAAGACCCTGATGGGAGTTATGTACAGGCCCCCTAGCAGTAGTCAGCATGTGGGGCAGAAAATAAATCAGGAGATAGAAAAGGCGTGTAAAAGAAGCAATATCACAAGTCATGGGGGACTTCAATATGCAGGTGGACAGGGAAAATAAGGTTGATAGTGTATCCCAAGAAAAATAATTTGTGGAATGTCTAAGAGATGATTTTTTGGAGCAGCTTATGGCAGAGCCTACTGGGGGACAGGCAATTCTGGATTTGGTGATGTGTAATGAGGAAGACTTGATCAGAGAACTTAAGGTGAAGGAACCCTTAGGGATCAGTGGCCACAATATGATAGAATTTACCCTGCAGTTTGAGAGGGAGAAGCTGCAATCAGATGTAACAGTTTTACAATTAAATAAGGGTAACTACAAAGACATGAGGGAGGAACTGGCCAGAGTTGATTTGAAAAGGAGGCAAGCAGGGAAGACGGTGGAACAGCAATGGCAGGGGTTTTGGGGGATTATTCAGGAGATACAACAGAAATTCATCCCAAGGAAGAGGAAACATGCTAAGGGGAGGACAAGGTACCCATGGTTGATGAGGGAAGTCAAGGACAGCATAAAAGCAAAGAAAAGACAGACAAAGTGATGAGGATTAGTGGGAAGCCAGAGATTTGGTAAGCCTTTAAAAGCATGCAGAGGACAACTAAAAAAGCAATAAGGAGGGAGAAGATGAAATATGAGTGCAAGCTTGTTAGTAATATAAAAGAAGATAGGAAGAATTTTTTTCAATATATTTGAAAGGTAAGAGAGAGGCAAAAATAGATGTTGAACCACTGGAAAATGTGGCTGGAAATGTAATAATAGGAAACAAAGAAATGGCATAGGAACTGAATAGCTATTTTGCATCAGTCTTCATGGTGGAAGACACCAGTGGGATGCCAGAGCTCCAGGAGAATCAGGGGGCAGAGGTGAGTACAGTGACCATTACTAAGGAGAAAGTTCTGGGGAAACTTAAAGATCTGAAGGTGAATAAATCACCTGGACCGGATGGATTACACCCCAGGTTTCTAAAAGAGATAGGTGAGGAGATTGTGGAGGCATTGGTGGTGATCTTTCAGGAATCACTGGAGGCAGGGAGGGTTCCAGCGGACTGGAAAGTGGTGAATGTAACACAGCTGTTTAAGAAGGGAGGGAGGCAGAACACTGGACATGATAGGCTGGCTAGCCTGACTTCGGTCATTGGTAAGATCTTAGAGTCTGTTATTAAAGATGAGATCGCGGAGTACTTGGAAGTGCATGATAAAATAGGTCTGAGTCAGCACGGCTTCGTCAAGGGGAGGTCATGTCTGACAAATCTGTTAGAGTTCTTTGAGGAGGTAACAAGGAAGTTAGACAAAGGAGAACCAGTGGACGTGATTTATTTAGATTTCCAGAAGACCTTTGACAAGGTGCTGCATAGGAGACTCTTAAATAAGTTAAGAGCCCATGGTGTTAAGGGTAAGATCCTGGGATGGATAGAGGATTGGCTGACTGGCAGAAGGCAGAGAGTGGGGATAAAGGGGTCTTTTTCAAGATGGCAGCCACTGCCACAGGGGTCTGTGCTGGGACCACAACTTTTCACAATATACATTAATGATCTGGAAGAAGGAACTGAAGGCACTGTTGCTACTTTACAAATGATACAAAGATCTGTAGAGGGACAGGTAGTATTGAGGAAGCAGGGGGTGCAGAAGGATTTGGACAGACTAGGAGAGTGGGCAAAGAAGTGGCAGATGGAATACAATAAGGAAAAGTGTGAGGTTATGCACTTTGGAAGGAGGAATGGGGGCATAGACTATTTTCTAAATTGGAAAATGCTTAGAAATCAGAAGCACAAAGGGACTTAGAAGTCCTTGTTCACGATTCTCTTAAGGTTAACGTGCAGGTTCAGTCGGCAGTTAGGAAGGCAAATGCAATGTTAGCATTCAGGTCAAGAGAGCTAGAATACAAGAGCAGAGATGTACTTCTGAGGCTGTATAAGGCTCTGGTCAGACCCCATTTGGATACTGTGAGCAGTTTTAGGCCCCATATCTAAGGAAGGATGTGCTGGCCTTGGATAGGGTCCAGAGGAGGTTCACAAGAATAATACCTGGAATGAAGAACTTGTCGTATGAGGAACAGTTGAGGACTCTGGGTTTGTACGTGTTGGAGTTTCAAAGAATGAGGGGGGATCTTATTGAAACTTAGAGGATACTGCGAGGTCTGGATAGAGTAAACGTCGAGAGGATGTTTCTACTTGTAATAAAAACTGGAATTAGAGGACACAATATCAGACAAAGGGGATGATCCTTTAAAACAGAGATGAGGAAATTCCGGGTGCGGCTATGCAGAGCGAGGTCGCATATTCGGCAGCTCCCGCTTGGAACGGACTTTTGGGCTCTTTTACAGGGCCCCCATGGCATTTGTTTGACATTTCCCGGTGTGGGAAGAAGGCTGCAGCATTCCCCCGACAGTGTCCCCCAGGAATGTTATGTCTTTTGGCTACCAGACCCGGCAGAATCAGTAAAAGATTTGGCTTGAGCTGCAGGAATAGACAAAAGCCTCTTCCAGCATGCAGGCGGGGGAAGGGCAAGCTTAAAGCTGCAATCTGACTTGACTCTATCAAAGGTGAATTCTAGCAGCAGAGGGAACAACTGTGAAAGGATCTACCAAGGCCATTGAAGAAGCAGGGACGAGGCTTCCGGTGGCGGCCATGGAGGAGTAGGTCGCGCATTCGGCAGCTCCCGTCTGGAACCGACTCTCAGACCTTTTTCAGGAGTTTCCATAGACTTTTTGGGGCAGACTGGTAAAGCGAACACTGCCAAAAGGATTCCCTCTCGACTTCCGGTTGCGGCTATGCGGAGCTAAGCCGCATGATTCGGCAGCTCCCGCTACCACGGACTTTCGGGCTCGTTAGAGGAGCCCCAAAGGAACCTTTTTTTTTTATTTTGACGCAACCCGTGGGGAAGGGAAGAGAGAGGTTCCCCTCCAACTTCTATGAAACGGACCAGAAGTGTAACGGCCAAAGGAGCGGAACTGGAGCAACGGGAGAAGCGAGGGAATGAAAACAAAATGGCGGCGGCCAGGGACAAAGGGGAGCTGCAGGAGTTCATCAAGCGCTGCTTCGAGGAGCAGCGCGAGGAGATGCGCAAGGAGATGCTGGCGCCTATGCTTTCGGCAATTGAAGGACTCGGGATCACCCAGAAGGCCCACAAAGCTAAGATCCAGGAGGTACAGAAAAGAGTCAGTCAGAACGAGGACGAGCTCGTGGGCCTGGCGGTGAGAGTGGAGCAGAATGAGGCGCTACACAAGAGGTGGGTGGGAAGACCCGAAGACCTGGAGAACAGGTCGAGGAGAAAGAATCTGCGAATCCTGGGTCTCCCTGAGGGAGCGGAGGGGGCTGATGCCGGGGCATACGCGAGCACGCGCTCGAGGCAATGATGGGCACAAAGGCCCCTTCGAGGCCGCTGAAGTTGGACGGGGCACATCGGGTGCTGGCGAAGAAGCTCCAGGCAAATGAGCCGCCAAGGGCGATGGTGGTGAGGTTCCACCGGTTCACGGACCGAGAGTGGGTCCTGAGATGGGCCAAGAAGGAGCGGAGCAGTAAGTGGGACAATGCAGAGGTCCGAATATACCCGGACTGGAGCACGGAGGTTGCAAAGCGGAGAGCGGGTTTCAACTGGGCCAAAGCGGCGTTGTACCGGAAAGAAGTGAAATTCGGAATGCTGCAGCCAGCGCGACTGTGGGTCACATACAAGGGCCAACACTATTACTTCGAAACGCCTGAAGAGACGTGGACCTTTGTACAAACCGAAAAGTTGGACTCTAACTGAGGGTTTGTGAGGGTGGGGGGATGTTTGAGGTTTGATGTGTGATGGTTGTTGTATATAGGGGGTCAATCACGCGCAGGAAATGTTACATGGGCTGGGGGAGAGAGACAAGGCTGCGACAGGAGCTGCGCCAGAGGGGGCGGAGTGGGATTTGGAAAGCGCGGGGTGTTTTCCCGCGCGCGGGAAGAAAGGCGGGAAGGGGAACGAAGGAATGCATATGGATTGGGAGACTCCCACGCGGGGAGGTCAATGGGATGGCGGGGGAAGCCGGGGTCAGCAGGCGTCAGCTGACTTACGGGAGTAACATCGGGGAGCAAAAAAGCTCCCAGGGGTCTAGCGGGGGGGAGGGGCGGGGGGGGATGGGGGGGGGGGGGGGAAGGGTTGCTGCTGCACTGGCCGAAAGGGAATGGGACACAGAAGAGGTGGTCGGGACGGGAGTCCCCCCTCTGGGGGACTGGAGGGTGAGGGAGGCGTGGACACGGGACTGGCCCAGAAAAGGAGATGGCTAGTCGGTGGGGCGTGGGGAGGGGGGGGGGGTGAGAGCCCCTCCAATCCGGCTGATAACGTGGAATGTGAGGGGCCTGAATGGGCCGGTGAAGCAGGCTCGAGTGTTCGCGCACTTAAAGGGACTGAAGGCGGACGTGGCCATGCTTCAAGAGACACACCTGAAAGTGGCGGACCAGGTCAGGCTAAGAAAGGGATGGGTAGGACAGGTATTCCACTCGGGACTGGACGCGAAGAATAGAGGGGTGGCAATATTGGTGGGAAAGCGGGTGTCATTTGAGGCCAAGACTATTGTAGCGGACAATGGAGGGCGATATGTAATGGTGAGCGGTAGACTGCAAGGGACGTGGGTGGTGTTGGTAAACGTATACGCCCCGAACTGGGATGATGCAGGATTCATGAAGCGCATGTTAGGGCGCATTCCGGACCTGGAGATAGGATGCCTGATAATGGGAGGGACTTCAATACAGTGTTGGATCCAGCACTGGACCGCTCCAAATCAAGGACTGGAAAGAGGCCGGCGGCGGCCAAGGTACTTAGGGGGTTTATGGATCAGATGGGGGGAGTGGACCCATGGCGGTTTGCAAGGCCGCAGGCCAGGGAATTTTCTTTCTTCTCCCATGTACACAAAGCCTACTCCCAGATATATTTATTTGTTCTGGGTAGGGTGCTCATCCCGAGGGTGGAGGGGACGGAGTATTCGGCTATAGCCGTTTCAGACCATGCCCCGCACTGGGTGGAACTGGAGCTGGGAGAGGAGAGGGACCAACGCCTGTTGTGGCGGCTGGATGAGGGACTGCTGGCGGACGAGGTGGTGTGTGGGAAGGTGAGGGGGTGTATCGAAAGGTACTTGGAGGCCGACAACGGGGAGGTGCGGGTGCGGGTGGTATGGGAGGCGTTGAAGGTGGTGATCAGGAGAGAGCTAATTTCCATTAGGGCTCATAGGGAGAAGTCAGAGGGTATGGAAAGGGAGAGGTTAGTGGGGGAGATTTTGAGAGTGGACAGGAATTACGCAGAGGCCCCGGAGGAAAGATTACTTGGGGAAAGACAACGGCTCCAGACTGAGTTTGACCTGTTGACCACAGGGAAGGCGGAGGCACAGTGGAGTAAAACGCAGGGGGCGACCTACGAGTATGGGGAAAAGGCTAGTCGGTTGCTGGCACACCAGCTCCGTAAGAGGATGGCAGCGAGGGAAATAGGGGGAGTCAAAGATGGAAGGGGAGCCACAGTTCGGAGTGCGACGAAAAGAAACGAGGTATTCAAGGCCTTTTATGAAGAGCTGCACAGATCCCAGCCCCCAGCGGGGGAAGAGGGGATGAGACGATTCCTAGATCAGCTGAGATTCCCGAGGGTGGAGGAGCAAGAGGTGGCTGGTTTGGGGGCACCAATTGGGTTGGAGGAGCTGAGCAAGGGTTTGGGGAGCATGCAGGCGGGGAAGGCCCCGGGACCGGACGGATTCCCGGTGGAGTTCTACAGGAAGTACGCAGACCTGTTGGCCCCGCTACTGGTGAGGACCTTTAATGAGGCAAGAGAGGAGGGGACCCTGCCCCCGACAATGTCGGAAGCGACAATTTCTTTGATCCTAAAGCGGGACAAGGACCCACTGCAATGTGGATCGTACAGGCCGATCTCGCTCCTCAATGTGGATGCAAAGTTGCTGGCAAACGTGCTGGCCACGAGGATGGAGGACTGTGAGGGTGGATGAGCAAGAGATAACGTGAAGGGTTGGGGAAACTGGCACGTATAGGTGAGGGCCAATGTACAAAGCTGTGTAAATATATCATTTTGCCATGTATATATCTTGCTCTGCGCGATTTCTCGATTTTTATTGTTACGGGGGGGGGGTTATTATTTGTAAGGGAGAAAAATTGTGTTAAAAAACTTTAATAAATATATATATTTTTTTTAAAACAGAGATGAGGAGGAACTTCTTCAGCCAGAGGGTGATGAATCTGTGGAACTTTTTGCCGCAGAGGTTTCTGGAGGCCATATCACTGAGTGTCTTTAAGACAGAGATGGATAGGTTCTTGATTAATAAGGGGATCAGGAGTTATGGGGAGAAAGCAGGAGAATGGGGATGAGAAAAATATCAGCCATGATTGAATGGCGGAGCAAACTCGATGGGCCGAGTGGCCAAATTCTGCTCCTGTGCCTTTTGGTCTTATGGTCTAAGAAGGCAACTCACCACCACCTTCTGAAGGGCATCTAGGGATGGGCAATAAATGCTGGCCTAACTAGCAACGCCCACACCTCGTAAATAAATATTTTTTAAAAATTGTGTTGGCAGCTGAGGATTGGGAACAGTTTAGAATTCAGCAAAGAAGGACAAAGGGGTTGATTAAGAAGGGGGAAGTACAGTACGATAGGAAGCTTGCAGGGAACATATAAAGACTGACACTAAGAGTTTCTATAGATATGTGAAGAGAAAGTGATTGGTAAAAACAAATGTAGACTCCTTACAGACAGAAACGGGAATGCATAATAAGGGACAAAGAAATGGCTGAGCAATTGAATACATACTTTGTTTCTCCCTTCACAAAGAGAGGACACAAATCAGATACCAGAAATGTTGGCGAATGAAAGGTTTAGTGAGAGGGAAGAACTGGGGATGATCAACATTGAGGGCAGCGCGGTAGCCTAGTGGTTAGCACGGGTGCTTCACGGCTCCAGGGCCCCAGGTTCGATTCCCGGCTTGGTTCGCTGTCTGTGCGGAGTCTGCACGTTCTCCCCGTGTGTGCGTGGGTTTCCTCCGGGTGCTCCGGTTTCCTGCCGCGGTCCAAGGATGTGCGGGTTGGGTGGATTGGCCATGCTAAATTGCCCTTGGTGTCCAGGTTGCCCTTGGTGTTGGGTGGGGTTGCTGGGCTGTTGGGATGGGGTGGAGGTGTGGGCTTGGGTGGGGTGCTCTTTCCAGGAGCCGGTGCGGACTCGATGGGCCGAATGGCCTCCTTCTGCACTGTAAATTCTATTCTATTCTATTCTATTAGCCTCACTGTGTGCTGATCCCACCTCCAACCCATCTTCCAAGATGAATGCAATAGCAGTGCCTGAGCTGGTAGCTAACTTGTGACAATAAAAATTATTATTATTATTGTATTATGTGTATAAAATTAAGGGACAGTGCTGTGCTTTGTCATCAGTCTCTTCTTTGTGTTTCTCCACTCTCTGGCCAGGTTGCACCTCCTGAGCATCTAAAATGAAAAAGCTACAAGGGTAGGATTGAAGGGGAGTAGGGGAATGTAAGCAGTGCATCCCTCCAGTATCTGCATCTTGTAAATCAGAAGAGTGTAGGATGAGGGGGAAGTGAGATGTAAGAAGAAGAATTTGGTATGAGGATATTTTGATAGATTCAACCCCGTCACCAGCCTTGCCTCAGAAGTGGGAATCCCACAAAGGGCCAGCACCATCTATCTCTTCGACTGGGTTAGGACATGTAGGCGTATTTGTCCATCTCTGGTTAGCTCCTGCTGCTTCCAGTTGTGTGCCACCTTGTCCTGCAAGAGAGAGGAAAGTATGTCAGTAGATGTCGGGCAATGCGTCTGGGTGATGTGATTGTCATGGCTGAATAGCTGTGTTTGCAAAGCTGTGAATGTAATTGTGTGGTATGCAGCATTGCAGAGTGTGTGAGTAGCAATGGAGTGTATGAACATTATGTATGAGGCCTGATTGATAGATTATTGAGTGATGAAGATGTAGTGAGTTGAACAGTGTCTGAGGCTAGTCGTGTATTTGTTAGGATATAGCATTTAACCTTGATCATCATGTGTGGTCATTGATTACTTTGCTGCACTGCATCCACATCCTCAGAACTGCTGGTATTAACCTTCACAAATATCTACCCCTACTGCCATTTGACTATGTGTCTTCAAGACCTTCTGGTCCCCTCTGAGTAAAGGACATCTCTTCTCCTGTCCACCTCATGCACCAAGGCCTCCCATGCAGTGTCAAAAAGCTTGGGAGTGCCCTATCTCCCATGTTGTGCCTTCCCTCACTGTTCACAGGTCAGACTCACTTCCTGCACAAAAACAGAAAATACTGGGCAATCTCAGCAGGTCCGACAGCATCTGTGGAGAGAAAAAGGAGCTAACATTTCGAGTCTTTGTCAAAGCTTCGACAGTATTTTCTGTTTTTGTTTGAGATTCCAGCATCCGCAGTAATTTGTTTTTATCTTCACTTCCTGCACAACTGCCAGTACTGCTCCATTCACCAGACACTTGCCCTTTAAGAGGTGCTGGCCAGCTTTAAGCAGCGAAGCTAGCTTTAACTGGTAGTGGCAATTTAGGATTTTGAGCCCCCTGTTGATGTGTGCAGCCAATGAACAGTGATTAGAACTGCTGCACGCAGCAATCATTCAAATAAGCAAGCGGCACAATGTTGGCTTGCTGCCTGCAATTTACTGGGCACGGGTTAATCAAGGCACATTGCAATCCGCATGATGTTTTCGGGGGCTATATTCTCCATGGTTTTTCCATGGACTGATCACCCAAAATGAAATCTTCTCTTTCCACTGATGCCATCTTTTCTGTTATCAGTATCCCTCCTCCTCCACCTTTTTCAATTGTCCTGTCGTTTCTAAATATTCTACAACATTAAATATTTACTCCCAGTCATGCCCAACTTGTAATGGCTATGACATCATGGTCTTGACAGAATTTGTGCTTCTAACTCTTTTGTTTTTCCTCCTACGCTTTGTGCATTCATGTGCTAAACTCTCATTTAGCGATCTGCCAACTACCCTGCTCATAGGAGTGGCATAGGTAAACATAGATTCATTTAAGCATCTTTCTTTTCCAGGAAGGTTTAAAAGTTTCTCAAATGTTTGTTTAATCCTGATTCTGCAGCTGTCTGATTTGTGTGCTGACAATATATGTGTTTTCATCAGTTAGTATTACTCATTAAAAGACTATTTAATGCAAGACTTGGTTTAAAATAGTTCAGTACTCTGATGATGCATTCCACTCATATCTGGCTTTAACAATGAAACAATTAAATGCTGTCTGAACATCTTCAAACTGCATTTTACATTGTTTAACTAAGTTAATTGGCATGAAATATTGTTTCGGAATGGGAATGGAAACTCCTCTGGAAAAAAAAATCTTGCTTTCAAAGTGCTGATGAAATAGTAAAATGGTATTTTAAAATTTTCGACAGTACCTGCAGGCACTGATCCTTTCTTTGTTGATTAATGATTGATGTAGTCAGTAATGAATAATGAGCAATGATTGTTTAATTAGTAGTTAAACCTCTTTATCCTTCAGAAAAGTGTATATCATTGATAACATTCCACCAAAACAAACCATTAGTTAAATGTAAGGGCGGTTGCACACTGACACAAAGGTGCTATTTGTTGGACACTGAAGACAGCAAATGCCTTAAGAAGATGGTTCAGGAGGCATAGAGGAGGGGTCAGCGCCACCTCTACCACCGAATAACTGCCAGACAAGGGTGCCCAAAGTAAATCTGGGCAATGCTGGCAGTTCATATCTTCACCCACTTACTGCTTTCACATTCTAGCTAACCCCACACTCCTTCACTATCTGTGCCTGAATTTCAGGAAAACTCATTAACCCAGGATGTTATCTGGCAAAGTACACGACCACAATATTCACTAACAATCATTCTGCCAGCTTGCATTGCTTGCCACAATACCATGCATGTGCTTATATGGGCTAAGAGTAACACGACACGCATACTTTTTACAGACCCTTATTTACATATGTACATACCTCCTATGGCATCCATTTGGCCTGCCTTCAGAAGTGAACTGATGCAGGAGCACAAAGCACTAGTTTCAACTTTAGTCTACTCTGTGGGCAACGTACAGCACTTGTGCTAGGGCACAACTAGTTAGCACGGCTGCCTCACACTGCCAGGAACCCAGGTTCAATTCTAGCCTTGGGTGACTGTCAGTGTGGAGTTTGCACGTTCTCCCCATGCCCTCGTGGGTTTAGAAACATAGAAAATAGGAGCAGGAGGAGGTCATTTGCCATTCATTCTGATCATGGCTAATCATCCAATTCAATAGCTTAATCCTGCTTTCCCCCCATAACCTTTGATTCCCTCCACCCTATGTGCTATCTTAGGGTGGAGATGCATAATAAGGGACAAAGAAATGGCTGAACAATTGAATAAATACTTTGGTTCTGTTTTCACAAAAGAGGACACAAATCAGATACCAGAATGTTGGAGAACGAAAGGTTTAGTGAGAGGGAAAAACTGAGGGAGATTGACATTAGTAGAAAAATGGTGCTGGGAAAATTGATGGGATTGAAGGTGGATAAGTCCCCAGGGCCTGAGAATCTGCATCCCAGAGTACTTAAGGAAGTGACTCTGGGACTTCCGGTTGCGGCGATGCTCAGCTAAGCCACACGTTTCGGTGGCTCCAGCTCTGACGGACTGTCGGGCTCTTTTTGAGAGCCCCAACGGGAAATTTTCGCGACAAAACCCGGTGTGGGGTGAAGCAACAGGGAGTCCCCCCCAGCGTGCAAGAAAAAGATCGGCGGCGGTGGCCAGATCACGGAGGATCCTCGAGGGCAGCGGCAGAGGAAAGAAAGAAACAAGATGGCGTCGGAGGGAGCCCAGGCGACATGGGGACCGGACCAGGATGAATTTCTCAGACGGTGTGTGGAGGTGTTAAAAAAGGCAGTGCCGGCCCCAATGTTACAGGCAATCGAGGGGCTTAAAGAGACACAAAAGGCCCAGGCGATAGAGCTCCGTGTGGTGGAGCAGAAGGTAACTGAAAACGAGGACGAGATCCTGGGCCTAGTAGTCAAAATGGAGACGCACGAGGCGCTTCATAAGAAGTGCATCGAAAGAATTGAAGTCCTGGAAAATAGATCAAGGAGAAAGAACCTCCAGATCCTGGGTCTCCCCGAGGGAGTGGAGGGAGCTGACGGCGGGGCTTATGCGAGCACGATGCTACATTCGCTAATGGGAGCTGAGGCCCCCTCGGGCCTCATGGAAGTGGAAGGGGCTCACTGGGTCCCTGCGAGGAGACCAAAGGCTGGAGAACCACCAAGGGCGATGGTCGTGCGATTTCACCGCTTCAACGACAGAGAGGTTGTTTTGAGCTGGGCCAAGAAGGTACGAAGTAGCAGATGGGAGAATGCGGTGATACGAGCGTATCAGGACTGGAGCGCGGAGGTGGCGAGAAGGAGGGCGAGTTTCAATCGAGCCAAGGAGGTGCTGCATAAGAAGAAAGTAAAGTTTGGGATGTTGCAGCCGGCGCGATTATGGGTCACGTACCAGGATAGACATTACTATTTTGAGACGTCGGAAGAAGCATGGACCTTCATCCAAAAAGAGAAACTGGACCAGAACTGAGGGACTGATGTTGGAGGGGAAACGACAATGTTGATGTATAGAAATGTAAATTGGGGAAAGGGAGGTTCACTGTATTGGGACGGTCTTTGACGGGGGGGGACACTGAGAAATGTGGGCGCCGGTGGGGGGGGAAAAAGAGACAGAGGCGGGGGATGGGGAATGGGAACGGGGCTGTAGGGGGAGCTGCGCCATAGGGGGCGGGACGGTTCTAGGAAAGCGCGGGTCTTTTCCCGCGCTAGAGTGATGATGGCGGGAAGATAGGCGCAAGGAGGATGGGAGTTCCACACACGGGGGGGGTCAAGGAGAGTGCGGGAGAAGCCGGGGTCAGTTGAAGTCAGCTGACTTTCGGAAGCAATATGGGGGGAGTAACCATGCTAGATGGGGATCTAGCGGGGGGGGGGGGAAGAGGGGGGATAACTGGGTTGCTGCTTCTGGGATCGAAAGGGAGCTGGTAAGAGAAGAGGTGGTCGGGGCGGGAATGCGCCGCCTGGGAGACTGGTGGGTGCGCGGGACCGGGACGTGGGACTGGCCCAGAGAGGGTGATGGCTAGTCAACAGGGGAGGGGGGCGGGCAGCCCCTCAGTCCGGCTGATCACGTGGAACGTGAGAGGCCTAAATGGGCCGATTAAGAGGGCCCGAGTGTTCGCGCACTTGAAGGGACTGAAGGCAGACGTGGCCATGCTTCAGGAGACGCATCTGAAGGTGGCGGATCAGGTTAGGTTAAGGAAAGGATGGGTGGGACAGGTGTTCCACTCAGGGCTGGACGCAAAGAATAGAGGGGTGGCCATATTGGTGGGGAAACGGGTGTCGTTCGAGGCTAGGAATATAGTAGTGGACAACGGTGCCAGATATGTGATGGTGAGTGGCAGACTGCAGGGAATGGAGGTCATGCTGGTAAATGTATATGCCCCGGACTGGGACGATGTGGGATTTATGAAGCGGATGCTGGGACCTATCCCGGACCTGGAGGTAGGAAACCTGGTAATGGGGGGGGGGGACTTCAATACCGTGCTAGACCCAGGGTTAGATAGATCTAGATCCAGGACCAGAAGAAGGCCGGCAGCGGCCAAGGTGCTTAGAGGGTTTATGGACCAAATGGGGGGAGTGGATCCGTGGAGATTTGCTAGGCCGCTGGCCAAAGAGTTCTCCTTTTTCTCCCATGTCCATAAGGTATACTCCCGGATAGATTTCTTCGTTTTGGGAAGGTCACTGATTTCGAGGGTGGAAGGAACGGAGTACTTGGCCATAGCTGTTTCAGACCATGCCCCACATTGGGTGGATCTGGAACTAGGAGAGGAGAGGGAACAGCGCCCACTCTGGCGACTGGATGTGGGATTATTGGCGGATGAGGGAGTCTGCGGAAGGGTGCGTGGATATATCGAAAGGTACCTGGAGGCCAATGATGATGGGGAGGTCCAAGTGGGGGTAGTATGGGAAGCGCTGAAGGCGGTGGTCAGGGGAGAGTTGATCTCCATCAGAGCTCACAAGGGGAAAACAGAGGCCAAAGAGAGGGAAAGATTACTGGGGGAGATTTTGAGTGTGGATAAAAGATATGCGGAGGCCCCGGACGAAGGACTATATAGGGAGAGGCGAAGACTCCAGACGGAGTTTGACCTGCTGACCACAGGGAAGGCAGAGGCACAGTGGAGGAAGGCACAGGGGATGAGATATGAATATGGGGAAAAGGCGAGTCGCCTGTTGGCCCACCAGCTTCGTAAGAGGACAGCGGCGAGGGAAATCGGGGGAGTTAGGGATGAAACGGAAACTACGGTGCGGAGAGCAGGGAAGGTAAATGAGGTGTTTAAGACCTTTTATGAGAGGTTATATAGGTCCCAACCCCCGGAGGGAAAAGAGGGGATGCAGCAGTTTCTGGACCAACTAAGGTTCCCGAGTGTGGAGGAGCAGGAGGTGGCAGGCCTGGGGGCATCAATTGGGGTGGACGAGGTGACCGAAGAGCCGGGGAACTTGCAGGCAGGGAAGGCCCCGGGACCTGACGGGTTCCCGGTGGAATTTTACAGGAAATACGTGGACTTGTTGGCCCCGCTGCTGGAAAGAACCTTTAACGAGGCCAGAGAAGGGGGGACTCTACCCCCGACAATGTCAGAGGCGACGATATCACTAATCCTGAAGCGAGATAAAGATCCGCTGCAATGCGGGTCATATAGGCCTATCTCGCTCCTGAATGTGGACACCAAGTTGTTGGCAAAGGTACTGACAATGAGAATAGAGGATTGTGTCCCGGGGGTGGTGCACGAAGGTCAGACAGGGTTCGTAAAGGGGAGACAATTGAATGTCAACGTGCGACGGCTATTGGGGGTGATAATGATGCCCCCAGCAGAGGGGGAGGCAGAGATAGTGGAGGCAATGGATGCAGAGAAGGCATTTGATAGGGTAGAGTGGGAGTATTTATGGGAGGTGCTGAGGAGGTTTGGGATCGGGGAGGGGTTTGTCAGCTGGGTTAAACTCCTCTATGGGGCCCCAATGGCAAGTGTAGTCACAAATCGGCAAAGATCAGAGTATTTTCGGTTACATAGGGGAACAAGGCAGGGGTGCCCTCTGTCCCCATTACTGTTCGCGCTGGCAATTGAACTACTGGCCATAGCGCTGAGAGACTCCAGGAAATGGAGAGGGGTGGTTAGAGGGGGAGAGGAACACTGAGTGTCACTCTACGCAGATGACCTACTGCTGTATGTGGCGGATCCAGTGGGGGGGATGACAGAGGTTATGCAGATATTGAGGGAGTTCGGAGATTTCTCGGGATATAGGCTTAACATGGGAAAGAGTGAGCTTTTCGTAATACACCCTGGGGACCAGAGTAGAGGGATAGATGGCCTGCCGCTAAGGAGAGTGGAAAGAAACTTACAGATAGCCAGGAGCTGGGGAACCTTACAATATGATAGGTGAGGACCTTGAGATGATTGTAATCACTAAGGAGGCAGTATTGGGCAAGCTAATGGGGCTAAAAGTAGACAAGTCTCCTGGCCCTGATGGGATGCATCCCAGAGTGTTAAAAGAGATGGCTAGGGAAATTGTAAACGCACTAGTGATAATTTATCAAAATTCACTAGACTCTGGGGTGGTCCCAGAGGATTGGAAAGTAGCAAACGTGACACCACTGTTTAAAAAAGGAGGGCGGCAGAAAGCGGGTAATTATAGGCCGGTAAGCTTAACTTCGGTTGTAGGGAAAATGCTGGAATCTATCATTAAGGAGGAAATAGCGGGGCACCTGGAGGGAAATTGTCCCATTGGGCAGACGCAGCATGGGTTCACAAAGGGCAGGTCGTGTCTGACTAATTTGGTAGAATTTTTTGAGGCCGTTACCAGTGCAGTAGATAACGGGGAGCCAATGGATGTGGTATATCTGGATTTCCAGAAAGCTTTTGACAAGGTGCCACACAAAAGGTTGCTGCATAAACTAAAGATGCATGGCATTGAGGGTAAAGTGGTAGCATGTGTAGAGGATTGGTTAACTAACAGAAAGCAGAGAGTGGGGATAAATGGGTGTTTCTCTGGTTGGCAACCTGTAACTAGTGGGGTCCCTCAAGGATCAGTGTTGGGCCCGCAGTTGTTCACAATTTACATAGACGATTTGGAGTTGGGGACCAAGTGCAATGTGTCAAAGTTTGCAGACGACACTAAGATGAGCGGTAAAGCAAAAAGTGCAGAGGATACCGGAAGTCTGCAGAAGGATTTGGATAGGTTAGGTGAATGGGCTAGGGTCTGGCAGATGGAATTCAATGGTGCCAAGTGTGAGGCGATCCATTTTGGAGGAATAACAGCAGAATGGATTATTATTTAAATGGTAAGATGTTAAAACATGCTGCTGTGCAGAGGGACCTGGGTGTGCTGGTGCACGAGTCGCAAAAAGTTGGTGTGCAGGTGCAACAGGTGATTAAGAAGGCTAATCGAGTTTTGTCTTTCATTGCTAGACGGATGGAGTTCAAGACTAGTGAGGTTATGCTGCAATTGTATAAGGTGTTGGTGAGGCCGCATCTGGAGTATTGTGTTCAGTTTTGGTCTTCTTACCTGAGAAAGGACATATTGGCACTGGAGGGAGTGCAGAGGAGATTCACTAGGTTGATCCCAGAGTTGAGGGGATTAGATTATGACGAGAGGTTGAGTAGACTGGGACTGTACTCATTGGAGTTTAGAAGGATGCGGGGGGGATCTTATTGAGACATATAAAATTATGAAGGGAATAGATAGGATAGATGCGGGTAGGTTGTTTCCACTGGTCGGGGAAAGCAGAACTAGGGGGCCTAGCCTCAAAATAAGGGGAGGTAGATTTAGAACGGAGTGTAGGAGGAACTTCTTCACCCAAAGGGTTGTGAATCTCTGGAATTCCTTGCCCAGTGAAGCAGTTGAGGCTCCTTCTTTAAACGTTTTTAGGAAAAAGATAGATGCCTTTCTAAAGAATAAAGGGATTCGGGGATATGGTGTACGGGCCGGAGAGTGGAGCTGAGTCCACAAAGATCAGCCATGATCTCATTAAATGGCGGAGCAGGCTCGAGGGGCCAGATGGCCTACTCCTGTTCCTAATTCTTATGTTCTTATGTTACACAAACTCAATCTGACTCGGCTGGTGGAGCAGATGGAAGAGGATTTCAAAAGGTGGGATATGCTGCCGCTGTCACTGGCGGGCAGAATGCAGGCGATTGAGATGATGGTCCTCCCGAGGTTTCTATTTGTGTTTCAATGTCTCCCCATATTGATCACTAAGGCCTTTTTCAAAAAAGTAGATAGGAGCATCATGAGCTTCGTGTGGGCAGAGAAGGCCCCGAGGGTAAGGAGGGGGTTCCTGCAACGTAGCAGGGACAGAGGGGGACTGGCGTTGCCGAACTTGGGCGACTATTACTGGGCTGCCAATGTGGCGATGATCCGCAAGTGGATGATAGAGGGAGAGGGGGCGGCGTGGAAAAGGCTGGAAATGGCGTCCTGTAACGGAACAAGCTTAAAAGCGCTGGTGACGGCGCCACTACCGCTCTCCCCAAAAAGGTTTACCACAAACCCAGTGGTGGCGGCAACATTAAGTATCTGGGGGCAATGGAGGCGACAGAAGGGTGTATTGGGAGCCTCGGTGTGGCCCCCGATCAAGAACAACCCTAGGTTTATCCCAGGAAGGCTGAACGGAGGGTTCCAGAGCTGGCACCGGGCAGGAATTAGGAGAGTGGGAGACTTATTTATAGATGGGACGTTTGCGAGCTTGGGAGCGCTAGAGGTAAAGTATGAGCTGCCTCCGGGGAATATCTTTAGGTATATGCAGGTGAGGGCATTCACGAGACAACAGGTGAGGGAATTTCCGCTGCCCCTGACACAGGGGATCCAGGAGAGAGTGATTTCGGGGGGGTGGGTCGGGGAGGGCAAAGTGTCCGAAATATACCGGGAGATGAGAGAAGATGGGGAGGAGCTGGTAGAAGAGCTGAAAGGAAAATGGGAAGAAGAGCTCGGGGAGGAGATTGAGGAGGGTTTGTGGGCTAATGCCCTAAGTCGGGTAAATTCCTCTTCCTCGTGTGCCAGGCTTAGCCTGATCCAATTTAAGGTGCTACATAGAGCACACATAACGGGAGCTAGGTTGAGCAGGTTCTTCGGAGTGGAGGACAGGTGCGGGAGGTGCGGGGGAAGCCCGGCGAACCACACACATATGTTTTGGTTGTGTCCGGCACTGGAGGGGTATTGGAGGGGAGTGGCAAGAGTGATCTCGAAGGTGGTGAAAGTCCGGGTCAAGCCAAGCTGGGGGTTAGCTATATTTGGGTAGCGGATGAGCCGGGAGTGCAGGAGGCGAAAGAGGCCGATATTGTGGCCTTTGCGTCCCTGGTAGCCCGGCGATGGGTTTTACTGGAAGGAAGCGAAACCCCCCGGCGTGGAGGCCTGGATAAACGATATGGCAGGGTTCATAAAACTGGAACGGATGAAGTTAGCGCTGAGAGGATCGGCTCAGGGGTTCTCCAGGCGGTGGCAACCGTTCCTCGACTATCTAGCGGAACATTAGGGGGAAAATAGATAGCCAGCAGCAGCAGCCCAGAAAGAGAGGGGGGGGAGGGAAGGAGGGGGGGGGGTAAATTGTTTTTATTCTAGATGGGGTGGAGGGGCAGGGGGGGCACTATTTTGTGTTACTTTGTTAGTTCACTACTTTATTGAAACAATGTTATCTATTAGTTATCGTGTTACCGTTTTTGTTGATTTGTAAGGAGGAAAAATTGTGTTTGAAAACTTTAATAAAATATATATTTTTTTAAATAAAAAAAGGAAGTGACTCTGGAAATAGTGGACGCATTGGTGTTCATCTTCCGGGATTCTATAGACTCTGGTACTGTCCTTGCAGATTGGAGGGTAGCTCACTCATGTCACTCCAATGTTCAAAAAGGGAGGTAGAGAGAAAACAGGGAGTTATTGACCAGTAAGCCTAACATCGGTAGTGGGGTAAATGCTTGAATCCGTTATCAAGGACTTTATAGCGGAACATTTAGAAAGCAGTGGCAGGATCAGTCAGAGTCAGCATGGATTTATGAAGGGAAAATCATGCTTGACAAATTTGTTGGAATTCTTTGAAGATGTAACCAGTACAGTTGACAAGGGGGAGCCAGTCAATGTGGTATATTTGGACTTTCAGAAGGCGTTTGACCAGGTCCCGCATAAGAGGTTATTGTGCAAAATTAAAGCGCATGGGATTGGGGGAAATTTATTGAAACTGGTTGTCAGAGAGGAAATAAAGAGTAGGGATTAATGGGTCCTTTTCAAATTATCAGGCAGGAACTAGTGAGGTACCACAGGGATCAGTGCTGGGACCCCAGCTATTCACAATATATATTAATGATTTGGATGAGGGAACAAAATGTAACATCTCAAAATTTGCAGATGATACCAAGTTAGGTGGGAGGGTGAATTGTGACGAGGGTGCAAGGATCCTACAGCATGATCTGGACAGGTTGGGCAAGTGGGCAAATCAATGGCAGATGCAGTATAATTTGGATAAGTGTGAGGTTATTCTCTTTGGAAGCAAAAAGAGGAAGGCAGATTACTACCGGAATGGTTGTAAATTGGGAGAGAGGAGTGTGCAGTGGGACCTGAGTGTCCTTGTGCACCATTCGCTGAAGGTAAGCATGCAGGTGCAGCAGGCAATAAAGAAGGCTAATGGTATGTTGGCCTTCATTGCGAGAGGTTTCGAGTATAGAAGCAGAGATGTTTTATTGCAATTGTATAGGGCCTTAGACACAAATGGGCAATTTAGGGCTACTCCTGGAGTATTGTGTGCAGGTTTGGTCTCCTTCTCTGAGGAAGGATGTTCTTGCTCTCGAGGGAGTGCAGCGAAGGTTTACCAGACTGATTCCAGGGATGGCGGGACTGGCATATGAGGAGAGATTGACTAGGTTGGGATTGTTCTCGCTGGAGTTCAGAAGAATGAGGGGGGATCTCATGCAGACATAAAATTCTAGCAGGACTGGACAGGGTAGATGCAGGGAAGATGTTACCAATGATGGGTGTGTCCAGAACCAGGGATCACAGTCTGAGGATTCAGGGTAAACCATTTCGGACAGATATAAGAAGACATTTCGTCACACAAAGTGTGGTGAGCCTGTGGAATCCATTGCCACAGGAAGTGGTTGATGTTCAAACTTTGACTATATTCAAGAGGTGGCTGGATATAGCACTTGGGGAAAATGGGATCAAAGGCTATGGAGACAAAGCAGGATTAGGCTATTGAGTTGGATGATCAGCCATGATCGTGATGACTGGCGGAGCAGGCTCGAAGCGTCAAAAGACCTCCTCCTGCTCCTATCTTCTATGTATCTATGTATATTTAACTACTTCTTGAAAATAAATAATGTTTGGACTCACATTTCCTGTGGTAACAAATTCCACAGTCTCACCACTGTCTGGGTGAAGAGATTTCTCCTCATCTCTGTCCTACAAGGTTTACCTTGTATCCTCAGACTGTGCGCCCTGTTCTTGACACACCTACTACCAGGAACATCCTTCCTGCATCCATCATATCTAGCCCTTGTGGTGATGTGCATTACTGTAAATACACGTAAGCTAGACAGACACTAGAGGGAGCACCAGAAACATCACACACACACACTCAACCAATAGATAAGTTAGATGGGAGGCGACCAATGGACATTCACGATACACAAGGAGGTGACACGACCACAGGGGGGCATTACACCAACCGATACATAAAGGACACCACACACATGATCAGCCCCCTTCGGCCAGTGGAGACGGTCAGTGAGGAGAGGCACAGGGTTGATTCATTATCACACCCACCACGTGGAAGACAGCAGCTGGTTAATCAGTTTAGGTAGCTACAATAGGATTAGCAGTAGTGTCAAACTCAAGTTATAAAAGTGTACATAGTGTAAATAAATGAGTTGAAGTTATTTACACGTCTCGACCTTCCTTGACAAATGCAGCACAAGGAAGCCGCTTATGTTACAAAGGAAACATAACAAAACAGCCCTGATAGAATTTTATAGATTTCAATGAGATCCCTCCTCGTTCTTCTGAACTCCAGCTATTACAATCCTAACCGATTCAATCTCTCCTCTTACATCAGTCCCACCATTTCCTCAGAGTGCTCTGGTTTCCTCCACAATGCAAAGATGTGCGGGTTAGGTGGATTGGTCATGCTAAATTGCCCCTTCGTGTCCAAGGATGTGTAGGTTAGGTGGGTTACGGTGATAGGACGGGGCAGTGGGACTAGGTAGGGTGCTTATTCAGAGGGTCCATGCAGACAGGATGGGCTGAATGGTCTCCTTCTGCACAGTAGGGATTCTATGGTCCAATGTATGTCAGACAGAGAGTGGTGAGACTGTGGAATTCGTTACCTCAGGAAATGTGAGGCTAAAACATTGTTTATTTTCAGGAAGCAGTTAGATATAGCATTTACGGTGAAGGGAATCGAAGGATATGGGGAAAAGCAGGATTAGGCTATTGATGTTACTGATTAATGATACCGACTTAGAGATTATTTGAAAAGAGCACCATTGTGGACTTGACACAGAGTTAATAAAAGCAGACAGCATTAGATAAACTCAGTGGGTCTGGTAGCATCTGTGGAGAGGAAAACAAAGTTAACGTTTCGAGCTCGATATGACTCATCTTCGGAACACTGAGTTAATATTGTCAGGCCCATCCTTTCAACCTCCCTAAATGCTACATGGGTTGCTGAAACTATTATCCACTTCAAATGCATGTGCAGCAAAATTAATATGAAGCTTGTGCAAAAGGGATTGCAAAACATATATGAACATGTCGGAACACAGATGACGGTAGAAACTTTTAAATGTTTGCTGCAACAAAAAACAGATGCAGGCAGAAGACGGAACAAATGAGCTTTAAGAGGACAAATTGAATAAGCCTCAGCTGCCCTCGTACCGATGCATCCATTTCATATGGAAGAGGCTAATGCTGTGGGCAAAGCTTCAACCAAATTTATCAAATGCAATGTGATGCCTCATTGCCTTCATTTAAATATTAATGTGAGGCTCACATGCCCTGTTCCACAGCCCCCTTCAAATCCCCAAATTGGGCTTCATAAAATCAGCGACACAATAAATCCAATTTTAAGAACTCTGCTGGCTCTTTTGTGAACTCGATAGTAATACTGGGCAATGATTTCCTCGAGCCAACTGAGTGGGAGGGTTTTTTATAGCTGCATTGCTTTTTTGTTGTTCCTTCAACCTTTTCCATTATATTCCATTTTCTTCTTTACTACCCATTTGAGATTTTTGAAGTCCAAAGAATTTCTAATACTTTGTTGAATCACTGAGCTGTCATGATTCCTTTCTGCCTTTTTGTTGATAGCATTCATTTAGTTTCAAAAAAATTCTTTAAACTAAATAGGGCTGAAGTTTCTTCATTCCACCTGGCTGGAAAGATGTAGTCCACCGAAAATCACAGTTCTGCATTCACTGGCCCGTTCCTACTCCGCTCCCACCTTCCGCCATTTTTCTTGGGGTCTACACAAAGGTGGTCCAGGCATTTACCTAAAACAGTGAACCTCATGAATTAATTGAAATCAGGATTCTATTATGTCATTCGGACTTTGTAGCCAACGTCACCCACTAAAGTAAAAGTATTGTGCGTTCCTGGACCCATCCAGTGCCATTTGGCTGATTTTCTGTTTTCCTTGTGCTTCTAAATATTCAAGAAGCCTAATGCTCAAGTGAAATTCTGCACACTAGTCAGAGGAAGACAAGCTTCGGCAGAAACAGGAATTACATCAAAAGAAGAGAATTTCAAAGAGTTGCAGCACATTCAGTTAAGCCGTACATTATTCAGGATTTTACCGAATGATGGAACAGACTTAAGGGGCTAAAAATGGCCTACTCCTGTTCTGATGTAAATTGTGACTTTAAAGAGACCTTACAAGATGTGAGCTACACTCAGGCTTCCGTATTCTCTCCATTGGGGCCATAGGCTCAGATTGTATACTTCCAGTGTACCTCTTCCAAGTCCATCAGGCGACTACATTTCTTCAGAGACTCTGTCGCCAACTTGTCCAGCATCGTACGTTCTGACTCTTAATCCACTCTCCCAAATGTTCACTTACAGCTCCTGATTTTCTCTTGTGCCACGGGCTCAATCTGGGCTGTGACAGGTGACAGGCATTTAAGTTCATCTTTATTCCACGCCCACATCAAGCAGATCACTGATGCCTTTGCCGGGACTAACAATTTTATTCCTTTACTCTGAAGGTCAAGAGTCTGTAGGAAAGTGTCGTCATGTATCGATCAGTGTTCATCCCAATCAGCCAGCAGTCTTCATGATTTTGAAAGGTTACCATTAATGTTCAGCTGGTGATTCACCCTCACTAACAAATCATAGAAATCTGTGGTCAGTTTCCTGGCAGTGGTCATGAGTGATATATACTGCCAATCTATCCTCCAAAACGAATTGCCCCAGCTCACCTAATTAGAGACCATATACTCCGGACAAGGGCTATCTTTGTTACTTTCACATGCCCCTGTCTAGGGGCATTCTAGGCCTGATGCTACTTTGCTGGTGGTTGAGAAGAATTGAGTATGTATCAATTATTCTCCGGGAGGATTGTCCTCCTCAAGTTGTGTTCTATGGGGTCCATGTCTTCAGATGGAACTAAAAACAATTTGAGGGACATGGGTCAGCATGGCATGGAAGAGATGGGCATTGGCAGATGACTATGCAAAGTATTGCAAAATATTTCCAGCACAGAAATATGCCATACAGACCAATAGATGTATGCTTGTGGATATGCTCCACACAAGTCTCCTCTCACTCTTCTTTATCTCATTCCGTCAATATGTCCTTCTATTGCTTTTTCATGTGCTTTTATAGTTTCCACTAGATGCATCTATCCCATTCATCTCAACTACTTCTTGTGGCAGCACGTTCCATGTGCTAACCATTTGCTGCGTAAAGAAATCTCTCCTGAATTACCAATTGGGTTTAATAGTGACTCATCTTCATCATCATGGGCGCTCTTCCCAGAGGCAGAACCTTGGTTCATAGTCTACCTGTCCTATGCCAGTCTCTTCATTTTTCAATAACTTTTCCTTCATGAATATATGGGTATTATCTTGGTGATTTTGAGATATGCATCATTTTGGTTTTGCTTCTGTTCATTTTCATTCCAAAGTTCATGCCTGTTTTGACTAGTCTATCTGCTAGTTGTTGTAATCCTTCTTCTGTGCTCGCTCCAAGTGCTTTGTCATCTGCAAATCTAACCAATTTTATCATTCGCAGATCTCCCCCAAACCTTAACACCAGATTCTGTGTCCTCAAATGCTTTTTTAACCCTTGTTTCTGCATATGCATTGAAGAATAGAAATCTTATTGTTATGGCACCTAGTTCTAGTTTCCAAGATTTTCTCTACATCAACTTTACCAAAGCCTTTCATACTCTTAAAGGACTATGTCAGGTCACCTCTCAGTCATCTCTTTTCTCACCATTCACTACCATGTGATAGGTATAGGCTCTGAGTGCTGAGGTGATTCTCAGAAAGCTATTTTTTCACCTTATCTGTATTCTTTTAATATAAGGGCAGCACGGTAGCACAAGTGGATAGCACTGTGGCTTCACAGCACCAGGTTCGATTCCCCGCTGGGTCGCTGTCTGTGTGGAGTCTGCACGTTCTCCCCGTGTCTGCGTGGGTTTCCTCCGGATGCTCTGGTTTCCTCCCACAGTCCAAAGACGTGCAGGTTAGGTGAATTGGTCATGATAAAGTGCCTTTAATGACCAAAAAGGTTAGGAGGGCGTATTAGGTTACGGGGATAGGGGGGTAGTGAGGGCTTAAGTGGGTCGGTGCAGACTCGATGGGCCGAATGGCCTCCTTCTGCACTGTATGTTCTATGTTCTAATGGAGACCAGGGGCGGGATTCTCCCCTACCCAGCGGGGCGGGGGGTCCCGGCGTGATGGAGTGGCGGAAACCACTCCGGCGTCGGGCCGCCCCAAAGATGCGGAGGGGCCAAACCCTCACCTTGAGGGGCTGGGCCCGCGCCGGAGCGGTTTTCACTCCACCGGTTGGCAGGAAAGGCCTTGGCGCCATGCCAGCCGGGGGCGAAAGGTCTTCGCCGGGCGACGCGGTTCCGCGCATATGCGGGAGAGTCAGCGGCTGCTGACCTCACCCCCGCGCATGCGCAGGGGAGAGGGTCTCTTCCGCCTCTGCCATAGTGAAGACCGTGGCGAAGGCAGAAGAAAAAGAGTGCCCCCATGGCACAGGCCCGCCCGCTGATCAGTGGGCCCCGATCGCGGGCCAGGCCACCGTGGGGGCACCCTCCGGGGCCAGATCGCCCCGCGCCCCCCCCCCCCAGGACCCCATAGCCTGCCCGCGCCGCCTTGTCCCGCCGTTCAAAAGGTGGTTTAATCCACGCTGGCGGGACAGGCATTCCAGCAGCGGGGCTTCGGCCCATCGCGGGCCAGAGAATCGGCGGGGGTGGGCCCACCGACCGGCGCGGTGTGATTCCCGCTCCGCCAACCGGCGCGGCGCGATTCCTGCCCCCGCCGACTCTCTGGTGTAGGAGACTTCGGGACACGGCAGGGGCGGGATTCACACCAGGCCCCGGCGATTCTCCGACCCGTCTGGGGGGTCGTAGAATCTCGCCCCAGGAGTCTATACAACTGTTGATTTAAACAGCCCTAATTTCTCCTCTCACCACCCATCCACGAACTGACAGGTGCTTTGATTTCCTTTCTCTTTTATAGGTGGTGGCGTTTTTCCCAACCCCTCAGTTTTGGTGTGATCCAGATTTCTAAGACTAACCCCACAGCCAACTTGAGATGGGATTAACTCAGAGGATTAGTTCATTTTCATACAATCAAGTGTCGGAGAGGGTTGCTATGTAGCCCTCCTCATAGAGTAAAAGAGGAATAGAGAAAGTAAGCTTCACAGGGCAAAGACAACAAATAAAGAAATTATAATTTCATGATGCCCAGAGTCGAGAAGTCCATGAGATGTATCAAGATTTGCAGACTTAAAACTGATGCCATATAATTCACTTTTCCAGTGGAATTAACTTCAATGATGAGATACGGATATTGAGATGAATCAATTTTGCGGGCAATCATAGAATCATTGAATCCCACGTGGCGAGGCTTGGAGGATGAGTGTGGGCATGGGCGGAGTGGGGGGACCATCTTGGAAGGGCCCGGTTAAGAGTGGGATTGGGCAAGGTAGAACCAAAGCGGGGTGATGGCAGACGATAGAGGGGAGTGGAGGCACAATCCCCCGGTAAGAATTGTGACATGGTATGTCCGCGGGCTAAACAGACCGATCAAGAGGTTTGCACACCTGGGGGTTTGAAAACAGAGGTGATTTTCTTGCAGGCGATGCAAGTCCGGGTGAAGTATCAGGTTAGGCTGAGGAAGGTATGGGTGGGACAAGTACTTCAATCGGGGTTTGACTTGAGGTTGAGGCGGGTTGGCCATTTTGTTGAGCAAGAAAACGGGGTTTGTGGGGACCAGGGAGGTACGAAACCCTGAGGAGGGGAGGTTTATGATAGTGAGTGGAATGTTAGAGGGGACGCTCATAGTGTTAGTCAATGTTTGTACGCCTGACTGGGACGATGCGGGGTTTGTAAAGAGGGCACTACGGGCGATTCCGAACTTTAACTGTGTAATGGAGCCGAAGGTGGACAAGTCGAGCTCCAAGTCGATGGGAAGGTTGAGGATGGTGAGAGAGTTGGGAGGGTTTATGGATAGAATGTGAATGGTAGATCCGTGGAGGTTCAGGAACCCAGGAGAGCGGGAATATCCCTCCTTCTCGCATGTGTACAAGATGTACTCTATAATTGATTTTTTTTTTGTGGTGAGTCAGGCAGTTCTGATGGGGGTAGTAGGGGCGGTATATGCGGGAATTGTGATTTCAAACCATACGGCCCATTGGCTGGAGGTGAGGCTTTGTTCGGGGCAGGTGTAGAGGCCATGGTGGAGGTTGGATTCGGGACTTCTGGCGCACAGGGCTTTTTGTGAGATGGTGCGAGTGGCGATTAGGAATTAGGTGGAATTTAATCAGAAGGGGGAGGTGTCGGGGCCACGTTTTGGGAAACGTTGAAGGTGATGGTCTGAGGTGACATTATTTCATTTAAGGCTCATAGAGGTAGGAGAAGGAGGGTCCACCAGCGGTTATCGGACAAAATAGTCGAGGTGGATAGGAGATACTTGCCAGTTGTTGGTGGAGAGGAAGGGGTTGCAGGGCAGTTTGTCAGGATGATGATGGTGGAGCACTGCGGAGGGCATGGGTGGTGCAGTACGAGTGTGGAGAGAAGGTGAGTCGTATGTTGGCCCACCAATTGCAGCAGCACCTAGGGATATTTTGGAGATAAGGGCGGAGAATTGGAAATTGGTGTCGGAGCCAGAAAAGATAAATGAGGTGTTCAGTAGGTACTACGAGAAGTTGTATAAGGCCGAGCCAGGTGGAAAGGTAGGGGATTTGGGGCAGTTTCTGGATGGATTGGAGTTCTCAGAACTGGAGGAGGAGGAGGCAGGCATTGAAGGGTTTGTTGGGGTTGAGGAAAGTGATGGATAGTATCAGGGGAATGCAATCAGGGAAGGTCCGTAGCTGGACGGCTTTCCGACAGAGTTTTATAAGCAGTTTGCGATAGAGTTGGCCCCCCATCTGTTGGGGATGTTTAGTGAACCAGTGCAGAAGGGTGAGTTGCCAGCAACATTGTCACAGGCCTCGGTTTCGCTGATGCTGAAGAAGAGGAAGGGCCCACTGGAGTGTGGGTCCTACAGGCCCATTTCTTTGTTGAAAACAGATGTGAAAGCACTGGGGAAGGTGTTGGCTTATAGGTTGGAGGGGCGTGAGCCAGAGGTGGTCTCCAAGGACCAAACAGGCTTTGTGAAGTTGAGGCAGCTCTCCAGCAACATTAGGAGGCTATTGAATGTAGTTATGACTCCGTCAAGGCGGCATGCACCAGAGGTTATTGTATCCATGGCGCGGAGAAGGCCTTTGGCCTGGTAGAGCGAAGGTACCTGTTCAAAATTCTGGGCATGTTTGGGTTTGGGCCGAAGTTTGTGGCATGGGTTAGTCTTTTGTATGCGTCCCCGGTGACAAGTGTCAGGCGGATGTATCTTTAAGAATGGGTGTTTATCAAATAGCTGCAGTGATGTCAGTGTGTGGGTGGAGCTTGGCTGTCTGTCTGTCTTTTACTTTCATTTTGAGCTGTAAAAGCTGCTTTGTGGCTCTGTTTTGGTTTCGTTTTTAGAATTGGAGAGCTGTATTCAAAGCAAGCAGATGTGTAATGGTCTCTCTCTCTACAGGCTTAAGAATGTCTTCTGCTCACTTGATGATTTCAAAGTAATACCTGTTGTTGTAGAGAATTTAAACCTGCTGTCTTTATTTAAAAAAGGGTTTAACTTATGGATGTTGCTGGCAAAGGTATTAAGGGTTACCTATAGAGTATTGTATCTGTGGGGCTACGTGTTAGTGGTTGATAAGATGTTTATTGTGTGTTTATAAAATGTTAACTGGGTTCATAGAATAAACATTGTTTTGTTTTAAAAATACTTAAGGTCTCTGTTGCATAACAGAGGGCAGAATGGTAGCATTGTGGATAGCACAATTGCTTCACAGCTCCAGGGTCCCAGGTTCGATTCCGGCTTGGTTCACTGTCTGTGCTGAGTCTGCACATCCTCCCCGTGTGCGCGTGGGTTTCCTCCGGGTGCTCCGGTTTCCTCCCACAGTCCAAAGATGTGCAGGTTAGGTGGATTGGCCATGATAAATTGCCCTTAGTGTCCAAAATTGCCCTTAGTGTTGGGTGGGGTTACTGGGTTATGGGGATAGGGTGGAGGTGTTGACCTTGGATAGGGTGCTCTTTCCAAGAACCGGTGCAGACTCGATGGGCCAAATGGTTTCCTTCTGCACTGTAAATTCTATGATAATCTATGATAACACCTGGAGAGTGGACCCTTGTGCTCCCCATAACCAAAATCTATTAAAAGTTGTGGGTCAGGTGAACTCCATGATACAGTTTGGGTTTCTCTAAAACTTGGTCCATAACACAAGAGTGCGTATGGGTGAGACGGGTTCAGGGTAATTTTGGGTTAATAGGGGAATGAGGCAGGGGTGCCCGCTATCACCACTGTTATTTGCACTGTCGATTGTGCCCTCGGCAATGGTTCTTCGGGGGTCAGCCGAGATTAGGATCATAAGACCATAAGACATAGGAGCAGAATTAAGCCACTCGGCCCATCGAGTCTGCTCTACCATTCAATCATGGCTGATATTTTTTTCATCCCCATTCTCCTGCCTTCTCCCCATAACCCCTGAACCTCTTTGTGATTGTGAAGGGGGCAGGGAGCATCAGTTGTCATTGTACGCAGAGGACCTGCTGTTGTTTGTGTCGGAACCGCTGGTGAGTATGAGCAGAATTATGGGCCTGCTGGAGAGGTTTGGTGCCTTCTCTGGACATAAGAGGAACATAGGGAAGAGCGAGGTGTTCCCAATGAATGTTGCGGGGGCCCAATTTGGGGGACAACTGTTTAAAGTGGCAAGAGAAAAGTTTAGGTAGTTGGGTTTTCAGGTGATGCACGAGTGAGCCACGATACACAGATGGAACTTGACAGCGTTAGTGGAGGAGGTTAAGGGGGATCTCAAGAGGTGGGATACTTTGCACTTGACATTGGCAGGAAGGGTGCAGGTGGTAAAGATGAATGTGCTGCCAAGATTCCTGTTGTCTTTCAGAACCTCCCGGATTTTCCCCCTAAGGCCTTCTACCGGAGAGTAAAGGCACTGATTTCGGAGTTTATATGGGCAGGGAAGATATCAATGGTGAAGAGAGCTCTGCTACAGAGGCAGAGACAGACAACGGGCTCGGTTGGCACTCCCAAACCTGATATATTATGACTGGGCTGTAAAAGTGGAGAAGGTGAGGTGTTTGGTGGGGTGGGGGGTTTTGGGGCGGAGTGTATCAAGTTGGAGGAGGAGTCCTGCAACAGATCTAGCCTGAGGGTCCTGGTGACGGCCCCGTTACCATTAGCCCTGGGGACGTATACGGGGAATGCAGTCGACTATCAGGATATGAAACCAGTTGAGGAGGCATTTTAAGTTGGATAAAATGTCGGTGTGAGCACCACTCTGTGGGAACCACAGGTTTAAGCCGGGGGGGGGGATGTACAGAAAGTGGAGGGAAGCAGGGCTGGAGCGGATTAGGGATATGTTTTCGGAGGGGAATTTGTGGGGCTGGATGAGCTGCAGGGGAGGTTTGAGCTGCCAAGGGGCAGTGAGTTTCGGTATGTACAGGTGCAGAACTTTGTGTAAAAGGAGTACACGCTGTTGGAGCATCTGCTGCTCACTGATAATTTGGGGAGGGTAGGATTGGAGACATTTACGGATGGTTGGGGAGCAGGACAAGGCACAGGTGGTGAGGATACAACGTGGTTAGGAGAAGGAGTTGGGAGGGAAATAGGTTGGGACTTTGGTGTAAGGCTATGTGGCGGGTGAACTCAACCTCCTCCTGCGCGAAGATGAGCTTGATTCAGTTCAAGGTGGTGCACACCTTGTTGTGAGTGATTGGAGAGAGGAACGTTGCTACAGTGCCACCTGGCGAATGGAGGAGGGACACATGAAGCAGAGGAGAGGACGTTTGAAATACTGAGGGGAGGGTGAAAGGTTTGAAGCTGGGTCTGATACAGGGATTAGGACGACAACCTGCTCAACTTGCTGTCCTGGTCAAATCTTTGAAGCGCTTGGACAGTGAACTGGGGGTTAAGAGTGTGGCCGTTGGTCTTGTCTGCCATCTTCCTTCAGGCCAGTGTTACAATTCCCCTAGAGGCCGGTGATGTTGAAAAAGAAAATCGAGTCAATAGCTGAAAAGGATGACACAACAAGATTTCACCTTTTAAGATTTTTACTGGAACAAGCAAACACCTTTAATTAATCATTATTTTTGTAGGAAACCAATATTTTACACTGCAGAAAAGAACATTCCGCTTTTATACTTAGGACATATCGCACTCCCCATGAGGTTACAGTCCTTATTGAAAACAATCCACAGTCGTTCCCAGCTTCCAATGGGTTGAGGTTTCCACATTTCACCGGGTGGTAACTTTGAGTGACCGTCTCCAGATGGTTTGCTGAATTTTTATCAAATCCACTACCAGCTGTAAAGGCCACTCTGATAATTCTTCTTCTCTCCTGGCCATGCCAGACAAATCTTCCAAATTCCTTTGATGGCTGCAAATATTCCTCCCACATCCAGCTTTAGTAGCTAGCAAAGTACCTGCAGCCTCTTCACTCTGCTGACCACAACAACCACTATTCCTTTCCTCGCTCCCTTTTATCTTAGCTTAAAAGAGGTCTCTTGGGGCCATTTAAGTTTCTTTTCTGTTAGCACAGTGCCCTGTGTTTTTCGTTCTTGTGAACTTTGCACCTTGCTCAGCAGGTCATTTCTTTTAAGACCTCAGTATGAAAGTCAAAAGGTCCAGGAGGCAAGTCAGTTTTCCCAAAACCTTTTATGTGACTGTGATTGTTTTGAGTTTCTCCCTTCCTTTTACCTCTTGATTTTCAAATATTCTTTGGAGGTACACTGTGTCTTATACAGTGAAGACAGACTGTGATGAACGGTTACTGCCTTATCACCATGTAAGGTGATGTCCCCTTTAAGACCGGGCTTGGAACCCTGGGGACTCCGCCTCTGGCTCCGCCCATCTGGGAGCCATACATAAAGGGCTGCCTCATGGTCTGTGTAACAGTCAGCTCTCATCTCTAGCTCTAGCATAGTTATTAGTCTAATAAAGCCTTCTTTACAGTTCAATCTCTAAGCGTCATTATTGCGGGTACCTCAATTTATTAGGCTAAACTAGATTCAGGATGGACGCCACCTAAAACCAGAGAAGCTCAATCTGGAAACACGATCGCCGGAGGCGAAGGAAATTTTTTAATAGTGGCTGCGGTGCTTCGAGGCCTACCTGGACTCCGCAGAGACTCCCATCCTGGGGCCACGCAAGCTGCGTCTACTCCACGCCCGGGTGAGTCACAGAATCTCCGCCACGCTCGAAAAGGCGACAACTTATGATGAGGCGATCGAGTTGCTCCGCAAGCGGTTTGTCAAACCCATCAATGAGTTGCACGCCCGGCATCTTCTCTCTGCCTGCCGGCAGCGCTCGGGGAAATCGCTCGACGAGTTTGTTGAAAAACTCACCGTGCTTGCCAGGGACTGTGACCATCAGGATGTGACAGGGGAAGTCCATATGAACCTGCACATCAGGGACGCTTTCGTGTCCGGCATCCGCTCAACCTACATCCGGCAGCGGCTGCTCGAAAACGGGGCAAACAACCTCCAGGAGATGCAAACGCTCACCTCCTCGCTGGCGGGGGCCCGACATAACTTGGGTACATACCCCGCGGACTCTGCCAGCCCCCCCCCGGACTTCCTCAGACTCAACCGTATTACAGGCCTGCGCCACGCGGCGACCCGCTCACCATGCTACTTCTGCGGGCAGGGCCAACACCCACACCCACGCTGCCCAGCCCGCTCCGCGATCTGCAGCGACTGCGGGAAGAAAGGGCACTTTGCGAGGGTCTGCCTGGCCAGACCCAGTGGCCAGAAAAACAAAGAACAGCCGGCCTGAAAATCAGGCTCTCGGGCCCACAGGCCTCGCAATGCTGCTGCGCACCGACCCGACACGCCCTCTTCTGACGCATCATCAGCCTCGTGCGAATCATGGGAGCGGCCATCTTGTCAGCGGCCATCTTCTCGACCCGACATGCGCAGCCGGCGGCGGCGGCCACTTTACGAGTCCGACTCGGCTGAGGACTCCGACTACCCATGAGTGGGAGCGATCACCCTTGACCAAACTCGGCCAAAACACCTGCAGAACTCTATGATTCACGTCCAGGTCAACGGGCGCAACACTGCATGCCCCTTCGATTCCGGGAGCACGGAGAGTTTTATCCATCCTGAAACGGTAAGGCGCTGCTCCCTGCGCACCCATCCCGCATCCCAAACCATAGCCCTCGCATCCGGGGCCCACTCGGTACATATCACGGGGTACTGTATTGTGGATCTCTCGATCCAGGGCGCCAAATACACCCGTTTCAAATTTTATATCCTCCCTCACCTCTGTGCCCCCCTGCTGCTCGGACTGGATTTCCAGTGCAGCCACCGAAGCCTGACACTGAAGTTCGGCGGACCCTTGCCCCCCCTCACGGTATGCTGCCTTGCGACACTGAAAGTCGCACCCCCCTCGCTATTCCCGAACCTCACTCCTGACTGTAAGCCCGTCGCCACCAGGAGCTGGCGCTACAGTGCCCAAGATATGGCTTTTATCAAGTCAGAGGTCCAGCGTTTACTGGGAGAGGGGGTCATCGAGGCTAGCAACAGCCCTTGGAGAGTGCAAGTGGTGGTAGTCTGGTCCGGGGAGAAGAAACGGATGGTCGTGGATTATAGCCAGACCATAAACCGATTCACGAAGCTTGAAGCGTACCCCCTTCCTCGCATCGCGGAAATGGTAAATCGGATCGCCCAATACCGAGTCTTTTCCACGGTCGACCTCATATCCGCCTACCACCAGCTCCCCAGCCGACCGAAAGACCGCCCCTATACTGCCTTCGAAGCAGCCGGCCGGCTCTTCCACTTCCTCAGGGTCCCCTTTGGTGTCACAAATGGGGTCTCCGCCTTTCAAAGGGCGATGGACCAAATGGTGGACCAGTACGGTTTGCGGGCTACATACCCGTACTTGGACAATGTCACCATCTGTGGCCATGATCAGCAGGACCATGATGCTAACCTCAAAAAGTTCCTCCAGACCGCCCGAGCCCTTAACCTGACCTGTAACGAGGGCAAATGCATTTTCCACACCACCCGGCTGGCCATCCTCGGCCATGTCGTGGAAGACGGGGTCCTAGGTCCCGACCCCGACCGCATGCGCCCCCGTAAGGAACTCCCTCTCCCCCACAGCCTCAAGACCTTCAAACGGTGCTTGGGGCTTTTCTCCTATTACGCCCAGTGGGTCCCCAAGTATGCGGACAAAGCCCGCCCACTCCTAAAGACCACCACTTTTCCCCTCTCGGCTGAGGCTCAATTGGACTTCAACCGCATCAAGGCCGACATCATCAAGGCCGCCATGCACGCGGTGGATGAAACCATCCCTTTCCAGGTAGAGAGCAATGCATCAGACATCGCCCTGGCTGCTACCCTCAATCAAGGAGGCAGACCAGTAGCGTTCTTCTCCCGAACCCTCACCGCCTCCGAGGTTCGACACTCTGCAGTCGAAAAGGAGGCACAGCCATTGTGGAGGCTATACGGCGCTGGAGACACTACCTAGCCGGTAGGAGGTTTACCCTCATCACCGACCAACGGTCGGTCGCCGATATGTTTGATAACACGCAACGGGGTAAAATAAAAAATGATAACATTTTGAGGTGGAGGATCGAACTCTCCACCTACTCGTACGATATCAAGTATCGTCCAGGGGAGCTCAACGAGCCCCCAGATGCCCTGTCCGCGGCACATGCGCCAACGCGCAGGAGGTCCGCCTGAAAGCCATCCACAATTACCTCTGCCACCCGGGGGTTACCCGGCTCGTCCATTTCATCAAGTCCCGCAACCTACCTTACTCAACCAAGGAGGTCAAGGCCATGGTCAGGGCCTGCCAGGTCTGTGCGGAGTGCAAACCGCACTTCTATCGGCCAGACAAGGTTCGGCTCGTGAAGGCCTCTGGCCCCTTTGAGCGACTGAGCGTGGACTTCAAGGGGCCCCTCCCGTCCACCAACCGTTATGCCTATTTCCTCACCGTGATCAATGAGTTCTCCCATTTCCCATTCGCCATTCCCTGCCCCGACATGACCTCAGTCACGGTGATTAAGCACTGCACAGCATCTTCACCCTGTTCGGTTTCCCCGCTTATATCCACAGCGACCAGGGTACATCGTTCATGAGCGATGAACTGCGTCAGTATCTGCTCAGCAAAGGCATCGCCTCGAGCAGAATGACCAGTTATAACCCGCGGGGAAACAGGCAGGTGGAGAGGGAGAACGCGACAGTGTGGAAGGCTGTCCTTCTGGCCCTGCGGTCGAGAAATCTCCCAACCACCCGCTGGCAGGAGGTCCTACCCGATGCCCTACACTCCATTAGGTCACTCCTCTGCACGGCCACGAATGAGACCCCCCACAACCGATTGTTTCTCTTCCCCAGGAATACTACCTCCGGGGTCTCGCTTCCACCTTGGCTGATGGCTCCGGGACCTGTTCTTCTCCGGAGGCACGCGAGGAGCCATAAAACGGACCCCCTAGTTGAAAAGGTCCGACTGCTCCATGCCAACCCCAGTTACGCCTACGTGGAGTACTCCGACGGCAGGCAAGATACGGTTTCCCTCCGGGAACTGGCACCCGCTGGATCCTCCACCACAGACGCCCCTTCCCGCGCTGCACCCCTGCAGGACCCGTCGCCCCCTACAACACACCTCCTTCCGTCCCTACCACCCGTTGGTGAGCCCCTACCATGTGCCCCCCCTTGCGCCACCCCTTTACACACCCCGCCGGCGCCGGCACCGCTACCCCCGGCCCTGCCTAGTTCCCCTGCCCCGACCCGGACCGAAGCTCCGACCGCTGTGCTCCCGGATGTGCCCTCAACCGGGATGTCCGTGCCCGCCGCACCACCGCCCGAATTGAGGAGGTTGAGGAGGACGATCCGGCCACCGAGACGGATGGACCTATGATGGCACTTCACCCCCGCCGGACTCTTTTTTTAAACAGGGGGTGAATGTGATGAACGGTTACTGCCTTATCATCATGTAAGGTGATGTCCCCTTTAAGACCGGGCTTGGAACCCTGGGGACTCCGCCTCTAGCTCCGCCCATCTGGGATCCATACATAAAGGGCTGCCTCATGGTCTGTGTAACAGTCAGCTCTCGTCTCTAGCTCTAGCATAGTTATTAGTCTAATAAAGCCTTCTTTAACAGTTCAATCTCTAAGCGTCATTATTGAGGGTACCTCACAGACACAAAATGCTTGTTCAAAACTTCTGCCATTTCATTCAATCCGATTATTAATTGCCATTTGTTCTCTCGAAGGGAGCAAAGCTCTCTTTAGTTACTCTTTTCCTTCTTAAATACCAGTCAAAAATATTATTATGGTTTTATATTTCCAGATAGTTTCCATTCATACTCGAATTTCTCTCCTACATTTTTTAGTCATTCTTTTCTGATTTCTAAAATCTGTCCAATCTTCACAGTATTTTACACTTTTTCTTTTAATCAAAAATATCCTTAAACTTCCTTAGTTAGCCAGTAATGGTGCATTACTTTCATAGTCTTTCGTTCTCAATGGAATATATTTTTGCTGACAGTTATGGGGCGGGATTCTCTGGTCCGCCAGCCAAATTTTCCGGTGTAGTGTGCCCCCACCAGCAGTGGGATTCTCCGTTCCCACATCCGGTCAATGGGGTTTCCCATTGTGGTCACCTCACGCTTTCGGGAAACCCGCAGGCGTTTGTGCAGGACAAACCCGCCGATGGAGAACTCCGCTGATGCCACTGGTTCTCTACTGTCCTACATTTCAACGTATTTATTTAGTTCACTTTAGCAAACTCAAATTTATCTCTATTTGACTAAAAATCCTTATAATTGCCTTTATTTAAATTTAAGGCACCAGTCTTAGACCCACACTTCTCACCCATAAACAGAATGTGAAATTCCATCATGTTATGATTACTGTTGCCTAACATACTGTCATGTGAGAGTACCTTTAAGAAATGGGTGTTTATAAATGGGTGTGTATATAAATATCTGTAGTGAGAGTACCTTTAAGAAATGGGTGTTTATTACTGCAGTGATGTCAGAGAGTGGGTGGAGCTGGGCTGTCTGTCAGCTTTTTATTTTCGCTTTCGGCTTTTTGCTGTAGGGTGGGTTTGGTTTCATTTTAGTTTTGGAGAAGCTGCAATCACAGCAGGATGTGTGTGAATCTCTGCAAGCTTATGAATGTCCATTTGCTGATTTCAATGTGGTAACTGTTCTCAGTAGTGACGTTAAACCTGATGTGCTTCTGTTAAAGGTTTTGTTTTTTAAGTCTTATGGATGTTGAAATGAAAGCTTAAAGGATTACTTAGTGTTGTAGTTTTTGGGGGTTGTATTTGAATTAATTGTTGCTAAGATGTCCACTGTATGTTTTAACAAGGTTAACTTGAGGTCATAGAATAAACATTGTTTTGCTTTAAAAAAATACTTTTCCATTTCTGCTGTACCACACCTGTAGAATGGGCCGTGTGCTCCCCATTCCACAATCTATTAAAAGTTGTGGGTCAGGTGAACTCCATGATACACTTTGGGGTTCTCTAAACCTTGGCCCATAACAATACAAACAATGAGCATACAAATTGGGAAGAGGTCACTTGGCCCCTCAAACCTGCCCTGTCATTCAATAATATCATGGCTGATTGCAACCACAACTCCACGTCCCACATCCCCCAATAACCTTTCACCCCTTTATAATCAAGTATCTATCCACCTCTGCCTTAAAAATATTAAAAATTTCTGCTTCCAGCCCTTTTGAGGAAAAGAGTTCCAAAGACTCTTAGAAAACAAAAACATTCTCATCTCTGTCTTAAATGGGCAATCCATTATTTTTTAACAGTGAACCCTAGTTCTAGATTCTCCCACTAGAGGAAACATCTTTTCCACATCCATCCTGTCAAGACCCCTCAGGATCTCATATGTTTCAACCAAATTGCCTCTTACTCTTCTGAACTCCATCAATACAAGCCGAGCCTGTCCAACCTTTCCTCATGAGACAACCCACCCATTCTAGTTATTAGTCTTGTACACCTTCGCTGGACTGTTTCCAATGCATTTACATCCTTCCTTAAGTAAGGAGATGAATATTGTACAGAGCACTCCAGATGTAGTCTCAACAATGCTCTGTGTAACTGAAGTAACCTCTCTACTTTTGTATTCAATTCCCCTCGTAATAAGCAATAACATTCAATTAGCTTAAAGGAGAGGCTCCTTTACTAATTAATCCTATCTTATTGCACATTGCCAGGTCTAAAATAATCTACTTTGTGGTTGGCACTGGAACATGCTCCTCCAAGAAACTGTCTGGAACAAACTCTTTGAACTCATCTTCCAGGCTACCTTTGCCAATCTGATTCACCCAGTTTATATGAAGTTGAAAACCACCCATGATTATTGCAGTATTCTTCTTACAAGCCCCTGTTATTTCTCCCTGCATACTCTATCCTTAAGCGTAGCTACTGTTAGGGATCTGAAAACTACTTCCACAAGTCACTTCTTACATTCGTATTTCTTATCCCTACCCAATCTATTCCACATCTTTATTTGCTGAACTAAGTAAATTTATTTCGACTACTGTACTAATACCACATTTAATTAACAGAACTACCCCGCCATATTTTTCTAGTTTTGTGTCGCTCTAACCACATCTATGAAATGGTTTTAAGGTCATACATATTTATCTCTATTTGTGCTTTCAGATGTCCCGAATTCTGGCACTAGGCAAGCAACACAATATGCTGGGCATATACACCTGGCTGCAGAGAACTGTGTCTGTACCTGGTGGAACACTATCCTGAGTTGTACTCTAGGAAATACAGTGTCACTGAGGAAGCTGTAGACACCATGAAAGCCTATCTGTCATGGCAGAGCTTGATATTGAACCCACAGCAGAGTTATTGACTCGTTTGTCATGGGGCAAAACTCCAGGTGCTGATATTATACTGCCTGAACTCATCAAGCACAGGAAACCAGCACTCCTGCAGCACCTGCACAAACATTTATGTCTCTGTTGCAATGCCACAGGATATGCATAATGCAAAGATTGTGACCCTGAATAAAAACAAAGGCAACCATAGCAATTGCAACAACTATTGAGTCATCTCCTACTGATATCTTGGGAAATATACTTGGCCATGGTGCTCTTGTCAAACTACAGATTCTGGCTGAATGTATCTATCCTGAATCCCAGTGTGGTGTGGTTTCAGAACTGGGAGATCTACAATTGAAATTATCTTCTAGCCCGGCAACTGCAGGATAAATGCTGTGAACAAAGGAGACTACTTAATAATGCCTTCATTGATCTCTTTAAGGCTTTTGACCATGTGAGCAGAGGAGGTCTATTTAAGCTGTTGGAGAAAATTGGCTGCCTGCCAAAGCTGCTCAATGTGACAACATGATAGATAAGGGAAGTTATGGCAACATCGGAACACTTTGAGAGCCAAAGTGGAGTCAAACAGGGTTGCCTTCTGGCACTGATACTCTTTCACATACTCTTCTCTTTGCGGCTGTCATGTGCCTTTAGGTCCATACTTATGTGTCTATTTACATTCCAGATCTGACCAAAAACGGTTCATCCTTGCTCGCCTGAGATCCAAGACAAAGATTCTCCAAGTCCTTATCAAAGACTTGCTCTACGCTGTTGATGCTGCATAAGCATGCCATACAGAGGAACACCTGCAGTGGCAAATGGACAGACTCTCTCATGCCTCTAAAGAATTTGGTTTGACCAGCAACATTAGAAAGACAAATATCATGGTCCAGGATGTTTCCACATTGCCATCTCTCAGCATTGACCATGTGATGCTGGAAGTTGTTGATAGTTTCATGTAACTTGGTTCTATAATTACCAACAATCTGTTACTTGATGCTGAAACCGACACAGGCACCGCAAAAGCTGAAGCTGTTATATTCATGCTGAGTAAGAGCATATGGAACAACAGCAACCTCACTGAGAACACCAAACTGTGAGTCTATCAAGTCTCAATCCTCAACACATTCCTCTAAATGGTGAGATCTGAACAACATACATTCGGCAGGAGAAACAGCTGAACAGTTTTCACCTTCACTGTATCAGGTGTATCCCTGGCATCTCCTGCCAACACAAGGTCACCAATGGAGCATGCTGATTCCATAAACAAATACTCACTGCTAACCCAACAACATTTGGGCTGACTCGGCCATGTTCATCGAATGGAAGGCAGCCGTATATCCATGAACTGGCCACTGGCTCACGACTATCTGGACGCTCATACCTCCTCGACAAGGACACATGCAAACGCGATACCAGGATATGGAACATTGACACTAACAGCTGGGACTGTGACGTCTGGAAGCTGACTGTTCGGAAGGACATTGAAAGAGCAGAGCAAAAATGAAAAGCCCAGTTGTCCAAGAAGAGAGCCCAGAGAAAACTGAGACCGGCAAATCCTGCACCATCTCTGTCCGCTGTCTTCCTCTGCAGCAAATGTTGCAGAGACTGCCAAGGAAGAGTGGTGCTCCTGAGCCACACCAGAAGATGTTTAACACAGAGTTGGACCATCCATCATTGAAGGAGACGGAAGTCTGCCACCACCCTGTTAGTCAGCCTTAATCTTGTTTTTCTTGCTTTGCTTTTGGGTGGCAACTGTTCATTATTCGGACACTCGCACTTCCTCGGGACCTATTTGTGTTTCTTTCCTTGTCCCATTATCACTGCCTTTGGCTCTGTCCCACTAACCTTTTGTCATTTACTATCTTCTGTCTTCCACAAACCTTCCATTTTGTTCTTTTCCAAATTTCCATTTCACCTACGTAAAAGCTATTACAATCACTTGGTTATGCAGTGCTTGAACATTGCTGAAATAGAGACATGTTGTCAAAGCTTTTCATCTTGCACTTATCAGGACAAATGCAAGAAAAGCACATTTTCAAACAATTACAACAATTTGTAATATAAGAGAAAAAGGAGCTGTTTTGTTGAAAAATTGACTCTGTTTGGTTGAGATCTTGTCATGGAGGAAGCAACAGCGAACCTTCGACTTCCCATGCTTCCAGGTAATTCAAAAATATGCAAGGCTGGAAGATATCCATTGGGCAGGATTCTCCAGTCACCGACAGTGAAACCGTGTTCGATCATCATAGGGCGGGATTCTCCGACCCCCCGCCGGGTCGGAGAATCCGCGGGGGGGAGGCGTGAATGCCTCTCCGATGCCAGCTGCCGTATTCTCCGGTGCCGGTTTTCGGGCGTGGGTGGGGTTTACGCTGCGCTGGTCGGCAGCTTTGGCAGCGCCCCCCCCCCCCCCCCGGTAATTCTCCGGGCCCCATTCGGCCAAGCGGCCGTCATTTCCTGGCCAGTCCTGCTGGCATGAAATGGACATGGTCCATCTCGGCGGGGTTGGCTTGTCGGCCGTCTAGCGGGGTCCTCGGAGGGGGTCCGGGGGGGTTCCGGCTCCGGGGGGGGCCCCCACGGTGGCCTGGCCCGCGATCGGGGCCCACCAATCTGCGGGCGGGCCTGTGCCATGGGGGCACTCTTTCCCTCCGTGCCGGCCTCTGTAGGGCTCGGCCATAGCCGGCGCGGAGAAGAACCCCCTGCGCATGCGCAGGAACACGCCGGCCGGTCTGCGCATGCGCCAACTCGCGCTGGCCCTTCGGCACCGGCCTAGACCCCGGGAGTGCAGAGGGTTCCGCAACTTGCGGGCTGCCCGACGCCGGAGTGGTTCGCGCTGCTCTTGGCGCCGGCGTCGGGCCATCCGGCCAGTTGCGGGAGAATCCCGCCCATAGAGTCATAGATGTTTACAGCATGGAAGCAGGCCCTTCAGCCCAGCTTGTCCATGCCACCCAGTTTCTATCACTAAGCTAGTCCCACTTGCCTGCATTTAGTCCATATCCCTCGATACCCACCCTGCCCATGTAACTGTCTAACTGTTTTTTAAAGAAAACAATTGTACCCACCTCGACCACTGCCGCTGGCATCTCGTTCCAGATGCTCACCGCCCTCTGTGTGAAAAGATTTCCCGTCTGGTGTAGCCATCTGGGATGGCCATTTCCAGAATACAAAATGGACGCTCGCAAAGAATATAGGGAACTGTGGACAATGCTAGAAAACAAGCAGGCACAGAGCCTGAATGTATATTTGGGAAACAGCTACCAGACGGAATTGAAACTATGGGCCGATTAGCATATTGATGGCCCATCTCTGGGAAACAAAGGAATGACACTCAGGTAACCAATACTATTGCAGACATCCCGGTGCCAGTTCCCCAACCAAAAAGCACAAACAAAGCGAGGCCAACAGCCACCTAAGACAGGCCCAGCCATCAGGGCACCCACCCCTTTATTGGTCAAGATCGATAACAGTGATCGAGAAGCGGCCCAATTAATTGGGGCCAAGATTAAGGCCCACCTAAAAGCACGCAAAGCCCCTCCAAGTATAAGAAGGAACCCCCACGAGAGATTCACTCTCTTGGGCTTGGCTCTCAAAGCGGAGAGACCCATCCACCAGCATCACCAGAAGCAAGTAAGTTCAAGGTCAACGCTCGCTACTAGACGGATGACCTTAGCTGTTCTCCTGTACCCCTTCGAATCCAACAGCCTCAGATCCGAACGACGGCCATTGTTCCTCTGACTAAGTGAGCACCCGAAGTTAAGTATAGGTGTTAGCGTTAGAGATAGTTTCGTTTGTAGTACTGTTGTGCATGAATAGATCTTACTGTGTGTGTAAATAAATAGTATTGACTTTGAACTAACTAACTGGTGTATTGGCTCTTTG